>NC_139163.1:23695164-24901393 GCF_964270905.1 Leucopleurus acutus | reverse complement strand
GTAAAAAGAAAAAAAAAAGAAATAAAAGAAAAGTATAGGTATCTCCTGCTTTTTGAAAGTTCACTTTACACCACTTTGCTTGTACGAAAGACCTACATTATTATCTGTTTTCACTAATCGAAAGAAATCTGAAGAGAATTTTTGCTTTTACGAAAAAAATCAAAAATAGCGTTCAGTGTTTTTTTTTTTTTTTTTGCAGTGAGCCATTATAGAGGCAGTGTGCACCCCAAGCAGAGCAGTGAGTGTGGCCCCTTCAAGCTCCTTCCCCGGGAACTGCACTCAGCATCTCAGCATCAAGCCTCCATAGCTTTGAATGGTGTCTGTGAGCATTTGTGCTTTATAGCGATTTATTTTGTGCATCTGTTAGCAAGATGTGTCCTAAGGTAATGTTTATTCACTTTATCCCAGCTCGGCTTAGGAAAAGTTTCCAAGGAACGCTTTACTTTCTGATAGTGGGGGAAACCTGTAAAGGAAAATCATCTATTACTCTTCTTTCTATCAGGAATTCAGAGAATTCTAGGAGTTCTTCAAAGTGTACTACGTAGGCAAGTGAACTTAGTCTGTCCACATAGTTAAATCTGTATTAGTGAAAATTTTGAGAGCTAAAGCTAATCATCAAAAGTTATTATGCAGGATCTCAACATGAATAGAGAAGTTTCCCTTTTTCTGTGGCTCTTCAAGGAACAAACACACACTAGAAAAAAAAAAAAAGAAGAAGAAAAGCAGAGAGACACATTTTCCTTTAGCTAGTGGGTGGTTTGAGCTGTTACTGGGTTTTTCCATCTTACCTATCCTCCCCCTTCCTCCAGCTGACAATTCCAAAGGAAAGAAAGAATCATGGTTTTCAAGGACTGTACTGTAATTCAAGGATGGTGAGAGTCTGACAAAGTAACTCAGCCTGGTGAAGAGTGAGTGTCAGTAGAAAGACGTAACAAAGTTACTTTTTTGGAAGTGAAGGAATTATGAGACCTAGAATCACATTAGTCTTGTGAATGCCATAAAAATCTCATTATTGATTGGCTAAGGAAACTTGCATTCCAAATTAAAACAAACAATGAAACCTCGTGAGATATTCTTTTTAAGGCAAAGCTTAAGTCTTTATTTTTTATGGACTTATTCAATTTTATGTTTCCTCGATAACATATCCATCTCAGTCACAAAATTTTTTATTGCTCAACAATTTTCTCAAAAAAAAATAAAAGAAAACAAGAAATATTCTGAAAATTAAAGAACTTACTGAAAATCAGCAGCATTGGTGCAGGTTCTGCAGGCTGTTATGCCACCCCCCAAATTGCTAATCACTCTTATTCTTGACAGTATTAATAATTTTTTCTAAATGGCAGTTTGGGGTTAAGAATAATTTCTGTCTCTATGTTTATTTATTTTGTCCTATGCAAAAAAATAACCATTTTGCAAGCAAACATTCAGTGCCATCCACATTGATTGGAAATGGCAATGCATTTTTTTCCCCCTAGTGATGGTTCTAATCACTGGTAGATTAGCATGAGCTGGCTGGAAAATGTGAACCACACGTGTGTACTACAAACGTGTACCGCAAATCTGTTGTATTTTCCCATACAGTGTGATGTATATACCCAATACATGCAAATATGTGTATTTATATATTTCTGTATACAGTAAGTGCCCTACGCACGAACCTTCAAGTTGTGAACTTTCAAAGATGTGAACGTATTATAAACCCATTACAGCCAATTGTGTTAGCCGGATACCTAGGCTAACTCTTTTGGACTTACGATTAAATTGGACTTACAAACACGCTCACTGAACGGAACTCGTTCGTATATAGGGGGCTTACTGTATCGAACACGTATTACACGTATATAATATATGCAAATATATATTTTTATATTGTGTATATATATATATATATATATACATAATATGCATATATGAAAAATATATTTCCCTAAATAGTGAGTGTAATAGTGAGTGTGTATCTATTTTTTTTTTTTTTTTTTTGCGGTACGCGGGCCTCTCACTGTTGCGGCCTCTCCCGTTGCGGAGCACAGGCTCCGGACGCGCAGGCTCAGCGGCCATGGCTCACGGGCCCAGCCGCCCCGCGTCATGTGGGATCTTCCCGAACCGGGGCACGAACCCGTGTCCCCTGCATCGGCAGGTGGACTCTTAACCACTGCGCCACCAGGGAAGCCCGTGTATCTACTTTTGAACAGGTTAGTTTTCCTTCCCAGGTTGTTAGATCTTAGACACGATAAGCATGTGGTATCTGTATCTGATCAAACAAGATACCCCAGACTCAAGGAACTGATTAAAAGCAAACAACTTAAACAACACAAAAAAGAATGTGCTAATGTCTAAATTAAAAGGGAGCCAACTCTAGGAGGAGTGCAGTGAATGGCATTCTTTGACAAAAAGCCTCTTGTCTGGTGGACCCACCTTTTCCTCTATATCCAGAGGACTGCTGTGTCCTGAATTCTCCGTACAGCTACATAAAACCAGGAACTGGTAAATGGTTGACAAATATGCCCAGGTGCTGGGATCCCAAGCAAATGTGGGTTTTGTATAATAGGCCAAGAGCACTTGGGGACGGCCGACAGGGGAACAAAATTTCAGTGCCTTGGAGGACAATAGACTCATGAAAGATGTCTGATCTTTAAGAAGTGTTCTCTAAGTCACAGTGGTTGAAACCGGTTGGAGTAGAAAGTAATCCTAAAATCCTCCTTAAACCTGTAGTAGATTAATTGCCAAAATGTCCTCAGTGGTATCCCTTCCTCTATCCATGCCCCTTGTAGTATGGCTTTGGAGGTCCCCAACCAAGAGGTAGGGCCCACTTCCCCACCTCTTGACTGTGGGATACCCTTGTGACTGGGCTAAAACCACAGCCAATAGCCTGTGGCAGAAATGACAGTGCTTTAGCTCTGTGCCTGCTGCAACTCTCTCTCTCAGAACTTTCCCTCCACCGTGTGAACAAACCTCGGCTAGTCTGCTGGATGATAAGGGACACGGGGACCAGGCATCCCTGCAGTCCTAGCTATCAGCCAGCCAATAGCCAAACATGAATGAGGCACCCTAGTCCCTAGCTGACTTGCCAGCTGACCGCAGAGAATGAGAGAGCTCGTCTAAGATCAGCCAAGCCTGGTCCAGATCAGCAGAATCACCCTGCTGACCCTTGGGCTTGTGAGCAATAATAAACGCTCATTACTTCAAGCTACTGAGATTCTGGGCAGTGTGTTATTGCAGCATCATCTAACTGACAAAAAATCAACACACCAATGCAAGTACGAAGATGCCATCATTTGCTTACCCCCGTGTATCCTACCTCTAAAAAGTACTGATGGCTTGACACAGTGTCCCTAAGAAGCAAGCCATTGTTGCCTTCTTATGGTGAAGGACCATGGGTCCATAGGTACAGTGCTTACGTGAGTGCTTTCTGGCCATCTTGTAAGCACTCACATTCCAAAAGAACTTATGGCCTGGCTGAGAGCTCTCCTGCATATGTCTGTAGTCAATTAACTCGCCTTTTATTTCACTTCATTAAACTTAAAGAGCAGCCAGTGCCTGTTCAGAAGCCACACACCATGTTTCCTCCTGCCTACAAACATAGCAATAAACCAGACAGCTTTCTGGTTCACTGTAAAAACTCCCTTTATGGGCTTCCCTGGTGGTGCAGTGGTTGAGAACCTGCCTGCCAATGCAGGGGACACGGGTTCGAGCCCTGGTCTGGGAAAATCCCACATGCCACGGAGCAACTGGGCCCGTGTGCCAAAACTACTGAGCCTGCGCGTCTGGAGCCTGTGCTCCACAACAAGAGAGGCCGCGATAGTGAGAGGTCCGCGCACCGCGATGAAGAGTGGCCCGCGCTCGCCGCAACTAGAGAAAGCCCTCGCACAGAAATGAAGACCCAACACAGCCAAAAATAAATAAATAAATAAATAAATAAATAAATAAACTCCCTTTATAGGAAGACAACACGGTAACAATAAAAACACCACCTAAAGGGAGGCTTACAGAACCTCATCAGCAAGTCTCAAGTACACCCGTGAAATAAAGATCAGCACCCTCGGGCTTCCCTGGTGTCGCAGTGGTTGAGAGTCCGCCTGCCGATGCAGGGGACACGGGTTCGTGCCCCGGTCCGGGAGGATCCCACATGCCGCGGAGCGGCTGGGCCCGTGAGCCATGGCCACTGGGCCTGCGCGTCCGGAGCCTGTGCTCCGCAACGGGAGAGGCCACAACAGTGCGAGGCCCGCGTACTGCAAAAAAAAAAAAAAGATCAGCACCCTCTACCCCAAGTACACATGAAACTAAAAATAACATTTGAATTGTCCAACCTCAGCCAGTCCTGGAGATAACATGCTTTTTCCAGCTGCACAGTGCAGTGTAGGGAAAGAGTACTACAATGGAAGTCAAGAGAGATGTATTTCTGCCCTTGTTCTACCTTCAGTACTTGCAAGGCCAAGTTCCCCTGGACACTTGGACTCTCAGATAACTGCTGAGGATGTTTCTAGTCCTGTGATTTCATGCTCTCATCTTGCTTTCTGGGCCTTTTAGTTTACAGCTGTGAATGAGTGTACAGAATTCAAAACGATGTAGCTGTGGAAAGACCTCTGGACCGAGAGTCCTTAGACCAGCCTCTGCCCCCAGCGCATCAGGCGACCTTGAGCAAGCTCCACCTCTGTACACCTCAGTTTGCCCATCTGTAAAATGGGTGGATCATTTGGGCTAAATGATCTTGAAGGGCCTTTTCGGCTCAGAATGGCTGATTTCACAATGCCTCAAGGTTACATGGTTTATAATGGATTTCTAAACGGAGAGCGTGACCTAGACTTAGGCACACAGAGCCCAAAGCATCAGGCAGTCACTTCACTGAGCCAGAAGTAGGTCACACTGAGCTTGGAGTCAGTTTTTCTGATTTCTGACAAGGAGGAGTTAAGGGCCTGTTATTTGTGGAAGTGCTTCTGGTACTAAGGAAAATGTCACCCACTATCAAAACCAAGTGTTTTCTCTACCATGCCCATTGTGGAGCATCTGAGTGTGCTGAACAGCTCAGCATGCACCCTGGACAGAAAGTGGCCCAAGGGATGCCCCAGAACTAGTGCCTTTGTGTCAAATTGAAACTCTCAAGCACAAGGTCCTCCACACAGCCTTTGTCACACAGGGACAGAGCAGACCAATTATAGGGACCACCCCACCTACAGGAAGACGAGACATAGATACTCTGTGAGGGAAGCTTTTCCAAGCATGGCCATGGAGAACCCCTGGTGGATGGGTCACCAACAAAACCTAATTGTATTCACTCAAGCTCAGAGTATTTCGAAGAGTGGAAACCAGGTCACTGGAAAGCCAGCATCTTACAAGGGCTAATATAACAACGACATGAATATATCAACAGGGCCAGACTCTAGGGAAACTAATAGACAAAAAAGCTGACTGTAGACTCCTCCACCCCTTAATCTGCCATGCCCCTTCTTTCTTTCAACCCCCCCCCCCCCAAATCTTCTAAGTGCCTTATACCGCCTTTGACCGCTAATAGGGTTGGACCCTAAATCTATTTTACTATATGATTGGGCTTCATTCCATTCTGGCTTTGGGGTACCTCCTACTCATGTTCTCCTTTAAATAAACAAAAAGCTTACTTGTCCTTTACCCTAGGTGACAACTGGAGTAATCAGTTAATCCCCCTCAATGTTAACTAATTTATGTTAGACGTAGCATATAAACTTGCCTCCAGAAGGTATTCATAAAAGATGAAGAAATGAAATAAAACGTCTAAACATCTTTAACATCATCAGTCATCAAAGCAAGGCAAATGAAAACAACAAAATACCATTTTTCATTTATCATATTGACCAAGGGGGTGCTCCTCTTTCCTCGTAAGGGAGTCATGTGGCACACGTGAAATTGGTAGAATGAGTTTTAATGATGTACCAGGAAAATGAACAGTTCACAGACCCTTTATTCCAGTACTTTTTCTAGGACTCAAACCTAAAATCATAACAGAAGTAAGGACGGAGATTGGTATAGTATGTCATGGACACATTATTTATGATTTAAACCACACACATTTACTCCAAAACATATAACTAGGCAATGGTATTTTAGATAGCCTTCAAAATTATGTTTTTTGATGTTCCGTTAAACAGAGTTAAGTAACATACAGATCTGTCTATATGATATTTTCTCAACTGGCTTATTTTAAAAGTAAAATAGGGAGGTACCAGATTTTTAATAGTGGTCTTCCTAAATTAATAGGTTGGAGGGTAGTTTTAGTTTCCTTTAATTTCCTTTAGTTTAAATTTAGTTTAAATTCCTTTAGTTTCCTTTTCTTTATTTTCCCATCTTTTGAAATAATGGGTACAAATTATTCTTATCATCAGAAACAACCTTCCTTAAAAGCTCATAATAAAAACAAAGAAAGGGGGTCAGACCTTTAGGGATCAGACAACCTGTTGAGGACCCTTAAATCCCAGGGTGCGTGATTTGACTTTCCCACCCAAATACCCCAGATGAGATCTTGAGCACGAAGGCTGCTCCCAGGGAGCTGTGAGGCTGGTGAGGAGACCTGAGCAAGGCACCCACCCTTCCGGCTTCCACCTCTTGCTGGAAGCAATCAGAGGAAACTAGCTCTCTGTGTAGGGAAGCCAACTGCAGCTGTGCCAGCAGGAACCACTGCACGACGGAAAGCATGTTACACAGGCACGTTGAACCACTTATTGAAGGCGGACGGTAACTCCGGCCTAATGAAGACTGGGCGTACCCCTTCTGTTGGCTCTCGGCCAGTCAATTAGTTTAGTCTGGATCCGAGGGGGAAATCACATGACTGTTCCTCATATTCAGAGTGGAAGGTACTGAGTAGCTATGAGTAAATGGCTTCTTTGGAAACTCAGAGAGAGAGCGAGCTACTGTCCAGCCTTCTCCATTGTGTAGGTCGTACTTTGTCCACCAGGGGCACACATGCACCATGAGAGTGGTACCCTAGGTCCAGTTATTTCCCATCTCAAACTTTAAGACTTTTATTTTTCTAATTTTTATTATTATTTTTTTTTAATTTTAATTTTTTGGCCATGCTGTGTGGCATGCGGGATGCGGGATTTTAGTTCCCTGACCAGGGATCGAACCCGTACCCCCTGCAGTGGGAGTGCAGAGTCTTAACCACTGGGCCACAAGGGAAGTCCCTTTAAGACTTTTACAATTCCTATAGGCTTGATCCCCACACTGTCAAGTTAAAAGTCGTATCATCATAGTACACCAGCCTCTAAGAATAGGGTAAGTTTCCAGAAAGGGAAGTCGTTTTCCCTAACTTGCTCCTTAAAGCCTCGGAACATCCTTGAACCAATTTCCATTTATATAAGATTTCATCGCATATTGGAAATCGATGAAATAAACACTTGTCGGTCATGTTTAGATGTACTCGTCTCAAACACATTTTTTTCACTGTGATAAAATATACGTAACATCAAATTTACCACCTTAACCATATCTAAGTGTGCAATTCAGTGGCATTGGGTACATTCACATTATCGTGCAACCATCATTACTGTCTGTCCTCAGGACTTTTCCATCATCCCAAGTTGAATCTGCCACCCATTAAACAATAATTCTCTGTTCTCCCTTACCCCAGCCCCTGGGAACTGCCATCCTACTTTCTGTCTCTGTGACCTTGCCTATTCTAGGTGTCCAATCAGGTGGAATCACACACTGCTTGCCCTTTTATGCCTGGTTTATGTCACTTAGCGTAATGTTTTCAAGTTGAACCCAAATTTTGGAGTAACAAAACCCTCGAAGTTGATAAGCCAGCACGCAAAGTCATTCCTTCTTATTTCCAGTCTCTTCAATTTTCCTTTTCAAAGGTCTCATTTGACCAGTGCTTCGTTTTTGAACAGCCAGAGTCCTATGACGTTGGACAGATTCCCTCGCCAAGTGTGCGAACTCCCTGCCAACCGGAGAGTCAGGCAGGACTGAGATAACCGCTTGGTGAGGGTGTTGCAGAATTTTGAAGTAGATGAGCTTTAACCTCTCATTCTGCTCTAAGGCCTTGTGACTTTTACAGACAAACGCTTTTGTTTGTTCCTTCATTCATCCACATAGGAGTCTGTCAGCCTTTACTAAGTGCCTGTTGCATGTAAATGACGGATATCGATGCAGTGTGGTGACGGATGATACTGATTTGACTCCCAACCTCGGTGGTGGAATCAGAAGCTTGGACCCTGCCCTAGGAGACTTGCTTTTGCTCTCGGTCAGCTGGCACTGGCGAGTACACCCGGGGAGGACTGCCATTTACCTACAGGCTTGAGTGGAGACGTTGGCTTGCGGTAGAGGGTTCCTTAGTTGTGCAACTCCACGTATCAGCCAGAAAAACGTAACAGACTCAAACGGCAGATGTGGGTCCTGAGAGTGCCTACTGTAAACTGGTATTACCTAGACTCTAATCTAAAAATATCAAGGACTTCTGAACTTTGCATACGAGTACCCAATCATTTCTCTGCTGCGTATTAACACTGTGATCTTTGGGCAAGTCACTTTAACTTTCTGGGGATAATAAATGCCCCCAGGACTCCGGTAGGAATGAAACAAGTTGGTAGGGATAATAAATACCCATGCCCACAGGACTCTGGCAGGAATGAAACGACTTGCACAAGGCTTGGCACGTAGAAGGCATTAAGAAAATGCCAGGCCCTCCTGCAGGGTTTTCCCCAAAGACACCCAACCTCACAAAACAAATGCAGCCCTGCAGTAGGCCAGCCCTGGACCTGCAAGCACCAGAATAAGGTTGGGGTATCTCCTGGGTTTCTTTCGGATTGCTAGCTGGGGACAGCGAGTCTGCTTCAGAAACGCCATTGTGTTAGTTTGAGAGGGAGCAATGCCACTTTACCCTTCGGCACAGTAAATCTTGTAAGTCATAAAAAGAGGTTCAACACAAAGAAAACCTAATCTCATATGAGTCAGGAATAAGATCTGAGTATTTCTCTGGCTGGAGTTCGTAACCGAGCACAAATCAGGATCAGTGAGTCCCAGGACCACTGTCTTCAGTGGCTGCCTACACAGAGGTGGATGTCTGAGGGACAATCTCATCCAGGAGGGACTCATCACCCCAGGAAGCAGGGTGCAATTTGGCAACCCACAGAGAGCAACTGTTGCCCAGGCAGAATCTACCCAGAGAGATGAGTGTCATGAAGCCACTGGAAGGGAGACAGGCTGTTCCGGTGAAGGTCAGGGTGTGGCTCTAAGTGGCCTGCAGCGATGTGTCCACACCTGGGACTCTTCCTCACCAGAGGCTATGAGTAGATCACACATGGAGTAGGCAGAACTGCAAATACTGACAGGCTTTCTGAGGATGGAGGCGTGTTTGTCCTAGACACCCACAAATGGAAATTATTCCTCTAATTAGAAATGATGACCTCATCACCACGTCTTGAACCAGTCCTGATTTTCAAAAGTGAGGAAGAGTTGGGTCAGTGGACGCTGGTTCCTCATTTTAGTTGCTTCAGATGAGGTCTGAGTTGGGTTTTAAATACGTGAACAATAGCTAATTCTCTTTTTGTCTTTTTGAATAATTGGGCTTTCTTAATTTCTTTCTAAATATTTCTATCTCTTGCTTATTTACTTATTCGGTTGCTTTGACTAACAATTTAGTAGTCAAGTTCTTATTTCTGAGTCATTTGTGTGTCTTAGAACATTTGCTTCCCTTATCTCTACAATGGGGAAGGTTCATATATTCATTATTCCCGATTATTTAAAGACCTATTAATCCAGGCCTTCTGAGAAGAAGACTGTCCAGTGGGATAAACTGTGCAAGGATTTTCTTTGGGAAAATGTCTCGGGAGAAAATCGGGAGGGAGCTGGAAAATGCTGGGAGAGCTTTCTAGAGATGCTAGTCTGACCAGAGTCCGAGAGAAGGAAGGAAGAAAGTGAGATGAAACATCTGAGACTGCTGTGCTGTCTAAGCAAGGTTTGGCAAGCATGTTGGGGAATCCTGGAGCTGAAGGTGACCTTCAGCGAATCCTTAGAATCCCTGCCGTGCGCAGTCATCGGCTGGGAGCAGCCTGTGTGACGGGGGGTGGGGGCTGGGTGCAAACACTGTGATGGAGTTCAGGGCCCAGCAGCTGGAGACTTTGCTGGATGACATTTTCTGTAGTTCGAGGTCTTACAGTCACCAGAGTGGCAGGGTTTCTCCAACTTGTCACTATTGACATTTTGAACCAAATAATTCTATGTTGTGGGATCTCTCCTGTGCACGTAGGATGTTTATCAGCATCCCTTGCCCCTACCCACTAGATACCAGTAGCCTCCTCCCAAGTTCTGACCGTCAAAACTGTCTGCAATTCCTGCCAAGTGTCCTTGGGGAGAGGGAGCAAAATCACTCCAGGTGAGAAACATCAAACCAGGGAAATTCAGAGAAACTTGGGATGGTTTCTCAGGAAAACTGTAAAATCAGAGGGAAAGGAAAACGTAAATGTTTTGAATTATAGATCACGATTATTAAGAAAAATAACTCAGGTGAGGCCCCCCAAGTAAACAAGACTCTCCCACGACAGCAATATGCCACTGATTAGCTATTAATTTCTATTCCAATTGAAGTTTCTTACCCTGAGATGAACTTTCAGTCAAATGTCTTACCTTAAATTTAAGGACACAAAAATAAAGTTAAAAAAATTAAATAGGTAGTCTTTTAGCTTCAGGTGTCCTATTGTAATGCGAACACAACTCATGCTTACTTATTTTGGAGATGGATGAAAATCACTCCCCCGCAGTAAGGTACATCCGTTACAGGGACAGGACACAATGACTTCACATTTAATTCAATAGAAACACGTGCATCGGGAAAGGAAAGGAAATCCAGGAATGAGGCCGATGAGGTTCCCAGAATCGAGCATCTCAGATCTGATTTTCACCAAATCGTCGAAGAGCCTTTGACTTGCTAGATTCTGCGAGGCCACAGGTTAACACCCCCAGGTATGTTTCCACCTGGACGGCAGAGCCCATCCCCACTTTCACTTGAAGCGGCGCTGGGTGTTAATGCTAGGCCCAGCACCGTTACCACTCACCTTGATGAGGCCCATCACCTCCAAGCAGGTGTTTTTTTTTTTTAATTTATTTACTTTTTCAATTTTTGGCTGCATTGGGTCTTCGTTGCCACGCGCGGGCTTTCTCTAGTTGCAGTAAGCGGGGGCTACTCTTCGTTGCGGTGTGCGGGCTTCTCATTGCGGTGGCTTCTCTTGTTGCGGAGCATGGGCTCTAGGCAGATGGGCTTCAGTAGTTGTGGCACACGGGCTCAGTAGTTGCAGCACGCAGACTCCATAGCTGTGGCTCGTGGGCTCTAGAGCGCAGGCTCAGTAGTTGTGGTGCACGGGCTTAGTTGCTCCACGACATGTGGGATCTTCCCAGACCAGGGCTCGAACCCGTGTCCCCTACATTGGCGGGTAGATTCCTAATCACTGCACCACCGGGGAAGTCCCCAGGCAGGTGTTTTGCTTCCTCCCTTACTGTTTTCCACAGAGGAGCCGGAGTGGCTTCTTTGAAACAAGTCAGATGCCACGTCCCCTCTCTACTCAAAAGCCTCCAAGCCTTCTACTTCACGCATAGTAAAAGCAGAAGTCTTTCTCTAGCTAAGAAAATCCGAATCCTTGCTACTCATAGACAGTCTGGAGACCAGCGGTGGCAAGGGCTTCCCAGGCGCGTGTTAGGAATATGGACTCTGGTTCTGCCCCAGACCTCCTGAATCAGGGTCTGCCCTTGAACCAGGTCCTGAGGGGATGGGCACATCCACTGGAGCTTGAGAAGCTCGGTCCTCATGGTCGGTCTGACCCGTAGCTCCTTCCCTCCCCTCATCTCCCTCTGCCCTCCCATTGCTCCCCTTCCATAGCCAGTTGTGGCTCTTGTAGCCACTCAACCTTCCAACCACGTTCCAGCCCTTGCCTTTACTCTCTCACTCCCTGCAGGTGCCTGCTCAAAGGTGACCTCACTGCCGAGGCTTCCTGACCGCTGTAGCGAAAGCCCTTCTGAGCTCCCAACCCTGTGTGCCCAGGTCACTCCCCATCCAGGGACCCTGCCTTAGCACTCATCTCCACCTGCCCCGTGACATACGGCTATTCATTCTCATTGTCCGTCTTCAGGTCCATGAGAGGAGGGACTTTATATTTTTGTTCACTGATGAATCCCTAGAACAGTGCTAGCCACACATGACATTGTTAGTAAATAATTGTTGGCTCAAGGGGTAAGTGAATTGGGTGGCCTCCTGGGATATATTCCTCAGAGAGGGAGCAGATTCCAAGAGAACACAGAAGAGGCTGGGGTCTCCTGATCACCCAACTCGTCCGGTTGCTTTGTCTGACATCCTGTGATGCTTTCTTCCAAGCTGCCCGGAAATGAATCACAGCCAAAGGCAAGTATCTGGCTGCAGGGCAGATTCTCTGCTCAGTCAGAGAATCAGCCCAGATCAAGCGGAGGCTACAGGAACAAAGCACGGAGCTGCCGCTCCCCTTCTGGCAAACAGGAGGATCAAGCTGTGCATTTCATTTCGATGAGTTTTTTTTTTTTTTTTTTTTTTTAAAGGGAAAATGGCCAAAGTTTCCAAAACGCGTGGGGTTTTTTTGTTTTGTTTTTTTTCCAGAAGAAAGATTAATCTTTACTTCTTCTAAAAGGCAATCTGTTTATACGTTTGCTGGAGGATTTGTCTGGAACTGAATTAAAATAGGAGAACTTGATTTGACACATCTGGAGCAGATGGGCATGTTTTCTTTGGCTTCCTGTGGATGTTTAAATTGGGGTTAAGATGAGGAAGGTGGTAAAACTGTCGGAAGCCTCAGGTGGCTGGAAGAGACGAGCGTAGAGGATACACAGATGTGCAGCGTACAACGCAGCAGGCTGCATCGTGACAAATCTTTCACTTTCTCGCCCTGTCAAAGCTATGCTTAAAATGTTAATGAGAAGAAAGATAATGAAGGCTCAAGGACAGACTCTGAGAGCACAGGGTTGAAGAACAATTTGTGTATAAGAACATCTTGCTTAAATCTATTCCTGGGTCTCCTGAAGGCTAAAAGATGTCATCAGGAGAATCGTTAGGGAGAAGAAAAGCTGCTCTCGCCCAACCCATATTCACCTTAAACTCTCAAAACTTAAATGAAAACTTTCACACAAAGCATGGGTGTGTTGAGAATCAAGTTAGCTCCAAGAAGAAGTTGCAACTGGGGTGGAGACACAATGCCTGTGAAAGTTTTTGAACCGCATTGGCTATAACCGTATGGAGAGAGTGTAGCATTCAGTAAATTGCTCTTGGACACCATGCATATTTTAGCTACTGAAGCACAAAGGGATTATCAAGCAACCCATTGTCAACATCTTTATTCAGGTTTTCTTCTTGGGATTGTTTTTCTTTCTTTCTTTCTTTCTTTTTTTTATTTCCCAGCCATATAAACAAATCAGTTGTGGGCGTTTGGTGTTCAACTGTAAGGGATATATTTGTAAGAATATAAAGACAATAATCCCCTTGGCTCTGGAGGAGTAATGCTGAATTTCACACACAGAGCTATCAGGACTGGACGATGCTCTGCGGACAGGACAGGACTTTGAATATAAACCATGGACTACCATTCACATATTAAAAAAAGGCCAGTGTCAACAATTTTATTAGCCAACAAATCCAACATAGTTCCATTAGGAACTTTGAAAACACCCACCTTTAAAGGTTCTTTTTTTCTCGTTTCAGGTTCCCAAACTACCACAAACGACCTATAAAGCAATATTCTCATAATTACCCAATGTGAGGAATAAGGTGCAATGATAAAGAATTCCAAATCAATGTATATTACATCTCAAGATGCTGCTTTAAAAATAATGTCTCCATTATTGGGACTGACGTATACACACTACTATATGTAAAAGATATAACTAATAAGGACCTACTGTATAGCACAGGGAACTCTACCCAATACTCTGTAATGACCTATATGGGAAAAGAATCTAAAAAAGAGTGGATATACATATATGTATAATTTTTTTTTTTTTTTTTTTTTTTTTTTTTTGCGGTATGCGGGCCTCTCACTGTTGTGGCCTCTCCCTGGCAGAGCACAGGCTCCGGACGCGCAGGCTCAGCAGCCATGGCTCACGGGCCCAGCCGCTCCGCGGCATGTGGGATCTTCCCGGACCGGGGCACGAACCCATGTCCCCTGCATCGGCAGGTGGACTCTCAACCACTGCGCCACCAGAGAACCCCCATATATGTATAATTGAATCACTTTGCTGTACAGCTGAAACTAACACAACATCATAAATCAACTATATTCCAATAAAATTTTTAAATAAATAAAATAAAAAATAAAAATAATGTCTCCATTGACTCAATCATACCATCTGATTCTTAAACCTCTCTAACCTTGCTTTAATGAAGCCCTGACCAAACAAAATCAACCATTCTCTGCAATTATACAGCAGTACTTCTGCAGTTGGGGTACTCAAGCTCTCCCCTCCCCCAAATATCTGCCTTCCACTATTTTTTTAGATCTTAAATGACTTTTCTGGTAACAGCAGGTAAGAATAAACAAGTCATGGTGGTTTACAAATAAAGTAGGCGGTACCTTTATGTCTCTCTTTGGAAGCAATCCTGGCATTTATGTCCTTTTCTGATTGTTTTTGTGCCAGAAAAAATAAATAAATAAATAACTGCAAGTATTCCAAAAGCTGAGAGGGGGTTGGGAATCTCATAGCATTTCTAAATTGCTTCCAAAAACTTTAAATGATGAGTTTTGAGACTGGAAAAGACAGAAAGAAAAACAAACCTAAATCTGCCCCGTAACCACAAAGCACACATGCAACTCATAGGAAAGAATGTGTGCATGAATGTATGAGGGTGGAATTTGGCCGCAACCAGGCTGATAACATGCTTAATCAAACGGTTCATCATTCTGCCTCTACAGATTTTCTCTTCTGACTTGGGCAAATTTATGCAGAAACGAACACAGGTTCAGCCATCTCATTCTGGACCCTCTCAACGGGTCATTATTTCGTCAATCAAAACGCAACCCTCCACCCCTCTGAACTTTAAGAAATAGGCCTCCTTTCCATAGAAAGTGTGCTTGCCAAGCTTTTTTCCCACCAAATAATCTGATAAAATTTCCAATAAGTGTTCCCAGTTTGGACAAGGGAAACACAGATTTATTTTACTGGGAACCACTACTATTTAGGTACAGAGATCTAAGATAACAGAGCTACCCTTTGAAACACAGTCCAAAGGTAGACTGACATTTTGATGGATCATGTATGACCCCCGGGACACACAGGCAGGGGGAGTTACAGGGCAATTTACGAGGTAAGAGTCTACGTTCAGTGAACTCTCATCCCCCCTTCTTTGAGCCTCTGGTCTCCAGCAGCCCAGCGCCCCTTTCTCTGTTGACTACAATCTACTAAATAAGCGTCCTCTCAGCTGTCTCCTCTCACGCACCTCAAATGGAAATGGACCTGTATGTGCACCACTCCCTTGGGATCCCGTTTGCTGAGACCGGCCAGCGGGACAGATCCGGAACAAGCTATTACCAGCCAGTATTTAGTTAATAGGTCCCCGTTCCAGGAAAAATGGAAGTTTACTATTGGAAGCTTGAAGGCATAATGCTCTAACCTGAATGAATGAGTGAATGGCGTTTCTTGCTGATGTTTTCTCACTAAGGCAGGCTGATGGGAAAAAACAGCCCTTTCCATCAGCCCTTTAAATAATGCCATTGCCTGGACTGCCTCCGTGTCCCACTGGTTTTCTAGAAGGAGGCTGTGCTGTGCGCACACATCCCGTTCTGAAAATGCACGCTGGCTCCTGTCTCATGCTTCTACAGCTCAGGTTGGTTTCAGGAAGTTCTGATGGCCCCAGAAGCACAAATGTAGACCAGAGCACATAAAGCACATAAAGAGACTCATCCTGACCAAACCCAGAGTGGCTCTGACTCCTTCCTCAGGAGCAGACCCAAAGGCGAGCCCATCCAGCGATCCACAGTGCAGGAGGTGTGTCTGCAAGTGCACTGGTGTGGGAACCCACCAGGCTGTCCCCCTGGATCCCTGCCAGTGTGACACTCCAACACACTAAGGACCATTTGTCCACATTTAAACCAAAAAAGGAAAGACTCGCAATGGATGTAATTACATGCTTTACAGGACTTCTTACATGGGAGCAGCAGCAGTGTTTTCCCATAATAAAGAATTTACCCCACTTTGGGGATTTATCTGGTAGTTCGTGCCCACTCTCTTGTCTCCTCTATCTGCCTCTCATCTATAAATCCCCATGTCATTGAGTCAAGCCCCCAATTCTAATACTTCCATTTCTTAAGTTGTGCTTAAATAATTTGTGCTTGCAAATGCTTGACAAAGCTACCGCTAACTAGACAGGGTTTGATATAAAGCTTAACTCTCTTCTTTTTCTTTGGCTCTACTTTTCTGATTAGCTTCTGGGAAGAATGTTTCAGACTATGGAAAATATATTCACACTGTTTCTGGAAACTTCTCTAATTTAGGAAGACCTAGAGCTGGGACAGGGCTGAAAAGAAAAAGGAAAAAATGTGAGATTCTGAGAAGAAAAAAGGGAAAGGATTGGGAAAAAAGGGCAAAGAAGCCCCAAAACACATTTCACCTATATCATATTTTGCTAGAACCAGTCTTACCCTTAAATACAAAGACTTGCAATTAGCTTTAATTTAGAAGCACCAGAAGGGCAGGAGAAGGAAAATAAAATCAAAGGTGGTGATGAGAGCAAGAAAATAGTTGACAAGGACTTGATCAGGCTGATAGATGTTTAACTGGATCACATTTTTTTTTTTAAAGCAGGGAAGAAGAGAGAAAAGAGGTTTGTAGCATTTGTACCTTGATCACTAGCATTTGCCAATTTCTGTGGTGTAAATGTTCCCAACACGACCAATTTCAAGCCATCAATAGGATGTCACTGGATGTGCATTAGGAAGAGGTGCTTATAATTGGCTTTTGTGAGCCAGTCAAGTCTGCGACAGTCTACTGCTGAAGATCAAAGTTAACCTGTCTCTTCATGTTGAAGTTGGGAATCCCAAAGAAACAGCAGAGGGCATTTCAAGGCAACATGCTGAAGTGTCCCTCTGTAACACTTCTGTTTATTAAAATATGCTTTCAAACAATGTCCACTTTTTGAAAATGAAATTTTGTATTTCCCTACTCTGTCTCACAAGTATTCCTATGAGTTTGTATCATCCTCTGGTATGCTCATGTCCTAATTTTATTTATTTATTTATTTTAAATTCATTTAGTTATTTATTTTGGCTGTGTTGGGTCTTCACTGTTGCACGCAGGCTTTCTCTAGTTGCCACGAGCGGGGGCTACTCCTCATTGCAGTGCGCGGGCTTCTCATTGCGGTGGCTTCTCTTGCTGCGGAGCACGGGCTCTAGGCATGCGGGCTTCAGTAGTTGCGTGTGTGGGCTCAGTAGTTGTGGCTCGTGGGCTTTAGAGCGCAGGCTCAGTAGTTGTGGCACATGGGCTTAGCTGCTCCACGGCATGTGGGATCTTCCTGTACCAGGGATCGAACCCGTGTCCCCTGCATTGGCAGGCAGATTCTTAAACACTGTGCCACCAGGGAAGTCCCATTCATCGCCTAATTTTAAATAGCTTATTTATTTTATTTCAAGTAAGTGAAAAAAAAATCCCTGTGGTGTAAAGAATGAGAAGTTGCAAATTAAATATGTAAACTGAGGAACACATAGTGATGCTGTTTATATTCCACACAATTCATGATTCCTCAGCATCTCTGCTCAGAGCCTGGGACAGCCCTTCCTGCTGCTTTAGACGATTATTCATTTATTTCTGGACCTTCACGACTCCACACGCCAGAGGTTAATAGATGAATTTAATGAAGTGTCTTATTACCTTCAATACACTGGGCATGCAAAGCAGATCACTTAGCATTCCTATTTACATACAACCTTGTCTTTATTCTACTCTGATGCCTCCACCATATATTAAAACATTCAGAATCACAGCGGCATTTAAGGTAATGAAGGATTTTGTGTTTAATATGGGTATTCATAAAATATTTACAGATTGTTGTGTGTATGGATGAAAAACAGATGTTGTATTTCTTTTTTTAATAAATTTATTTTATTTATTTATTTTTGGCTGCCTTGGGTCTTCATTGCTGCACACGGGCTTTCTCTAGTTGCGGCGAGCAGGGGCTACTCTTCGTTGCAGTGCGCGGGCTTCTCTTGCAGTGGCTTCTCTTGCTGTGGAGCACGGGCTCTAGGCACACGGGCTTCAGTAGTTGTGGCTCGCGGGCTCTAGAGCTCAGGCTCAGTAGTTGTGGCGCACGGGCTTAGTTGCTCTGCGGCATGTGGGATCTTCCCCGATCAGGGCTCGAACCCATGTCCCCTGCGTTGGCAGGCAGGTTCTTAACCACTGTGCCACCAGGGAAGCCCAGATGTTGTATTTCTTTATAAGCCCCAAATGCTAATCATGTATGAGGGACAGAGAAACAGCACTCTTGGATATAAATTATATCCTAATCACTTTTGGTTCACATACCCCTGAAGCAATAGTCATTACACTGCTCCTCGTGCAAAAGATGTATTTTGTTGTTGAAAACTTTACTGTGAGAGAGAAATAATAAGTCCTCAACAAATACTTGTTTTCTGCCTACCTGGTGAACTGAAGAATCAATAAATTACTTGATGTCTTGGTGGGAAAGTCCCTTCTTTTGCTTCCCATTGGCATGGCAGACTATGGCATTGTGATCCCACAAAGTGAAACCCTCACTTTCCCACTAGAGTTTTACTTCAGAAACTTAGATGGGCTTTACCCAGAGGGCTCACCTCTCTTCCCAGGCGACCCGGTCCTAGAAATCCCAGCATTAGAGCCATCTTTCCCACAGGGGGCAGCTACACCATCATTGTCCCACGGGGGCGTGGAAGCGGTAAGCTCTAGTGACAGGGAATGTGAGACCACAAGCAGATCAAAGGCATAACCTCTGGGAAAACAGCCCCCAACTGGCAGCACTGGCAGGAAGTAATGGAAAGTGTTCCTATTTCTCAGGTGGTCACAAACTTTTTAGAAATAGTATATGCAGCCTTGATCTAGAGTTGCTGGGGTTTAGAACTGTTCTATTCTCTCTAGCACTGGAAATGGCTACTTAAAAACAGAACTTTACTCTCCTCTTCATCTCCCCAAAGATACAGTCTTTTAAAATTCTTTTGACAAGATACAATACTTACAAGTGACAAAAGGAGTATTTGACATGTTATTTAAAAGCCACTGGTGTTGAAGATACTATGCTAATAATGGGCATAATTAATAAATATTTGTGCAGAAAAGGAAGGAAGGGAGGGTAGGAGGGAGGAATAAGAAAGAGAGGCAGGGAGAGAGGAAGAAAAAGTTTCTGTGATTTTTTTTTTAAGTTTCTGAAGTAAACTGGATAATTAATGTGGTTCTGTGAGCTAAGTCAGTCTCCAAACCTTGTATACTACTTCCAACATTAGTTTAGATCCGCCCTTTAAGTGACATTCTAATACCACCATGCCCTGAGGGACGCGGCCGTCTTACACCTCATAGGCTTGAATATTTTAAGGTCTTGCAGAGGGCTGGTCAAATCATAGACCTCAAAAAGACTTGTTGGATGGAGGATGGATTCCTAATACCAAAAACTAAAATCCAAGGCAGAATGTGGAGAAATTACAGAAGGAAATGTCTTGGGAAGCACTGAGATAGTCTTTAAGAAACTATCCCACATAAATAAGGTTTTTGTTTTCTAAAAACCTTTTTAACAATCTCCTGTACCATGATTAAACTTACACACACACACACACACACACACACACACGGGGAGAGGGACAGAGGTGATCAGCATGTTTAAAGTTTGAATTTAATACCCAGAACCTGAAGGAATACAAGAGTAAAGCAAATCTGCGTAAATCATTATTATCCACACAGTATCCATGGACATTATTGGGAAACAAAGCCATGTACCAGGACTGATAATGGCTGTTTACTGTTTTAGGAAGTGTATTTGTTTTTCTACTGGTGTATAACAAATTACCACGAACATAACACACATTTATTATCCCACAATTTATGTGGTTTAGGAGTCCAGACAGTGTAATTGGGTCCTTTGCCTAGGGACTCACAAGGTGCTGGCTAGGGCTGTAGTCTCATCTGAGGCTCAACTAGGGAAGAATCTTCTTCCAAGCTCATTCGGAATGTTGGTCGAATCGACTTCACTGGCTCTCAGCTGAAGGCTACCCTCAATTCCTAAGGTCACCCACAGTTCTAAGTGGTGTTCCCCAACATGGCCATTTGTTTCCTCAAAGGCAGCGAGAAAAGGAGAAACTCCAGCAAGATATGCACTACAATCTTATGTATCAATAGCATAATCATGTAATCTCACACACACACACACACACACACACACACACACTCACACATACACACACACACACACACAATTACATACATCTGGTCAACCTCGCTGTATTCTATCAGTAAGAAACAAGTCAAAGGCCCTGCTCCCATTCATGAGGAGGGCATCACACAAGAGACTGAAACCAGGGGTCAGGTATCATGGGGACTATTTTCAGAGTCTGTCCACCATAACAAGCAATCATCTTGAAATGACCCCCAAAATTCCACAGGAGTATTCTTCGTGTTTTTCTGTGAAATTGTTGCATAAAGGAAAGTGTGACATAATGAGAGAATGAACATCAGCCTCACTGGGAGATTAGGAAAAAAATATGCCTAGAACTGAACTTATCTGAATTATCTATAAACAAAAGCCAAATAGAACCCAAAACAGCAAGTGTCACATGTTCCTTACATAATCTTAAGGTCATGGGTGCCACGAAAGCTGCATTTTGCCTTCATTTAGAATAAGAAGTTTGGACTAATTTTCTTCTACATTCAAAGGGACTCTTGCCTTTTTTCTTAATTGTGTTTGATATCCTGTGTTCCTGAAGAGAGCACTCTTCTATGCATTCGGTAAATGAGAGCTCATTTTGAAAGGCACAGCTACCTCTAAAGCAGGGGGAAAAGTTACTTGTTCCAATTGCCTTATCTTCAGTGGAAATAAATGGCGCATTTCTCCAAAGAGTACTGGATTTTGAGGTATCCTAGCTATGCTCACACCACATTATCTTTTTCAATGGAATCACAAAATGTGCTTTACAGACCACTGCCTGGGACACTTCTTCTACATCACAGTGTAGAGAATGTCTTTTATTTTATTTTTTTAGCATCTTTATTTGAATATAATTGCTTTACAAAGGTGTGTTAGTTTGTGCTGTATAACAAAGGGAATCAGCTATACGTATACATATATCCCCATATCCCCTCCCTCTTGCGTCTCCCTCCCACCCTCCTATCCACCCCTCCAGGTGGTCACAAAGCACTGAGCTGATCACCCTGTGCTATGCAGCTGCTTCCCACTAGCTATCTATTTTACGTAGTGTTTAAATAGATTTACGTAGTGTAAATAGATTCATTTGTATTATTTTTCAGATTCCACATATAAGTGATATATAATATTTGTTTTTCTCTCTCTGAGTTACTTCACTTAGCATGATAATCTCTAGGTCTATCCATGTTGCTGCAAATGGCAATATTTCATTCTTTTTTATGGCTGAGTAATATTCAATTGTGTATATATATACCACATCTTCTTTATCTATTCATCTGTTGATGGACACTTAGGTTGCTTCCGTGTCTGGGCTACTGTAAATAGAACAGCCATTTCAATGCTCTTCTCCCAAAACTAGTGAAGCTATCTTTCTTAAACAATCCAAACTACATCCACTGATAATTTGGGAGAATCCAAAGTCAGGATAAATCACAACAGCTTGGTCCTTTTGACAAACTGATACTAACCTGTTAGAAATTGCACTAACTCTTCTTGGGTCTGACTTAGTAAACGATTAATGCAAGAGCATATGTTCTACCTCAGGGACAAGGAAGTAACTTCATTTCCAAAATGTAAGCATTCTCTCCTGCCTCACTGCAGGGATTAATCCTCTTGGTTGTTAGTTTCATATTTCATAAGAAGGTTTTTAAATCAAGACCCAAAGACGTTTTTTTCTACTCCTACACAGCAATGCATGCCATTGCTGTTGTGAAACTATCATTTACACATTGTTCAGACTTTTCATCCAAAAGGTCACAGACTTATACAGATGAGATGTTAATGCTTCCTTTATGCTGAGACCTTTTTAACGTACCTTACTTTTTATTTTAAAAGATCAGTGGAGTTATTAAGTGTGGCTTTGACAAATATCACACAGATTAGTCAGTGTTCATTGACGACAATTCTAGATGACAGAGGGAAAAAAATCTATTATTGTCACCTGATAGTGCAGACATTATATTTTTCAATAGTTGATTAGAAGAAGAAGAAAGTGTTTCTTTTGTTTCGTTTTGTTTTTGCAAAGCTGGGCCGTTTTCAAGGCCCTGTTGATATGCCACTTCCTCCTGAAAGTCTTCCCAAATCCCACCGTTCAGAATCCTTCCTTCTCCTGTAATCTCATAATATTTTTTTGGAACCACTACAAGAACACTCATTTCATTCTCATTGATATCATACTTCATTTTTAATGTCTTTTCCAAGTGAATTGTAAGTCCAGTGACAACAGCATCCACCTTACATTCTTGTTTTTTTCTGCACATGGCAAACTGCAGATCCTCATTATTCAAACAAGAAAAATCTCTCAGGTCTATTTTGTCTTGGAATGTTGTATAGCATCCTGATAACTGGTTTGCTTATGTAGCACAGCAACTATGAATCTTGGAGTTACTCAGCTTTCCTTTCTTTACTTTGTTTACTAGGAAACTTGGTTCCCATTTAGGCCTCTCCCCAGAGTTTGATGGCATAGATATAGTTTTTATTGAAGTACAGGTGATTTACAATATTAGTTTTGAGTATACAGCATAGTGATTCAGTATTTTTGCAGATTATACTCTATTATAGGTTATTATAAGGTAATGCACATAATTCCTTGTGCTATACAGTATACCCTTGCTGCTTATCTATTTTATACATAGTATTTTGTATCTCTTAATCTCATACCCCTTATTTGTCTATTCCCCCCTCCCCTTCCCTCTCCCCTTTGGTAACCACAAGTATGTTTTCTATATCGTGAGTCTGCTTCTGTTTTGCACGTACATTTAGATTCCACATATAAGTGATATCATACAGCATTTGTCTTTCTCTGACATATTTCACTAAGCGTAATATTCTCTAGGTCCAACCACGTGGCTGCAAATGGCAGAATTTCATTCTTTTTAATAGCTGAGTAATATTCCATTGTATTTGTGTATATATACACATACCACAACTTCTTAATCCAACTGTCTGTTGATAGGCACTTGGGTTGCTTCCATATCTTGGCTATTGTAAACAGTGCTGTTATGAACACTGAGGTGTATGTATCTTTTCAAATTAATGTTTTCATTTTTTTCCAGATATATACCAAGGAGTGGAATTGCTGGATCATATGGTAGTTCTATTTTTAGTTTTTTTGTGTGTGCTTATCTTACTTCTGGATTTAACATTTTCTTTACATTAAAAAAAAATTTTAACTCTTCTTCCCTCAAATTAATTCAATTAGTTATATTAACTCTTTACATTTATGTATTTTTGTGACTATTTTAACTGTGGAATGACACAGAATATTTAAACGTAACCCAATAAACAGATACTCCACAACTGATTACTGAATTGAATTTATTTTATAGCATTTATCAAATTCTTCTTACAAAGGTGACTCGGTGGGTGTGCTAATTTCAGAAAAATGGTAATCAGTTTAAGATGGCAACCTTTGAAAATTAAAAAAAAAAACCTTTATTACAAATGAATTTTTTTTCTCCACAATAGTCCGTAATTATTAGAATTACCCAGATAGCAGGCAGGTAGGTACAGCTGGCTCTACCGTTGGCTTTAGATTCCAGTTTTTACATTTAAAATTGGGGGGAGGAGCAGTGGCTAAAAGATCTCTAAGTCCTTCTTCACTTCTCACATCATGGGATTCTTAAATACCCTTGACGCTCCACTTCTCTCTGCCTATGTTGACATAGCCCCAGAACATCAGGGAGGAGGTTTAAAAGTCGATATAAATCTTTCAGGCCCTTCGTTTTCAGTGTTGGTTTAAATTTCTAGACTGATGATGAATTAAGAAAGAGCATTTGGAGAATTCGACAATGTGAGAATATCTATGAGGGCCACCCAGGATAATCTCAGGATTTTTCTGAAGCTTCGCAGTCATATGAGTATACGTATGGGGAAATCAACGAAAAAAAAGTGAATCCACATTTAGCTAATAAAACATAAAATAGCTAAATGATTTCAAGGCTATTTTCTCCATTAATGGTTAGTCATATAATTTGAAAGCCTTAGAAAAACTATTGAGGAAAAAGACAAGGCAAGACAGATGGGGAAGAAGAAATGACAAAAGCAAAAGCTGGACAAGGGGAACAGGATGTGGGCTCATGGGTTGAGAATGAAATTAAGCCATTACTTCTCTCTATTCTCCCAGTGCCCTGAACTTTCCTAAACCTACCCTGCATGCACACTCATCCCCAGAATACCAGACAGGAAGGCAATATTCCATGATCTTTAGAACATACACTATTAGTGGCTGCCACCCACTTATCAGCTGTGTAACCTCGGTGGTTTCCTAATCGAACAAGATTATTATCTGTCACATGAAGATAATAACGGTACTTACAGCATAGGATGCTATACAGATTAAATGAGATGATATATTTACAATGTACAGTGTCGGTCATTTATTCATTCAACGCATATTTATTAAACACCTACTATGTGCCAAGCACTAGTCTAGAGATTCACAATATATTCGTGAACAAAACTGATAAAGATTCCCACTCATGTGGAGATTCCTTTGTAAATAGCTAATTAACAGAACTAAATAGCAAGGAACCAAGGAGAGGAGGTGTCATGGGCAAGCTGGATGGGGCTGTGTGAAGACAAAACGTTGGAGGGAATTCCTTGGCGGTCCAGAGGTGAGGACTCCGCACTTCCACTGCTGAGGGCCCAGGTTTGGCCCCTGGTGAGGGAACTAAGATCCCACAAGCCACTTGGCACAGACAAAAATAAAAAAGTTGGAGAAAAGACTGCTGGCAATGGCCAGGGCCTCAGCTGGGCACACACTCTCATGTTTTGGCATCTGCAGGATTTGGCCAGAATTATTTGGATATTTTCTAACATGTTCACGCATATTCTTAAAATCTTTATGCTTTAAAGGAAAAAGAACGCATCAACAAAATATAATAAATTATTACAAAATAGGAATGTCTCTTCATTTAGAACTTCTAATCCACCATGACAAGCATATTTTTTCCCCATATTTCAAGGTTGTTTCTATGAAACAATGTAACATATTTTGTAACGGGCTTTTCAATCAAGGGTGTATAACACTATAAAAATTTTGATAACATTTACTGTCACTTTGCAGAGTGAACAAAAAATAAAAAACCCACATATGTTTTCAAAAGGAAACATACCTGGTAGAGGAAGTAAAAAATGAGGCGTCTGCAGTCAGGTGTTTATAGTTCCACAACTGCAAATCAGCCACAAAACTGCGAGTGCTTTGTGCAGGTTCCTGATAAATTCTACTTCTGATATTTGCTTTCACAACTTCAGCATTTTGGCAGATTTTTTGGTCTCCTTTCTCTCTATGTGTAAATACGTCAGGTTTTCTCTACACACTATATATCAAAGAACGATTTAATTGGAGCTTGTGTTGGAAATTCTTAGTAGGAGGCAGTCCAGAGTATATAAGGAGCTAAGACAAACATGGGATTTAATATTGTGCATTCCCAATTTTGTGACTTTTATAAATTGTCTCACTTTCCAGGTGTTGTAGATTTTTAGGATTACCACTATTTGGGAAATAATACTGTCTCCTGAGCCTCCCATATCAGGAGGTTTATGCTCACAGCAATTTTGCATGTTAGTAATAACAATTCTCTATTATAAATAGAAAACAAGTTATGAACTTTCTCAAGTCTATAAGGGGCGCAGCTAGAGCTTGAACTCAAGGCCATGAGGTTCCAAAGGACATTGGATCAAGTAAGGCTGATAGCAGTACGGACTAGGGGTATGAAGCCCACCTTAGTCAAGATAGGCTTGATAGTACTGGCAGCGACAAGAATATTCTGCAATAGAGAGCTATTAAAACACATTTAAGGGCTTCCCTGGTGGCGCAGTGGTTGAGAGTCTGCCTGCCGATGCAGGGGACACGGGTTCGTGCCCCGGTCCGGGAAGATCCCACATGCCTCGGAGCGGCTGGGCCCGTGAGCCATGGCCGCTGGGCCTGTGCGTCCAGAGCCTGTGCTCCACAACGGGAGAGGCCACAACAGTGAGAGGCCCGCATACCGCAAAAAAAACCCCCAAAAAACAAAAAGAAACATTTAACGTTCATCACAAATTATTACATGTCCATATTTATACTCAGACGCATGTCCTATATTAGAGGATATAAAATCAGGAGTCTGTTTTAGCTTCTGAAACGGAAATGTCTAAGGTAATCTTTTCTGGCCATGACCGCCCAATACTAAGGAGGTTATAAAAGCACAGATTTTGGTCCTCACTCCCTAGAGATCCCTGTTCAATAAATCTTTGATGGGGGACTACCATGCATGTGTACTCTACAAACATTCTTCAGATGAAGCTGGTGTGCAGTCACAGTTGAAAAGCAAACGCTTCAAGATATTTAATATTCTATGATAATACACCCCTTGCCCATTTCATCAGTAGTGTCTTATCTAAAAAGGCTACAAAGAAAAACCTCCACGTTTAATTAATAGCCCTTCCATTTGCATTATTAGATAAAGACACATACACACACACACACACACGTGCCTACAGTGACAGGAGCATTGGAAGAGGTCTTGTTTTTAACCACCGTTTAAAATAATCATGTAGCAATGCAATGTGCCATTGTGGATTAGATCTGGGAACAGAAAAAGAACAATACTAATGAAAAGCCTGGTGAGATCCAAGTAAACTCTGAAGTTTAGTTAATAGTATCGTACTGATGTAAATTTCCTAGTTTTGACAAATTACTGTGCTTATGCAAATTTCTAACATTAGGGGAAGCTGGGTGAAGTGTGAATGGAAACTCTACTTTCTCTGCAACTTTAATGCCGATCTAAGATCTTTCTAAAATAAAAAGTAAAGTTTTTAAAAAATCATCATATCCAGATACAAAATTCTTAAAGTGTTACTTCCATTTTCCAGGTATAAAGCGTATCCTAAGGTGGCCCATAGCATTAAGTTTCTTTCTTCCAAAACCTACATCGTAAATGATAATGGGGAAGGCAGAGAGAAGGCATGAAGTGAAGGTCAGGAGTGGCAAAGAGATCAAGAGAACATTGGGCTTCCCTGGTGGCTCAGTGGTTGAGAGTCCGCCTGCTGATGCAGGGGACACGGGTTCATGCCCCGGTCCGGGAGGATCCCACGTGCCGCGGAGCGGCTGGGCCCGTGAGCCATGGCCGCTGAGCCTGCGCGTCCGGAGCCTGTGCTCCGCAACGGGAGAGGCCACAACAGTGAGGCCCGCGTACCGCAAAAAAAAAAAAAAAAAAAGAGAACATGGAGCTTAAGCAGAATCCCAGAGAGCCCAGCCCAAGGAAGATGCTGGAGGCCATATAAAGCTTCTCTGATTCACAGAGATTATGTTGATCCTTTGAGAGATTTCCCTCTGCTGACTGCTGTACACTGTATAGGACCAAATGGTTGAATGCTTTTGGCATTTAGCAAAAGTTATGGGGCAGGGCCCTGGCAGGACATGGGGAATCAAGATCTGAGGGTTATTAAAAAAGATGCTAAATGAATAAAGTAGTTAGTTAATGCCAATGCAAATTAACTTCGGAAATTAAGAGGGACTCATCTACAGGGCATTGAAAGAGGAGAACTGGGCAAGAGGAAAGAATGCAGTGTCAGAAGCAAAGGAAGAGAGGACTGAGACATTTGGCGCCTTTGGTCTAAGGGCTGCTCCTGTTCAGAGGTGAACATGGAATTATTGCCACAGTCAGGTACTTTCTCCAAAGTTGCATATTTCATCGATGACTATTTCTTAAGTAAGCAAAGTAAACTTAAGTTACCACATACAGTTTCAAAATTATTTGAAAGGATTTCTGCCGCAGAAATTTCCACCCCATGCTTTTCCCTCGTGAGCTTCTCTCCTGATGCACCTTTCAAAATAAAACCAGCACGGGAAGGATATCTAGGTGTTTGAAAATTCCCATTTCCATCCGAACAAGTTCAGGCAGTTGAAGGTTACACGCCCAGGTTTGGGGGTGTGCATAACAATGGTGTCCCAGTATCACTCATTTTATCAAGTTGGGGCAGAGAAGTACACATACGTTACAACATGTTGGGAGCTTATGAACCATCTAATTACCCAGTGCAAGATTCAGTTGACAGCCAAGTCCAAGAACTTACAAAAGAGGGAAAAGAAAAAGAAATGAATGAAATATAACTCTTATATAAAGCTGATTACAAGAGGCTGATAAGAGAAGGAGTGATGTATGAAAAAAAAACCCTCAAAAAAGTTCACATAAGTAGTTTGGAATGTGATTATATAAACTGGAACAAGAGTAAAACCCACAGGCTTTCACATTTGACAGAAATGAGAGTTTAGGGAAAAGAAAAGTTAAATTATCTTACCTTTCTTATTTATATTTCCCTAATGTTCAGACAGCTATTATTTGGTAGTAATGCACTTGTTAAAAAAAAAAATCTTATATTTTTGTTTTACTTAAGTGGCTATTATATGCCTCTTTTTTAACTGCAAAAACTCAAACTTACTTTTTTCTCATTTGGTGGTTTCAACCTGGAAGGTGAGCCCCAGGTCAGAATAATTGGGTTTGGGAGAGGAACTGGGGGAATCTACCAAAACTGTAACCCAGAGCCACGTATTTGCAGAGCTCTTATTGATCTTGAGTAACCAATAAGCTGTTGGGCTAACTTCCATTTCATTTTGTTTGGGTTTGTTTTGTTTTGTTTTGTTTTTTTGCAGTATACGCGGGCCTCTCACTGTTGTGGCCCCTCCCGTTGCGGAGCCCAGGCTCCGGACGCGCAGGCTCAGCGGCCATGGCTCACGGGCCCAGCCGCTCCGCGGCATGTGGGATCTTCCCGGACCGGGGCACGAACCCGTGTCCCCTGCATCGGCAGGCGGACTCTCAACCACTGCGCCACCAGCGAAGCCCCATTTCATTTTGCATTTGCATACTAATATTGCTCATACTAAGCTTTCCTCATTCGAGAGGTGGCCTGTTGCAGCAGTTAAGAGGCTAGCCTCTGAGGCCAGATGGCCTGGGTTTGATTGTTAGCTCTGCTGCTTAACAGTTGTGTGATCACAGTTTGTATGGGTTTGCACTCAGTTTTCTTCCCTGAAAAATGGGGATGATAATAGTTACCTCATAGGGCTGTGAGGATTAAACGAGTTCAGAGATGTAAAGTGCCTGGAATGGTCCCTGACACACAATAAGTACTGTATAAGGGTTAGCTATTATCATTATTATCATTCATTGTAGGAGGGTCAAATCCTTTACTTTTTCCCCAACTCTGAAATGGTGCTTTAGAGTGGGAGAGGAGGAAAGATAATGGCCAGAGAGACTAAGTCAAATCCTCCCCTTGCCTTCACACATAAACGCCCAAGGAAAACTGTAGGAGGCGAGTGTGCAGAAATGAAGGTAAAAATTTGGCTTTGTGTGTTAAAATGCTATTTCTCCAGAGCTCGACACAGTCATCAGTTTGATTCTTGGGTTTCTCATCCTGTTTGTATGTGTCCTAGATTCAGAATCATAAACTGGGTCAGAGCTTTCAACACTTCTTGGATTACAGCTATTAAATCACTCTTTTGAACCACATACGGCGCAAAATATGGTTGTACTTAACACAGTGTGCCAAAATTCATTAGACTAATCTTTCTTCTAAATGACCCTAAACATTACCATTTCTTATACAGTGGATTTCAGAGCTTACTATTGATTTTCAAATCACTTTGAGAGGCACTGGTGTCTGAGTCAATGGTGGTCTCATTTCCCTCTTTTGTGTAGTTAGAACTGGTTGTCAATCATCACCTCATGGCAGGGGGGAGTGGAAATGAAGGGTTATCTAGCTTATTCTAGACTTTTAGATTTTATGAACTAATAATTTTTTTAAATGGGCATTGACATCAAGTTGCCAAATTTATTTCTGAAGTAAAACAAACAAAATTATCATCTACTGTCACTATTCATAAAAAAGAACTCTTTAATACTTTGATATGTATATATAGTTATATATAATATAATATAAGTGGTATTTATACATACATACATTCTCAGAAGGATTCTGTCAAGTGGAATATGGGAAGGAAAATGTCTATATTTTTCAATAACATTTTTGACAATTTTTTCTTGATTAGAAGGTAAGATTCACCTAGGCATGCACTTTGCCTTTCTCATTTGTCCCTGATTACCCAGAGACATTATTAGGATCTAAAAGGTACTGAATATTTGTTGAATAAATGAATAACTATACATGTCTGCAGACTACATTGTCATCCTTTCTTTCAATTTTTCATTACAGACTATTTCTGATGAAACACCATCAGAGTCCAAATACAGTACTGGAAACTGCTGATCTATTAAAATACACTTGGGAGTCTGCTACACATTATGTGGAAAAAGATTGGAGGGCAATATATTTGTATCTTTAAAACGCCACAAAAATGATAGTAGTAGGATTTTTGAAAAGGTTGCTAAATATTTTTAAAATAAGAAAGTAATTTCAAAAGCCAGTGTAATTCAAACCGTGTTTTGCAATGTGTTAGTGGGAATCAATTTTAATCAGTCACCACCCCCTTTAAAAAATGCGATAGAGTAGCAGAGACTAGAATAGAAAGTATCACTGTGCATCACATATAGTCAAGTTTTGTGTTATAAACATCATCCAACTATTTCTCCAGTTAAACACACATATAGATATCAATGAACGCATTTTGGACTGTGGGTCTCAGGGGTCAAAAGCCTGTGATCCACTTACATAGACCTCTTTCTTGCCTCTAGTCAAATACAAAGCCATCTTCAAAAGATCTTACTTCAGTGCTTTCTTGGAATGAGAGCCTAAAACCTTCCTTGGTGTAACGATGAATAAATGACTAAAATATAGTGCAACTTAGCTAGATGTTTTATGTCAACTGTTTTGATGGGATCAGTCAGAGAGGAGAATAGTAAACATACAGTCTCAACAAAGAGAACTGCTTGAAAGAAATGAGAAAGAGAAGATAAAAGGCACTGAAAATGTTGAACTTTACCTGAATCTCGTGCTCCTGGAAAACAGCAATGATTAATACATCTCACGAGTCTTTTGCGTTCTGGCAAACAGCTAACTGTACACCTTGAGGTAAGACCCCACGGCCACCCTTCCTCATGACTCGCATAAGACTTGTACACAAATTCCTTGTTTACCTGCCTCTGTAAAACCCCAGGCCCCTTTCCTTTTCTTCAAGGCCTTCATCATTAATGAATATTATTGCAATATCATTGCAATAGTTTGAATAAAATAATCTCCTTAATTGTCCGGTGCAACTTGTCTTTGACAGTTTGGTGTCGTGACTTGAATAGATTGGCTCTTGCATTCAAATCCTTGTTTACTCCAGACAAGTAATGAGGCCTCTTGGCGACCACAGAGCTCCATTCCCGGTCCAGGGTTTCAATGATGAGTCTAACTGTCCTGTAATATCAACTCTTATCCACTGGTAGCATGGCAAGGGTTTGATCTGTATTCCTTTTGAGTACTCACTCGTTTTCTGGTGTAAGCTTCTTTTGCTTTTGTGGTTTGACCATTCGCTGATCTCTATAAATGGATTCATGATTTATGGAGATCTTGTCTCTCTTGCGTGAAGATGACAGAGAATTTGGTTTGTTACTCTTTTCTGTTTGTCTATTTTGAGCTCAAATCAATTAAGATTCATACCCACTGGGAAGGGAATAGCTCTTTGATGTGGACCAGTAACTTTTGTAATTCTGTGTTACAGAATTACAAAACACAGAATTACACATGGGTGTGTGACTCTTCAACCATGGCTTAAATTTTAGAATTGAAGCTAAATTCTGTCTCTGTTTGCATTTCTGTGTGTCTGTAATTCAGAAAGCACTTTACCTCTCATTGTGTGAGCATCTAACATCTTCTTAACTCAGGAAAGCATTATCAGATTAGATTGTAAAATCTCTTATAGGAGCTCTATTTTACTTGGCTTAGAGATAATCATTTGTATAAACTGAATATTTCTAAAATTCCCAGAAATTAAGGAAATTGATACTAAATCATTTACTCAATACTCGATTGACACTAAGCTGAATTAATTGATGGATATTCATTGGATATCTAAATCATTTTTAAGTAAGACAGAATATTGAAACAGTGATCACTAAGCATAATTTTAAGGTTACATACATTTTCCCTTTTATTTATTTATTTATTGCGGTACGTGGGCCTCTCACTGCTGTGGCCTCCCCCGCCGCGGAGCACAGGCTCCGGACACGCAGGCTCAGCAGCCATGGCTCACGGGCCCAGCCGCTCCGCGGAACGTGGGATCTTCCCGGACCAGGGCACGAACCCGCGTCCCCCACATCGGCAGGCGGACCCCCAACCACTGCGCCACCAGGGAAGCCCTCCCTTTTATTTTTATGTATTACAGAGAGGCTAGATATATTTGGGTCTGTTAACAAATGTGTTCCTTTTTGCCATTTTGCAAAGTTGTACTATAAGGGATACGAATAGCTATTAAAAGCTGTGAAATGTGTAAGTATGAGCTCTGCTAGTCTGCTACAAAATGCTGGTATATGACAGTTCACAATTACCCATCTTCCTTCTTCCTCTGGGAAATAAAGGCTACTGTTAAGGTTAGAAATTATAATTGATACATGTGAATGAGACTCTACTAGGATTAATAGTGGCAAAGAAGTACAACTTTGGGTGCAAGATTTGCAGGACATGTTTCTGTTAAGGAAAAAAAATAAAGAAAGAATAGCTTTATCCCCAAGTCAAATGGCTAGTCACTAATGTGTAGGACAGAATCTGAATGGATGCAGAGGGTTGTAGAAGGTCTGTGGAAAGGAAGTCAAAGCTGTAGTCAAAGCTGGCTAAGGTTTGATGGGTTCATTTGCTTTTCAAAAAGATATTTAGTATCAAATACTTTACTGATGCAAAGTAGAACTGGTTTTCTCTCCATTAAAAAAAACAAACTTTTATGGGATATTGGTCCAGTTTTAATAAGGGTTGTAAATGTTTCTCTTTTCCTTCTGAGTTATCTGCCTAGAAGGCAGAGATTCTGTGTCTTAGAATAATTTCCTGTATTTTATGTTGACTTTATTATCTACTTGATTACTTAAGAAAACAAAGTCTTTTTACTTTTGAAAAAGTTAAGATTCTTTACAATCACATTACCATCTGTGTTTACTTTTAAAATCTTTTACTGTCCCTTTAGCTAAACAGGTAGCCAAGTACTGTTTCAAGAAACCCTTGGTCTTATCTTAATCAGGTGTTTAAATCTTCTGACAACTTTTGGTATTTTCCCTTCCCAAAACTGAGTCCAAAGTGGTATCTTTTGCATCTAAAACTGTCTTTGATATTTCCCAAAGGGTTCCTGGAAATCACAAAGAATGTGTTATTTCACCTTGTAAAAAGGGAGATGCTAAAAACAATTAGGTTTATTTAGTATGTTACTATTAATGAGGTGCACGGGAATCACTGTTAAATCAGAAGCGATGCTTAGCCTTCCCCAGGATAAATCTATCTGGGTAAAACGTCATTACTAGAAATACTTCAGAAATCATGTGCTGTATGGGAAATTCCTAGAGAATCGTCAATGCCTTGCGACCCATAATGAGCCCTGGTGCTGATATTAAGACAACAACAGCATAGTGTTATCAGTCATAGTTTCAGTTATTTTTAAAATGTTAACTCGCTCATAGCTTTACTTCTTTAATCTGAAACTAACATCTTTTAAGCCAGCGGTTTTCCAAAACGGGTTCTCGTAACGAAGCCTCACCGGATCTTTCACTTTTGACAACTATGAGTAATAAGTTAACCGCAGTCATTGTAAGTCTTATGTCATCGATAGATAAATTTTACTTTACTTTGGTGCCTCCGTGAAAGCTCTTGCAGATCAGCTACAGGCCAGAGTATTTTGTCTTAAACAAAACATTGTCTCTGAGCCCCATGGATAAAGGCTATGCCAGGTACTTTTGATTTGGCGCAAAGCCTTCTGATAACATTGCTTAAACAACTTTGAGGCCATACCAGTGAACTGAGGCAGGATTTCCAGAACCCTAGGGGAAACGTCGATGTGTTTAAGAGACCACTAAGCCATGATGTAGCAGAATGAGAATTACATAGTACTGAATGAACTGACAAGGAAATAGACTGGGGATTTTGGAATACTGTTGATGTTTTAATGGTCTACTTTCTGGACATAGGGAACCTCTTTCTCTTAAGCTACCTGTAACTCGTAACAGTTCAGTGGCATATGATTTTGTAAAGAGAAATAAAACATTTGAAAATGCTATCTTTTTCCTTCTGCCTGTTGCAGAATTCAGAAACTTTTGAGGACTTTTATTTTCATGACAATATAGTTATTTGCACAGGTTCAGTATGAATTTGTCTTCCTTGTTATCAGAGCATACTGGAAACAGGTATGCAACCATGGTCTTGCCCAGAAACTTTATTTGAGAAGATACTCATTTAATCAGATATGACCAGACACTGTTAAGGAACCGAGGTTAATTTTATGGAGCCATGTTTACAGCTCTCTTGGGAAAACTGGCCTGATTCCCGGCTTACAGTGCTCCCCGCTTTACAGATGAGTGTGGAAAGTCACTTCCTGGCAGGCCCAAGAAACCTGGGATATTTGGGGGAACTCCAGAAGAGAGGAGCTCACCCAAATGTGTAAGTTACTACAGGTGAAATCTGCTGGTGAGGTCTCGGTTTAGCTTACTAGCCTCAAGAGGCTTGTACAAACCCAATCTGAGAGTCTTACGAAACCTTCAGAAAAGCAAACCTAAGAAGCCCTATACAGTACATTATCATTCTTGCTGTCCCACGTAAATAACCAGGCCACATCAGATGATATCAGCCTCATTTTGCCATCAAGAACAATCTTTCTTTGAGAACGGTACCCATCTCACACAGGCTGGTTGTGAAGATTTCATATGAAAAACGGGAAAGTTCACAGAGCATGAGACTTGGTGATGGCTCTATAAAATGGTGACCAAATGGCGACCAATTTACCAATGGGTAAACTGTCATTTAATTTCTATCTTGGAGTATATCTGCCAAAATATGATCAACAAGTAAGATTACTGATTATCATCAGCAGTTCCCTCTTTCTCAACATCTTCACTGCAACTATATATCGAGACCTTAAGTGTCAGACAATGTGCTAATTGTTTTAGATGTCTTCTTAATAATTCTCCTAACGACCCCTGCAATTTAGGCATTATTACGTAGTTTTATACAGGGGGAAACTGAAGCTTGCATTCGTTACCTTTACCCTATTAAGACCGCTTGTAAGTAGCAAAACTAAAATGGGGGGAAAAAGAGGCATCGGACTCCAAAGCGTGATCTACTCATCATTACAGTGCTCTGCCCAGGACAGCATTTCCATTTCAGAAACCCATTAAAGAAACCTGTAAAAATGAACCCCTGATGGAATTCCACGTTCTGTTATAGGATTTATCTTTTTAACTCACTTTGAGGCCTCTGTACAGATCACTTTTTGCATTTCATTGTTTTCTTTCACTCTCTTGCATGCCAAGTGTGCAGTACACTTAGGGGCTTATGTGTTGTGTTGATGGATTTTTCTGGGACAATATTTTCTGAGAATGTGACAGATGTGCAATGAGAGACTTTGCGAATTAACTCAGTGACATACTTCTTGAGCCCACACAGACGAAGAACCAAAAACAACATTTTTATCAGCCAACGTATTAAGGGGGGGGGGGGGGAAACGATACGAATAAAAAAAGATGTAAATATAGACCTTTCTTAGTTTATTTCATTGCATTCTATGTAGAGGTCTCTTGGGAGAATTTACAATTGCTACTCTCAGATGTTCTGTGGCAGTGGTTCTCATGGTGTGGTCTGTGACCAGCAATATCGGCATGGGCACCAACATCACATGGGAACTTGCTAGAAATGCCAATTCTTGAGCCCCACCCCAGACCTCCTGATCAGAAACTCTGGGGCTGTGTTTTAGCAAGTGAATCTGACACATGCTAAAGTTTGAGAACTGCTGTTTTATAAAATCACCCCAGGGTTCCAGCCTCCATTCTCCTCACTAGTATTGCTATAAAGAACACGGGCTACAGACTCTCCTGGAGTCTCAGGTGACCTTAGTTACCCTTCTCTTCTAACATCTTTTTGCTGACTTGGCTTTGAATGGGATGAAAAGAGTGGTCAGCAAAAGCTTAGGTTTCTCAAACAAAGGTTACATCACAAAACAGAAGACCTGAAAGGGTCTTCATAATTCCTCTTCTTAAAAAATCTTTTCATCTTGAAATGACTATAGTTCATAGGAAATTGCAAAAAATGTGGAGGGAGGTCCCAGGACCTTTTACTCAGTGTTTCCAAATAGTAACATCTTGACAAAAGCTGTACTTCTCTATCACAGCCAAGAATGATATTTATACAGTCCACCAAAAGCATTCAGATTTCACCAGTTTTACATGCATTTATTTGTGTGGATGTATATAGCTAGTTCTATTTTATTTTATCACATGTGATTAAATTAATGTGATAAAAGACTAGTGTGACCAACACCAGTCAAGATACCAAATAGTCCCATCACAAGGATCCTTCATGCTACCTTTTTATAGACACATAAACTTCCCTCTCTCCTACACTTTCTAACCCTTGTCAAATACTGCATACCTCAGAGATGTTACGGGCTCTGTTCCAGACCACTGCAATAAAGGAATATCACAATGAAGTGAGCCACACAATTTTTGTGGTTCCCCAATGCATATAAAAGTTATGTTTATACTGCACGTAGTCTATTAAATGCGCAATAGAATTGTGTGTAAAAAACAATGTACATACCTTAATTTAAAAATATATTGATAGTTCACTGTTAAAAATGCTACTTATCATCCGAGCCCTCAGCCAGTTGTAGTAGTTCACCATAATAAAAACAATAATAAAGAAAAAGTCTGAAATACTGTGAGAATGACCAAAATATGACACAGAGACACGAAGCAAGCAAAGGCTGTTGGATAAATGGTACCAAGAGACTTGCTCGACGCAGCGTTGCCACAAACCTTCAATGTGTGAAAAGATGCAGTATCTGCTAAGTGCAATAAAGCAAAGCAAAGTAAAACACTGTGTTCTCCACCTCTGTACTTCTGCACTGTGTTCTCCGCCTCTGTACTTCCGTCATTTCACGAATATTGTACAAATGGCATTATACAGGACGTAATACTTTTGCTCAGCTTTTTTTTTAATTGAGCATAATGCCCTTGAAATCCACCCAAATGGTTGCCTGTATCAATGGCTTGCTCCTTTTTTATTGCTGCATAGTATTTCCTGCCTAGTTCCTTGTAGAGTTATTGAGGCATGGTATAGGCATGCCACAATGTTTAAATAGTCACTAGTTGAAGGATATTTGGTTTTCTTCCCAGTTTGGGGCTATTACAAATAAAATAGCTATGAACATTCATGTACAAGTTTTTATTGTACATACGTTTTTGTTTCTCTGGAATAAATGCCCAAGAGTGTATTTCTGGACCACACAGCAAGTTCGTGTTAATTTAATAAGAAACAGGCAAAATGTTTCCAAAGTAACTATCATTTTGTTGTACATTCCCATCAGCAATGTACGAGTGATCCAGTTTCTCTGCATCCTCCCCAGCATTTGGTGTCATCACTATTTTTTATTTTAGCCATTGTGATAGGTGTATAGTGATATCTCACTGTTGTTTTAATTTGCATTTCCCTAATGGCTAATGATATTAAACTTCTTTTCATATGTTTATTTTCCATCTGTGTATCCTCTTGGGTAAAATTCCTATTCATGTCGTTTGTCCATTTTCCTGATTGAATTGTTTTTTACTGTTGAGTTTTGAGTTCTTTATGTTTTCTAGGTACAAGGCCTTTATCAAGCATGTAGTTTACAAATATTTTCTCCCTGACTGTAGCTTTTCTTTTCGTCCTCTTCACAAGGTCTTTTGCAGGACAAAAGTTTTCCGTTTTGATGAGGTCCAAGTTTTTAGTTTTTCCCTTTATGGATCATACTTTCCCTCAGCCTTAGGTTCTGATTATTCTCTCCAATGTTTTTTTCCTAAAGTTTTACAGTTTTACATTTAAGTCTGTGATCCATTTGAGTTAATTTTTGTATAAAGTATGAAGGTTAAATAGATGTGGGATTTTCTTCAGCTTTGTTTTGTTTTGTTTTGTTTTTTGCCTATGGTGATATATCTCATCAGGTTTAGGGTGGGGAAGAAATCAGGGAGCAGAGAGGTTAAGAGATTTATTTCTGGTCACATAGCTAAGAATGGAGATCTCTTAGCTTCCAAAACAGTCCTCTTCTCCATGCATTTCAGTGTCTTTCTCCTCCAGCTGCCAAGTTCCTGGGTGGGAGGTGTGTCTCCCTGAAGGTGTGGACAGCATCTCTCTATCCAATTCAATGTCAGCCTGGTCACTTTTGTTGGCTGCCAAGTTCAGTGATTTCTGTAGGATCTACTATGAGTTGCATCAGTTGTATAATAAGAAGCTCCTGTCTTAACCTAATGGTTTCAAACACAAATGAATTAAAAAGAAAATCTAGAGAAGTGGGATAAGCTCCTGAAACATAAAACACTGACGTGAGCACAACTGACAACTTGATCATCTCTACAAGCAACAATGACTATCAGTACAGAGGTGTCAACTCAGAAGCGACCCACCAATTTGCTGATGGCTGGTGCCCCTAAGCTTGTTCGAGGACAGTATCATCTCACTTCCTGAAGTCAAAGATTTCTCAGCTTCACTAGACCTAGAATTTGACCTTGAATTTCTCTAATAAGGTGACACTGTGATGATAGAAGAAGTGGGGTTTTCTCCCTAAAGAGTTTCTTAAAACTTTTGTGTAAGCACAGATTATTATATCTATTTTTGTTCCCTCACTTACTACTCATTGAATCAGATAGCCCTTTAAGCCAAGCCCACAGGAGGCTTTTATGGTATTTTTTCACATTAAAACCACAGCACCGACTGTAAAAGATAACCACACTTTGGCAATGGCTGTATTTGTTTGGAGATCTGCACAGTGTTTATATTTTCCACAGATATTTACCTGGAAGGATGTCTTAGGTTTCCAAAGATGTTCTTAATGAATTGCTTAAACAAAAATGAATGCAGAGGGAAGAACTCATGTAATTAACTACCAAAGTTAGTCCTTCTAAAAAGTCAACAGACCCTGCTAAGAAGTCCAAGCTTCAGCCAAACGTCAAGCAAAAACAATAACCAAAAAGCAGCAGCAAGAAACCATCAACTGTAGTTTCAATTGATAATTTTAGTTGTAAGCAGGTCTACTTCACAACTCATAACTCAGTCCCCATTGTCTACGTTATAGACGACTAAAACAGAATCCTTTTCTTGTAGGAGAAAGGACCGACACACTTATCTCTAGAACACACAATAACCTTATATTCAAAACTGCCCAAATGGGAAAAAATAAGCTGCTTATGTGTGTCCTTGTAGTCCACCCAAACACAGTCAAAATGCTCCAAATAAACAAAGTGTCAGAACAAAGACATCTGAAGTAGTTGAGTAAGGGATGTGAAAGAAGGTAGCAAAATGGACCTAGAAATAAAAGGCAATTCTGTAGTTCTTGTAATGTTCCAAGGGATGCTGAAAATTTTAGTCATAATGTTCACACAAAAGCTCAGAAAAACGTGGACACGATGAAGTCTTTCCTAAAACACATCTAACAGGAAACTCATCAAGCTTTGCGATGTTTTGCTCCCTCTCTGGAACGTGGAAAATTTGGGGAGCTTCACACTGAGTTAACACTCAGATAAGGAAAAAGATTAAGTGCAGTAGAGAGAAAGAAATCCCTCAACGAGAGGCAGGAAGTCACTAATGTAGTGGATATATGTCTTCTATATCTGAGATGAAGAGTTGAGAGATTTTATAAAACAGTTTAAGGGGATGATCCCTGAAGACTATAGACTTAGAATGTGGTTTGTTTTGTTTTGTAACTTCAAAAATTAATAGGCTTTGTTTTTTAGAGCAGTATTAGATTTACAGAACAACTGAGCAGATAGTATAGAGTTCCCACAAACGTTCCTTCTCCATACATAGTTTCCCTTATTTCTGAACATCTTGCATTAGTGTGGTACACTAATTACAATTAATAGTTACAATTAATGAACCAATATTAATACATTACTATTAACTAAACTCCATAGTTTACATTAAGGTTCACTCTTGGTGTTGTACATTCTATAGGTTTTGACAAATGGATAATATCATGTATCCACCATTATAGTATCGTACAGAATTGTTTCACTGTGCTAAAAATCCCCTGTGCTCGCTCAATTTACAATAGCCAGGACATGGAAGCAACCTAAGCGTCCATCGACAGATGAATGGATAAAGAAGATGTGGCACATATATACAATGGAATACTACTTAGCCATAAAAGGAAACAAAATTGAGTTATTTGTAGTGAGGTGGATGGATCTAGAGTCTGTCATACAGAGTGAAGTAAGTCAGAAAGGAAAAAACAAATACCATATGCTAACACATATATATGGAATCTAAAAACAAAAAAGTGGTTCTGAAGAACCTTGGGACAGGACAGGAATAAAGACACAGACGTAGAGAATAGACTTGAGGACACGGGGAAGGGGAAGGGTAAGCTGGGACGAAGTGAGAGAGTGGCATGGACATACATACACTACCAAATGTAAAATAGATAGCTAGTGGGAAGCAGCCGCATAGCACAGGGAGATCAGCTCAGTGCTTTGTGTCCACCTAGAGGGGTGGGATAGGGAGGGTGGGAGGGAGACGCAAGAGGGAGGATATATGGGGATATATGTATACAGTATAGCTGATTCACTTGTTATACAGCAGAAACTAACACACCATTGTAAAGCAATTATACTCCAATAAAGATGTTAAAAAAAAAAAAATCCCCTGTGCTCCACCTATGCACTCCTCTGCCCTCCCCACAAGCCCCTGGCAACCACTAATGTTTTTACTGTTTCTACAGTGTTGCCTTTTCCAGAATGTCATATAGTTGGCATTATGCAGTAGGCCTTTCACATTGGCCTCTTTTATTTAGCAAATATGCAGATAAGTTCCTCCGTGTCTTTTTGTGTTGATCGCTCATTTCTTTTTATTGCTGAATAATATCCCAGTGGACATATGTACCGTTTTTTGTTTTTTTTTTTTTATTAACTTTTTGGTTTTGTTTTTTTTTGGTAGTTTTCTCATTCCCATCTTGAGTCCTGGCATGGAATTCATGGTGTATTTGTTACCGGGCACTGTGAAAACAGCATACTCATCTCAGAGCGTGCAGCACGTACTTAGGATGGATAATAGATGTCGGTTGTTTCTCCAAGGGCTGCACCCTCCTCACGTGAGCCAAAGGGAGCAGCCAAAGTCACCCTTTAGGGTAACTGTGATTCCAGCTTCTCCACTTCCTTCCTGCCTCCGCCCTTGACCACCACATGTGTGGACAGAAAGCATTCCATGTGCAGGCTACCCTCCATGACGAGGAGCTGAAATGCTCTTTTTTTTTCTGAGCAAGAAGTGAGCAGAGAAAAAGACAACAGATTTAATTGTTGCTTGGAGAGGAAAGTGAGTGGATGATCTAATAGCCTGTTACCACCCCTAACATCCATACTCCAGTTCACGGCAAATGAACCAAAAGAATTCCCTTTTGCATTGATTGGCCAGCTCATCTGTATCAGTCTGGAAGGGTAAAGAAGTTAAAATTCCTTTTCATTTTGCTCAATATTTATATTATTTGTCCTCTAGAGCAGATATATTATTTATAGATAAAAAGAAAGACATGGGAGAGAGCAGGAAATAAAGGAATTTAGAAATTCATCAAGGTTTTACTGCAAGTCATCATAAACTGAATTTTTTTTTTCTTTTTGGTTTGATTCGAAGACTAAATTGTCTCAAAGATAGAGACAAACTTGTGGGTGGGCCACAGCGTTTTCGACCAAAAAAGGGATCTTGTTCATTAGAACAAAACAAACAGAACCCCACACCATCTTAATCCTTATATTGGAAAATGAGATTCTGACAGTAAACGTTTTTTAGAAGTTCTAGAACAAATGCACCTGAAGCTCAAAAAAACATGATAGACAACTTCTCACTCCTACGCTCAGTCAAAGAAGCAAGTTTGGTCATTTCATTTGTTCTGAAGCTAAACAGCTCTGGTTCTAAGACTTGATGACTATGACGATCAGATTTCAGTTTGCCTTTGAATCTCACTAACACACAGATATCTATATGTACCTCACCTAAAGATATTCAGTAAGTGACCCAAGGTCTGCCTTCGGAGAATTGCTAATTCTAAAACTGTCCCAACTGAATCTTCCTTGTTACTCCTGAACTGGGCCAAACACCTGGAAGCATGCCAAACCTACTACAGTATTTTTGAAAGTGCAAATCTTGACCATGTGCATTGGAATCTGAGTAACCAACCATCCTGATTCGCCTAAGACTGAAAGTCCTGCATCCTGGAAATTCCTCAGTTCCAGGCAAACCAGAGCAGTTGGTGACTCTAAATTCAGAATCATCTGAAAAGCTATTAAAATGAGCTTTTTTGGGTCTCATCCTAGACTGACTATAACAGGTTGGGTGGAGGCTGGGACTCTGTGCTCCCCCAACCCCCTCCGCCATCCAGCACCGTTTACAACACCAGAAATTTGAGAAGCTCTGGTATAGAGGCTCTGTCCGCCATGACCTTGAGTGTGTAGACCACAGGACTGCCTGTTTTTCAATCAGCAGTACTTTATTAAGAACCAAAGGATACATTACATCTTCACTTCTCCCTGTCCTACTTGGAAGCCTCGGACAGGGTGTTGCATTCACCAGGGGGTAAAGTCCCAATTAAAACCAACTACTTGGGCGTCCCTGGTGGCGCAGTGGTTGAGAGTCCGCCTGCCGACACAGGGGACGCGGGTTTGCGTCCCGGTCCGGGAGGATCCCACGTGCCGCGGAGTGGCTGGGCCTGTGAGCCATGGCCGCTGAGACTGCGCGTCCGGAGCCTGTGCTCTGCGGCGGGAGAGGCCACAACAGTGAGAGGCCCACGTACCGCAAAAAACAAAAACAAAACAACAACAACAACAAAAAAACCCAACTAGTTGAATGCTACTAAGAGTGTTAAGTAATTCTTACAACAGAGAAAAACGAGACATTGAATGAAAGTCTCTTATGTAGGAGGTGAAGAATCAAACAGAGGTAGAGTATAAAGAAGGGAAGATTTGTATGAGCAAGAATTAGTATAATTACTGTCAGAAAGGAAAAATAATTAGCAAAGTACAGAGTTGATCAATAACGGTTCTGGGAACAAAACCCACATTTCCTCACTCTCCAACCAATTTATTGCACAATTACTAGGGGGCAAATTCATCAAGGTTTCTAAGGGCCCCAGAATTTATGCTCCACTGCAATCCACACCTTCTGCCACATCTAATATTTCAATCGTGAAGTCACTGTCCTATTCTTTTTGCTGATGTCAACTTTATTACAAAATCTTGTTCCGTTATGTGGGAAGAATAGAGAACATAGATCCCCCAGACATGGGGGGATTTGATCTAACTCTACCACTATCTAAAGGTGTATATTTGGGCAAATCACTTCTTAGCTTGCTGGAGTCTTGGTTTTCTAAACTAAAAGCTGAGATACCAAACTATTATGAGGATGGAATCTGATAATACATGCGGAATTGTTGTGAGGGTTGAATCTGATGGTATATATGAAGGCTGGCTTATAACTGCAGAGCCCTTAGCCAACATCAGTGAGAAAAGATTACTTAATGAAGACCAAACACAAGGCTGAGAATGAAAAGGCAAGGCTCCCCAAGCTCCGAAGGGACTGGGGAAATAACTAGATTTTCCACTCCTCTAAAGAGCTATTCCTATTTTAGTTTCTTTATCTTGGTTAAAATTAAGCCCTATCGATAGCCATGATTAAGGTGCAAATGTCTATAAAGGTAGCAAAGTTACAAAGAGAAAGATGACAGTCTTCAGCCTTTCCACAAGTTTCAAAACCATCCTCATCTCTTTCTCTTGCACATAAATTTAAATGATAATTCTACTTATGAATTTCTTTCAAATCAAAAATCAGTACTGTCATTTTAACGCCTTGACAGTTAGGCCAATATAGACACTTATAAAACGGAAGTTTATGGCAAAACCAAGCAACTAAAATAACGATGTCCACGTCTTTTGAGATCTTCCTATTGAAATCCAGGCACAACAAAAAGCTACTATTTTAAGTAGGTTCTGCTGCTCTTATGGGCATTACAGGATTTACAATTTTCTCTTGAGTTGCAGGGCAACAGATTTATCACTTTATCCCTTAACAAGATGTTGCCATAACATATCTGCATACTTTTTTTTACAGCCTCTTCATTTGTGGAGATACAACAGTCTCAGTATTTATTTATAACGTACACTCGCGATTTCTTCCAAAAGGAATCTGAGGTAGTATGCAACTGTAATAAATGGAGGCGATGAGGCGAAGCCCATAGAAACACAATTTTGTAAGTTACGACATAGGTAAGAGAAGCAAGTATGGTAACTGTGAAAAAGCAACACGATTAGCTTTGAGTGACCTGGTTATGTAGAGGAAGGCGGAGATAGTGATAAATTCCATAATGTTAATATGTAAAGAGAAACATAACAATGTTGAAGGGGAATCAAAACTTTTTGGATAAAAAACTTAGAGAAGAAATTTATCATATAGATGCAAAGAATCCCAAATAATATATCATCAAACGTGATATTGCAAAAATGTGGAAATGGCCATTTTTACGTGACCCTTGCTAACAGTCAGGGTTAAATATAAAAAATAGAGCTCAGTTAAGAAAGTTTGAGTGGTCAGGGTCAGCTAAAACTGACCCTGCACATCCCTTTTATGCACATTTATGCATAAAATTTTGGGGTACAATTTTTAATAATCTGTCTTATTTTTAAAACATGCATTTTGATTTTGGCTTCATAAAATGTAACACGGTATCTATAAGGTACAGAATAATTGGAGAAAATGAAAACTACTCATCCTTGCAATTCTGTTGACCTACAAAGGTTTTCGTAGGGTTCTATAGACCCTCCTGGAACTATCTCTTCCTCGGCCACGAGAGCAACTTGAATCATTTGAATTATCAAAGTTTTGAAAAATAACTTTTACTTTGAGTGCTTTGTTACAAACAAACAAAAAAATACATTCAAGTCAGAGAATAATTAGAAGATTTGGCAAAGCAATGCGAATTTTAAAAAGCACTGTTCACAATTATCATTACTAACACCCAAAGTATATAACATTAAATCGTCCTTTCTACATATATGTGCAAAATATATTTTTCTTTACAAAGCAGAATCATAATGTAATATGACCTTTTAATGTGTTTCTATCATTTAACTGTATACATGTAGTTCCTCCACGTTAAGTGTTCTATAAAATACATAAATTTATACCTAGATTTGTAACTGAGCCCTAAGACACAACATATAAATTTGATAAACTCAATGTATCTAAAACTAAGTTATTTTCTACCCCCCCAAATTAGTCTCCTCTTCCAACTTTCCTATTTCATTAGATAGAACTATTCTTCCACCAGTTTCCTAGGGAAGAAACGTCAGAGTCACGTCCCTTCCTTTCCTTCACGTCCTATGTTCCATCAGTCAAAAATCCTGTTACTTAACAACTTTCACACATAATACATACTTGTTTTACCTTCTATTTCTTCTGCAATGACATGAATCCAGGCTTTTTTTGTCCTCACTTTGGACTCTTAGGATAACCTCCTACCATCTCTTGTTCCTGCATTCAATTCACTGATTTTTCTCTGCTCAAAATATTTTAGTACCTTTCTACTTCTCTCAGGATGAATTGCCCTGAATTCCCCTCTGTCTAATCTCTTCTTTCCTAATGAGTAGCCTCATGCTCACTACTCAAGTTCTAGGTCCTGGGAGCAGTTGCCTGAGAGGTGCAGGGAAGGAAGGAAGAGAGAGAAGGTAGTACTTGCTGGTGGAGACGCACCTAACATTAGCAATATTTCAAGACATGAGAAATTTGTTTTGAGACATCTCCTTTTCTGCAACTTCCTTTCTGTTATCTTCCAGGAACCATTACCTGACCCCAAAGCCCACCCCAGCACTTATCTTTGGAGAATTAGGGAAGGAGGACCCTTCCCTCTCCTCTACGCTCCATAGTTACAGGTCAAGCTCTCAGTATATCTGGTCTCAGCTTCAATGTTAGAAGGAAAAGTATCAGACTTAAATTCTCACAAAAGTGTCTCTATGTAGAGTTTCCTGATTAACACTAATATTTTTACTAGGTATATTTCAGGTAGTAAAACACAAGATGTGAAAGCTTTCAGGCAGTGTTTTGGGGGTTGGAGTTGAGAAGTGTGTGGATACAGGCTTGCAACCTCTGTCTTGAAGACTTTCCAGGGACGGGACAGCTATCTGTAAGTATGAGATTTTGTCAGATGAGGGCTGTCTTCTACCTCTATTTTTTCCAATAACTCTGTGTGTTCCATTAAGAGAAAAAATGTACCTACAGAACCCTAAATCGCATTAAACCCCTAACTGATCACAGTAGGAATTACATGGCCGATGTCTTGGCAACGTTTTTCTCCTTGACTCTGTGCTGCTTCTTTCTTGGTGGCCAAAGGCATGTGGTGCTTTACAGATCTTAGGAAGGTCATAGAAAGAGACTTTAGAACCTGGCAGAGGGTGATATTCCAGTCATGGCCTTGTCTGACTATTTGCCAGAAGAAAGCTAGACACTGCCTAGAAACCGCCGGCCTTACCCCCATTCCCACATGGCGGAGCTGCAGCCTCGCGCAGCCTCGCGCACCCGGGCCTCCTCATGACACTGTTGTCTGCTTGCTTACCGCGCTCCATCAGGAGCACCCTGGCTAACCACAGCCTCGCACGTCCAAAAGCTATCAATGTGACAGTGCTCCTGGTAAACGAGTATTTACATTTGGAGTAGAGACGCGAAGCCTCGCACTATTTGCTTCTTCCTGCAGCGGCTACTTTCCTGGCATGCGCCATTTTACCTCCTTGCATGATCTGGGGGCCTTGGCACACGACACAGGTAGCAGCCTTCCAATTCTCTCACTTTACGGTTGCCAACAGGAAAAATCACGCGTCTTTCCGGTGCACTAATTAGCTCAGTGATGCAAGGTAGACGGCAGCATTTCCTATCGAAGATAACGCGCTCTTAAGGGAAGACTTTTTTCACCAAGTTGGCACAAGGCTGCTTTCAGATTTTCTGCATTTCTTGGTGCAGAAAGAATTATCAGACTGAGTCAGTCATTTGAATTATTTACCTACATTTCTTTGTATTTCTTTGGCAGTAAATTCTCTTTGATTTCACAAACAGAAGATTTAAGTTTATTTCTAAAGGAAGGTTTGTGGGATAAGAGGGAATTTAACTCGGTGGAGAGTAGGTACACACACATACTTTATATACATAAAATACGACATATATGTGTTGTATTGAGACATATATGTTTATATGTCTCAGTTGTGAGAGTTTTAAATTTCTTTCATGTTGGTCTAATAAAATTTACTTCAATTATCTATAATGTAAATTAGGGCATAATATTCTTGGTTTATATATACCACAGTGATTGACAGAGAGCGAGCTAATGAGAAAAGGCAATTTAATGAACTGACATACATACTATACAATGTAGGAAAAACAGACGTATTCTCTAACCCATTCATATGTGGAAAGTTAAGTGACAAAACTAAAAAAGCTAAATGAACAGAACTAATACCAGTATGAGATTGAAAGTAGAGTCATATCGTAACTGGGTATCATTTTTTTTTTACACTGAAATTAACCAGATACTCTAATATTGAAAATTAGCAGCAAAAAGAAGTAGAACTATAAAAGACTTTAGAAGTTATCAACTTCAACCCTACTTCAGTGGCGCACTACCTAATTATTACTTAATTGCATGCAATTGTTAGGTGTGAACTTCATTTGAATACTATCTTTTTTTTGGACTAAGAACAGTAATCTTAATATCCATTTACAGTGATATAAGTACATGTTATTCCACTCTATACCTTACTCAGATTTTGGGAAAAATTAGTAAATCTGAGTATTAATAAAGTCATGTCAAGAAATTATAGTATAGGGCTTCCCTGGTGGCGCAGTGGTTAAGAATCCATCTGCCAATGCAGGGGACACGGGTTCAAGCCCTGGTCTGGGAAGATCCCACATGCCGCGGAGCACCTAAGCCCTTGCGCCACAACTACCAAGCCTGCGCTCTAGAGTCCGCGAGCCACAACTACTGAGCCCTCGTGCCACAACTACTGAGCCCACAGGCCTAGAGTCTGTGCTCTGCAACAAGAGAAGACACCGCAATGAGAAGCCCGCGCACTGCAACGAAGAGTAGCCCCCACTCGCCGCAGCTAGAGAAAGCCCGCGTGCAGCAACGAAGATCCAATGCAGCCCAAAACAAAATAAATTAAATAAATTTAAAAAAAAAGAAATTATAGTATAAGCACTGCCAATCACAATGTAAAAATTCGAGGATAATTTAACTGTTACAGTTCAAAAAAATACCAGGTTAGAAAAACAAGAGATGAGGGTTAAAAGCAAGACATAAATCTCAATATGTGAGAGAGGCCAGAATAAAGATCTATAGAAGGCATTTTTCTGAATGTTGCTAACTAACACCTTGTCTATTTGTATTCCCACTGTGCTTGCTAATTTACAAAAATGTCTTATCTCCAAGCAGTTTTTATGACAAAATCAATGGCCTAACCTCTTCTGGTTCACTGCCACTCATTTTTCCTTTTTGTCACCTGGAGGTAGCGATCAGGAATGTTGTGGTTGTTTGAGTACATTCCTAAGAAGCACGGGCCGGAAGGAAGCGGAGAGGGTCCTGGCATGTATTCTGCTGATGGATTTGAGCTTAGTCAGTCCTGGGGAATAAGATGTTAATGATTCAGGGTGCTCGTCTGGTCTAACCTTTACTCCTGTGAAAAGCAAGACCCCTCTTAACCCCAAAAGAAATTCAGAAAAGAACACAGAAACGGAAATGTTTGACTTCACTCAGCATAGCTCAAAACTGCTAGCTCTCCAGACTTGTGGTTGTCAAGAGGAGGGGGGTTGAGGAGGGATGCATTGGGAGTTTTGGGTTAGCAGATGCAGACTAGTATATATAGGATGGATAAAAAACAAGGTCCTACTGTAGAGCACAGGGAACTATATTCAGTATGCTGTGATAAACCAGAATGGAAAAGAATATATATGTGTGTGTGCATGTGTGTGTGTGTGTGCGCACAACTGAGTCACTTTGCTGTACAGCAGAAATTAACACCACATTGTACTTCATTTGTGCTTCAACAAAAATTTTTTTTAAATGCTAGTTCTCAAGCATTTTAGTCGCTTACCTCTAACTCCCTTGTGTAGTAAGAGACAGAACCCTCCAAAGGTAAATGCTCGGGAAAAGAATATTCAAAAAAGAACGTACGTATGTGTATAACTGAGTCACTTTGCTGTACAGCAGAGATGGGCACAACATGGTAAGTCAACTAAACTTCAATAAAAAAAATTAAAAGAAAAACACACACACACACACATATTTGAATAACCTAAGTATCTGAGTTAACTTTCAAAATTAAAACAAAACTAACCCCCCCCCAAAAAAGAAAAAAACCCAAAAAGATAGATGCTTGTTTTTCCCTTAAAATAATCCCCGAGATTGTGCAATTGGTTAACAATTTATACCCCTGAGTGTATTTCACTTTATATAATGGGAGTTCTTGCTTTTGGAGTAGGACTAACACATTCATGAAGAAAGAATGCTTACAATTCAATTCATTGCTGCCAACGTGTGAGTCTTTGACTTCTGAATGGATTAAGCACTTCTCCGTAGCTGAGAACATGTTACAAGGCTCACGAGCATGTTCACCAGACCTGGCTCTTGGGGGCACCATCCTGTGAGGGAAACACTCCCACAGGTGGAATTCAGGAAACGTGTGTCTTTTGTCCGAACAACTCGGTTCAAGAAAACTGCAGCATAAAAGGAGAAAGGAAGTAATAACCCTTGACAGAAGTCCCCACAAGTACTAACGGTAACACTCTGCACATTCCAGAATATTTACCCAGAATCCTATTCTCTGAAGGAATAAGAAACAAGTGTGCCAGGTGACCTTCAGTTGCGGCATGCACATTTGTAAGACACATTACATTTCTCTGCTGTGATACAGGGACAGAATAAACAGAACTCAGCTCTCTCTAGCTACTGGCTTATTGTTCTACGTTTACGAACTTCCTTCCGCATTTGTTGTGAAGTCAAAACAAGTTGACAGTTTGGCGGGGAAAATTAATTTCCCTTAGAATGCAGTCAGACGACGAAAAATTGCATGCAAAATCATTTCCCCAGTTTTCATGTTTGCTATTCTATGATCCTTCCATCAGAAAACTTTTATAATCAAATGGCATGTCCCATGAAAATAGGGATGGGCCAAAAACGGAAAAGCACTTTTTATCACCCGAGAGAAGACAAACTTGCAAAATGTTGTCCTTAATAGTTTCACGTAATGATTGAAATATTAGAAGTGGCAGAATCAGAAATCAACTGTTCCTAACTTTACCCAACAGATAAGTTCAAATGCTGGAAAAAGACAGGTCTAGTAAAGTAACGTATTCTTGAATTTTCATCTTGAAAGGTGTATTGAAATAAAATATGCAAACTGAGAATAATAGTCACCCAGAATTTCTGCAAACAAGAACACACATACATAGCAAGTCACTCGCAGTCGCTAGAATATGCATAATGAATTGGTGGCATATTTTTATGCCAAATTTGAGTAATAGACTTCTAGGTCTAAAATAGTAATGTGCTGTCTGAAGAGGAAAAAACAGCTGTAACTTATTTCTCATAAAGCGCCTGAAATACGGAGCGCAAGTTGGCCAAATCAACTCTGACGTTTAGCAACTGACCATGGAAAAGGGAGTAAGAAGTCAAATGCTTCATTCTTAATTTTACTTTACTGAACTTTTGTGCGCGGATTCTCCACTAAAACAGTAAGGAAACTAGAGCCATATCTTCACTTCTCAATGCAAGAGGCCCCTGAACTGATTCACACCAAGATTTCTTTTATTTGTAAAGAGAAGTAAAATCTATAGAATCTGGAAACTAAAGAGAGAGTCAAACTACAGAAGGAGAAAAATCACAAAGTAGGTGAGCAGAAAAGGAAGAAAAATGGCGGGCGGGGGTGGTGGGAGGGAGACCAAGAGGTGGAAAATGTACTAGTTATCAAATTAGCGTGAAAACTCTTAGAATCTTTTGAAAAAGTCACTGTAATAACACAGTCCACCCTTTCCCTATCTTTAGTTTTTAGACACTGTGCTGCAGTGAGATGAACTCTGCTTTGATGTGAAATACAATCACTTGATTGTATTTACATTGTGATACTTCCTAGCTTTTCTACATTTGGGAAGATGCCTTGTTATCCATGTTTATCTTCATGTGTTTAATGGCCGAAGTTAGCAGAGATCGCTACAAGGATTTGGTGAGGTATTGTGTGTGAACATACAGAGCCCAGAGCTCCATAACATTTATATTTCCAGGGCCTGCTTCTCCATTGGTAACCACCTGGCCTTCCCCAAAGAGAGAGGAGAAGCCTAAAACCATTTGCCCTAACTGCCACCTGGTGGTCCCATAAAATAGTTTTAGAATTCCTCGGCAAAACAGGGCTAGAGGAGGTGACGCCTATTAGGAGGGACACTGAGATCACAACGGGCCATTTCCCTTCCTTTCTGTGCAAAAAGGTGCCGCGATGCTACTAGACATGGGATGCATCTAGATATGAGAAAAATATTTAAATAAAGAGTTGCGGTCTGATCTGTAGTAACTGCTTTATCCACTTGCTAATGGGAAACTCTTTGGCAGAGTTAATAATTCTAGGGAGGTAACAGGTTTTGTGTTCACTGGAAGAAAATGCTTATGGGGTAATGTCATCTCCAATGTTCCCATGGGCCACGTGCTCCCAAGGCAAAACTCCATTTTATTTTATTTTTATTTATTTATTTTTTTGGCGGTACGCGGGCCTCTCACTGTTGTGGCCTCTCCCGCTGCGGAGCACAGGCTCCGTACGCGGAGGCTCAGCGACCATGGCTCACGGGCCCAGCCGCTCCGCGGCATGTGGGATCTTCCCAGATCGGGGCACGAACCCGCGTCCCCTACATCGGCAGGCGGACTCCCAACCACTGCGCCACCAGGGAAGCCCCAAACTCCATTTTAAATGCTGCTCTGTGGATTGGAAACTTTTCTGTTGTTTCTCCACTGCTTTAGGGATGCACAGTGCTTTTTTTATTGCTATAGTACTTAGAGTTTAACAAGATAACACCCGTTTGATCTCTATCATGACTCTTAGAAATACCAGCGTTTGTTCATCACTGCTATCTGGGAGTTTAACATAGCAAACCTGGCACATGGTAAATAGTCAATAAGTATGAGTAAATGAACTGATTCCCATTTCACAGGTGAGGAAACTGAGGCTTAGATAAATTTAGAATATTGTGAAGATCATGCAACTAACAAATGTCAATGTCCGAATTAAAACCCACCCCTCCTGACAGCAATGTAGTACTCTTTCCATTGACCCGCACTGTAATGTCGTCTAGTAAGATTATTTCAAACACTCATTCGTCTGTCTACAGAGAGCAATGACAGAACTTCTGGATTACTTGCACCATCATTATTTGAATTACACAGTTCTGGCGGACTCCAATCCCTTATCCATAAGACCCTGTTGGTTTAAGAGAAAGCATCACACAAGCTAATGCACTCAGGATTGTAAAATCTATAATTTGACATGGGAAGCTGGACTTAAAAAGCTTCCCATGGTAAGATCAGTGGATTCTCAGATAACTCTAAGTAAAGACAGATTCATTTCCCAAAAGAGAAATGAGTCTGTGAGGTTCCTGGGTGTTCAGCCTCACACAGGCTGGGTCCTCATGGATAAGGTATAACCCCACTGCAGGACACACGCTGCTTACTACACTCACATGACCAACCAAATCCCCCGATCTGTTTGCATCATTCAGCCACTTGATCGCGACTAAGATCCTAAAATAGTGAAGTGGCTTCAGACACATTAAAAAGGCCACTCTGGAAAGTTTTGCGTCAGGTCTTTCATCACTTCTCTTTCCTGTCTCTTTTTTTATGGTTCTGCTTTTCTCTCATCCTCTTACATTGACTCAAAGAATTTTGGTCTTGCAAAGCACTTCAGTGGACCTTTATCTTAACAATCTCATGTCCCTGTTACAGAGGCCAGAGCTGGTGAGGATCCTACGCTGGTCAAGAAGGAAGCCGAGCAGAGATTCCAGTGCCCTTTTGCCTCCCTGGCCACCAAGCTTTGCATCTCATTTTTCTCTCTCTTCTTTTTCTTTTCTCTTCTCTCACTTTATGCAACAAGTCTGCTTACTCAGAGAAAGCTGTGGCTTACTTTTCCTATCACTTTGGTTGGTTTATATCCATAATTTTCTACCACCAGCCTCCTCTCCCTTCCCTCCTTTAAATCCATCAACTTTGTCTCTCTCCAGGCTTCTTCGGGGCCTCTACGAACCGCAGTCACTAGAGGGCAACATGATCACATACAGCTGACAAGGACAAGAATGGCCTTGGAAGCAGGAGCGTGGCTTAGAAGGTGCAAAAACACATAGCAGTGACTCAGATGTGCATCGCTATTTACAAAAGCACGTTCACTTACATTGGCCCTTTTCACCTCACAAAAATATGGAGAGACAAGGTCAAGTATTATTGTCTCTATGTTCAACAAAAGACGGAAGCCAAGGTTCAGAGAGGTTGACATACCCAAGGTCACAGAAACAGCAAAATACATCCTCCTATTGAATGACACCCCCTAGAAAATTCTAGCATAAAACTTGAAAATGCATTTCTATTTCTCCAAGATTTCAACCTAATTGTGGTCAAGTATTATATCTTTGAAATGCAATCAGATGGAACCCCAAAGTTATTTCATATTATTAAAACACAAAGTATCAGCTACAGCTGCACACCAATTTCTAGTTAGAGAGAAGCTGTTTATCATTTTAAGGAAGTGGATTTCTTTAAACATTTTATAAGTGCCCTTTATTAATATCTTGCCCAGTAATCAGAAATTCGATTACTTTTGCCAGCATTGCCTGGTGTTTTCTAGTTACGCTTTTTTTCTTTAATATGATTTGTTTGACAAAACAAATGCGTGCTATTTTGTCCCATTTTCTCCTGCCTACCTGATATTTGAAGTAAAGAAAAGCAGATAACGCTACAGTTTCCCATTATAAAATATCTGATCTTTGAGAGAATGCCGCTGTTTTTCTTCTCCCTGTGATTGATGGAGTACCTTGAATGCAGGCTGTTCTCAGACCCATAACACTGCTTATTTGCTTGGTGCTATCACTGGCAAAACAGAAATAGCGTCTATTTATATAGCAAACAGGTCTGCGAAGCCTTGTTTTGTCTGACTACTTTCTCTCCAGCCATTCTGAGTTTCATATCTCCTCATTTTGGACAGGGCAGTCCCCTCTAAGTGGGAGCACCTGGTACCTGGTGAAGGCAGATGAGAATCCTGTTTCCAGGGATCTAGAAGATCCCAGAGCCAGGTGTTGTAGAGATTGTTGTAGAGATGATGGAGGAAAAGAAAAAGAAATAGAAGGGGTTGGGGGGGGGGAATAATCAAAGATTTTCATAGCTAAGAGGTAAATGGTGAAATTAAAAATTTGAAAACATGAAAGCTGTGGGCTGGCTGATGGCTTTGAGGAAAGTGGGCTTGTCCTAATAGGGCTGAAGGGAGACAGCAGGGAAAACGGGATTCAGAGTGGGTCCAAATTTCTTTATCCTTTCTGCTTCAAGGAATTAAAGTTTGAAAGATTCATTTCACAAATGAAACCTTGCAAATTATGAAAATGTTAATAACAGTTATGCAGACTTTTATAAATTTTAATTGCTTTACAATAATTCTTCCTCATCTCATTCGTAAGAGGCAGGAAAGGACGGAGTTAAGAAACGAAAGGATTAAGTTCAAAAAAACTTTGAAGAGCTCCTGTATTCATCTTCATTTTTATCTTTCTTCGAATATATTTTTACACAGAGTTGGCACTTTGCAACAACATGAAGTCAGGCAGCATTGGCCTTTATTTCCAGAAAAACCTTTTTTGGAGACTCTTGTATGTAAATACTCCCGAAAAGACATATACATTTATGAATGTCTTCTTGTTTGTGGTCTGAAAACAGGCTGTGTGTTTCCCTTATGGACACATTAGCTTAACTGTGAAAATGCAAAAAGGATGCTTACTGAACGGGGACAAAATTATGGGGCAAATGTATTTTGGTAACAAAAATTTGAATGACAGGTATAGAACTGTAAATGGGAGGATATGTGCCCTCTACATGTAAGCAAAACAATAAATACTGCAGAGAAGAGAACAAAAAATATGAAAGTGGGTGTTCATATTTTTCCCTTTAAGACCAATTTCTTTAGATAATATGACCCTTTCCCAGCAATGCCAATACAATAGAGATTCATGGACTCAACATTTAGTCTGCAAAAACCACAAAAACTAATGAGGAGTACCCAGCAATCAGTACTCAATCAGTATATGCTGTAATCATAGCTTCATTTTTGTTCAGAGAAAACAGAACAAAACAGAGATTAAGTTATTCCCTAAGAACTCACTATTTTTACTGTGATGTACTGCCTGGAAACAACATGACAACAAAGCTGTAATTATGTGCCGTTCTTGAATCAGAGATCAGATCTCCAAGAATATCTACTTCTACCTAAGTACTCCACCTCAACATTACTAAAGCTTGTATTTTATTATTATTATTTTTTAATTTTTTTTGCCGTGATTCTGAACATGTGAGTTAAACACATTTAGAGGCAACACAATTGTCCAAAGGCAGCTCTTTGTTCATATTTTCAACCTTAACCAGAGGTTAACCCTCTATATGAGGGGGAAAAGGCGGCAGGTCCCATCAAGCCAGGTAAAGCCTTATTTCACCTACCACCCATGGAATGACAAAATGCATTGCTGGCTAAACATCCCATTGCTGTCCGTCTCCACGCAGCTTCAGCTCATTTGAGATCTGTATCCCAATTTTCTGCAGAAGCAACAATACAATGAACGATATAGAGAGAAGAAACATTCATTACCTTTATTTTTTAAAGTGGTTAACAAAAGCATTTCTTTTTTCATGCATCCATAGAGGGTAGGTTACAACTTCGGAGGAACATTCGCTGCTGCACAGCCATTGTAGGCTAGCACTCTTTTACGGATAAGTCTAATTTTTTTTTAAATCACGAATTTAGAATCTGTTAGGAACTGTGCTTTTCCGACTGTGATGAATTGCATTTTTTGCCTTTGTAATTCTTTATGGTGAAAAGCCCCAGGTTTCTAGCATCTAGAGCCAACCATGATTGGCTCTACCCTCGGGGACGCAGGTCCTGGGATTCCCTCCCAGCTAGCAGCAGTGACTGACGTCACGGGCCAGCTCCTTCCCCGCACGGGGTGGGAGCCGGGGAGGCTGCAGAGGGGCACTGGGGCGTCGCTGGGAGTTTCCAGGGAAACACTGCAGCAGACGGCCAGCCTGGCTGAGCTACAGTGACACATCTGCAGCACGGCTGGTGGGAGGGATATTTTTGGAAAATCTCTGCTCTCTCAGGTCTAGCTAGTTCTGCTTCACCCCCACCCCTTTAATCAACATTTTAATTTCTCCCCAACTTCTTTTATTTCTGGAAATGAGGTTTCTATTTTTATTGCAGGGACATGATACGAAGGATCCCAGGCTACCAACCAATCTTAACACCCTCCGTATGCCCTGTTTTCTTTCTAATTTCCCCCCTCTCTGCCCGTCACATCATGCTGACTGTCAAGGTGGTCTGTGGAATACAAGGGCAAATGTTGCTAAGGTAACAGGATTGAAAACCCATCTGCAGAAGCAGATGCTTTATAACCTGGGGTTTCCCTCATTTGCATTTAAAGGCTCCAGAGCAATAGCCTCAAAGCAAGCCAAGTCCTTGAAGCTAAAATGAGAGAACTTTCTTTTCTTTTTTTTAACTGTTGCTTGATAAGTCATTGAGCAGCTAACACTGCAAGGTTACGTGCAGGAAAAATACCAGGGGCTAATAATTCCCACTGCGCTGGTGGGAGAGCTGAGGCATTTAAACCCTGTGAGGAATGAGGAATTCCCTTGTCTCTTTTTTTTCTTCCAGGACTGCCCTTCACAGGCTTCTCAAAGGTTAAACTTCTGGCAACCTGTGGTGTGTCTCTCCTCGGTGATTTCTTGGTGATCTACAAAGCCTCACCGTGTATTTGTCCCTGGCAACGCTAGGATTTGAAGCAAGCGGAAAAATCCCATAGGCTAAGTGAAATTTAGGAATTTTGATACTATTTTTTTATTCTCTTTTTTTTATTATTAATTGTTACTGGAGTATAGTTGCTTTACAATGTTAAGTTTCTGCTGTACAGCAAAGTGAGTCAGCTATACGCATACATATATCCCCTCTTTTTTGGGTTTCCATCCCATTTAGGTCACCACAGAGCATTGACGAGAGTTCCCTGCGCTATACAGCAGGTTCTCATTAGTTACCTATTTTATACATAGTAGTGTATATATGTCAATCCCAATCTCCCAGTTCATCCCACCCTCCCCTCCCCCTTTGGTGTCCATACATTTGTTCTCTACGTCTGTGTCTCTATTTCTGCTTTGCAAATAAGTTCATCTCTATCATTTTTCTAGATTCCAAATATAAGCGATATTATACGATATTTTTCTGACTTACTTCACTCTGTATGACAGTCTCTAGGTCTGGTTTTGACAACCAGAAATACCTTTGGAGGATCTGATCACTGCAGTTGACACAACCCAGATGTAATTCCAAGAACAGACTATAGTAACCAAGCAGCAGAAACTGTACATTGCCCACTTTTTTCTTTACAAAAAGGACTGGACTGTAATTCTATTTTTCTTATTTTTAAATAAATTTATTTATTTATTTTTGGCTGCGTTGGGTCTTCGCTGCTGCACGCAGGCTTTCTCTAGTTGCAGCGAGCGGGGGCTACTCTTCGTTGCAGTGCGCAGTCTTCTCATTGTGGTGGCTTCCCTTGTTGCGGAGCCTGGGCTCCAGTAGTTGTGGCATGTGGGCTCAGTAGTTGTGGCACACGGGCTTAGTTCCTCCACAGCACGTGGGACCTTCCCGGACCAGGGATCGAACCCGTGTCCCCTGCACTGGCAGGTGGATTCTTAACCACTGTGCCACCAGGGAAGTCCTGGGCTGTAATTCTTTTAAATGAAACATATTAAGTATTTGCCAGTGTATCAGCTCCATCATAAAGGGTTACCAAATGTGTATGAAAAGCGCAGGAAAACACATGCTTGTAACCCATGCAAAAAAGGCAGATTCATAAATGCTTTTAACAATCACATGAACCGCAAACTGGGTGATGCATGATTGTGAGAAGAGAAGCACAAGAGCAAGAAATGACAGAGTTTTTGGCAAGAGGGCATCCGTTCTCGGTGGAATATTTCAGTAGGTTTTGAAATGGTTTTTTCACTGAGCTGCTTCTTTGCTCCCAAAACCTGGATGCATATTTCTCTGTTTTCCTGCCAAAGCTCATAAAACCCCATCATATAAAGGAGAGAAGCGAGCTGTTTTAGGTGCCAGAGATGGTGTTTATTCTCAGAAGGGTAACATTTTCTGACCTTCATTTGTGACGGTAGAAATAAGAATGACATTGCCAACTATTGCATCATGTAACTAACTCAGATGTAAATCACAACAAATACAAGTTTAAACACAACTAGAAATCATGACTTCTATGAGATCAAATTTTAATAAATCTTTGAAATCCTATTTCTGAATGACTTAACAGAAAAAGCTGCCACCTTGTTTACTCATATTACTAAAGTTTTAATGTTATATTCTAGTAGCACACAGTCTGGCAGAAAGTATACACTCAATGAATGTCTCCTGGTTCTGAATCTGTCATTACCAAGAATGCTGACGTGCACTCCTATTATGTATAAGGACCTTGAACACCAAGGGGAGTCCTGTCCTTCTTCCCTTGAATAAATGAAGAATGGTTATTGATTCTGTGCCAGAAGCGGTTCAGGCTCATTCTACATCCTTTAACCTCTAAACGCTGTCGAAGGCAGGCCTGAAATACTGTGCTTCTTGATACATACAACCAAGAAGCGACTCACATAAACTCAGCGTTTGAAGGGACCACAGCAGTCATCTGATTCAGCACCTTCATTTTACAGATGAGGACACTGCGGGCCACAGAAAGAAAGCACCTGCTTCTCTGGAAGCCAGGGAAGGAAAAGCATTACTAAATGTCATTTCTCATGCATGGCAGAGAGGCAAGAGCTGCTGCCCAATACTTGACATCCTATGAATGTGAGCTGCCATTTGTCATGGTGACCAAAGTCATCTTCAATGTAGAGAGTTCATTTGGGCCAGCTTCCTCATCTGGACTTGGATTAAAAACAAGGGTGATGGACACATCCTTGGAGCTTCTCAGGCCCGATTTTCAAGTTCTTTTGGTGTCAAAGGCTCGCCCCTCCAATCATTTAAACCTGCTGTCTCCCTCACTTCTGGTTCCGTCCTACCTGACCCACTTCAGTTTCTCCACTCCTTCTAGGACCGTACACACTTGGGTTTCCAAATGCTGAACTAGAATTAGATTTCTCAAATATCATCTGAATGACACCACTCTTTTGCTCAAGAACTTACATGAACTCCTTATTGTTGAAGAGAACTGCCAATAATTTTCAAATGTGGTTAGTAAGGAGGTGGTAAGGTGTAAAGACTGCAGTCCTGACTTCAACACCTACAGATTTTAACTTAAGCATGTCACTATTTCATCATCTACAAAAAGCTGTCATATTATACGTGCTGGGTTTTTGTGGGGTTTTGTGGAGTGGGGAGCAGGGATCATGTTTTCATGTGACTTTACCTAACTAGGATTTAGTTTAGACACTGGTATATGTTAGAGGTGCACTAGAATATAAACTCCATGAGAGCAGGACTGTTGCCTATTTTGTCCAATGATGTAGCATGGATGTGTAAACCACTGCCTGACACAGCCTAAGTATTCAATAAGTATTTCTAGAACTGTATGTTGAATTAAGACAATGAATGAATGAATTCAATCAATGAATATGGGAAGGTTTTGGCACAGAGGTGTTCTTAATTATTGACAATTTCTCCCATTTCCCATCTGGTTTCTTCCTACTGGTAGTTTAAAAATGGTTAAGCTTTTCCATTCATTTTTAAAAACTAAGAGTATTATAATAAGAGCATCCTATTCATAAAAGGATAGAAATTACAATATCAACTACAATTTCAAGTAGTTCTTGGCTTTATCTGAAGTGATTATTTTTTATCTAGAACAAATGCATCTAAGAACTTCACTGAAAAATACTTTAAGTTATATGCAGTGTCTTCTTGGTAAGTGCTAAAGTTACAACTCCATACCCATTTGTAGGATTTCTTTTTAACTAAAGAGTTGTGGATTTAGGCAAGATGATTAATCTCCCTAAATCTTAGTTTTTCTCTCTGTTTTATTCTGCCAACTCAGTAAAGTAAGATATTGGTAATTCAGACCCAAAGCCTTGACAGGCTCAAGATTGTAAGTCTAGTTAATGACATAGGCAACACTTGAATCCAGATGGTTCTTTTTAATAGATCCTGTGTTCGCCAATATAACTGTCTGCATTAAGAATAACTGACTGGGTATAGCATATTAGGTAGGTAAGAACTCAAAAGACGGTCATGGCTGACCCCATACTTTCCCAGTTATATATGTAAACAAGAATAATTCTGCAGAAGTAGGAGCTCTAGAAATTATCCTGTTTGAGCAGTAGCTAGATCTGCAAAGTACTGTGGGACTTTTTGAAGAGCTCATTTTATGATGAAAGGTAGTTCCATATAAGGTTATTGGTATAAGACTTTGTGTTATTAAAAAGAAGACAAGAAAGATCTTGGGGTACACAAAGTACCAAATGTTCAGAAAAATTCAGAAATCCTTAAACTAGTATAAAATTTACTCTTTGAGCCCCATGGATTTGTGAAACTGAACCCTGAAACTGATAATAATTTAAAATTTTTAAAAAAGGTACTCATAGATGAGATGTATATCAAAAGATATATGGTTTTTGTTAAACCATAAAATACTCCACCAGCATTGACCATCTAGGAAACGGTCATTTAAACAAAGTCACCAAGTTTCTTTACTCTAAGAGTCTTTGGAGCCTCTGATGAGCTAATGCATACGGTGAAGCTCTACTGATTAAGAGTACAGGTAGTACATTCAGAGTCTGTCACTTAGTACTACGTGACCTTGGGGAAATTGCTTAACCTCTCTGAGCCACAGTTTCTACATGTGTAAGATCCCAGTAGGTTGCTCACAGGTGTGTGGCGACTTAATGAGATGAGGTACGTAAAATACTAGTGGGGTGTCTGGCACATAGCAGATGCTCAAAGGTGTCAACTGTAAACTCTAGCCCATTCTCGGTAGGGCCACAGAGACATTAATGGCCAGAATCTGTTCTGACCAGTCAGTTTCCAGTTTACAACTGGCTGTTAAACAAGTGAATATCATTCTGAGTTATAGTTACAGCATGCAGTGACTCACTGCCTTTTGTAACCACACAGCCATTTTTGCTGAGTTTCAAAGAACTAGCGTTCTAAAGAAGGTATTCGTGAAATGCTGCCTTATACAAATACACGATGTTATAATTTATTCCTAAGGTAAGGGTGTCGGATTTAGCCCAGTAAAATATGAGTTTCAGATAAACAGCATATATTTTTAGTATAAATAAGCATGGGATATAATGATGTTAAAAATTATTCATTGTTTATCTGAAATTCCAGTTTGACTGGGTGTGCTATATTTTATCTGGCAACCTTACCCTAAGACAAAACCTCAAGTTCATTTAAAGTACCTACCAGGAAGATGTGGTGGTGGAGAAAGGGAGTAGGGCCCTAGGCCAAATAAAAATGTCCCCAGCTGATCATTTCCATGGCACTTATTCCATTCTGCCTTCTTTTATGTGTAACGTTTTAGCTGTTTCCCTAATTGGGCTGTGAATTACAGGAGTGGTGGGAACTGATTTATTTTATTTCCTACCTGGCACTTGGAACATAGAAAGCATCCAGCAGGTTTGCTTTGTTTTGTTTCGGTTTAAGTGAATTAAACTCAACCATTGCTTTTCTGACTTTTGTTTAAAAACACCAACATGTCCTTTACAGAAAATCTGAAGAAAGCAAAGACACAAAAGGAAAAAAATAAAGCCATTCTAATGTTACTATCCAAAGAAAAGCGATATTAGTATTTGTAAAATCCACCAGATGAGAATTAAATCATTTATCCCCAGCGTGATTTTAATGGATACAATATCTATTTAACCACTTCTCTTTGTTGTTTCCAATTTTACCCTACTGAAAATGATGGGATAAACATCCTTAAGGGTAAATCTTTGAATAGGTCTCAAACTGATTATTCGAAGAACCGTTGACCCTTGAACAACATGGGTTGGAACTGCATGAGTTCACTTATACGTGAATTCTTTCAATAAATATATCAGAAAAAAATTCGGAGATTTCTGACAATTTGGGGAAAAAAGTCACAGATGAACTGTGGAGCGAAGAAATATTGAAAGAATTAAGAAAAATGTATGTCATGAGTGTGCAAAATATACGTAGATATGCATGTAACATATAAAATATGTGTTAATCAACTGTTTCTGTTATTGGTAAGGCTTCCAGGAAACAGTAGGCTGTTAGTAGTTAAGTTTTGAGGGAGTCAGAAGTTATCCATGGATTTTCAACTGTGTGGTGGGGAGAGGGGTGTTGGGGTCTCTAACCCCCAAGTTGTTCAAGGGTCAACTGTACTTACAAATCAAGGATATCACTGAGTGGAAATACTGCTACCTGCTATGAACTAAACGTCTGTATTCCCCCAAAATTCATATGTTACAGCCCTAAAGTGATGGTATTGGAAAATGGAGTCTTTGGCAGGTGATGATGTCATGAGGGTGGAGCCCCATGACGGGATTAGTGTTCTTATAAGAAGAACATATGAGAATACAGGGAGAAGATGGCCATCTGCAACCAGGAATAAGGCCCTCGTCGGACACTGGATCTTCCAGTGCCTTGATCTGGGACCTCACAGCCTCCGAAACCATGAGAAATAAATGTTTGTTGTTTAAGCCAGCCAGTCTCTGGTAATTTGTTGCAGCAGCCCAAGGTAATACCTTACTCAAGCACAGATTTCCTCTGGAACATCAGTGACTTCAAAATTGCCTTATGAATGGACAGAAAACTTGAATAGACAATCACCATAGAAGAATTAGGAGAGACAAAGGTCTAGCCCCTCACCCTCCCACGCCCCAAGGTACCAAGCCCAGACTCAAGAGCTAATAGTAACTCAAGTATTCAAACTGTTTCAGAGTTTAGACTACGACGCGTCCCAATTCGTTTTACCAAGCTAACAAACCCTGACCACTCGAGGTACAACTCAAATTTAAAATAATCTCAACTCTGAACGTGGAAGAGCTCTAAATAAAATTAGCAGATTAAATATGACCATGTGGTCAAAGAATCAAATAAGAACAAATAAGGTTTATTTCAAGAATAAGTTGATTCCAACTAGGAACTAGATTTATGGTTCCTACTAGCTCACGACTTAAACAGATCAAAGAAGAAAAATTATACTCTCCTCTGCATGATGCCAGGAAAATCATTTGATAAAATTCCAAATCCAGTCCTGTAACAATCCATAGTGAGGTATTCAATAAAACGTGTTTTATATAATAAGGTACAACCAGTAGAAGCCTTTAGCCCACATTATCCTGGCACTGTCCAATAGGGTAGCTACTAGCCACGTATGGCTCTTTAATTAAAATAAAAATTCGATAAAATTAAAATTTTCCTCCTTTAGTCATTCTAGTCACATTCCAAGCGTTCAATGTAGCAAATGACTACCACACTGGAGAGCGCAGACAGGAAGCCTTGCCGTCAACACAGCAAGTCCTATTTGATGGTGTGCTGCTCTAGAAAATCCAGAGCAGATTCCCAGGTATACATACATGGGGTTGTAAACATTTAATAAGAGCTAACTTTACTGAGGGCGCCTAAAATGCCAAGCACGATTTTAAGTGTTTAACGTGTTCATATTATCTTAGTTAATCCTCATAAGGTAGAATGTATCACTTATTATTTTCTCCGTTTTATGGCTATGAAATCAGTAGAATAGGAAAGGGGTTAAATACATCAAAGCTTACATACTTTTTCAGTGGGAGATCTGGGATTCCAGTCCAGGAAGTCTGTCTCCAGAAGCACACTGTGCTTTTAAGTGTGAGGCTACATGGCAGCCCCGTGTCAAAGGTGGCAATTCAACTGAACGGGAAAAGCCAAAATGCTCACTAAACTGTGTTACGGCAAATGGCTATCCATTTGGGGAAAAATTAATCAGGTATGGACTTACAGGCTTTAAAAGACAGAGTCGTAAATATATACGTGGGTTAAAAAATGTAATTGTAAAACACTGAAGTCATAAAAGCTCTAGGAGAAAGCGTAGCATTTTCACACTCTTAGGGATAGTCTAGGGAAAAGGTAGTGCACAAAGGAAATAAAACTCAACCTTTACATAAAGAGCATAATCCGCTTACATAGATAAAAATTAAAAACTGCTGTTGTGATGAAAGAAACTATAATCAAGCTTAAAAGACAGCAATAAGGTGGTGGGAAATATTTGAAACAAAAATAAAGTGTTCAGGGCTTCCCTGGTGGCGCAGTGGTTGAGAGTCCGCCTGCCGATGCAGGGGACGCGGGTTCGTGCCCCGGTCCGGGAAGCTCCCACCTGCCGCGGAGCGGCTGGTTCCGTGAGCCATGGCCGCTGAGCCTGCGCGTCCGGAGCCTGTGCTCCGCAACGGGAGAGGCCACAACAGTGAGAGGGCCGCGTACCACAAAATAAATAAATAAAGTGTTCATTTTCATAAAGAGGTTGCACAAATCTGTTAGAAAAAGACAAATAGTCCTGTCAAAAAAGAGGCCAAGTATATGGGCAAATACCTCCCTGAAGAAGAAATACAAATGACCAATAAAAATATGAAAAGATGTTCAAATTCACTGATAATCATAGAAATGTAAAATTAAACAGGATACCATAACTCACCCATGACACTGGACCATTTTCCAAGGGCGATTAGATGCAGTGTTCCAGTGTAGGTGCACAAAACTCCTTATAAATTATTGGCAGTTGGGTAACTGATATGTGCTCTAGAGGATAATGCCTATCAGATTTTAAAATGAGGACTTTTTTGGTCTAGCAATTCCACTTTTGGGAATCCAAGGCATGTCACAAAGATTTACACACAAGGGATATTCTTTGCATGGCAACAGTGTTTATAAAATGAGAAAACTGTACACAACCTAAATGCCTATCAATTATTGTGATTAAATAAACCACACTTTATCCACACTACGACATAATGTGCATTCCTTTAAAAGAATGAAATGCATGTCCTTGACATTTGGAATGATTTCTAAGATATATTATTTATGTGAAAAAGCAAAACAAGACTCTTCTCTTACCCTTCCAATTTATCTATGCTTATAACTTGGCAACAAAAAGGGCTGTAAGAATACACACCAAAACGCTAACATGGATATCTCTGAGAAATGTGATTTGGGAGGGGATTACAAGGGGGAAAAAAGAAAACTTAGGTTTTCTTTTTACTTTTTTTTTTCTTTTTACTTATTATACTTAGGTATTAATTTAATGTTGTATAGAGAGGATGTATTAACATTGTGATCAACCAAATAAAAAAGAGAGGACAAGAAAACCCACAACAAATGCACTTAATAATAAACTGGTGCCTAGTATGTGTGTACTAGCTTTTCTCATCCAATTCCTCTTTCCCTCTTTTTTGGACAGATTGTCTGTCTATGAGTCAAGAGGAAAGAGAGAATATCACATGAATGATTTGCCCTGGACCGCGACTATAGCTGAGATCAACGGTTATCTGTGTCCGTGAGACACTCTTTTCACAAGAAGGATCTTGTAAATTTCTTCAGTGGTTTTTTTTTTTTAATCAAATCTTAGGAGTAGGTACTACTACAGCAGCTAAATGAGATGGTCTGCAGATTTGGAGGAAGACAATTCAGCTGGTGCGTGCTTTCAGCCACTGTGGTTCTTTAGTGATGAAGTTCATCTTTTCTTAAAAGTCTCGGACCTGGCTGCATTGTGGCCTTAGACAATTCCAGATTCCCTTAGACAATTCCAGATTCCCAAAGTAGTTCTGTCTGGCAGAGGGTGAGGGGAAGAGACACCTTGCAAGAGTGGTTCTCAGAGCGTGGTGCAGGGACTCCTGATGGATCCCCGAGAGCTTTTCAGGGGTTCTGTAGGTCAATACTATTTTCATGGCAACACTAAGATGTGGTGTGCCTGCTTCCCTCTCATTCTTTAACAAATCTACAGTGAAATTTTCCTGTAGCTACAGGACATGTGGTGATGTCATTGCTCTGGTGACTAACAGAAATGTGTCCTTGGGTATTCTTCTGCTTTAGACTTTTCTCAGCTTTAATTTCTAACGTGAAAAAAATGACAGAACCCACATTTAAAAAAAAAAAACTCTTTGGCATCTTGGAGCGTAAAGGGATTCTGAGACCAAAATTTTAAGTATTCCTGCTTTACAACATCCTTACGATTAGGATACATTCTGGCTTCATTCATAATTTCTTTAGTGACAAATCCTTACAAAATACTTTCTAATCATTGTGTTCATCATGTTCTGTAGGAATCATGTGAAGAAGTTCATTGATAACATAAAAATCTGAAAAACCAAAAAATCATAAGCTCAAAATCGAGAAGGACTCACTCACCCCCCCAGCAGGTTTACCCAGTCCACTTCCTGTCCGAGGTAATGGCCATAGGGCCCAGAACTTAAAGGTGGCTTCCTTGCCTGACCTCCATGTGCTGCTTCTTGCCCATCAAACTTACCAAACTTTCACTGAAACGCATGAAATTTATCACCAAGCCTCCTCCCCCTCCCTAAGGTAACTTGACACCAAAAAGAGAAAGAAATTCACATGAGGGTGTTCTCCAAGTAGATAACGTTTTGCTCTTTTAATAAAAGCAAATACATTTTATTTCTCAAAATCACCTTCCTTCAATAGATTTCCTTAAATAATAATTTGGAAAAACATAGTAAAATGGAACTATACACTTTAAATGGGTGAATTTTATGGTATGAGGATTATATCAATAAAGCTGCTAAAAAACAGTGAGATGGACTTTGCTCTTTTATTTATCCGTCTTTTAAATTTAATAGTAGAATTTCTGTCTTATAACAAAAATAATAATAGTGATGACTTATGGGACAGATATTTTCTTAGGCATCCATCGTTAAAATGGTCTATGTAAGGGAACTCATTTAATGCGAACGACATCTTTAAGAAATAGACACCATCAGTATCCAGATATTTCAGATGAGGAAACTGAGTAGAGAAGTTAAGAAATTTCCTGAAATTTTGTAGTTAGTAAATGACAGTGATAGGATTCAAACCCAGACGTTCATGGCAAAGTCCATGACCTTATTAGCTCCTGTGTTTATTTACTCTGCAGGATAAACTATGCTATGCATGCTAGTTACAGAAAATTCAGACAGTCCTGAAAGGCATTTATAACAGAACAAAAAATGTCAAAACCACTGCTTTCTAATATCATTATTCATTTTGAGGGGCATTCATATGACCTATAATGTTATATATGATAATTATACATAAAATTATAGTATATTCAAACTTCCTCAGGTTAAGATTGTATATATTTTCACTTAACACTGTATTCATTGTATTTCTCATGTCCTTATCATTCTCTTTTCTTGCGCAGTTAGGCTGTTCCCAGTTGTTCCTTATTATTATTGTTATTTTTAAAATTTATTTTTGGCTGTGTTGGGTCTTCGTTGCTGTGCGCGGGCTTTCCCTAGTTGCAGCGAGCGGGGGCTACTCTTCATTGCGGTGCACAGGCTTCTCATTGCGGTGGCTTCTCTCGTTGTAGAGCACGGGCTCTAGGCACACAGGCTCAGTAGTTGTGGCGCACGGGCTTAGGTGCTCCGCGGCATGTGGGATCTTCCTGGACCAGGGCTCGGACCTGTGTCCCCTGCATTGGCAGGCGGATTCTTAACCACTGTGCCACCAGGAAAGCCCAGTTTTTCCTTATTATAAATGGTACTGCCATGAGCATCTATAAACACAGTCTTTTACTGCATCTCTGATGATGCTACTTAGGCCAGATTATTTTATGGAATACCTCTATTTTCATAGTCAAACAATTAAAAAGAGGAAAACTAAACCACTTTTACACCCACCAGCAATGCTTGAGAGTGCCTATTTCCTTACAACCTTGATTACACTGAACAATTTTATTCCATCTGCCAATATGATAAGTGAAAAATGATTTCTTAATGGTTTCATCTATTTCTAATGTAGTTAAGAAATCAAACCAAATAGGCTCATTTAAGAATTATTCAACGAGCACATGTAGACATTAGACAGAGACCCGAGCATGCCTTTTCTTGTGCAATAACTACTCTGTGACAAATCATGTCTCATTTCCTAACCCATCTGTTTGTCTTCTCATTAGGTCAACTCCAGTCCCCTAACACATGAGGACGGTACTGTGTGGGCAAGTCAACGTGATTTTCCTTCCCATAAAGGGAGAGAGAATTTCTGCTATTTAACGTGGTATAATTAAGTAGGAAGCATTAGCAGTGGTATGAGGAGTGAAAAATTATTATTCTAATGGGCTGGAGAAGCGAGTTTCTTACCACTGAGAGCCTATTCACCATGAATCACTGGCCTATAAACCATCCCCCGCTGCGTTGAGTCAAACAGTCAGATATTTTTATCTTGGGCTTCCTTTTATCAAACGGTCTAATTGGATTTTTTAAATCTGTTATTAGATGGAAATAGCAAACTGGCACTACAGGAAGGCTCCCCATATGCTGGTAGGATGCTTCCATAGTTCTGCTAGATTTAATCACGTTTCATTCAGAAAGATTAGCTAAAAATGAAGAAGGAGATAGATTTTTTTTCCCAACGGAACTGGTAAGAACAGAGTAGTAGCTTCAGACTGGGCAGAGGTTTGACAGGGTAGAGTGGGAGCCTGCTCTGCTCCAGCCGAAGAAACTAAGAAACTAAAGACGAAGAAACTGAAGCCAAAGAAACTAAAATTCCTGGACGGAAAAAACAAGAGGCATTAAGTCTTATTATTCAAACATCTTCTAAAATCTACAGGTATGTGTTTTTTCTGTCATTTTTTGTAATGACATGAGTATTACATTTTTGTAATATTAGTATTGCAATTTTGTTATAAAACATTGGAAAACAATAATATAAAAACATTTAAAATTACCTGTAATTTCACATCCCATCCCAGAGACCTTCATGTTTTAATGGATTTCTTCCTCCAAAAAGTGTTATGTTTATTTAAAAAAACAAAATGTCACTTCCCATACCTTTGACAACTACGTATTAAGTAGAAAAAGGGGAACACCGTAGTATTTATAATACTGAAGATAGCACTGAACTAAGTAATATGCATTTACTAACAGAGAGATAGATTATGGTAGAAGCCTGGATTCCAACATTTCAGCCAGGCATGGTTTTCCTTTCCCAATAATTAAGATAATAATTCTAGTCAGGGAGAAGTCCTGTCTTGATAGTAGGAAAAATATCAACTGGCTACAGAGAAGGCAGTTGCCAATATTCAGAAGAAAACAAAAGCATCTTCAGTCTTCTTTAGATAGTTAAGATCTATGGCTTTAAAAACATAGCGTTCAAAAGACTGGGGGGAATTTATAGAGGTCCTTGGCCACTGATAATAATTTCCATTTTCCCTTCCATGCCCCCCTTTTAATCCGACAGGTATCTAATTAATACCCGATTTAGCTGTGTATCCTGAGTGGCTTCCCAAGAGTCACTGAAGCCTGAAGGACCACTGGATAGCCCGTGACTCAGAGATGCTGTTGAGGCACCTGAGCGTTTGTGAACTCTGCTACCAAGAGGTACAACACAAGTGCTTTTCCATCACCTCCCAATAAGACTGGTTCTAGTTATTTTAAAACCACCTTAGTTTTAATGTTTCGACATTAGATTTAATTTGTGCATTCTTTCTCTCTTTCTTTCCTGAAACCTTGTCGGTGGGGTGTGATCTTGACAAACTGAATTGGGAAATGCTCACCCTGGCAATCTAACAGTCCACGTTTCATCAGTCTTCAATCACTGCTATTCTTGCCTTTCTCAGGAAAAGTAAAGAGGGTGAACTGTACTACTAGGCAAATGTCTGATTTTTCTAAAGGACCATGCAGCGCAGAAAATGACTCTGAGTTTGTTCCTTTTTTCCTTTACAATGCAGCAGTGGTCACACTACTTTCTGCCAAGGCGATGGAGCCAAAGAACAGAATTTTGGTGAACACCCTTGTATTTGATTTCTCATTAAAAAATTCATTTATATCTCCTTATCTGAAATTTCTGTGAGAAAAAAATTTTATAATCACAAACCTCTTATAAAATTACAGTTCTGGGCTTCCCTGGTGGCGCAGTGGTTGAGAGTCCGCCTGCCGATGCAGGGGACACGGGTTCGTGCCCCGGTCCAGGAGGATCCCACGTGCCGCGGAGCGGCTGGGCCCGTGAGCCATGGCCGCTGAGCCTGCGCGTCGGGAGCCTGTGCTCCGCAACGGGAGAGGCCACAGCAGCGAGAGGCCCGCGTACCGCAAAAAAAAAAAAAAAAAAAAAAATTACAGTTCTGCTCTCCAGGTGGTAATTATGTATGGTCAGAGAATTACTGAGAAAAAAAGTGAGCGTTGAACTTTTATGTCTAGTTACTGGGTGAGGTTCCTCCCATTCACTCTTTCTAATCTTCTCTGTTACTCCATTCCATCAAGATTTAAGAGATAATATGTGCTGGCCACTTTTGATTACAAAGTAATGAAGAATCAGTGTAGGAATATTTGTAAAATAAAGAACGATCAAAAAGAAAATAAAAATAATTTTTAACTGCACCAGAGATACCATCCTTATTAACATTTTAATATATTTCCTTCCAGTATATTTCTAAGTATCTAAGCTATTAATAATGATGTTTGTTTACTTTGTAATATACCATATGTACATTCTCAAGTGACTGTTCTAAAAAGTGGCATTTAAAGATCGAAAGTATTTCATTTTTTATGCACCACAAATTCATTCATTCCTTTTATATTTGTTTCCATGTGTTTTCCATAATAAAACTACCAATTTGGTGACCATCCTTACAGATGCAATTCTGAACACATTTCTGATTAAGAAAGTCATTCTTAAAAAAAAAAGTATGTTGCTGGTGTGAATATGTCAATTTCTCACTAAGAAACATCAGATGATTTGCAAAATTTTCATGAGAGAACACGCAAAAAAGAGTACATTCAAGTCGATTAAAATCTTCACCCTAACCATAATTGACGTCAATGAGTTTAAACTCATTCTTACAATTCACTGAGGGTACAGCTAACATTTGTAAAGGTCCTCTAGCATCTCAGGCACTATTATATATTTTTACAAGTATTATTTATCATTTGGTTCTCATAATATCTTATAAAATTTATTATATAGATTCTGTTATCCCCAGTTTGCAAATGAGGAGACTACAGTCCAGTTACAACCAAAGTCACTTGTTTTTGTGGCAATTGGGACTAAAAGCTCCTGTGACTGGTATATGACTGACATGAGCTTTCTCTATGACAATAAGTGTAATCACTACCTCTGTGACAGAGGTCCTCCTATTTTGTTTTCCATCAATTAGTTCTGATCCACAGACTAAGCAAAACTGATACATTCATGTCAAACCACCCTGTTACTGATGTAATAACTGGAGCCATCTTGTTAAAACGTAAGTCTGATCATGTCACTCCTCTGCAGAACATCTTCAAGGTTTGCCGCCTGGTACCAACAGCTGAAGTCACCGCAAGCAAGCGTCACTGTAATCTACACTCCCCACGCTTACCTTCCTGATCTCATTGCCACGTCACGCAGGGCACTGCAGCCACACCAGCCTGCTGGCTCTTCTCCAAACATACCGTGCCCATTCCCGCCTTTGAACTTGCTGTTTCTCCTCCCAGTGTGGCCGTCTTCCACAGGTCCACACTGATTACCCACTCAGCTCCCTCAAATCGTTACTAAAAAGATCGCATCCTTCATGACCTGATCTCCCAGTTGAAAACTTCAACATGCCCTGTACCTTATCCCCCTTTCCTTCTGCTTCCTCTGTGGCCCTATCACAGAACTCTCAGCAAGAGTTACTGAATGAGTGGCTAATGTCATCCATTCCTAGTTCTTGCCTCTGATTAGCGTTCTAGGTACATGAATACAGCTCCATGAGAACAGAGGTGACCATTTCATTCCCTGCTACATTCCTGGCTCATAGAAACACGCGTGGCCCGTGGTAGGCACACAAGAAATACTTGCTTAATATATGAATGAAATAGGAAAGAACTAAAAAAATACTCAAGTTATATTAATGGTATCGAAATTCACCCCTAAAGCCTCAATACTCCCTACTTTCCGTTCTCTCTTCCTTTCCTCCTCTCCATTTCTGTTAACTACTTTATTGTCTCCCATTTCCCCTCCCCTCCATCTAGTTCTTTAAAAAGAACAGGTTCCGTCACAGTTTCCCGAAAGTATCAACACATGTGACATTAGGGTTACACTCAGGACCCCAAAAGCAGTGAAAGAGCCTGTGATAGAAGCCAAATTCCAGTATTTGACACACTAAGCTACACTGTCACTTGTAACTTGAGAGTCATGGAGGGTTTTAAAAAGATCAACTATATCAGTGGCCATCATAGGACATTTTGGATTGCTGAGAAAAACAAGTTTAAAAGTACCTCTATCCAACTCAACAACAAAAACAAAAAAATCAAACAATTTGATTAAAAAATGGGCAGAGGATAGGAACAGACGTTTTTCCAAAGAAGACATACACATGGTCGACAGATACATGAACAGGTACTCAGTATCATTAATCATCAGGGAAATGCGAATCAAAACCACAATGAGATAGGACCCCCCACCAGTTGTAATGGCAATTGTCAAAAAGAAAAGAAATAGAACAAATGTTGACAAGGATGTGGAGAAAAGGGAATGTCAGTGCACTGCTGGTGAAAATATAAATTGGTGCAGATACTACGGAAAACAGTATGAGGGTTCCTCAAAAAGTTAAAAATAGAACTACCATATGATCCAGCAACTGTACTTCTGGGTATATATCCAAAGAAAACAAGAACACTAAGTTGAAAAGATATCTGCACCCCAATGTTCGTTACAGCATTATTTACAACAGCCAAGACAAGGAAGCAGCCAAAGTGTCCACTGATGGATGAATGGATAGAGAAAATGTGGCACAGATACAATGGAAAATCATTCAGCCATAAAAAAGAAGGAAATTTCATCATTTGTGACAACATGGATGAACCTTGAGGGTATTATGCTAAGTGAAGTAAGTCAGACAGAGAAAGACAAATAACATATGATCTCACTTATATGTAGAATCTAAACAAACAAAGAAAACAAAAAACCACAAGCTTATAGATACGAAGAACATACTGGCAGTTGCCAGAGATGGGTGCTGGGGTGGGTGAAATGGGTGAAGGGGGTCAAAAGGAACAAACTTCCAGTTATAAAATAAACAAGTCACGGTGATGTAACACACAGCATGGTGACCATACTTCATAACACTGTATTGCCTATTTGAAAGCTGCTACGAGAACAGATCTTAAAAATTCTCATCACAAGAAAAAAAATTATAACTATATGCGGTACAGATGTTACCTAAACTTATTGTGATGATCATTTCACAATATATCCAAATATCAAGTCATTATGTGTTATACCTGAAAATAATATAATGTTATATGTCAATTAAAAAATTGAAAGACAAACAAACAAAAGTATCTTGAAGGGCCCTCAAACATTTTTATTACAAAGTGGAAAGATGGACAAATATCCTTTTACGCTGGTGTTCCATATTACAAATAAAAAATAATTTTAAAAGTATCTGGTAGGAGATTTCTTCTTTGCTTTCATGCTAGCTGATTGCATTTTGCCCATTCAGACCAGAACCATGAGAAATTAACACTCTACAAGTTGACTGGTCTGCCGCAAATAAACCTCCTTCCAACCTGAGACTTTTTATATGGGAAATAAGTCTCTGAAAATATTCTATAAATATTTCTCATTAACCAAACAGAACTTTCAGTAAGGAAGCCATCAGCCTTGCTACTGTGAACTCCAGGTGGATTTCTTTAGGTCCCTTCAACTGATGCCATAGGGTTGGGATGGAAGCACTTGGATGATAAATACACCAGTGGTGCAGAAGTCGTTGAATCTGACAAAGCCAGACATCATCCTTTTCTATGGTCTATTTAAATCAGGTAAAATTGGAATCCGCCCCCCACACTGTTTATGGCATTACTTAGTTAGTGAGTCACTGTTATTTACAGGACTCAGATTTTAGGAGTTAACGGGGATACTTAGAAGCACTCATTCTGACAACAACAGGACTTGAAAATGTAACAGACCATCTCATGTGAAAGTAATTTCCTCATCATGGGAGAGATTCAACTGAAGATTGTAAAAATCACCTATTAGGGATATAATTTAGGCATCCGAGAGAGGGTTTGAATAAATGATCACCAAATTCTTTTGACTCTGATTCCATGGAATTGTGTAGAACAGGGAACTGTTGTAAACTGCATCATATTTTTCATTTAAAAACAAGGCAATTTTAGTCTATCTAGAGCTTCATCAGTAGAACCCGGGACCAGCCGTGGGAAAGGCTCAGAACCTAGTTTCAAATTTTTAATACTTTTTTAAGGAAAGCAACATAGTTCGGGTAAAGAACACAGTCTCAAGAATAAGAGAGCTCTGCCATTAATAATTTCAAGTTGCTAATCTAATTAGAGCATTGGTTTCCTTGCCAATCAAATGGATGTAGTATTGACCTCAGAAAATCTATAGAAAAATCAAATGACATGTAAAATCAGAAAAGAGATGCACAGTAAATGTTTCATCTTGTTCCTTCTTTCAACTTCATCTAAATTTCTAGATGCTGGAGAAAGAACCATTATGAAACATGACATTTTCAGGCAACTGCAGTGTTAAATGTCACCCCAAGGGTAGCTAAGTTATCTTGATTAGAAAGCCATGCCTTTCACCAAGAACAGGATGATCAAGCAACGGTCTTGCCAAAGAGCATAAATGTGAGAAGCGTTCGTTGTTCAACCTGCCAAAATACTGGCCAAATCCTCATGTAATATTTGGCCTAGAAATAGTCATTCATCCTCAGGAGAATCCTGGATGGGGTGCATGTGCGTGTGTGTGTGTGTGTGTACACGCATGCACTCAGTGATCTCAAAGTACAGGAGAAATGTTCTCAGATGTGACAAGGTGTAGATCGTTTCCTTGGGACGTGGCCAAGAATCAAGACAAGCATTTGCAACCTTCTGCTCAAATGTCAGAGGGCTCCACAAGTACAAATATACAAAGGGAAACAGAAAATGATTTAAGAAACATAAAATATTAGAAAAGGAGTCTTCTAAGGTTTGATTCTGCCCCAGCACCCACTTTTCAGTTCACTTAGCTGAAATGACCGGCTCAAAGTTACACAATAAGCCAACAATATATATATCCCAGACGTTTATGATTGCAGGTCAAAACTGGAAGGAACCTTAGAGATGATCTGGTCCAAGGTCTCACTTTCTGAGTAAGGAAAGTGCGGCCTCAAAAGTGATAAACTATACCCAAGGCAAGGAGTTGGGCAAACTCTGGGGCACATCTGTCCAAGGCTACACACAGGAGTGTGAAGATAACATGACAAATTCAGTCATGAGTCAGCCTTTAACACAGACTGTGAAGCAATGGATGCAAAGCCGAGGCAGCCTCCCGGAACTGAAGATAACGAGAGGAGGCTGAGAACAGATCACTCTGCCCTTGTGTGTGAGCAAGAGAATCTGCAGAACGCCATGATGGTTTTTTCCCTCAGGGTAAGAACGGTCTGATAATACACCTGATAGAAAACCAGCTTTAGAAACACACAATCCAGCAATCTCATTCCAGAAATCTCAGGGGGGCAAGCATATCAAAGAAAGATGAACTAGAATAATATCATGCTAGAACGTAAGAGGAAGACTACAGACACGCCTCTGGTCCATAGACCCTGAGTCTATTTATTAAGACATACTGTTGAACGTCCTTGCAAAGCCACCGCTCCCCACCACTATGAAAGGTGAAAACGTCTTCTCTTGAAATTTTAAACCATTTTCTTGTGGGCATTCATCATTTGGAAACTAAGACTTGAATAAGAGCTGTTTCCCTCTCTGTTCCGAGGGTTCTCTGCTGGGGGCATGTCTGCTTCTGCCAGCACCACACTTACTCAGAGAACGAATTCACTGTATGAATTGCACCGTCTCTCTTTCTCAACCTACTTTATTTAGTCTTTTCCACTCACCATCAGTCCTCTGAATCTAAAGATGTAAGCATAGATGATGAAAATTTTCTTTTATTAGAGAGCCTTCCCCGGCGAACATGGGAGAGCCTGTGGCTGACTTTCCCTTCATGCCCGCTCTCTCACCAGCCTATACCCACGCGCTTGCATGACTGTTTCTGTCCTCCCCCCGTCGCTGCTCTGGGACTGGGGGCTCCTCATGCCAGTGGGCCCCTCTCATCCATCATGGCTGCCCAGAGCAAAGCCAATGTAAGACATGTGGTAGCATCCAAAAGTTTGTTTAATGAACTGAAAGAATATGGACAGATCAACTGCTTTCCAAAACACACACACATACCCACGTTATATATATATATATTCATCCTCTCCTCTATGGGGCTCCAGGAACAGCAGGCATAGGCATGCTTTTTATTGCACATTCTTTGTACAGGCACTAGCATAGTAACTTTTCACTCAGGGAATTTCAGCCAAGGAATGAGGCCTTCCACATGGCTGAGTTATTCTAGGATCTCACAACCTTAACTGGTACCATTAAGACCAAATCAACTACTTTGCATGGACTATTTCTGGTAAATATATTACCCGATTCTTTAAGTTATAAAACACAGTCTTTGATGTGTGTCCTAGGATTTATTTCAAGGTCATAATTATTACCCTCGATGGCCGAGCTTTGCCAGTGGTACACTCAGAGACTACTGTGGTGTGGGAGGCTATCTGCACCCAGACATAATGGGCTAACGTTGTTATGCTTTTTGCTTCTTTGCCTTCCTTTCATAGATTTTCTGATTCCTGTCCTAGGTTTCTAATAAGAATTGGTAAACCAAACAGTTCAATATACTAGAATTATGTCAGGTACAAATAGACTTTGACTAAACACCAGAAATCATGAGCTTTCAAGTTGGCCTATTTTAACCGTACAGGGGATTTTGATACCTACACCTCTTGCTTCCATACTAGTTAATTCTAGTACCCAGAGAAGTAACCCTTCCAAGGGCAAGGTGTTACTGAAAATGCTGTTGATAATAATAGCATTGATGATGAAATGCCTTCCACTTTAATCATATTTAATTTACACACTGGTTAACCGATCCTCCTAGGTACTTCCTGGGAATGGACTACACGTACTGAGAAGTTGGTGACATTATCAGAACACTTGGAAACTTTTGTTTTAATTAAAAAATTTAGTTTATGGGTGTGATTTTCTTCTGGGCGCAACTTCCATACTTGCAGTAGTGTCTGTAGGCAATCATCTAGTTTTTTTTTTTTTCAGAGAAGTGTCTAAAGCTGGGCACATCACAGGAAGTGACTGCTTTTAAAATGTTTCCCAAGGAAGAATGTGCTTTGGAAGAACGTTTTCCATGACTCTTACTTTTTACACGTTTTGGAGTAAAAGCTGCAGGTACTATGTGCATTTACTCCAAATACTAAACGAGGCAACGGAGGAGAAACTCTGTGGGTGCGGTGGCTGTGAACGCACCGTTCTGGGGATGAAATCAGGTTCTCACTCTCATCCTAGCTGTTGATCAGGCTGACTTTATTATTCCAGGGGCTGGGGAATACCTATGTCTACTTGACCTAATGGCACATGGAAGAAGGATGGGGCTAGGTGGGTACATGAATAGATTCTGCCAACAGAAATAAGATGAGAGCTGGATTATTACAACATGGTATTCACTCTCGCTATTTTTATGTAACACTATTAAAACTGTGAGTTCCCCAGAGAGAGGTAAAATGAAAACCCTCCAATTTGTGGAGAGTCACTTCTGCATGCATTTTACCTGTGCAGATTATGTGTGGAACTCTCTTCTAGGGTCACTCTCTAGTTTAGAGGACAAGATGGGGAGGAAGTTACTGCTAAAAAAGGGAAAAGCAGGGCTGATGAGGACTTTACATAGGAAGCTTTCATTATAGAGCCTTAAAGCAGCAAGGGGCTTAGGTTTCTATCTAGAAATGAGGAAATAAAGGCTTGGAGATGAGAAGAAACTGCACGTTCAATGAGTACGTAAGAGTTGAGCCACTGAGTGTATTAGTCTCCTAGGGCTGTCATAACAAAATACCACAAACTGGTGGCTTCAGTGAAAGCAACTTATTATCTCACTGTCCTGGAGGCTAAAAGTCTGAGATGAAGGTGTCCGGAGTGCCGTGCTTCCTCTGAAGGTGCTAGCAAAGGATATGATCCAGGTCTCTCTCCTAGGTCCTGGTGGTTCCTTGACTTGTGGCAATATAACTCCAATCTTCACATGGCATTCTCCCATGTACATGTCTGTTTCTGCATCCAACTTCCCCCCTTTTATAAAGACGCCAGTCATAATGGATTAGGGCCCACCCAAACCAATTCACTTTAACTTGATTTCTTTGAAAAGATGTTATCTCCAAATAAGGTCCCATTCTCAGCTCTGGGTGGGTGAGGACTCCAACATGCCTTTTTGGGGAACACAGTTCAACCCAAAACACTGAGTCTCTACCAAACCTGGTCTCTCAACTCCCAGACTAGGGTCGGTACCACTGTCGCACACTGCATCTGATATTCTAATATTGTTTTCCTGAGTACAAGCCCCTGGTTGCATCCTCAGGTCAAATGTAAATGATTTGGGGATGATTTCTTTAGCATCAGCACTCCATTAGTGTAGATAATTAAAAGTTGATTGCAGAAGGCATTATTTTTTATTTCTAAAAGCCTGCATTGAGATGGAATGGCCATTTTCCTAGGAGGAATGGGGATTATCCATCACCCTGACGCTGAGGGGAATTCCACCAAAAAAAAAAAAAGGTAAAAGGAGAAAAGCACTTTATCAATGTGATCCATTATTATCATCAGCAGGGTCGCTACCGCTCGCCTTCATTCATTTATTACTATTTCACACCCACCAACAGAGGATCCAGCCCAGGCTGTGCTGTCTCGAAAATGGTGCATCAGATGAGTGGGCCTCTCTTTGTAGGAATAAGGCAAATAACAACGAAAAACCCCAGTGTTGACATTCATTCGTTATTCAGAAAATATTTACTCAAAAGTTCAGTTTATTTATGGTCCAGGCGCTGATCGAAGTGCCTGAGAAACATCGGGGAACAAAACAAAGTCTTGCCCATTAAGCTTACAGTCTTGTGAAATAAATTGTATAGTATATGTGAAGATGGAAAAAATAGAGCAGGGCAAAGGGACTGAATGGGTGTGTGTGTGTGTGTGTGTGTGTGTGTGTAAGTGACTGCGATTTGGGGGAGCGGTCCCTGCCAAGGTAGCATTTGAGGAAGGCTTGAAGGAAGTGAGCAGGTGAGCCCTGGGTTCCCTGGGGAAGATGAGAACCAGTGCAAAGAGCATGAAGTGGGATCAGGTCTGGTGTGTTCCAGAAACAGCAAGAAGGCCAGTGTGGGTATCAATGGCTGAAGGCCTGATTGTGCTGTGCTCTGGTGATAGGTCTGATTAGGTTTGACAACTTCAGCCTCTGGGAGCTTCCTTGACGCCCTCCTGCCTCCAAGGCTGAGCTCCTCTGGACCTTCCTTGCCCCTCTTTCCTGGCTGCTAATCGACAACATTATAACGGGCAGCAGAACGGGTAAGGCTCTGTTCTGGGTAGCACCATCTCCCTTCTGGCATCCCCATCACCTGCCCAGCTAAATATTTGTCATATTTATACAAAACAATATTGATTTACCTTTTATCCTGGTTGAATCACAAGGGTTGATCACATAACTGAAACCTGTATTCTGCTAGGGAAGCCTAGTCCATTCTTTTCTACGGGAAAAAGGCTTAACAAGACATGTGACCTTGATAATGTTTCACACTGCAGCATTCGTACTAACGTAAAAAACAAAACAAAACAAAACAAAACCCAGAAGAAAACGTTGTTAAACAACTCTACTCCAATATAAAATAAAAAGTTTAAAAAGAAAAGAATGTATTGCCATCTAAGAAACCCGCTGTTGGGAGACAATTCTCCATGGCCTCCCACGTCTCTGCCCGTGGCCTCCCACGTCTCTGCCCATGGCCCCCTTCCTCCCCCTCCAATGTCAGCCGCATCTCTCTACACATTCTACCTTAGTCACATCTCACTCTGAATCTCTTCTTCTTCCTCCCTCTTCCATTTTTTAAGGACCCCACTGATTACGCTGGACCCACACAGGTAAACCAGGGCAATCTTCCTTTCTGCTAACCGGCAACTTTAATTCCATCTACAGCCTTCCTTCTCCTTTGCCGCGTAGCCTGTACAGGTCTGGGGACTAGAATGTGGACCTATCTGGCAGGGGCACGTGGGGTGACGGTTTCGCCTACTACACCAGCCAAACTAAGTGTCAAAACTCATCATCCTAACGTAAAGGCATCAGAACAAGACATTCACTTGCAGCTACGATGCCCCAGTCATTTCTTGATCCTGCCTGAGAGCGCTGACCTTCAGAGACAGACTACATGTGTGCTTGGCCTGTAACCTCCTAAAACTTAAGAACGCACTTCCCTGAAGTGCATCTCAAGGGGGGAGGTGGTCGGGGGAGGATGCTGCCCCCAGACCAGCCACATTGTCCTCAGAGATTTTAAAACAAGAATAAACCTGGCTAAAAGCCAGTCTGCTTTCTACTATCAACACAGGCTGGCAATTCTAAGCCACGTCGGTGATAACTACGCCTACCGTCTTGGCTGGCCTGCTTCTGAACCACCCCTCCCTACTTTGCTACGTTCCTGTTCCTCAGCAAAATCATCCCTTTCTTTCCTGACAGTAACTCACTTATTCTTCTGCAGTGCCTCTAGCCTAAGAGCAGCACACAGACTTTTGAAACTGGATGAAGCCCCATGAACCCCAGATGCGTCTCACTGTGCAGAAAGCAAACCGCAAGCGAGACTGCTGGATCAGCACCCTAGGGTGACGTCCTGACTCCAAGGATGACCGTTTGTCATTTGTCCTCAAGGTGGAGGTCGCAAGAGATAACCAACAAGGACCTACTGTATAGCACAGGGAACTCTGCTCGACACTCTGTAATAACCCACAAGGGAAAAGAATTTGAAAAAGAATAGATACATGTATATGTATTGATATAACCCAATCACTTTACTGGACACCTGAAACTAACACAGCATTGTTAATCAGCTACACTCCAAAATAAAATATTTTTAAATGAATGAATAAATAAAAAATAACTAAAAAAAGGAAAGCATAGGCTAACAAAGTTAAAACTGTTTGCTCTTTTTAAAAATTTAGATGTATAATTCAAGGTAAAATGTCCTAAGAAAAGGACTCTCCCATTCCTGGGGTCCCTGGCAATATTTAACACATCATGCAGTCTGACCCCAAAGCACTGTGTCATGAAAACTGCAAACCACACTGGCAGGAAGGCAAACTCCAGTCCACTAATGCACCCACCTGTAGCCCCTGGTAGGTATTCATGAAAACTAAACAAGAATGTTAAAAACATGACGGTTTTCACAATGCAAGTAATTAACTTAATAATCTGCTCCAATCCCATTGCCATCTGAATGATCACACTCTATGTTTCATTGAAAATTACAGCCATGGACATCCTGGTAAGCAAGCAAAATCGTGTGACCATTTGAACAATCATTCAAGGCAGCAAAGCATAGAGGAAAGAGGACCGGCTTTGGACCTGAATGTGATATAGGCCAGGCACAGGAATAGCTAAGGTTCTGACGGTGGACTTCACCAGACATATCCTAAATAGGGCAGAGTGGTCGGGTCTGTAGTAAGGTCTACGCAAAGCCAGCTACCAAGACTGAGATGATCGCAACAAATTCAGATTGTTTCCATCAGTGCTTATCAAGCTTCTCTGTCCAGATAGAATCTCCAGGAGATCTTGTTAAAATTCAGATTCTGATTCGGTAGAGCTTAGGCGGGGCCTAAGATCCTGCATTTCTAACAAGCTCCCAGGAAGGACCACACTCTGAGTGATGACGGTCTGCATCTCCGTAGCATCACCAGCAGCTGAAAAGAAGCTGCACTGTGTGATATGTGTTAAAATTTGTGACTCTGCTGTCCACCTCGAACCATCTTGTTTTTCATCTTAGAATAATCAAATTTTTGCAGGTAAATTTACCTACCAGATGGTACCAGAACTAAGTGTGGTAGCCAGAGGCTTTCCCTTATAGCTTTTGGTTAAAGCCAGGCCAGTTCTCCACATCGTGAGGGGCATCCTTTGTGCTCTTATGGAGTAATTTCTGTAGGAACTGACCTCAGAACAAGAACTGCAGAAATGGGAGCATTCTGAGATCACTATCTAAAGCAGAATTTGCTTACGACTATAGAGTCCTTCCTACAAGAAATTCAAAGTGGCTTGGAATCCAGCTCACCAACCTTCCTCATATATCTATGAAGGCATTTTTGTTACCACTGGAGAAACTATAGCTAGACAATGCTAACAGTCTTGGTCATTAAATCATTAAATGTTCCCATGAGTTTTCATTGGTGAGAGCAGGCCAAGAGGGTAATGGGTAAAAAAGTGAGAGTCATGGGGAAAGATGAACAGAGGTCAAATGAGCATTCCACTGGACCCAAGTCAACCTGAGTTACACTAACAGCTTTACCCTCGCTCATCTGTGACAGTGGACAGAGCATTTCGACTATGGAGGCTTCAGTGTTCTCCATGTGTAATATAAGCATAAGATTAACTCTTTCTTTACTTTGCAGTGCTGTAACTTGGAATGACCGCCTATGAACAACCACACTATTCTGACCTTATATCCGGGTCGGACCCCTAAAAGCCACTGGAATCTAATTTGGAACAGTGGCATAAAGAGGACTTATTAAATCATATTGAACAGAAGATGGCTCTGATATGATTTGCCCCCAGTCTCTCACCAAAGGAAGAAGGAAATCAGAGGTAACAGAGTAATATCCTATTACCTGTTTACAGAAATAAATGTCTTTGTTGCTCTCTTTGCTGTGTTATTATTTCACAGCCTAGTCCCTCAAATGCTGAGTGTGTGTGCACACTCATGCATGTACACTCATGGGAATGCAAAATAAGAGTTCAGAAGGATTTAAAGGGACCATCCTTTTCCCCAGGAAAACCTTTTCCCTGTTTACCTTTTCTCCAGAGTAAACAGGCTTAGGAAAAGTGAAAGATATTCTGCGGAATTTCAATTATTTATTTACACACACAAAGTCTCTGGACGCCATCTACTAGAATAGAAGATCTTAACACAGAAGGCTCCCGCTGGGAATTCACTGCTCGCTGCTCCCTTTGAGGCCATCAAGTCAACTAAAATCAACTTCTAAAGGCTTCCCAAGAGCAGCCCCACTCCTGGGCGTACATCCGGCGAAACTCTAACTTGAAAAGATACATGCACCCCAGTGTTCACAGCAGCGCTATTTACAATAGCCAAGACGTGGAAGCGACCGAAATATCCATCAACAGATGAATGGATAAAGAAGATGCGGTATGTGTATGTGTGTGTGTGTGTGTGTGTGTGTGTGTGTGTGTGTGTATACACACACATTATAGACATACATATAATGGATGTAGTATACATTCCATAATGTAGTATACATTATATATATAATGTAGTGTACATTATAATGGATGTAGTATACATTCCATAATGGAATATTATTCAGTCATAAAACAGAATGAAATAATGCCATTTGCAGCAACGTGGATAGACCTAGAGATTATCATAATAACTGAAGTAAGTCAGACAGAGAAAGACAAATATCATATATGTGGAATCTAAAAAAATGATACAAATGAACTTATTTAGAAAACAGAAATAGACTCACAGAGAAGACAAATTTATGGTTACCAAAGGGGAAAGGGGTGGGATAAATTAAGAGTTGGGGATTAACATATATACACTAGTCTATATAAAACAGAAAACCAACAAGGTCCTACTGTACAGCACAAAGAAGTATATTCAATATCTTATAATCACCTAACATGTAAAAGAAGCTGAGAAAGAGGAGATTTATATATATAAAACTGAATCACTCTGCTGTACACCTGAAACTAATACAACATTGTACATCAACTATATTTTAATAAAAAGTTTTTAAAAAGAAGACTTCCCAAGAAAGTATCCTTGGAAAACCACCTCCTTGGTATTTTACCTTAATGTACAAGTCTCACTATCATTTTGAAAATTAAATACATGTACATTCTTTAGGAAGGACTCTCAAGTCTTTAAGTTTTATTCCAACTAGGAATAAAAACGAGAAGTGTGTAGATGGTACTGTAAAATGTAATAGCTGTAACCATTAATGCAAAAACCAAGGACATTTCTTTTGAGGAAAATGTCTTTACCTCTACTAGATATTTGTTCAGTCACCCAATGCTCTTCTGACTTTTTCCATAAAATTTAACATATATTGAGAAAATAGTAGTTATCCCAGTTTAAATGTTATCATGTTAGAAATCATGTTTATCAAAATCCCTGAAATGTTACAGACTAAATAAAACTCAATGCCAGTTCATAGGAAATTCATGACAAGTGAAAATGTTTTTGAGGTTGGGCCTTGATTTTGTTTGGCCTCAGCAAAAATAAAACATCAAAGTATCAGGTTCTAAGACCGTGTCTTAACGTACTTTCAGGAAAATAAAAAAATTTGACTAGTTTCAGTGAGTTATAAGAAAAGGTCAAAAAAAACCCTTTATAGCACGTCATGTGAAGTGTTGCTATTTCTGTACCACTCCTGAAAATCATTGAAACAAAGTGAAAAACAGATTCAGTACAAAATATGTACATATACACACATTCATACAATACACAATTAAAGAGTTACTAAATATTTTTTCAAGATCCCACCACCTTCTAAACTCCACATCCTATTTGTCTAAGAAAATCATGACTTGAATGAACACAGAGGTTTAAAGGAAATCACTGTGAATGGCCAGAGAGGAGAGATGGGCTGAGTTAGGTTGTTTCTTGCAGCAGCAGCCTCAGTTCCCAGTCCATCTTCCCACAACATACCAGCCAAATGTTAAAGAGCTGGATAAGGTATCTGAAGGGGCTAACAAGAGCTGGAGGAATATTTTCCTATTTCTGCTGAACTGATGGGAAATAAACTCCTTTTTGGGTGGCAGCATCTATCCCAAAGGTGAGTCAGCTCAAGACCTCTAAATTGAGATTAATGAAGATCAAACTCATTAACCTGAAGGCTTTGAGTGGCTGGCACTTGGTTAGTGATTTGATTTTTGTTTTGTGAGAATCTTAAGTCAGGAAACTGAGTGATGTTCATGTTGGTGGGAGGCCCAAGAGATAATGCTGAACATTCGTTTGTAGAAATTTATCTGCATTCACTGACTGTCGCTATCGATTTGACTTTGCTGCTTCATCTTTCTAATCCCTGCAGCATCTTGCCTTGGGCAGAGCTGTAGGGCTTGAATAGAAAAAGAAAATAAGAACTGGAATACATTCCCTGGTTAGGACCAAAAAAGAAGACAGGAGATGGAAAGAGGAAGAAAAAGACTTGACCTGAGTCCTTGGCAGTGTGGAAAGGTCCATCCAACTGGAGGTTAGGTTGAAAATCTCAGCCTGTATGATTTACAAACTTCAACGTGGATCTGTAACAAAGAGTTCTCCTGAAGCTAGAATGCACATTCTACAAGGAAGGGATGTGAGAATTCCACCCGCTCTTCACAGATGGTGGTGGAAACATAATCTTCCAGGGCCTCCTTAGAACTTCATGGGGTTCTTTTTTTTTTCTCTCTCTCTCTTAAAACTGTAACTCTAACCACGTTTTTTTTTTTTTTTTTTTTAAAAAAAGGACTTAACTGGACTTCCCTAGTGGCGCAGTGGTTAAGAATCTGCCTACCAATGCAGGGGACACGGGTTCAAGCCCTGGTCCGGGAAGATCCCACATGCGGCGGAGCAACTAAGCCCGTGCGCCACAACTACTGAGCCCATGCGCCACAACTACTGAAGCCTGTGCGCCTAGAGCCCGTGCTCCGCAGCAAGAGAAGCCACCGCAATGAGAAGCCCGCACAGCGCAACAAAGACTAGCCCCCACTTGCCACAACTAGAGAAAGCCCGTGCGCAGCAACGAAGACCCAACGCAGCCAAAAATAAAAATAAATAAATTAAAAAAAAATTATAATTCTTTTCCAAACATTTCATGGTCATATGACCTTATTTATCCTCACAGCATTTCATTGTAATTTTTCTCTCCCCATGTACTCAGTATAAATTAAAAAAAAATAAAAAATAAAAAAACACTGAAATTTTTAAAGCAGTGAAGCAGGAATGGCTTTTACTTCACCAATATTGATATTCTTTTATCTCAATGAAGACTATTGATTCATACATAATGAATGTAGTACTCTACATAAAGAGTATTTTTAAAGCACAGGAGAAATCTTTTCATGGAATTCATTGTGGGCCGGAATGAATATTTTTTGGTAAATATTTTATATAGAGTAAACTATATAATTATAAGAATTTTGTAGTCACCTTGAAAATTACCCTTCCCTCCAGGACAACGCAGGAGGGAGGAGTTCAAGTAGAAAGTGTGTGTTAGAGAAAGAGAGAATTAGCGTCTAGACTAACTACATCAGCACTCCTGAGAGCCTGCTTAAGGTCGAGTACAAGAAGCTTATGGCTCACGCTCCTCTGGCTCCAGTTCGTTGTATTTTTCTGTTTGTGATTCTCTGTACTCATGTCATTATTATTATCAGAGACTGTGCCCACCTCCACCTTCTAATAATGACTAAAACATCTTAATATTTAACCTTAGCTGATCTTTGATGCCTGACTTTATATAGAACAGAATTAGGCACCATGGAAGTAAAAGTTCACACTTAAATAGTAGCTAATTCATGCTCCTTAGTGGGAAGTTTAATACATTTAGGCTAATTAGAATAAATTATTCTGTAAGCACATTTTTTACTGAGAGTTAAGGTTATCTATAATCTCCCAGCACGTTACTCAGAATAAATACCTTGTGAACAACGAATATTCCTTTGTCAGGTTATAAATAGACATATTCATTTGTTTGCTGATAATCTTTAATATATTTTTATCTAACAAGGGAATTAATTTTTCCATTTGTATGTTCTTAAGAATTAAAATACTTTGAAGACTCAGTTATAAGTCCATAGCTGTGACTTCATGAGCAATTAGGTGTATATTAATGCAGAGTGCAAGGTTCAGAGCTGGCCAAGAAGACCCTTGTTGAAAGCACACCTCTTATTAAAGTTCAACGCTTGTATACTCTGCCCCTTGTAGAAGGGAATAAATTAAGTTCAGGTCCTTCTATTACTTGTGACCTGGTTTAAACTTACCAGAAGCTGGCCAAGGTTTCACAATCATTTATTAAACAAACATTTATTGAGTGCCTGCACTGTATCAGACCCTGTCCTGGACACCAAGGAAATAAAAGTATATTTTAAATACTTGTTTACAGAGATACTTATATAGAGAGATATTTACAAAGAGGAAATAAATACAGGAAAATATGATAATAGTAATCATCATAATAAATGAATACTGCATAACAGAGGATGAACAAGATAGTATAGGAATAGATAGAGAAGCAGGTCTAGTGAATTTAGGGAAAATTTTACAGAGGAGATGGTTACCTGAGCTGAGTCTCAAATCACAAAGGACTATTAGCAGGAGTTATTAACCTGTGATCTAGATACTCCCTCTAGCACCTGTGGATAGAATACAGGGTTATCCATGAACTTGGATGGGAAGAAAATGTTCACATATTCCTTTTCCCTGAACTCTAACTGAAAAGTAGCATTTCCATTGATTTCAAATGTAAGCAACAAACCACAGTAATATTAACTGTGATTTTCCTCAGCAACAAAAATTGCGGATTTTCTGAAAGAATCATAGTTATTAGCCCTGATGCTACATCATATTACTTCATCCACCAATCAAGAAGCTTGTTTACTACCATATCACAATTTTAAAAATATTTAACTATCTTTCAATTTAATTGGCTTATTTGTAATCTGATATATCTTACACAGATATTTAAAAACTCCATCTTGAGGCAGGGTCTCTGGGCATCACCAGAATGCCAAAAAGGTCCATGACACCAAAAACATTTACTACCAGGATCAGAGGATACTTAACCAGACGGAAAATAGGAAGGTTAATTTGTGCACAAATAGAATATATTTACAAAGTCTGCAAAAGCATAGGAGGGAAATGTATAAGAGAAGCCAAAATTTCTTCAGAGAGGACTGCCGAAACCCCCAATCCAAGAAATGCAGGAGGAATCTATCAAAAAGATCTGAGAAGAAATCGGACAGTGCTTTGGCAAGGCAAAACACAAACTTACCCGACTAAAACTTAATAGACAGTACTAACAAAAGAAGGGTGAAAAAGGCTCAAGATGAAAATGTGTGCTCAGATTTAAAAAGCAAGGAGAACTATAGCACATGATTGGCCTTAGAATGGAGGCAGATTTGTGTGAGGTTGTATGCAGCTCTAACTGCACGTGGGTATTCGAAGTTTCATATGCAGTCCTTGAAAAAATATAAAGAACCACAAAGATGCCGGGATTAAATGCCAAAAGTAGGGCCTAAAATACTATAACAACATGAGAGATCATGAATAGAAGAAAGCCAAGGGATACAAAGCATTTGTGCTTGACGGAAAGAAAAATCCAGGTCCACTGTCAATGTCATTGGTCAGACTGGACGGTTGTGGCTAATGGGCACCAAACACTTTCTGAATATGAAAGGTAGTCTGTTCAGCTGGGACCTGATAATAAAGAAACATCATTGAAAGTTGAAAAGTGCCCCCCTAGGGCACAGAGGGCCAGCAATAAATGTACAGAAAATAAAAGCAAGGAGCTTAAAGCTTTAAGATATTTTGCCAACTTACTTAATAATAAATATTACGCTATTTTATTGCATTCGTAGCACTTCTTATGTTCCTGGGTTCTTGGTCTTTTAGGCATAAAGGGTAAATAACTTGCCCATGGTCAGACAGCCAGTGAGAGGAATGGGGCAGGACATACACACAGCTGGCTCAGAAGCTGAAAGAGGAGGGCCTGCAGGGGACAGTCAATTTCCAGAAGAAAGTCCTGGCAAAAGTTCCCAAGTTTCTTACCTAGTTAAATGATTAGTTGTGGCAGTTACTGCCTGAGAAACCTTCTCACTTTCGTCAAATAAACAGACACATAAGAAAACTTTTCGGTGGTGGAAATGAATGGAGATCTCCTGAGAGATGTGTACCTTGTAGTGTTTCCCGAGGGGCAGATGCTCTCAGACTGAAATATACTGATAAAGTCAATGGATGAGCTGTCAGAAAGCTAAGTCTCCTTCTCTTTCCACTTTGGCGTCAGGAAGACCCCTCTCTGCACCGCTCCCCAGCCCCACTGGATGTGAGCGCTCCTCCTGTCTTTACGACCACAAGACCTTGGCACCGCTGAGCGGCAGGCTACGGATGACCCCACCTTCCAGAGTTATGGGTCTGAAATCATAACTTAGTTACGGATTGAGTCTTCAGGAACGAAATGTACACCTCTGCTTGAAATGAACATTTCAAGGGCATACAATTCCTCCACGTGGCACTGACATTGAGCTCTTGATTGCTTACGTATGTCCAGTATGTTTCACGTGTAAGCCAGCCCTGACCCCTCCCTCTCCTCCGCTTCCAAAGTACATAATCATCAAGTCCTCCCTAGCCTTCCTGTAACTCACATATTTATCTCCACTCCCATTTCCCGTGGCACCGCCACCTAGCGCTCGCCTGAGGTACTGCAGCAGCCTCCTGACTGGCTTCCCTCGCTCTGATCTCGTCCACGCCACCCTATTCTCACACAAAAGCCACAGGGATCTTTCTTAGTCACTGCTCAGTGTCTAAGCCGTCCGTGGCCTTCTGAATAAAGCAGGAATTCCCTAACCTAAACACAAGGTCTTCAACCTGACCTCTAATTCTATCTTTAGTTTCAACCCTCACTACTCCTTCCCTCTCCATCCAAGCAACCATTCTACCAAATTACATTTGGTAACGACCGACATGCAGGCTCCTGGAAGTCTGGGCCTTTTAATGTGCCATTTCTTTTCCTATAACCTCATTCCCCTCCCATTTCCCCTACCTTTTATCCTGACAAATGGCCCTCGTTCTTCAGATTACAGTTCCAGAGAGCCCTCCACCAGCAGCAATTCTGAGCAAGACACTCTTGTTCTACCTGTTTGTGTGTCTGTGTCTCTACTAGACAGGGCCCAGGAGGCCAGGGACCGTGTCCTTGTTCTCACTGTATCACTCAGTAAATATTTGTCAAAGGGTAGATGAACAAGATAGTCTTGTAATGAGGTTTGCTCTTTAAAACAAATAATATTGGTAGAGTCATAATGCTTTCCAGACAATATTTCTACATCTGTGTTTCTTTTAAAATGTCAAATTAAATGTCACAAGTTTGCTATCTGCGTAATCACTAAACATACATTTTTATGCTCTGGATTAAATGAGTGACACAGGTTGAACATTCTACTGCTGTACCTGAAACAAAGTCCTTTTTTTAACTAAAGAATTTTTAAAATTTGCTTTATTAGGTATTTAGTTCCATTTTTCTTCTTCCTAAAACACAGAGAGCGACAAAGATTTGGGATTACCTTTACACACACAAAAATCTACTCATCCTCTCCTCCCCTCCATAAACTCCCAACAAGGTAGACACACAGGAAGTAAAGGAAATCCACTGATGACAAAAGTAAATGATACTGGAAGAAGCTACAAAAAGGTAAGTGTGAGGAATGTAGGACACCAGATACAAGTAAACGATTCCCAGCCTGCTCTGGTTATCACTGAGAAGAAAGCAGAGGAGGATCTGTGGGTATCATAAAAACACAAATTACCTAGAAGCCACAAGTGAATTGGTAAGTGTCTCTAGGACAATCACTTTGGGGAGGGGCTAGATACCTCACATCATTTCCATCTTTAATGAAACATTCTTTGCTTGGCCATCATTCTGGTCCTCAATTAACTGAAGCTTAAAAATGTCAAATACAAGACTAGCTGATGCAACCGGATGAAATGCACTAGGCTGATTTTTAGACATGATGCCAGCACATCACTGGGCCATGATTATTCTTGCAGCTGAGTTACATGTGAGATGACTGAATGTGTCAGAATGATGAGAAATCAGTGATGTAAAAATGGGGAAGGTTGGAAGGTAGGGGCACATTTTTCTCTAAATGGAATTATTGGCTAGAACTCCCAAGAAATATAAAAATGTATGTTTGGAGAGATGGCTATCCAGAGGGAGGGACACACTACTCACAGATAATAAAGCCACTTCCCTTTCATTCCCCTACTGATTTTAGCTGTTTTAGAAAGAAGAAAGTGGAGGCCCCAAAGATCCATGGTTATCGCTGGCCGTTTGATCTTAAGGGCTGCTGGAGACACATTCCGTTCGGTTGGCCAGTTCATTTCTCAGTTTGTAGCTGATGCCACCACCAGGGTGGGGTTTATATTTTCCCACCATGTGCTTCCTACAAAGTTCTGCTGCTGATAGCTACTATTTGGAATTCTATTTTATAAAGCATGTACTCTCTCCTACTTAGCTATTTTCTACACTTTATCATACCCCAAACCTATCACTGATGGTGACAACCACAGATCCCTGTGGTTTGCTTTCAGGAAAAGATCTTTGTGAAGAAAGATAGATCAGGGCTGAATTCTTTCGTAGAGATCATTTTTTTTCTACTCTTTTTCTGCAAGAAAGAAATTTCACCCCCTCGGAAATGAAACAAAGCTATCTCACCCAAGATGGGTTATATATATACGCATCAACGACTTATGTTCAATATTTGTTGAGTACCTGTTATATGCTAGGCAACTTCCTAGACCCTGAGGATACGGGAGTGAATAAAACAGAAACAATTCTTAATCTCATGCCACTTACATTCTAGTTTACATAATATGAGGCACCGTTTTAACCAAAATGTCCCACTTTCTATGGGTCACCAAGGGATGGGGCAGAGGCTGCCATTTTAATGTGCGTATTTGGCTCTCCCTAGTTGGATTTTTGGCTTTAACTTCCATTAATGTCTTACATCTAAATTAATTTTTATGAGCTCATTATATGTCACATTGATTTAAATAATAGCAATAATAATAATAGAAAACACTCAAAAGTCCAAACTCATGAGCTTGAAAGCTTCAGCCTTTTGCCTGAGATACAGTTCACACCATACCCTGTAGGCTGCATGTACACCTAAGTAGAAAATAAAGAAGGGAAGTTTTGCCTTGCAATGAAACCAGCCATAGTTTAATGTCCATTTTGAATGGTAAAGGTATCCTTCCACAAACAGTTCACGAATTGTTCTTTTGGTTATTCCATTAGTTGCACACATGGTCATTACACAAACCGTTAAACTTAATGAGGATGAAACTGGCTATAACTTTTAAGCCAGTTAAGCCTCCATTACCTATAGACAAAGGCAATCAACTCTGGGAATACGTTCCCACTACTCATACAAAGGCAATCAACTCTGGGAATACGTTCCCACTACTCATAGGGAAGGATTACCCGAAGATCACAGGTTCCTTCCCCTCCAGTACTGAAGCAATAGCTGCTCAATTAGACAGAGCACTGTTAGCATCAAGGGAGGCTCCATGGTGTCTCTTCAAACTGTGGATACTTCATCACTCAAGGTGAGAATGGTAGAAAAATGCAACTTATCACAAAGTTGCTGTAAGTGGACAATTCCTGCCAAGTTGACATATGTAACTTTGCTTCCTCTGATGTCACCGGATAATATGACTCACCGCTCAAACACTGTTGACAGTAGAAAAAGGAAAAAAAAAAAAATCTGTGGAGCCAAGGATAATATTACAAAAACAAGGAATGACAATGAGGCCATTTCTGCACATGTCTGCATTTCAATTGGCAAACCACAATCTGGAGATGTATAATATCACCATGGCCACCGTCTAACCCAGGATTCTGTTCCCAGGTGTGAGCTTAGCACTTTGCCCATGGACGTCTGCAAATAATTACTATCTTAAAAAAAAAAAAGGATTGCCACCCCACCTGGCCCCCTTCCCCAAGCAGTACATGAATATAGCAAATAAAGTGACTAAAATCAGCCTTTTAAGCAACTACCCAGCATAAATCATTACTTGGCAAGAGGCTATAACATTTGTCTGTAATGGTTCTACACAGTATGACGTCCACTTCCAAGTAGATGTCTTGGTAAATACGGCATCAGAGACCATGCCTAAGGAAAAGCTGAGTGGAGATGAAATTCCATTTCAGAATGAAATAATTAAGTTACTATGACCATCTGTGATCTCCTACACAAGCAAAGAGCTGACTGAACACATCTGCCATGTTATAAACCTATCGGCTTGCAGATGCTTTAAAGGCAATGCATGAAACCTTAATTTCTTGGTATCTTTCACAGCCCCTACCACTGTAGGCACTCAGTTACTCATTCAGGCAATATTGTAGGTCATGTACTAGATACCAGGCACTATGCTAAGAGCTGTGATACAGAGGTTGTCGCATCTGATAGGGATATTGCCCTCATAGATCTTATACTGTAGCTGTGAAGGGGAGAAATTACCAAGTAATCATGCAATAACATAATTACACATAATACTACTTCCGTGATCTCTGAAGTACTAATTCCGTGAAAGGAATTACTCCTTTCTCTGCCCTTCAATAGTACCTTCTCATGTATCTATTAAGCATTGACTAATGTCTGTCTTGTGTTATGAACTGGGTACGTATCTATGTCTTTTTAGATGGCAATCACTCAAGAATAGGGCCACATCTTTGTGCTTCTCAGCACCTCGCTCCTCCCATACCTTCTCTCCCACTACCTACCCCTGCCTGGGGCTCCTACCACCCTGGCTTGCACAGAACTCCCCTTCCCCCCACAAAAATGTAGAAATAAAGCTGACCCACTCACTAGCTTTTCTGTGTGGGTCAAATTCATTTTATTTCTTATGCTTCCATTTATACATCGGGGCTAAGAATTTACCACTAGCCTCTTTGGGACATTGTAACTCGAAGAATGAAATGGAGATACTCAATATAAAGGCAGCAGGAAATAAGGGCCCCTGAGAGGCAAAGCCATCAGTCCAAAGGCTTAACCACTGGTATGGGAAAAGGAACAGTTTTACTGGACTCAAGGATCTAAAGTTGTATCAATGCCTGTTGATATCCATACCCAGTCTTTGATAAACTGAGATAATAAAGGCAAACCAGTGAGTTTTTCATAGGCTAAATTTATTCAACTTATGTTGAGATTATCTTTCCTAAAATGCCCCTTTTTTTGAAATAATGGTAATAATGGAGTTTTAAAAAACATTTTACTTGTTAAAATCTAAATAAAAGGCAATCTATATCAGTCTCTTCATTTTTTTCTTTGGAGATTTTACTGTCCCATAAAATCTAACTATCTGGGAAACACTGGCTTAGGGTGTCTGCTTTCATTGGCTGGAACAGCTCACAGCCAAAGTCAACCCAGATATTCAAGCTCATGTTGGGAGGCAGCTTATTGGCTGGTGTGTTTCATGAGGACAGCAAGATCTAAGGAGGTTCAGGAGACAATTTTCTTGGCAGAAAGCCTTCTAAATTCAAAGATAGATGTTTTCAGCCTCTCCCTTGGTTGAATTTTTCTTTTTTTTCACATGGAGATGGTGAAACTAGCGTTTTCCGTAGTGTTTACAGCTGATGGCGTTATTATAAGTGAGGTTAAAAGAGTCAAGGAAAATGGGATGTAGAATAGGGAAACCAAGAGAAGGAAGACATGAGGGCAACAGAACATACAGAATGAAGAGTGATTAAAAGGTGGAGTAAAGTGAGAAAATAAAAATAAGAAGAAAAACAAGAAATTCACACACACACACACAATTGCCATTGCCAGTTACAGGAGCCAGTGGTTCACGAGTTCTGTTGCCACTGATTTCTCTTTACTTTAGTTGCTGAAGGACAGAAAACCAAGCCTGCAATTTAACCAAAGGCTTCTTAGCATAAAAGGAAGCTCTTCAGCTCTGTCAATCACACAGGAGCCAAACTCAAGGCCAAGAACCCTAACATGAATTATACTCCTGACATACCAGTGTCTTCACCTTTGCTAACTATGTCTGTCTTCTTCCAGGACCGAGGAGATTAGTTAAGAAGGAGTAGTTATACACTTCCAATTGTGACCCATTCTCTCGGGGACAAAAGAGGATTACATTTCAGGAACTCTCCTTCCTGAACTACTGGTGGGGAGGGGTAGCAGTGGTGGCGAGCAAAGCAAAAGGAAAGAAAACCCAAACCGTGTTTTCTCCTAAGCCTCACGCCACCTGCCACGGGTGAAAGGAGTTATTAATGCAGCAGCATAGATGCTTATCCATGTTCCTCCCAGGTTTTACATCCCCAGAAAACTTCCCTTCCACTTAGAAACAAAAGCCTGCCCATGTTTTGATGCCCAGATCATCAAAGATTGTAATATACTCTTGTGGGTGCCCACTACCCTTTACCAAACAGTGTAGTGTAACTTTACGAGTTGGAAACTCATCTCTGTTTCGGAATTCAGCACTTTCACACACACCAAGAAGATCTGAGGGATAGTGCGTGTAGGGTGTCTAATGACTAGGGATAAGTTCCTGCCATTAGCTGAAAAATGGGAACTTAGAACCATTTCCCTTCCTGTCTCACTTCCCTTAGAGCTTAACCACCTATTGGATAAATATGGCAGGTCCATTGGTCATTCCATTCCCCCTCCATTTGGCTTTTCTTTTAGGGGAGAAATAAATCTTTCTGTTCAGAGGATAAGCATTGCCTTGCGGTTTCCAGTCTAAGTTAAGCTACATTTGGAAGCTGGAAGTGACCCCCAGGCCAAGAGCCACCGTGAACAAAGGATCTTGTTCACAAGCCCTGTGATGTGGCTGGGTCGTATTGCATTCTTCCTCACCCTGCGGTGGCAGTGAAGTTCAATGCCCATGTAGTAAAGACTTTACCCAGCAGGTGGGAGTAATTACACACAGCACATATTTCTAGGCAGCAACTTTCTTCCAAATTTATAATCCAAAAGAGCATAGTAGTAAATCCCACAATTTTTTTGAACCCTGAATTTGCTAACCCACTCTCCAATTCACAAAACATATATGGTCAGTCATAACTCAAGAGTCTTGAGTTTATCTCAGAACTCAAGTATGGCTGAAGAAGAGAGTAATTGGCAAATATTTCCCATGGAACGGAGACTTTTTATTACCATTTCTGTTATATGTTCTGTTTTATCTTTCAGTTACTTTTTTAAAATGTCATTTACCTGAGGTACTTCTGTTCTTAGAAAATTTTTTTCACACTTAATTTTTAGTCTGAAAATACAATGATTTTTCCCCCATGACTTTTGCTGCGTTGTCGCTGTGCCCCTTAGCCAAATTTATATCTACGCTTATGAAATACTAACTCAACTGAATCCCAGGTGAAACACTTACACGCTCTCTCACAAAATGGAGATGACCTTTCCGTTCTCTTCTGGTCCAAATATTTCAGCAATCTTCAGGTATAGATTAGGTTGCCAACATGATGACAGATGATATATTTTCTGAGATCCGATATTTCTTTCACATCAATTTAGAGACACATGCCTATAGTTTATAATGGCAAGTCTTGAAATTAGTAGCTTAAGGAATATGCTTTGCACTGTGCTTCACTATGCAAAGTAAGGGTACAAGGGTATGCATATATATTTTACTTTAATCAATTCATCTTGTGGAGTGCAATGAACAGAATTATTTTTAACTTTACTGGTACGACTTTTGAACCAGTTCTGTCAGAGAGAGTGATTAAATGAGCACCAAATATGTTCCCTCTCCCTGAGCACAGAACCAAACTACATTTCCCAGCCTCCTTAAACCTAGGTGGGGGTCATGTGACTAATTCTGACCAATGGGATGAGAGCAGAAGGCCACTGTCACTTCCAAACCAAGGCAGTTAAGAATGTGTGTGTGCATGTGTGTGTTCATGTGCACATGTACTGTTTTGGACACTCTCGTTCTGCCTACAATATTGGCTGTATATTGCCAGAGTGACGCTGAAGCCCAGTGTCAAAGATGGAGGAGCCATCGTCCTCTGTTACAGCACAGGAGAAAAAGATCCCCAAGTCACCTCTTAGGGGAGTAACCCAACCAAGAACAACTGTGCTGGAATCTAAGTCAGTAAGATATAAGTTTTTACTGTATTAAAACACTAAGAGTTGTTTTCTTCTTTTAAACAGCAGTTGTCACACCCCAACTAAATCATAAAAATAATAGTGTTCTTTTTTTCCAAGTTTGCATGTACTAGTACACCAACAAAATGCCTATACATAAAATGCGTCATGTGGCATACTATTTTTGATATAAATAATACACTGTTTTTCATTTGAGGATGATCTAATATTACATATCTCCCATACTTAATTTTATAATTTCAGGTTCATGAGTCACTCTTTTATTATATACATGAGGCAATATATAAGCAATATTGCCAGCTTGTACTACAACCTTTTCTCTCTCCTTAAGTGATTCAGTGAGTCTCTGCCTAAGACTTTCTGATGTCTTTTGTTTTCTTATTCAGAATTTGCAATTATAATTTATCTAATGATTTACCAATTTTAAGTCATATCAGCTATTTGATTAGACATATAATAATTGTTTTAACCCTTTCTAAGGAAACAATGCTTGATGAGGAAATGAGGGGTAGAATAGAGGAGAACTCAGAACTCCAGAAATTCTGGTCCAGGGGACCATGAGATGAAGTATAGTTACATTTACTCTCTTCGGTCTTACTTTATGCTAAGAAACTAAAGACCTGGAATGCTCACTTCCCCCCTCTGATGATGCTTAAAGACATCAATATGGCTCAATAAAAGGAAACAAAGTGTGGATTTAATTATCTTTGGCTATATTTTAGGGTTTATCATTTGCAGCCACAACTTTCTCTATCTGTAAAGTGGGCATCATGTAACATATCAATTTTCAAGGTGAGTAAAGAACAACCTTAAGACACAAGGCATTAATATACTAAAATATAGGTATTCAAGTCCATAGAGTTTTTTTTTTTAAAGGCTTTTCCACAGGACTTTAGAAATCACCACTCAGAGAACTAAGAGAAGAATCTATCTAACTGGATTAGTGTTTGTGAATGGAAATGCTCTATAAAATCCACAAAATGTCTGGCATGTTTTAATCTAGTTTTAATATATTTTAATAATATGGACATAAGAAATTTAATTACAGCCAAAAGCTGGCAACCGAAAGAGGCATCTCCAACTATTTTTGCCTTAGCACCAACCCAGACATAGGGCCTTGTTGCCTCCAAATATTTGAGTGTGTGTATATACACATCTAAAGACATCCTGAACATGATGCTATCCTATTTCACTTAATGGTTAAGAGCGTGGGCTCTGGAGTCAGGCTGAGTTCAAATCCCAGCCCCACAGTTACCACTGGTATGACCTTGAGCATGTTTCCTAACACCACTGACTCAGTTTCCTCATCTGAAGAATGAGGATAAAAATAATGATTTGTCTCATGAGTGGCTGTGAGAGTGAATTATCTCTGGGGAAGCCTTAGCACACTTCCTGGTCATACAGCAAGTGCTCAGCAAACATTAGCTGTATCTTTATTACCCTTCATCTGCATATTTGAATTGGTCATATTCTTAGTCCCTTAGAGTGAGTCCAGCTTGCCCATGGGAGCCGAGGCCCGAATAACACATTCTGTGGGTATCTGTCTTTGCCTTGAGAATTCTTCCAGCCCACCCTTCCTTATCCCACTCTCTCTCCAACTTGGCTTCCACAAGATGCCTCCTAGGAGAAGAAACACACACTCTTCCTCTGCCACTCTTCCTTCTTAATTTTTATTTATTTATTTTATAGAAATATAGTTGATTTACAATATTAGTTTCAGATGTACAGTATTAGATTAGCTTTAGGTGTACTACATAGTGATTCAGTATTTTTCTAGATTATACTCTATTCAAAGCTATTATAAAATATTGGCTATATTCCCTGTGCTGTACATTACACCCTTGTATCTTATTTATTTTATACATAGTAGGCTGTACCTTTTAATCCTCCAACCCTATCTTGCCCCCTCCCTCCTTCCTTCCCCCCACTGGTAACTAATTTGTTCTCTATATCTTTAAGTCTGTTTCTATTTTGTTATATTCATTTGTTTCAATTTTTAGATTCCACATATAAATGATAACATACTATATTGGTCTTTCTCTCCCTGACTTATTTCACTAAGCATAATACCCTCTAGGTCCATCCATGTTGTTGCAAATGACAAAATTTCACTCTTTTTTATGGCTGTGTAGTACTCCTCTGTGTATATTTACCACATCTTCTTTATCCATTCATCTGTTGGTGGACACTTAGGTTGCTTCCATATCTCGGCTATTATAAATAATGCTGCTATGGGATTTCCCTGGTAGTCTAGTGGTAAGGATTCTGCGCTTTCACTGAAGAGGCCTGGGTTCAATCCCTGGTTGGGGAACTGACATCCCACAAGCTGTGTGGTGTGGCCAAAAAAAAAAAAAAAAAAAATGCAGTTGTGAACATTGGGGTGCATATATCTTTTCAAATTAGTGTTCTCATTTTCTTTGGATGTATACCCAGGAGTGGAATTGTTGCATCATATGGTAGTTCTAGTTTTAGTCACTGAAATTTTTAAAGCCATGAATGTAATTTAGCAGGGACACTATCACAGGCAATCATTTTTGTTTTGTTGCTAAAGCTGTTGGATACGTGTTAGAGTGATTACTTTTTTGTCTGAGTGTATGACAGGAAAATAATGCTTAAATCAATATGTACATCAAAGTATCTCCACTAGCATTATTCATCTAGAAGGAAGTATTACATAGACAATAGTAAAAGAAAGGACATTTAGTCTATATTTTCAAATGGGACTTGATCATTTTAAAGCTGTTCACTGGCAAAATTTTTCACCAAGTTAGTATAGATTATATGCTACTTCATAAAAGATAGCAATAAAGAAGTTTGCGTTTTTTTTTTTTTTGCACGGGCCTCTCACTGTTGTGGCCTCTCCCATTGCGGAGCACAGGCTCTGGACGCGCAGGCTCAGCGGCCATGGCTCACGGGCCCAGCCGCTCCGCGGCATGTGGGATCCTCCCGGACTGGGGCACGAACCCGCGTCCCCCGCATCGGCAGGTGGACCCCCAACCACTGCGCCACCAGGAAGCCCTGAAGTTTGGGGTTTTTGTTTTGTTTTTCAGTATTTGCTTTCAGAGAAAAATCCTAAAACTTGTAGGGATTTCTGATGCCAGAAAATTTTGATATATAAGAGTATATTTAGCAATCAGGGTGACTGAGATCATGGTAATTGGCGTATGTACAATTATAATTTGCATTCCAGTTATTTAAGCTGAGCTATCCTTGATCAGGTTGAACATACTGTGAGTAGAAGGTCTCTTCTTCCAAGAAATAAGATGGAGACAGTCTTTGGAGAATGGCCTCACTGAACTGGTAAGTTAACTTTCTCCGGATTTTGATGACTCCCCAGTTCTTCCATAATTCCTCAGTGCTCTGGCCGTTTTCTGGTAAGTCATGGTCTTCCGGTTGCCTTTTCTTCTCCCCCAAAGTTGGGCAAGTTTTTCTTTGTTTTTTGATACAAACCGAAAGATGTCTTTGGTTTGATCTATCCACTGAATACAAGATGCCATCTCGGGATTACACAGGGATTCATGAAGGTATTGAAACAGTCGGAGCTTCTTCCTGCCTTTTCCTCCCTTTTGCTGGAGACGAGTAGGTTGCAGCAGTCTTCAGGGATGTTCTGCAGAGACTGATGAATATTTCCTTCAAAATACAGGTCCGTGGCACTGTTCTATATAAATATATTACTGTTCTCCAATTGTAGACCAGTTCCTCTGTGGGCAGCACACCATAGCTGCTGGAATTTCCTCTGACATGAGAATAGTGGTTGGTGAAAGCCAGGTAATGTTTGTAATTTGAGGAGTACTGAAGATCACCAGTTGAATGTTGCCTCAGTACTTCAAAAGCATCTTCAAATGCTTGACCCAGCTTGTCATGTTCAACACAAGCCATGCTTCATTAACCAATTGACAATTCTGTCCATCAGAGGCCAATCTAACATTTCCAGGCTCATATACTTCTTTATCTGCCCCATGATACTTCTTTGGGCATTTAATAATTCAGTGGAGGAAATGGATTCTTCTGTTGTGCTAGCTTTTTTCAGAATATTTAAGGTGTTAGCCGAAATCACTGCTCTCCTGTTACTGCATTCCATTCCAACACATCATGAAAGAGTTGATCTCCAAAAATATATATTACTGAATCATAATTGCAATACAGGGCGATTCATTCCATTAAGATTATTAGCACTATTATATTAAGATTACTCAGATTAATTTCCCTCCTAACCATTGTAATACTGTAAGCTTTTTTTGGCAAAGGACATTATGTAATGTATTCAGTTATCCTAACTATCACACATATTCTATATTTTTCATCAACCAAGTATTTATTTTAAAAATGCTTGGAATAATTTTAGAGGAAATCATTCTATTCCCAATTGCCACATACAGGCTGAATTTTTTTTAACCAATCGACGTAGTTCAGAAGTTAAAGTTTACAGTTCTACACAATGCTGCCTAAGCTACTCGTTTTGCTGCTACTGATGAAAATGCTGATAAGCGAAGATCAATGCTGCTTTTACTGCTTATACAACTCAAAAGTTGGTCCCAAGGAAGGCTTCTGTGTATTGGCCATTGTTCTCCTCTCAATAGGTGTGAATGATGGCAGATGAAGTGATAACAGCTCCCTCTGGACCATGGGTAAGCACCACTGACCCCTGCCCATCTCCTTTGCAGAAGGAGTGAATGTCTGTCTAGGGTGGTATGTCTTGGATGGATGGATTTCACAGTCAGGATGGATGTGACAGAGCAGCTTTTTTCTGGGCTCAAACCTCAGTACTTTAACTGTGCTCTCTTCCCACCCACACCCTTAGCTCCCAACCATTCCAGCAGGGATGGCCTCTCACGTCTCCTCTTTCCTGAGTCCATGATGTTAGCAATAACTGGAGTGTTTCTATGTAGATACCTAGGGAGGGGGGCAGAGATGGGGGTTTCTCTCTTACTGGCTTATCTTCTCTGAAGATCCACTCAGTGCAGTAAGTGTATGTGGTGGGGAAAGGGGAGGGGGGAGCAGGTGTTCTATCGTCTACTGGCCCATCTTATTCTCTTTTACTTAGGGACATACGTTTCATTCTGCTGGTCAGCTTGTGAAAATCAGTTTCCAGTGACGCCTGCTTGGTGATCTGTTTTGAGGTAAAGCATGTGTATCATCTGAACTGAACAAACAAGAGGAGAAAACTACAACTATATTTTCTTGGAGAAGAATTCCCATTGACAGGCTGACAGTTTCTTTACCAATTTTTTTTTTTAATCCCACTCGCTCATTTTTGGCAGGAAACATATGACATCCCCACGATGAATAAATACGGAGGCTAAGTGTATCCTGGGGATCAGAGCATCAGAAAGCCATTATCACCCCGAGGTCTGAACGGGTAACCCACTGAAACTGTAGCTGTAAGTTAGAAGGGGGCATGCAACAGGAGCTGTGGCCTTCAGAAGAGGAATTAGTTACTGCCAACCATGACCAGGTAAGGAGCATTCATGGGGAAATGAATGTCTAGGATTCTCTCCTTCCACCCTACAACCTCCGGCCGGTGCCTCCCTTTGGGGAAACCCAACCTGAAGACAGAGGGCAAGGGAGTCTGTTGATGCCAGCATCCCAGGACAGGGAGTTTGGGGGAGCCAGGCGGACAGTGTATGAGAAAGAGCAAGTGGGGATCAGTCATCATGTAGACAGATCTTCAAGAAACAAGCCAGGGGCTTCCCTGGTGGTCCAGTCGTATAGAATCCTCCTTCCAATGCAGGGGACGCGGGTTCCATCCCTGGTCGGGGAACTAAGATCCCACATGCCGCAGGGCAACGAAGCCCGTGCGCCACAACTACTAAGCTCGTACACCTCAATGAGAGAGCCGTGTGCTGCAAACTAGAGAGCCCACGCTCCCTGGAGCCTGTGCCAGGGCTCCAACAACTAGAGAAGGAAAACCCCGCACACCACAACTAGAGAGAAGCCCGCATGCCGCAACGAAAGATCCCGCATGCCGCAACGAAGATGCTGCATGACGCAGCTAAGCCCCGACACAGCCAAATAAAGAAATAAATAAATGAGAAAAATTTGAAAAAGATAAAAAAGAAAGAAAAGAAACAAGCCACACACACTCCCCTGTTCAAACTGTAATTAACTTTCAAAGCACAGTTCAAACATAGCCTCTTGGGAGCTTTTCCTGGTAACTCCAGTTTTTACTGATTTCCCTCTTGTTTGAATTTATAGCACTTAAAGCTCGTCTTGGTATTTCTCTTTATACACATAAGGAAAGGGAGCTCGAACTTGACATCTGAAATACGTTGTTTTGCAGTATATTGAGGCTTGGTTAGAGGCTATATTGATGAACAGTTATTTTATATTTAAGAGTGTTGCCCCTTTAAAACATTAGTAACTCCGCATCTTAGCACTTTAAACAAAACTTCTGAACTTCCCAGCCCAGTGGGTGCTTCAATGTTCAGCAGCTTTCTTCTCTGAACACTAATTTATTAATGGCCTCCTATAGTTGGTTCCAACCGTGAATGTGAAGAAGTGAGGATATAGCCCTTGATCTCAGGAGCTTCTATTCTTTCTTTCCATCCATGAATTTACTCATTTGTCCAACAACATTTTAGTGTGTACCTGTTATGCCCCCAAAACTGTGCTAGGCACTGCAGTTCCAGTGGTGACAGGAAGACAGACCTGGCGTCACGGAACTTGCAACGTAATGAGGGAGAAGGTATCCAAAAACAATTTTAAAAGCATCACAGGAGCGAGTGGAAAACTGCAACTGTGATGACTGCAAGAAAAACAAGGCTATGGAGAGCCATGAGGACAAATAACAGAGGGAACTGCCTTAGGGAAGTGAGAGAAGGCTTCCCTGAGGACAGGGTCATTAATGTGAATGCAGACGAGTAAGAGTTAACTAGATGACTGCTAGGGGGCACTTTATAACCACAGGGAACAGCAAAGCCTGTCTCCAAAGAGAGGATGGCAAGGAAGGGGACCTAAGGAGGCAACAGTGGGTTAGGCGGATACAGTAGGAGACTGGGAACAGAAGCAAGGGCCAGGAACTGCCTGCCGGGGAAGTTCTGGTAAGGATCCCAATCTTCATATCAAGAGTCGTAAAGTTTGGGATTAACAGATACTACTATATATAAAGTAGATAAACAACAAGGACTTCCTGTAGAGCACAGGGAACTACATTCAATATCTTATAATAACCTATAATGGAAAAGCCTGAAAAATATATACGTTATAGCATTATGTTTTATATATATATAAATGAATCACTTTGCTGAACACCTGAAACGAACACAACTTTGTAAATCAACTACATTTTTTAAAAATAGAGGAAAAAAACATAGCTCATGCATATATAACTTTATAACACAGTTATAAACTCTTCACTCAACAAAATTTTTTTTTCTGTACAGCAGTCTAGTGATGAAATGAAAAACCTGAATTCTTTCCAATAAAAACATGTGCAACTGAATATTATAAAAAAAAGTAGTAGTGAAAAGCCATTGGGGGGTTTGGGCAGTGGACCAGGACATAGTGGGAGAAAGAAGGAGAAGTGGATGAATTTGAACGACGTGGGGGAGATAAGATCAATAAGGCCTTGGTGAATCATTGGATATAAGGAAATAAGAAATATACAGTGAGAAAGTATCTATCTAAAATGGGTGAGAAGCTAGTCACTGAGATAGGAAATGCTAGGATAGGACCAGATATGACAGGAGGGGGAGAACACAGCGACATACTATGTGCTATACCATAGTACTACAAGGGTTATAACAGCTTATATAAGAAGATGTGGTAGAAGCCAAGAGGGGTGAGAATCGTGGTCAATACAGTGATTTTACAGCGAAGGATACTGCCCAGCGGTATCCTTATTTAACCACTGTCTTATTTAATAAGTCGCTAAAGCTAGAATATCTATAGATATAAAAGACTTAATGTGATTTCTAAAAACTGTCCATTTAATTCAAGATCATACTGTAGGTATAAGCTAGGAAAATATGGGAATGTGTTCCCCTCCCTTTGCACTTGGAAAGATGGAGATTTACAGCAGTTAATAACATGGTCAATGTCATATACTCTTGAGTCAGCAGAAAAGTAAAGGGCGAAAAAAATAATCAAGTTTCAAAGAGCTGGAAGGAAATTTAGAGATCATTTGACCTAGCCCCTTCGTGGGCCAAGAGTACAAATTTTTGTCAAGGTTTGATAGGTAGCAACAGAGGTGTAACTAGAACCCAGTTGTCCTGACTCTCAGTCCTGCACTGCTTTTTTCACTCCAGCACATAAACTGAGTTTCAAGCTAACGCTTCATTGCTCAAGGATTTGGCCTCTCCCAGTAGCGAAAGAATCCTATTTGAAAGTGGTGGATAGCAAAAAAGCATCATGGAGCAATTGAGGCCCAGCTATGCTAGGCGAAAACGTAGGCGGATGTGAACTTTGGCAAGTCCATGAGGACCACATATGAGAACAATTACAACAACTCCCTGTGATCTCAATTTCTTCACCTATAAAATGCGATCGTTGTGAATAATTATGTTCTTCTTCTATGAAATTACGGTTCTATGTATGATTCTTCCAACATCTTAATACCCCGCTGGACTTGGGAAAATAACTCTACCTTTCATTGTTTGCAATATGTTTCCTGGTGAAAGGGAATATGTGCTGGTTTTTATCATTGAACATATTTTCATGTTTAAACTCCAGAGAAAGTGAGAGGAAAGCATAAAACAGGAAGCATCTGTATTTTTAACTGGCAGAGCAAGTGGAATTTGATGTGACTTCAATATTTTTCACTGCCTTGTATTCACAGATGGCTAGAATTCAAAAGTGCTTTACATAAGAAAATGGGTGGAAACTGGTAAGAAGACCTTGCAAAGAGAGGAAGGAAGGAAGGAGGGAAGGAAGAGAGAGGGAGGGAGGGAGGGAGGGAGGGAGGGAGGACAGAAGTCAACATGGGAGTGGGAAAGGAGGAAAGCAGGAAGATTATGAATACCCCCAGGTATTACTAATCTACCACTGGAGGAAGAAATGGGAGGGCAAGGAAGGGAGAAGGAGGGGGAGGGGAACATCGAAGTGGAGGAAGAGGAGGGAAGGAGAGAGATAAAGTGGCAAAATTGCGCTGACTTTCCTCGGTACGGTCTAGAGATAGGGCTTTGGTTCCGAGCTAGCTTACCCACTTGGAAGTCTCGATTCTTCCACTGTTTGCTGACTGAACAGTCTAAATTACGCACGCGTCCATTCTCCTCATCCAAAAGATGAAGCAGCCAACAGAGAATGAGAGAAGTGCTTCAGGTGAACAAAGCTTCACCAAAGAACATGCCTGCTGTTTGCACAAAATATTGCACAAAAGATGAAGCAGCCAACAGAGAATGAGAGAAGTGCTTCAGGTGAACAAAGCTTCACCAAAGAACATGCCTGCTGTTTGCACAAAAGCACATGTTTAGTAGGACTTGGTCCCAACACCTGGATTGAAGCACACCATGTATATCATGCTGCCTTGGAAGGAAGCTCTGCAGCCAGGGTGGTTGTTTGATCCCTAGAACTAAACGGTTACTATGTTCTCCCATCCTACGCTTCAGACCACCCATGGTCTTCTGGTTCTGGTGTTCTCTTAGATATTTTTTCATATCCGCTGAAGAATACTACTATCACTTTCTTCCTTAGTGCACCATGGATTCTGAAGCTTTCCAACCTTAAGGCTCTCTGAGAAGTCAGAAATGTATGTGAATTCAGATCCAAGGAAGATTCTTTTAGAGATTTTCACTGGGTTTCTTGACTTACAAAACAAGCGGTATGCAATATTTTGCTACTGATGAGAGAATGTCAGGGAGTTGCTGCTTGGCTACAAATACCCAACAAATACTTTCTCTGCACACCTAAAATTACGAGTAGTAACGGCAGCTGGTAGACCACGGAGGGAAGAATTTGTATTTCTCTCACTCTCTTCCTCAACAGTACAACCTGGTATCTACTTCTTTTCTTCCTCTCCTTCTTTTCTAGATTTTGTCATCCTTTTCTTTATCAAAGAGTCAGTCTATGGAGATCGTGAAGGGAAGGCTGTCAGTAGTGAGGGGAGAGGGAAAACATAAAGGATATAGTCACCCTCGGGTTGTTTCTTCTTCCTCTGCTTCCAGAGCTGGCTTGTCCCGGCAATGTCCCCCAACCCCACCCACTTCGTGTCCCTTTCCTTCTAAACCTCATACATCACTTCTGCCTAGACCTCTGACCCACTTGGAAGAAATCCCTTAAATGCCCAGCCTCACTTGAGTCTTACTTTAAAGCTTCATGTACTCAGTGTTGGAATTTCTCTGAACTTTCTCCCTTTTACCACGGAATCTAAGAAAAGACAAAACAGAAAGTACCAGAGACTGTTCATACTTCACTGGTTTCTCACTGTTGCTAACAGATTTATTCATTTATTCTGAAGGGTAGAAAGTTCTTTCCTGGTGGACAGTGAAGGGAAAAACTAGTTTAAAAGCAATCGGCTGAAGACACTGATGAAAGAACTTAAAGATGATACAAACAGATGGAGAGATATACCACGTTCTTGGATTGGTAGAATCAACATTGTGAAAATGACTCTATTACCCAAAGCAATCTACAGATTCAATGCAATCCCTATCAAACTACCAGTGGCATTTTTCACAGAACTAGAACAAAAAATTTCACAATTTGTATGGAAACACAAAAGACCCCGAATAGCCAAAGCAATCTTGAGAAAGAAAAACGGAGCTGGAGGAATCAGGCTCCCTGACTTCAGACTAGACTACAAAGCTATAGTAATCAAGACAGTATGGTACTGGCACAGAAACAGAAATATAGATCAATGGAACAGGATAGAAAGCCCAGAGATAAACCCACGCACATATGGTCACCTTATCTTTGATAAAGGAAGCAAGAATATACAGTGGAGAAAAGACAGCCTCTTCAATAAGTGGTGCTGGGAAAACTGGACAGCTACATGTAAAAGAATGAAATTAGAACACTCCTTAACACCATACACAAAAATAACCTCAAAATGGATTAAAGACCTAAATGTAAGGCCAGACACCATCAAACTCTTAGAGGAAAACATAGGCAGAACACTCTATGGCATAAATCACAGCAAGATCCTTTTTGACCCACCTCCTAGAGAAACGGAAATAAAAACAAAAATAAACAAATGGGACCTAATGAAACTTCAAAGCTTTTGCACAGCAAAGGAAACCATAAACAAGACAAAAAGACAACCCTCAGAATGGGAGAAAATATTTGCAAATGAAGCAACTGACAAAGGATTAATCTCGAAAACATACAAGCAACTCATGCAGCTCAATATCAAGAAAACAAACAACCCAATCCAAAAATGGGCAGAAGACCTAAATAGACATTTCTCCAAAGAAGATATACAGATTGCCAACAGACACATGAAAGAATGCTCAACATCATTAATCATTAGAGAAATGCAAATCAAAACTACAATGAGATATCATCTCACACCAGTCAGAATGGCCATCATCAAAAAATCTACAAACAATAAATGCTGGAGAGGGTGTGGAGAAAAGGGAACCCTCTTGCACTGTTGGTGGGAATGTAAATTGATACAGCCACTATGGAGAACAGTAGGGAGGTTCCTTAAAAAACTACAAATAGAACTACCATACGACCCAGCAATCCCACTACTGGACATATACCCTCAGAAAACCATAATTCAAAAAGAGTCATGTACCAAAATGTTCACTGCAGCTCTATTTACAATAGCCAGGACATGGAAGCAACCTAGGTGTCCATCAACAGATGAATGGATAAAGAAGATGTGGCACATATATACAATGAATATTACTCCGCCATAAGCCATAAAGGAACGAAACTGAGTTATTTGTAGTGAGGTGGATGGACCTAGAGTCTGTCACACAGAGTGAAGTAAGTCAGAAAGAGAAAAACAAACACCGTATGCTAACACATATATATGGAATCTAAAAAAAAAAAAAAAAGAAAAAAAGAAAAGAAATGGTCAGAAGAACCTAGTGGCAAGACAGGAATAAAGATGCAGATGTAGAGAATGGACTTGAGGATACGGGCAGGGGGAAGGGTAAGCTGGGACAAAGTGAGAGAGTGGCATGGACATATATACACTACCAAATGTAAAATAGATAGCTAGTGGGAAGCAGCTGCATAGCACGGGGAGATCAGCTCAGTGCTTTGTGACCACCTAGAAGGGTGGGATAGGGAGGGTGGGACGGAGACGCAAGAGGGAGAAGATATGGGGATATATGTATAGTTGATTTACTTTGTTATAAAGCAGAAACTAACACACCATCGTAAAGCAATTATACTCCAATAAAGATGTTAAAAAAATAAAATAAGTAAAATAAAAAATTGAGGGGGGGAAAAAAAAGCAATCTGTTGAGGCATTTGGTTAGAAAGCATGCTGGTCCTCCTTGGAACTAAGAACGTACAAAAAGCACTTCTGCCACACCATAGATTCTACTGAACTTTTAGATTATGGGAAACCCCTGGCTCTCACATTTAGCCACACGGGGGATGGAGAATCCCCTTCTCCTAGTAAGTACCTGAAACCAAAATACATATACCTTTCCCAAAGAATTACTGAATATGATTATTCTCTACCTTGGGGCAAATTTGAATGGGTTCTTTTACCTCTTCAAATTGTACATCAATTTTTGTGTGCAAGTGTACAGCAGGTGAATTTATTTGGATGGGGTGGTCATAGCTTTTTACCTGCTCAAAAGTTCTTTTCATCTAAAAGTAGATAAGTGGGAATTCCCTAGCAGTCTAGTGGTTAGGACTTGGTGCTTTTTTTTTTTTGCGGTACGCGGGCCTCTCACTGTTGTGGCCTCTCCCGTTGCGGAGCACAGGCTCCGGACGCGCAGGCCCAGCGGCCATGGCTCACGGGCCCAGCCGCTCCGCGGCATGTGGGATCTTCCCGGACCGGGGCATGAACCCGTGTCCCCTGCATCGGCAGGCGGACTCCCAACCACTGCACCACCAGGGAAGCCCAGGACTTGGTGCTTTAATTGCGGTGGCCCGGGTTCAATCACTGGTTGGGGAACTAAGATCCCACAAGATGTGCGGTGAGGCAGGAAAAAAAAAAAGAGGAATAAAAGTGGATAAGCAAACTTGCCTCACAGATTAATTAGTGCAAAGCGTGTTTTTTTTTTTGTGGGCTGACCTGTGGACTTAACTGGGTTCAAATTCATTGTTTGGGACAATTGCTTCTGGATTCCAAAAAACTCACTTAAAATCTGCTTTGAAACATAGTATTTTCTCATAAATTGGAGATGAACTATATTACCGGAAATAGTTCTGCATAAATTGATGTGTGGATTACAGGCAGCAAAGCAGTTTACTATTTAAAGGAATCTTATGGGAAATTATCTCATATTCATTGATCACCCCCTACATTATCTGAGTTATGAGTATGAATTAGACATCCTTAAAATAGAGTACCCACACATGACTAAAACTAAGGTTTTGTGTCTTTTTCAAACATGTTTCTTTTATCTATTCATTTATTTTTAAAATTAAAAGTTAAACTTGGAATATGTGATAAAGCCATCGGGGTTTCTTTAGATATCAGGGCCACCAGTGTCCCCTACAGCTTGTAAGCCTCCATCACCAACACCCGAAGTGAACATCTATGTCCATATAAAAAAAACATGACTTTGAAAAAATAGCATTTCCTTTCTACTTAGTAAGCAATGTTTCTCTCTGATGGAATGTCTGAACACTGCATGAACAACTAAGATTGTTAGGGTGCAAAAGGTTATTTGAATGTAGCTGTGGAGTTCTCTGGATACAAAATAAATGGCTGACTTACAAATAATTAGAGTCTTATTTTTAAATTTAGCTTCATGGGGCCTAGCTCACTGATAAGGCATTTATAGATTGGGTTAGAAGTACCCATTTCTCTCCCCTCTTCCCTACTTCCTTTAAGTGTTCCCCTCCCTCAATGGAAATACTGCAGAAGGCTTGGTGCCTACAGAGAGGACTTCACGGATGATCTCTGAAATCCTGTCCAACACTGAAATTCTGTGAACGTCACCCAAAGGCGCTGGTCCCCACAGGAGGAATATTAAAGTCTGGGGCCTGAGAAGTAAGTCTGGCTTCAAATATCCTCCTGCTTTTCCAGCTCATACTGGCTGCTGCCAGGTCCTCCTGCCCAGGTTCCTGATTCCAGCTGCTTCACCTGGCTCTCTCCTTTTCATTTCTTGCCCACTTCCCCAGCAAGTATTGACACTCAGGTTTCTGATCCTCAGGGCTCCTCCTGTCCACCACGCACATTTTCCTTTGAAGTCATGCTTCCTAGGCTCTCATTTACGGGGCTCTAGTGCCTTCCCCTGGCCTGACTTCAGTACAGCTCTAAACTATACCTGACCCTACCTCCCCTTCCCTCAACCCCAGACTTGCCTTCCTGATCCAAACCTTCTTTTGACTTGCAGAATCGTGTACCGATAGCCCTTTTACCTGGGAAGCTATTTTATTTCATGCTGCTTCATTTATATCTATGGGTTTTATTTTAGTCCAAATGACAGCCTGATTCTTAGCTTCTCTGTTGAGGCCTTTTTGCTTTCTCTAAGATATGTTCTAGGATTTCCATCCAGGGAGCCTCCAGACATGTCAAGAAATAATATACCCCAATCTCTAATTCTTAGAAATCTCTCTGGGCTATGAATATGCCATTTTACTCCTTGATACCTGGATCCTGGGCAGCTCCTATTAGGTACAATTTTTTTTCCTTCACCAGTTGTCTTGCCTCTTATCTATAAGGTACTCCATTTCATATAAGGTACTTCATTTTCATATCTATAAGGTACTTAGCTATTACATCTCTTCCTAAGAAATCCCCAATCTAATTTTTTTTTTTCTGGCCACCATTCCAGTTTATAGCTGAGAAGATGACAAAGATAACACCTCATATCCCATCTTTGTTGATGCAAATGTTGACAGTAGGTTGACAAACAGTGGAATCTTAAAAGTACACTAAAAATTTATAACTTGGCTTTTGCACATCAGGAGACAGGACAGAGAATGCTTTGCAATAAATATGGGAATGGAACACTTCTTTATTCACACTTTTCTCTATTACGTGCATAGGGGAGGAAACTGAAGATCTAGTCCCCTTAGAGCTTCAAAGGCAGTGAGATACTAAGGTACCTACAGGACAGGGTTCTTTTTCATTCTGCCACACTCTCAGTGGGAGATGTTTGCAAATTAAAATGTGTCTTCTCCACTGAATGTGGCATTTATTATTCTAGAAGGCTTTCAACCCCTTTGTTCTTTTCTTTCATGTACATAAAACGAACAAAATGCAGTCTGTAATGCTGTGTAACCTCAGTTGCTTTGCATTATTTTCATTTATTTGATTGTCTTTTGAGGCTTATATTTGACATATAAGGATGCCTTCTTATAAGAAAATGGATATGGTAATAAAGCATCTTAATACATTCAATCAATACATTTATAAGAATGAGTTTTTTAAAAAAAATTCCAGATCTTGCTGGTACTGCCAAGAAAACCAGCTTTAGCAGATGAAAGAATTTTAAAGCTGAACTCTGTATTGATCAGTCCTTTTACTTAGTATTCCCCTTCCGTTTTATGTTTCCAAAGAGCTTACAACCATTCATCAGGTTTTTTTACGTCAAACCTGGTAGACAAAAGATATGGTCAAACTCCATTTTCCAAACTGGGACCCTGAGATCTGGGGAAGGAAAGTTTCATCTATTGCAACCAATGTCAGGAAACCATTTTACTTTTTTATTGGACTTGAGATAATTCTATGAAGTTGCTGCCATCTTATCCTATTCTTTTGCCTTTTTCTCTAAAATCAAAACAATCAACTACTATGTACTGAGTGTCTCCTGTGCTATCCTCTCTGGGGATGAAAAAGCATGTTCTTGCCTCAATGACTTAGTAAGCTATTTTTAAAGAAAACACATAAATCCATAACAAAATATATAACCTCCAAGGGAATTTATATTAAATGGCCTGTTCAGTGTTATGGACATTGATAACAGAAGGACACCGCTTCAGACCTAAGTGATTAGGGAGGTTGTCCATGGAAGCTGATTCAGTTCCTGAGGGAGGGGAAGGCTTTCCCAGCCAGGAGGCACCCAGGAGCCAAGGCCTAGACACCATAGTGTGCGTGCTTTAGCGAGAAGACAAGGAAGAGACAAGAAATTTCACATAGAGAGAACGTATTATAATAAGCCTGCACTTATGATCACTTCGGAAATTAGGTATAAAATAGGTGGTCAAGTTTTGAGAAATGTCCAGTCCAGCGTTCTTAAAAGCTCAGCCTTATTGACATCTTTGTAATCCTTTGTATGGGCTTATACATGCTTTTGCAAGAGTAACTGAAGACACAGAGTAACTAAGATTCTCTCCTCGAGAAGCAGGGATATTTTTATTATTCCCACTTTGAGGATGAGAAAACGGAGGCTCGGGATGCTAACCTGCCTCAATCTACACAACTAGTAAACTCAAGGATCAGGTTTCAGGCTCCCAAATATTGATCTTCTCAAAGTCTTTCCTCTTAATAACTTTGCTAAGACACACAGCCCCTGGGTGATAGCTTCCCAAGTGGAGAACAACAGAGGTGGACAGAGTGAAACTGGGAGTGTTGACGGGCCTCCTCCTCTCCAACTTAATACCTGTGAAGACCTGGGCAAATTACGTCATAAATCCACATCTCAGTTACCTTATCAGTGATCGCAAACTGAAAATAATAACACCTTCTGCCGTGTTGTGAAGATTCAACGCGATGGTATCTACATAGTACCCTGCGGATAAAAACTAACATGCCCCAAATATTAGTGTCTCCTTTCTTCCCCATGTCATCTGCCTCTAGTATTGAAATGTGTAATCTATGAAACTACGTCCAGCAGTGGTCACGTGGCTTGGCCTTACTCCCCAAACCGTTCAGCAGTGCCTGAAAGTCTTTCTAAATTAACAGAGGTGGTAAAGTGTATGAAACTCCCTTGAAGGGCTTCAGAGTGGGGAGAGTCTGATACACTGGAGATAAGTTCTACCTCTGCTGCGTCTTCAATGTGTTATGATTATGGCACAGGGGTTAGTACTCAGACCCTGGGGCTTAACTGTGTCTGGTTCAAATCCTGGCTCTACTCTCCCAGCTGGGTCTGCCAGGGTTAATTATTTAATCTGGCTCGGCCTCAGTTTCCTCACCTCTAAAATGGGAATATTAATAGTATCACAGGCTTAATGAGTTAATACGCCTAAAACACTAGGCACAGGTATTCAAGAAATTTTAGCATCTGCGGTTCAAAAAAAAATTATTATTATCATTATGATGGCTCACAGTAACCATATTAATAACTTTGTTTTCATATTATAAAAACTTTCACATGTACTAGTATATTTGAACATTATGTCTATCCAGAGAGAATGGTAAGCTAATGGTTATTGTTCCTGTTTCGTAATAGTTTTTTCGGGGGTTGGCTAAGGCAGTAAATGATACATTATTATTTTTTAATTTTTCAAACAACACAGGAAAATTCAAACAAAAAGGTAAAAATAATGCTGAATTCCACCACCTAACAGGAAACCACAGCCAGCAGTTTGGTGAACACCCCTCCAGGCACCTGTTTCTTCACACACATGTGAAATAGATGTGCCGTGTCACAAATGGGACCATACTCAGCATTCACTTCACAAGCATTAACTGAACACCAAGCTTAGATGGGGGGATGGTGGAGTTGGAGGGAAGTGGACGGTTTGAAAGACATTTGGAGTTAAAAGGCTTCATGATGGATTAGATATGGAAGATGAGAAAGATTAGGGGACAGAGATAATTTGTGGGTCCTGCCTATAAAAAAGGACTGGTTGTTGGGGCATTTATTTAGGATGGAGCACGCCCATTCTGTGATACTGTTTTTTTACTTGTTAATATGCTATGATTAATTGTCCATGCCAATCAATAGACCTGTACATTATCACTTTTAATGACCACATAGTATTTCATGCTGTTTACAGTTTTTATATATAATTCAGTTAGCTATTGTTTTTTTTTTTAAGACTGTTTTTTGATGTGGACCATCTTTTTTTTAAGTCTTTATTGAATTTGCTACAATATTGCTTGTTTTATGTTTTGGTTTTTTGGCCACAAGGCATGTGGGAACTTAGTTCTGCCACCACGGATCGAACCGTCACCCTGCATTGGAAGGTGAATGAAGTCTTAACCACTGGAATGCCAGGGATGTCCCTCAGTTAGCTATTCTTATATTGACAAACACTTAGATTGTTTCCAACTTTTTTCATAATTTTCAGTAAGGTTGCATTGAATATCTTTATAAAGACATTTGGTTTTACACTTATTCAATTATCTTCTCAGGAAAAATTCTAGGAAGGGGAAATTTCACGGCCAAAGGGTAGCAGAACAAACATTTTGATACACACTGTCAAGCTGTCCTCCATAAAAGCTGCACCAGTGGAAGCTCACATCAACAAAACAGGAGAGTGCCTATCATTTATCAGTCTGTCTTTGCCAATTCTGGGTACCAATGCTCTTTTAAAATTTTTCTTTTAATATGTCCATTTAAAAATAGAACAGGTGATGAAGATTCAGAGAGGTTAAATAACTCACATGATCTCACACAGCTAGAGTAGGGAAGTTGGAGAGGACATTGTTTTCCCATTGGCCCAATGCTTGTTCTGCTAAATTTATGATTTTAAAGCATTATCTCTCAAAAAGACAAAAAGTAAAACAAAAGTCCAAACTCTTCACAGACAGCACATCTTTGGTCCTAGCCCTACTCCAGAGGGTTAAGAAGAAATTACTCAGGTGCTGGACTCCTTTAACAGCCAAGTGGGATGATGTTTAAGAGACAACTCTGAAAGTCCTCCCAAACAAAACGTTCTCTTCTTCCGGGTCTTGCCACTGAAAACTATCAAGAAATGGATACCTTGGGGCTAAAATACTATACATCTAAAATTCTCTTTTTAAAATACAAAACATTCCTTGTTATGATAATAAACACATCAAAACCGGTGGCAGTGTGGAGCGACTTAACAAATTGCCCACCTTCAGAGCCCCAAAGAAACGAAGCTGATAGCACAGGTTAGTGCTGATGTGGGAAGAGCTAGTCACAGACAGGTGAGCTGTAAGACTACATCTAAGGGAAACTCCACTTATCTCACAATACAGTACACATCCTGCCAAGCACCCTACACTCTTCTACACAATTTAGTTACTTCCTCAAATGAGATTTAAATTCAGCACAACCGATATGGAATAACGGTAGGTCACCAATGCCCCAACTCTACTTCTTTCATGACACCCTCCTCCCCAGTGTAGACCCTTCCCCCTATACACACAGACGTTTCTCACCCAAGACAGTAATGTACTCAGGGGCACTTCTGCAAGGATTGCAATGGGCATGTTCTAAAAGAGACAGCAGTGGCTGGAGTTGGCTGGACTCCGGGACCCATGAGACCATAGGTTTCCTTTCTTTGGGGGCCAACCAATCTGTCTGGCCCACCCACTATGCTCTGGCCAAAATGCTTGGCAGAGAATGCAAGCAGGAGTCCAGAGGTAAAGTGTAGAGGGAGAGAAGGAAATTAATGTTTACTGCTTCTATATGCACCACACATCTCAAGAGGCGTGTAATTCTCTTACTAAATCCTCATGATAATCTCTCAATCTCCTATTCCCACCCCTTTCTTTGCCACGTGTTTTCATGCTGTTCTTTTCTCAGTCAGCTTTTTGAAGAATTAAAAGTTATTCTACACAACTTAAAAGCTTCTTCCCACTAATTGGTGGAAGAAGCAACAAATGATACTGTTTTCAGAAAACAAAGGTATGGTGGGTAAGATTAACAAGAAATTTTTTTCCACCAAATCATGAAGCTTAAACATGCTTTCACCAGGCCTTTGCTAGTGACATCAAACAATTAAGGTTCAAGGAATGGGTAATTTCCTGACTAATTAAAAGTTTCAAATCTTTTGTGGCAATTTTCTTTGGGGAAAATCTAACATTTATAGGTCTGTATTGCTGACAGTAAATACAACAGAAGGAAGAGAACTGAAAAAATTTTCATTGATTAGGTATCTTTAATGTGCCTTGGGTTTATCATTCTGAACACTATTTTATGTAGATAAGGAGGACACAGGAGACCAAACTTGACTCCAGGATATACTCTGAAACCTATCAGTATGATTAATCCTCTTTTGTCAAGGTCTATCTTTTTCCCTAAGGGAAGTGAAACCATCAAAACTAGTCAGTAGGAAATTATGCTTCGGTTCCAATTAATAAACATTTTACACTTTTCAAAAGGTCTACTAGGAGATCATCAGTGATATATACTGAAAGGAACCACTGAGAAACAGTCCCCGTAGAGTTAGAGATTCCCTCTCCTACACAAATGTCCTGGTGAACCACTTCAAGTTCTGACTTTGCGCTCTGCTCCAGAGGAACAGCGCAGATAGATTTCCTGCTCCTCCCATGTTCTTGATATGCACCTAAAATTGCTAGGTGTTTAGACTCTGACCCAACATGAGGTTTACATTAGACCTGGGCTACCATGTATTGACCCCTATAAAACTACAGTCACTAAAAGGGTGTTTGCTACCTTATGATTTGTACCCCTTCCCCAAAAACCCCAAAGACCAGAAATTCTGCACTCACTTTCCAAAGCCTGTATGGAATTAATTGAATTTTAGGGCAGACAGGGCATTGGAAAAAGCCGACAACTGCCTGTATTCCCAATATTGTTAAAGATAATAAACACCCGAACACCACGCATGGGAGACAGCATTCAAGACGTTAAAGACCACTCATGTTCTAAAGTCAGGTGATGCTGTCATTTGTGTACCTTCTCTTTATGAGAATCGGAAAAGACATGTCCTCTAGGGTACACACAGACCCGTGCTTGGAGCTAATACTTAATAAAAGGAGCGCTAGTTGATTTCAGCCCTTGACTGGGTACTCTGTTCAGTACACATACAGCATGATCACTTACGGCAGCCCTGCAAGCATTACAGAAAAAGTCACATGTTCTGAACTGAGCATCAGACTTGGGGAACAAAAACTTAGATTCAGGATTCATTGGTATTGTGTTCATATGTATTTACGGGAACTATAACTCTTATTTGTTCATATGTATATCTGTTTGTTTTAAAAAATATTTTAAGCCCATAAGGATGGCATTCATCTTAATAGAGAACAAAAAATTAGATGCAGATACTTAGTAGGTTCTGGTGTAAGTATCCCAGAAAACAAGAAAGCAACTTGTTCCCCTTTGTTATTTTTTAATCCTTTTTCTGGAGAGTCTCTTTTTATATTTTCCAAGCCAGTCATTAGACGGAACAAAGAACAGAGGAGAAGGAAAGATTGGGGCTTTGGTTGAATTTGGTTATGTCTAAACCTTTGGATTTTTCCACCCAGTTGGCTAAACCAAGCGTCTCTGTGGAGATGAGGCTCTGAAACCCCAGGCAGACACGCCACTGGCAGCCTGGCTCTGCTACGACTCACAAGCCAAGAGAGGAGAAAAATGGAAGCTGGAATAATGGAAATCGATGCGAACAAGGGCAATACCTTTCACTTAAGCTTCAAATTCTGTTTCAAAAACTAACACATACGCATGCATCAAACCCTAGCAATAAACTTAGAAACTGGAACTGAGGAAAAGAAATAAGCAACGAGGGCTTCAGTGATGGTCCAAGAACCTGCTGTAATTATTACATTATTTTCAGTCGTTGTGATCATGAAACTATTTTAAGCGTCATGCACTTATTTGAGTGGGTACCTAGCCTTCATCCATCCCAGCTCAGCATTTTTAGCCAACCCTTGCCGCATCCGATGTGGTACAAAACACTCTGGACAAAGTCTCAGCCCCCAAGTGTGTGAGAGATGAGTAGGATTTATTTTCCAGGTTCCTGGGTATGCAGGGAACTCAAGTGCTTTCAAGAACATTCTACTAAAAATGTAATTACTTCTTTTTTAATAGAGAAAAGGAAAAGAAGGAAGGAATTAGAGGAGGAGGAGAACTCCAGTAAATTGACTTGACTTTTTGTTTCCAAAGATTTGATAAAATCTCATACCAAAGACAGTACAGAACTAAGCAATTTCAGCCTAGCTAAGAGTCCAATATCTTCTATACTCTTACTTATTCGATTCAATAAATATTCATTGTATCTTTAGCAGACACTATTTAGGACACACACACACACACACACACACACACACACACACACAAACACAGATGCTCCTGGAATGATAATGTGGCCATTTAAAAAGCAGTCCACCAAAGGGTAGATTCTATAGCATAGAATTTAAAAGTTGTGAGAAAAAACTATGAGTTTAGCTCATAATCTATGCAAATACATTCTAGATTTTTAGATAAAGGAATAAATGAGCTGTTCTAAAGAACAATGCAAAGTGGGAGATCCATAGGTCAACACATTGGAGGTCATCTTGTCAAAGTTTTCAGTGCAGCTGAAATACTAATGGTATTTATCAAGGGTTTTGGACGTTCTTCTAAATACATGTATTAACTCCTATAATCCTTTCAATAATCCTATAAGAAAGTACTCTTATTGTATCCATTTTACCTTTGAAATATTGGAGGCACAGCGATTTTACAAAACCCCCCAAAGGGACAGGATAACAAAGGGTAAAGCCAATATTTGGGACTATACAGTCTGGTTCGAGAACTTAAAACTTTAAGCCCCTGGCTAGAGCACCCCTCAAATGTTTACAGGAATGAGGAGAGTAATACAAACTTGCAGATAGTTGAAGCAGCTCTGTAAAAAGATGAGAAGTGGTAGACTTTCTGGCCCTGGAGAGTACAACGCCCCATCTCGAGGGGGCAGTTCTTACTCAGTTTCAGGCAGGAATTAGGGTCCTGTTGCCAGATCTGATTTTTCCAGACAAGCAGACAATTTATTTTATGGGAAATCCCATGACTTTTAAATGTTGGAAAACTATTCCCAACAAACAAGCCAAAGAAAAGACATCCAAGGGCTGGATATCTGTTACCTGTCCTCTCTGTTTTGAATGGAGTGGCCCTCAACCTTTTTTTTCGGTCAGGTTACCCTTTGAGAATTCACTGAAGACTATTCAACTTCTCAAAGAAAAGTAATTCTAAACATACACTTGAAAATGGTTTTGTATACAATTTTGCAGAGGTTAAGCATCGATCTCCTACAGGTCCCTGGGCTTCCAGAGAAGTAATCTCTGTTCTAAATGGTCAGCAACTAGTCAGTGTACTGGTACCATGTTGATGGAAGTGGGAGGGCCCCAGTTCTCACCTAGAACCCATTTCACCTGTGGGTTAGCTAATACAACAAGGTTACTCATTGGGAAAAAAATAAAGGACAACTCAAACCAAAATTAAAAAAGTCAAAATGGGGAAAAATTAAAGGAAAATCCAGACCAAAATTAAGGGAATAGAACAGCAAAATCTTAAGGATGGTACCCATCTTCTGAGTCAATAAAGGAAATTCCTGTATGTACCCATGACAGCTCTCTTTGCCTACTGATAATGAATAACTTCTCAGGCAGGCCAGCAACAGTATTTAGCATAGAACAGTACCTCACTGATGGGAATCTAGGCAAACCTCTGTCTTGGCAGAAAGATGAAACAAGAACGTCAGCTCAGGGTTACACTCAGTCACACAGGTCTCCCTCACCACACACACACACACACACACACACACACACACACACACACAGCCACCCATACACAGCTTTTCTTCAAATTCAGATATTTAACTAACAGTAATCACCATCTGTGACTTCTAGGACTAAAAAGGCAACTCTGGGCCCAACCATTTTTTTTTCTTTTTTTAAAGTTTTTATTCGCGTAGTTGATTTGCAATGTTGTGTTAGTTTCAGGTGTACAGCAAAGTGAATCAGTTATACATATAACCACTTTTTTTTAGATCCTTTTCGCATATAGGCCATCACAGAGTATGGAGTAGAGTTCCCGTGCCATACAGCAGACGTGATAGCGTAGCGTAGTCACGTCTATGCTGACGAGCCAATGCAGCGATTCTCAGCAAACTGCCACATTCCCAAAGACACTAAAACCAGCAGGATCTATGATAGCGGGTGTGTGCAGGAGCGTATGAGGCTGTGTGTGTGTGCATGGGTGTTTTCAATGGGTAAGATCTGTTGACTTCGGAAAGAAGAGAAGGTAACTGCAGTGTTGAATGGAATTCTAGGGACTATAGAAGGAAGAGACCAGGCTCAGGTAACTGTCCTAACAGCTTCCCACATTCCATCACCTTGTTCCTGTGCTGACTCAGAGAAGTCTCCTGAGAAACATGCTTGTCCATATGTGATGAACAACTCAGTTCGTGCCACTCTAATTCATTTCCACTCAACGGGGCGCTGAGAGTCTGCTAGGCATGTGTTAGGCACAGTGGAAATACTGGGAAATAGTATTTCCAACTATGGCCCCCACCTCCACAGAGCTCACCATCTGGCCAACAAAGGACACTTCTGGTATATTTCCATTACTCTAGCTGTTACTGCAAGCTACTTAAATACAGAACAATCCAGTATCAGGAGATTTTTAGTCCTAATTGACTTTAATTTATTCATATACTGTCTGTTATACTATTAGTACCCCCAAATCCAGGAATATTAGCACAGAGGCAACTCCTTTGGAAGGCAAATAAATATTTCCTCCTATGAAAAGCCACAGCAACTTAGACACTAGACATGGCCCATCTGCTTGGTGGTCTGCCCAATCAGAGGCAAGAACAGATAATCACATGGCTCCCATTGTCCCAAAGCTGTCAGAGCCTTAACTCAGAAGCTGGTAGACCAGTAGACTCCAGGTTCTGACTGACAACTGAAAGTCTGCATTTCCTGCATGACAGTAAGGACCTCTGTCTGGGCCCCTCATGATACGACAAAGGATGTAACATGGCTTTAGTTTACTTCACGTTCATCACACTAAGACTCTTCTTAAGATAGATGCAAAACTTTGGTTTAAGTCTAAGAGACACAAATACACGTTTAGAAGCCTGATCCATATTCTAACACGTGCCTGATATGATTCTGTATTTGTACATCTGTGCTTGCCCTATTTCAAAAACATTTATTTCTTTCTCAGAGGCCAAATTCTCCTATTATCTCCTTGGTCTAATGAATAATTTATAAGTACAAGCAAAAAACCACAGCTTTCTTTTGCTCTGGTGTTTTGCTCTCCTTCTCCAATACTGTGAGAAGGAGAAAAAAATGAAAAGGGGATCTCAATAGCATTTAATCCTCTGGCCCCTTCCAACTCGCTAGGCAGATGTTCACCAGACCAGTAGCTGGCATTCCTCAGTTAGGAAAGAGAAATTCTCCCTACAAAACATGTGTTTAGAAATCTGAAGATTGTAGATTTTGCCTGTTTGCGGTCTCTGAAGGTCAATGACACATGAGTGGAGGAATAATAATGCCAAATATTGATTTTCCAAAGCAAATGTGCTGATGGGCTCTTCGGGGAGATTACACAGCCTAGGAAGTCTGAGAATTAATAAATCTTATCAACCCTCATGCCCCAAGGATGGACAACTAACCCGATATCCCAGGATTGCAAATAATAAAAAAGCAGGAAAATGCATACACATTCAAGTCGCCTTCACCATCCCCAGGCAGCGGTCATTATGACTTCCACCATTCTAAGATGATCTGGTCAAGCAGACCCACTGGATATCCATTCATCTATCAATTCAAAGAATGCCTGATGTCAGGCAGAATGAGGCTCCTGGGGCTGTAGGTATAGGGAAGCCGTAAGTCTCTTTACATGAAATTTTGTTTTCATGCAGTGCAAATAGACACCTAATAGCTGGTTTGATCCCCTGCCCATGAAACTGATGGAAGAGGACAGCCACTTTCAGGAATGGCAACAGAGTCCAAAGATATCACACAGAGCTGAAGATTACTAGCAAACCTCCAGCCATGGGAACTTCCCCTGAACAAATTTTTTTTTTTTTCAGCATTGGGAATACTACTCATGGAAACCAAGCAGCCGTTCTTTGTTTTGAAACTGGAAAAGCAATGAGTTTTATTAGCTGAAGTTACATGAAGTTTTTTTTTTTTTTAATTGTTTCTTGTGCAGCACGCCTGGAGCTGGGCAAGCTACTGGCACAGATCTCCACGGAGTAAATGAAATGGTTATGCTGACCTTTAGCGAGAAGAGTCAGTTGTCAATTTTTCAAATGTTATTCAGTGATCAGTGGAAAAGTCATGAACAGCTTGGATATGTGGATATATATTCACATACACATACATATATGCTAAACTCAAGCAACTATCTTGTATCTGACAAAAACACATCTGTAGACATAGGCTGGATAAATGGTTCCATCAAAATTGGACATTAGTAAAGGTTTCACAGGCCCAAATTTCACTTCAGAAATAAAAGAAAGAAGAGAAACATGGCTTATGTCTCTTGAGCGCATTAGCAGTTCTTAACAAAAAATAGCAACTAACTTACAACATTTCTCTAGTTTATGCTAATAATGCCCAAGAATTAGAGGAAAATCTCTGTTGTGCCTGAGTTCCTCAGTTCTGTACAATGACTACTTTATCTTTCCTTGGTAGCTTGCTACTGCCCTGGTACCACATTCCTTGACCATGTCCTACAATGGCCCACTGACCTTCTTGTTCCACGTTTTACTTATTACCAACCAATCCATCATTACATATTTCTGATCCCTGTGTGAAGTTTCTTAAGGATCCCATGAGAAGCAAAAATACAGATTTCCTGTTTTGAAAGAGTTTAGGATATTAATGAGATGTGCTCAAAAGTACCAACTACCAGAATAAAATAATTGATGGAGGGAGAGAACAAGGGAAGGAGGGAGGAAGGGGGAGAGAGAGAGAAAAAGATGGATGAGAGAGAGAGAGAGAGAGAGAGAGAGAGAGAGAGAGAGTAAGAGAGAGAGAGAGAGCGAGTGAGCGAGCGAGCACACACATGCCAGAGCATAAACGCAAGGGCTCAAAGGTGTGGATGAGAATAAGTTCTTATGGTTTCCAGGGGGTAAGGTGGGGGGAGGGATAACTTGGGAGATTGGGACTGACTTATACATACTACTATACATAAAATAGACAACTAATAAGGACCTATTGTATAGCACAAGGAAGTCTACTCAGTACTCTGTAACGGCCTATATGGGGAAAGAGTTGATATACGTATATGTATAACTGATTCATTTTGCTGTACAGCAGAAACTAACACAACATTGTAAATCAACTATACTCCAATAAAATTTTTTTTAAAAAGAATATAAGTTCTGAGTTCAGAGAAAGGATAAGTGGGGCTGAAATGCTCAGAAGAATGGAGGTGGAGGTGATGGGACTCTAGTGGTGCCTTGAAGTACTTGATTAGCTAAAAGGAAGAGGAAGCACATTTCAGGAGATGAGAAAGACATAAGTGATGCAGAGTAATTGAGGGTGACAGGAGAAACACCTGCCTGCCTGAAAGAGGATTTCTACTACAGAGCAGGAGAAATAAAGTTGGACAGGGAGAAAGGATTCAGATGATTGTAGGTTTTGGGTACTGGTTGAGTTGCTGCATGAAAGGAAACAAATGATGCACCACTGCCTGACAACATCACAGATATTAAATAGATGGCTCAGTATAGCTGAGACAAATCCATCTACATAAAGGATTGCCCTAACCTTCACGGCTGTTGATACAAATCCCGGAATTGTAGTATTCAAGTTAATTCCTTTCTTGAGCAAGGGAATATTTCCTGATAGAAATAGCCATAGGCCCTGGGTCCCTCAGACACTTATCAGCTGAGCCAATGTGCCATGTGGGGGAAGACCTCCCTACTGCATTCATGGACATAAAACTTATAGGTACTGAATCCGAGAGTCCACGATTCAGTGCATCCCAGCTACCTTATGGGATCACCTTTGGCTCTGCAAATGAGGAACCTCTCTTAGAAAATATGTAGTATCCCCCAAATAAGCCACATGATTCTTTTCAACAAGAGTTTATTATACATTATCCATGTGGCACAAGCAGGCATTCTCATACTGCTCTTTGCAAATCTTACCTTTTCAAGCTAAGTGAACACATTTGTATACTTCCAAAAACAGAGGTACATATTAACATTCCTCATGCATTTCCATACTCTGTAACAGTGGTATTTCTTTTTCACATTTACCACTTGTCAGAGGCCAAAGGTTCTCAATAACATCTCATTTTGTTTCATAATTATTTATGATTTGTCAGGGAAAACATGGGTTCCTTTTCATCCGTGTTTCATGGCTGTGCTAGATGGTTCTCTCTCCCATTCCATTCCCTGTCATCCACCAGGTCAGTAAGCAGATTCTGTCCCCAGGCTCCTTCATTCTGGGAAGTGGGTGGGGAAGGATGGGGGTGAACAGGACTTTCCTCAGAGACCTTTACACTTGACCTTGAATGATGAATGCGATTTCACCAGGTGAAAATGGGCATAGGAGAGGGAACATTTTACCAAGACGCAGAATTATGAGAGAGTGCTATGTTCCAGAAAACAACTCTTTGGGTGTGCCTGGAGACTGAGTGAGTGAGAGATGTGGGAAGATGTGGTCAGAATGGTTGCTTGAGATAAAAATATTGAGGACCCTTCTATGCCATGCTAAAGGCAAATATTTAGTTCCTTTCTCTTTCTCTTTTGAAAAAGTGCCTGGCTGAGATTTAAGAGGGGAAACAAGAAAAACAAAATTGGGTTCAACCATCTCCCATTAAAAACTGTTATGAGTCTCCAACGGGGCCGGGCCACGGACCATTCTTATGCTCTGAGGCCCCAGAATCAACGGGTACCAATGCACTGTGGTTACCATTGCAGGTCCTGAAAAGGGCAAAAGTTGTGTTCTGATTGGCACCATGTCATTGTCATGAAACTTGCATTTTGTAAGGAAAATGCTTTGCTTGTACTCCCCTGCCTTAGGGACCCTATGCTGAGCTTTAGATATTTGTCTTTCTTGGGTGTTGGACTTAAATAAGGACTCCCATGAAGAGTGAAGACACATTCTGTCCTCAGCGCAGTAATTATATATTCTATTTACTCCGTTGGTACACTGGCCCTTAAGTTTAAGTCCACGATTTTTTTAATCTTTTTTTTTAAACATCTTTATTGCAGTATAATTGCTTTACAATGGTGTGTTAGTTGCTGCTGTATAACAAAGTGAATCAGTTATACATATACATATATCCCCATATCTCTTCCCTCATGCATCTCCCTCCCTCCCACCCTCCCTATTCCACCCCTCTAGGTGGTCACAAAGCACCGAGCTGATCTCCCTGTGCTATGCGGCTGCTTCCCACTAGCTATCTATTTTACATTTGGTAGTGTATATATGTCCATGCCACTCTCTCACTTTGTCACAGCTTACCCTTTCCCCTCCCCATGTCCTCAAGTCCATACTCTACATCTGCGTCTTTATTTCTGTCCGGCCCCTAGGTTCTTCAGAACCATTTTTTTTAGATTCCATATATATGTGTTAGCATATGGTATTTGTTTTTCTCTTTCTGACTTACTTCACTCTGTATGACAGACTCTAGGCCCATCCACCTCACTACAAATAACTCAATTTCATTTTTTTATGGCTGAGCAATGTTCCATTATATATGTGTGACATATCTTCTTTATCCATTCATCTGTTGATGGACACTTAGGTTGCTTCCATGTCTTGGCTATTGTAAATAGAGCTGCAGTGAACATTGTGGTACGTGTATCTTTTGAATTATGGTTTTCTCAGGGTATATGCCCAGTAGTAGGATTGCTGGGTCATATAGTACCTCTATTTTTAGTTTTTTAAGGAACCTCCATACTGTTCTCCAAAGTGGCTGTATCAATTTACATTCCCACCAACAGTGCAAGAGGGTTCCCTTTCCTCCACACCCTCTCCAGCATTGTTTGTTTGTAGATTTTTTGATGATGCAATTCTGACTGGTGTGAGGTGATACCTCATTGTAGTTTTGATTTGCATTTCTCTAATGATTAGGGATGTTGAGCATTCTTTCATGTGTCTGTTGGCAATCTGTATATCTTCTTCGGAGAAATGTCTATTTAGGTGTTCTGCCCATTTTGGGATTAGGTTGTTTCCTTTTTTGATGTTGAGCTGCATGAGCTGCCTGTATATTTTGGAGATTAATCCTTTGTCAGTTGCTTCGTTTGCAAGTATTTTCTCCCATTCTGAGGGCTGTCTTTTCGTCTTGTTTATGGTTTCCTTTGCTGTGCAAAAGCTTTTAAGTTTCATTAGGTCCCATTTGGTTATTTTTGTTTTTATTTCCATTTCTCTAGGAGGTGCGTCAAAAAGGATCTTGCTGTGATTTATGTCATAGAGTGTTCTGCCTATGTTTTCCTCTAAGAATTTTATAGTGTCTGGCCATACACTTAGGTCTTTAATCCATTTTGAGTTTATTTTTGTGTATGGTGTTAGGGAGTGTTCTAATTTCATACTTTTACATGTAGCTGTCCAGTTTTCCCAGCACCACTTATTGAAGAGGCTTTTCTCCATTGTATATTCTTGCCTCCTTTATCAAAGATAAGGTGACCATATGTGTGTGGGTTTATCTCTGGGCTTTCTATCCTGTTCCATTGATCTATATTTCTGTTTTTGTGCCAGTACCATACTGTCTTGATTACTGTAGCTTTGTAGTACAGTCTAAAGCCAGGGAGCCTGATTCCTCTGGCTCCATTTTTCTTTCTCAAGATTGCTTTGGGTATTTGGGGTCTTTTGTGTTTCCACACAAATTGTGAAACTTTCTGTTCTAGTTCTTTGAAAAATGCCACTGGTAGTTTGATAGGGATTGCACTGAATCTGTATATTGCTTCGGGTAGTAGAGTCATTTTCACAATGTTGATTCTTCCAATCCAAGAACATGGTATATCTCTCCATCTGTTTGTACCATCTTTAATTTCTTTCATCAGTGTCTTATATAGTTTTCTGCATACAGGTCTTTTGTCTCCTGAGGGAGATTTATTCTTAGGTATTTTACTCTTTTTGTTGCAATGGCAAATGGGAGTGTTTCCTTAACTTCTCTTTCAGATTTTTCATCATTAGTGTATAGGAATGCAAGAGATTTCTGTGCATTGATTTAGTATCCTGCTACTTTACCAAATTCATTGATTAGCTCTTGATTAGCTCTAGTAGTTTTCTGGTAGCATCTTTAGGATTCTCTATGTATAGTATCATGTCATCTGCAAACAGTGACAGTTTTACTTCTTCTTTTCCAATTTGGATTCCTTTTATTTCTTTCTCTTCTCTGACTGCTGTGGCTAAAACTTCCAAAACTACATTGAATAACAGTGGTGAGAGTGGGGAACCTTGTCTTGTTCCTGATCTTAGTGGAAATCGTTTCAGTTTTTCACCATTGAGGATGATGTTGGCTGTGGGTTTGTCATATATGGCCTTTATGTTGAAGTAAGTTGAAGTAAGTTGAAGTAAGTTCCCTCTTTGCATACTTTCTGGAGAGTTTTATCATAAATGGGTGTTGAATTTTGTCAAAAGCTTTTTCTGCATCTACTGAGATTATCACATGGTTTTATCCTTCAATTTCTTAATACGATGCATCACATTGATCGATTTGCATATACTGAAGAATCCTTGCATCCCTGGGATAAACACCATTTGACCACGGTGTATGATCCTTTTTTTTTTTTTTTGAATTTTTGAATTTTACTTTATATATTTTTTATATAGCAGGTTTTTATTAGTTATCTAATTTATACATATTACTGTATATATGTCAATCCCAATCTCCCAATTCATCACACCACCACCCAATGCCCGCCACTTCCCCCCCTTGGTGTGATACGTTTGTTCTCTTCATCTGTGTCTCTACTTCTGCCCTGCAAACCAGTTCATCTGTACCATGTTTCTAGGTTCCACATATACGTTAATATACGATGTTTGTTTTTCTCTTTCTGACTTACTTCACTCTGTATGACAGTCTCCAGGTCTACCCATGTCTCTACAAATGAACCAATTTCGTTGCTTTTTACGGCTGAGTAATATTCCATTGTATATATGTATCACATCTTCTTTATCCATTCATCTGTCAATGGGCATTTAGGTTGCCTCCGTGACCTGGCTATTGTAAACAGTGCTGCAATGAACATTTCAGTGCATGTGTCTTTTTAAATTTTGGTTTTCTCTGGGTATATGCCCAGTAGTGGGATTGCTGTGTCATATGGTAATTCTATTTTTAGTGTTTTAGTTTTTTTTGATTTGCATATATGGAAGAATCCTTGCATTCCTGGGATAAACCCCACTTGATCATGGTGTATGATACTTTTAATGTGCTGTTGGATTCTGTTTGCTAGTATTTTGCTGAGGATTTTTGCACCTATGTTCATCAATGATAGTGGCGTGTCGTTTTCTTTTTTTGTGACGTCTTTGTCTGGTTTTGGTATCAGAGTGATGGTGGCCTCGTAGAATGAGTTTGGGAGTGCTCCTCCCACTTCTATATTTTGGAAGAGTTTGAGAAGGATAGGTGTTAGCTCTTCTCTAAATGTCTGATAGAATTCATCTGTGAAGCCATCTGGTCCTGGTCTTTGTTTGTTGGAAGATTTTTAATCACAGTTTCAATTTCAGTGCTTGTGATTGGTCTGTTTATATTTTCTATTTCTTCCTGGCTCAGTCTCGGAAGGTTGTGCTTTTCTAAGAATTTGTCCATTTCTTCCAGGTTGTCCATTTTATTGACATATAGTTGCTTATAGTAATCTCTCATGATCCTTTGTACTTCCGCAATGTCAGTTGTTATGTCTCCTTTTTCATTTCTAATTCCGATTCTAATTCCGACTTCTCCTTTCTTCCTTGATGAGTCTGGCTAATGCTTTAGCAATTTTATTTATCTTCTCAAAGAACCAGCTTTTAGTTTTATTGATCTCTGCTATCGTTTCCTTCATTTCTTTTTCATTTATTTCTGATCTGATATTTATGATTTCTTTACTTCTGCCGACCTTGGGATTTTTTTGTTCTTCTTTCTCTAAATGCTTTAGGTGTAAGGTTAGGTTGTTTGAGATCTTTCTTGTTTCTTGAGGTAGGACTGTATTGCTATAAACTTCCTGCTTAGAACTACTTTTGCTGCAGCCCATAGGTTTTGGGTCATCATGTTTTCATTGTCATTTATTTGTTGGTATTTTTTGATTTCCTCTTTGATTTCTTCAGTGATCTCTTGGTTATTTAGTAGCATATTGTTTAGCCTCCATGTGTTTGTATTTTTTACAGATTTTTTCCTGTAATTGATATCTAGTCTCATAGCGTGTGGTTGGAAAAGATACTTGATATGATTTCAATTTTCTTAAATTTACCAAGGCTTGATTTGTGACCCAAGGTATGATCTATCCTGGAGAATGTTCCATGAGCACTTGGGAAGAAAGTGTATTCTGTTGTTTTTGGATGGAATGTCCTATAAATATCAATTAAGTCCATCTTGTGTAATGTGTCATTTAAAGCTTGTGTTTCCTTATTTAAATTCATTCTGGTTGATCTGTCCATTGGTGAAAGTGGGGTGTTAAAGTCCCCTACTACTATTGTGTTACTGTCGATTTCCCCTTTTATGGCTGCTAGCATTTGCCTTAAGTATTGAGGTGTTCCTATGTTGGGTGCATAAATATTTACAGTCGTTCTATCTTCTTCTTGGATTGATCCCTTGATCATTATGTAGTGTCCTTCTTTGTCTCTAGTAATAGTCTTTATTTTAAAGTCTATTTTGTCTGATATGAGAATTGCTACTCCAGCTTTCTTTTGATTTCCATTTGCATGGAATATCTTTTTCCATCCCCTCATTTTCAGCCTGTGTGTGTCCCTAGCTCTGAAGTGGGTCTCTTGTAGACAGCATATATATGGGTCTTGTTTCTGTAGCCACTCAGCAAGCCTGTGTCTTTTGGTTGGAGCATTTAATCCATTTACATTTAAGGTAATTATCGATATGTGTGTTCCTATTACCATTTTCTTAATTGTTTTGGGTTTGCTATTGTAGGTCTTTTCCTTCTCTTGTGTTTCCTGCCTAGAGAAGTTCCTTTAGCATTTGTTGTAAAGCTGGTTTGGTGGTGCTGAATTCTCTTAGTTTTTGCTTGTCTGTAAAGGTTTTAATCTCTCTGTTGAATCTGAATGAGTTCCTTGCTGGGCAGAGGAATCTTGCTTGTAGGCTTTTCCCTTTCATCACTTTAAATATGCCCTGCCACTCCCTTCTGGTTTGCAGAGTTTCTGCTGACAGATCAGCTGTTAACCTTATGGGGATTACCTTGTATGTTATTTGTTGCTTTCAATATTTTTTTTTTTGTATTTAATTTTTGATAATTTGATTAATATGTGTCTTGGTGTGCTTCTCTTTGGATTTATCCTGTATGAGACTCTCTGTGCTTCCTGGACTTGACTATTTCCTTTCCCATATTAGGGAAGTTTTCAACTATAATCTCTTCAAATATTTTCTCAGACCCTTTCTTTTTCTCTTCCTCTTCTGGGACCCCTATAATTCGAATGTTGGTGCGTTTAATGTTGTCCCAGAGGTCTCTGAGACTGTCCTCAGTTCTTTTCATTCTTTTTTCTTTATTCTGCTCTGCAGTAGTTATTTCCACTATTTTATCTTCCAGGCCCCTTATCCGTTCTTCTGCCTAAGTTATTCTGCTACTGATTCCTTCTAGAGAATTTTTCATTTCATTCATTGTGTTGTTCATCATTGTTCGTTTGCTCTTTAGTTCTTCTAGGTCCTTGTTAAATGTTTTTTGTATTTTCTCCGTTCTATTTCCAAGATTTTGGATCATGTTTACTATCATTACTCTGAATTCTTTTTCAGGTAGATTGCCTATTTCCTCTTCATTTGTTTGGTCTGGTGGGTTTTTACCTTACTCCTTCATCTGCTGCGTATTTCTCTGTCTTCTCATTTTGCTTAACTTACTGTGTTTAGGGTCTCCTTTTCGCAGGTTGCAGATTCATAGTGCCCGTTTTTGTTTGTTTGTTTGTTTTGTTTGCGTTTTATTTATTTAATTTTATTTTTGGCTGCACTGGGTCTTCGTTGCTGCATGGGCTTTCTCTAGTTGTGACGAGTGGGAGCTACTCTTTACTGCGGTGCGCAGGCTTCTCATTGCAGTGGATTCTCTTGTTTCAGAGCACAGGCTCTAGGAGCGCGGGCTTCGGTAGCTGTGGCTCGCGGGCTCTAGGGTGCAGGCTCAGTAGTTGTGGCACACGGGCTTAGTTGCTCTGTGGCATGTGGGATCTTCCCAGACCAGGGCTCAAACCTGTGTCCCCTGCAGTGGCAGGTGGATTCTTTACCACTGCACCACCAGGGAAGTCCCCTTCCCGTTGTTTTTGGTGTCTGCCCCCAGTGGGTAAGGTTGCTTCAGTGGGTTGTGTAGGCTTCCTCTTGGAGGTGACTGGTGCCTGTGTTCTGGTGGATTAGGTTGGATCTTGTCTTTCTGGTGGGCAGGACTGTGTCCGGTGGTGTGTTTTGGGGTGTCTGAGAACTTATGATTTTAGGCAGCCTCTCCACTAATGGGTGGGGTTGTGTTCCTGTCTTGCTCGTTGTTTGGCATAGGGTGTCCTGCACTGTAGCTTGCTGGTCATTGAGTGGAGCTGGGTCTTAGCATTGAAATGGGGATCTCTGGGAGAGCTCTCGCTGATTGATATTACGTGGGGCTCGGAGGTCTCTGGTGGTGCAGTGTACTGAACTCAGCTCTCCCACCTCAGAGGCTCAGACCTGACACCCGGCCGGAGCACCAAGACCCTGTCGGCCACAAGCCCAGGTAGGTGGGGAGTTTCTTGCCTTTTGGGAAGTCTGAGGTCTTCTGCCAGCATTCAGTAGGTGTTCTGTAGGAGTTGTTCCACAAATGTAGATGTATTTTTGATATATTTGTGGGGAGGAAGGTGATCTCCACATCTTACTCCTCCGCCATCTTGAAGGTCCTCCCTAAGTCCACTCACTATTGTCATAACTATGCTGGGTGGCTGCTGTCAGGCTCTACCAAGTCAGCCATAGTTGTTGAATAGGTAGTAGAGGGGAGAAGAAAGGGATGGGGGTGACATGAGGGCTTTAAAGGGGGTTTCTGCCCCTCCTCTCCCTCCAACAGGACAGTGGACATCCTTCCACAATATTAAAAACCTCTACTGTCTGCTTCCAGATCCTTCAACCTCAAAAGCATTCCGGCAAACACAGGGTACATTTTGGGTGTCTAGCAAACCTAAGAAGACGATTTTAATGTAAAGCTGCTTCTGGCAAAAGAACTACGAACAAAACACACATTTAGGAATGAGCAAGAGGTTTCAGACTAGAATTGAATAAACACTGACTGGCCTGCGGCAGCAGAGAGTCACTCAGAAGGCAGGGAAAGCAATTTTCCGGTACCCAAACGGAGACAGGCAACCGGAACTTGAGAGATGAGGATGTCTGTGTACATCAGGGGCTATCACGGAAAGAGGAGGTGGAGGAGAGGAGGTAAAACCTAGAACCAGAGGCTGGACCTGCAGATGGCTCTCCCTTTGTACAACTGCCCGGAGATGAAACAGACTGTCAAATATTTGGAATCCCTCAGGACATTATATATGCATGCAAGTGCATACACACGCACAGACAATATCATTTCCACTAAATTTCTTTACAGACAAATATGTAGTTAACTGCTCTGTAGGATGATATCCTCATACTACAAAGAGAGAAAGTGGCAACCGAATGGTAAAAGAACTTCCCTCAATTCAATTAAAAATTCATGATAGGAATCACATAAAAAATGTTTATTGATTCTCAACCTAATCAAGCAGAGATAGATGACATGTCTCTGTAATATGAAATTACCTCTTTATATGTCCTGAGAATGTATGATGTATTAACTAATTATTATTAATTAAAGGCAGTTCACAGTCTGTGGGTTAGTCAAGTACGACTAATACAAGGGTAACACATGAGGTCCAATTCTTTTATATGAATTGTCACCTATGCAGAAGAACATACAATTTGATTGTGACCAATGACTGAGTAACGTATTTACCATTTTAGTGCCTCTCTGAAATGTCTAAATATGCTGGAACACTGGCCAGCTCTTTAGCCGGTAGTGTTCAACTGCTGGTCTGCACAGCCCAGTAGTGTGGGACTCTCAGTAGCCGAAAGGAGCTATGTGATTTTGTGACAAGCCACTCATATTAAACCTGAGATATAAAACCATCCATACATACCGTGCCTGCACCAGAGGCACTGAATATGGCTGGGCTGGTGAAAATATGCCACCATAACCACAGATCTCAAGTGGACAGTCAAAACTGTCTACCACCTGCCTCCAGGAAGGATCTGAGAAGTCACCCTCCCCTTCTTGCAGAGTTAACCTGTCACTGTCTCTAGGATGCTGGCAGGAGACATAAGATTTGGGGTCAGACGCAGACCTAGAGAATGGGCTTGAAGACACGGGGTGGGGGGGAAGGGAAGCTGGGATGAAGTGAGAGAGTGGCACTGACATATACACACTACCAAATGTAAAATAGATAGCTAGTGGGAAGCAGCTGCATAGCACAGGGAGATCAGCTTGGTGCTTTGTGACCGACCACCTAGAGGAGTGGGATAGGGAGGGTGGGAAGGAAACACAAGAGGGAGGAGATATGGGGATATATGTATACATACAGCTGATTCACTTTGTTATACAGCAGAAACTAACATAACATTGTAAAGCAATTATACTTCAATAAAGATGTGGAAAAAAAGAAAAAAAAAAAGATTCTGGGTCAGAGACCAGGGACTTTTATTATAACAAGAGCCAAGAGCACCAGTCAGGTTGTCAGCATTGGTCCTGGTTCCCTGAGCTCCAGTTCTTGAGAGGCAACGTGTAAAGGGCCAGGTGACATCTGCACAGGCAAGTAGACTGCATTACGAGAGAGAAAACATGTGCTTAGGGACTTGTATCACAAACTACCCATCTGACATTTCCACTTAGATATTTAATAGACATCTCAAAACATGAACATGGCGGGACTTCCCTGGTGGTCCAGTGGGTAACACCCCACACTCCCAGTGCAGGGGGCACAGGTTCCATTCCTGGTCTGGGAACTAAGATCCCACATGCTGCACGGTGTGGCCAAGAAAACCAAAATAAAACAAAAATATTTTTAAAATTATGAACATGGCCACAGTAGAACTAATAATTTTGCTTTCCAATTACACTCTTCTCTCAATCTGGGCCATCTTAGTAAATGCTAATACCATCTACTCAGTTGCTCGGGCTGAAAAATTTGGAGTTACTCTTCAATTCCTTTGCTCCAGTACCATAAACCGTCAGTAAATCTTGCCTCCTCTGACTTCAAAACTTGTTCCGAATCTCCTTGGCATCTCCACTACCATCAGCCAACACCAGGCCACCATCACCTTCCACCAGGACTTCTGTAACAGTCTTTTACCTCGTCTCCTAACTAGTTTCTATCCATTTCCCACACAGCCATTAGATGATATTTTAAAATTTCAAGTCAGGTCACATTACTTGCCAAAATGTGTTCTGTTCCATTCAGAATTAAATGCAAACTCCTTAGCCAAGCTACAAAGCCCTATGATCTGTCCCTGTTTCCCTCTCCAACCTCACCTTATACCAGCTTTCTCCTTACTCGTTATCCTCCAAGCTGTCTATTCAGAAACAGAAAGAAAGTCAAGCGAGCCTCAGGGTCATCATGTTAGATGCCTGCCCCCCTTGAAATTCCATCCTGTCCCACTTCCCCCAATTTTTGCAAGGGTTGTTCTTTCTTGTCATTCAGATATCATTTTCAATGCATTACATTATCAAATTCACCATCAAAAATCATCCTCTAGTTATTCTCAGGTCACACATCCTATTTTAATTGTTGGCATCATACTTATTAACACTGTTTTTTCTTTCATATGCAATTTTAATCTCTCGCGAATGTAAGCTCCTCGGTAATGAGGGTTTCTTGTAGATGTCTTGGTTGCTCTGATATCTCCACCACTTAAAGAGGACTTGGAACAAAAAATATTTCTTAAATAGATGGATGGATGGATGGATGGATGGATGGATGGATGGATGGATGGATGGATGGATGGATGAATGAATGAATAAAATACCACTTGTAAGAACTGGCAGGGGTAGGGGTTCCTTGAAGAACAACTCAACTAATCAAAACAATGAGATCCTTTTATCATCTTCTGGCACAGTCTGGTCCACATACACAAAAGGCATTCAGACATCTGGAGGCCTTTAACGTGAAGATGAACTACTTCAACTTATATTTTTTGCCTATAGAGAGCTGTTAAATCAATTCCAGTAAACATAGTTCCTAAACTTCCTACTTAATAATTATACTTAAGATTAACCAGTGTTATAGAAATAATGCATAAGACCTGACTGTGCTATCTTTTCTTTTAAATTAATTTACTTATAAAAACTTTGTAGTCTCTTCTATGTATAGTGACCATGCAGAGACCGAGATCTTGACAGTAAGCAGGGTAGAAAAAAAGACTCCTCTCTCGCAGAAGCTATAAGTAATAAGATGCGAGATGCAGAAGCAACCACCTCTAGCTGGTCACAGTTTCTTGGCAGAATATGCAATTCTTTTATCCTGTTTTCTAATTTTTAAATTGGCAAGGCTACATTCATTAGCTAATCTATGTTTTTCAAAAAATGTGTATATTTGTAAAATAATCCCTTGAGTAATTGTGTTTTGGACTCATGAAAAATTAAAAACCTGTGCTTTATCTTGTTTTTGAATAGTCTATGAACAGATCTAAGAAATTACCACTATTATTATTATTTTTATTTTTTTGCTGTACGCGGGCCTCTCACTGTTGTGGCCTCTCCCGTTGCAGAGCACAGGCTCCGGACGCACCGGCTCTGCGGCCATGGCTCACGGGCCCAGCCGCTCCGCGGCATGTGGGATCTTCCCGGACCGGGGCACGAACTCGTGTCCCCTGCATCGGCCGGCGGACTGTCAACCACTGCGCCACCAGGGAAGCCCACCACTATTTAATTTGAAAACTTCTGGTCTACCATTGTATTATCTTGAGCAAAACTTTTAATAGCCTGTTGCCTCAATTTCTGAACCACGACAACATATTAGCAAAATAAACATCTCATTTTCAAACCAACAGGATATAATAAATATAAAGTCTCTGCGTCTTTTCACAAATCTAGTTTTATACAAAGCATTAATGATGAGGTGAATGATAGAAGAAAAAGTGATATCTCCTAAATTATGTCATGAATGTTTATTACCTCTTTAGGAAAGAAGGAAAATATTTCTTGGAAGAAACAACACTAGGATATTTAAACCAATAGCTATTCGAATTGCATAATGTCTCAAGTCAGAAGTGAGTATCAGTTAAACTACGCGGGGTTCCTATCACTGCTATCTTCCTTATAACATCTTATATGGCCTTACTGAAATGTAACGGGAAAAAATAACCTTGAAGTTGGCCATGGTAGAAGTACTGACACCACAGAATTTGTCAAACATTAGAAATCAAGGTTTTCCTCCCACCCACTCTTTCTGTTTCCCCAACTCCAGCTGAAGAGCTGGTCATTGAACCAGCACACCACTGATTCCAATCCACAGATACATGTACAAATCCTTTCTCCTACCATTTGAAAGACGTGCACACATCACTGGGTCGCTGGGGTAACGACATTGGAATGAAGCTTCAGAAAGATCTGAATCTGACAGATGTTCTGAGATGGAATCCAGCTTGTGAAATCACACACTATCTATGAGACCTGCCAGCCTGCAGAATGGTTTCTTCATAGAGAAAGAAGGGTGGGAGGGAGGAGACAGAGGGAGAAGGAAGGAAAGAGAAGGAGGGAGGAAACGAGAAAGATCCATTTCTTCCCTAAAATGGTCTATTTCTCATTTATATACCCCAGAATCTGACAGTATTATAAGCTGTAAAACTCCCTTAGCTGTAAAGACAGAGGATTAAACTGCATCCCTGTTAATTAAAATAAAAGATAGTTTTAAATGAAAATAGGAAGCGGATTCTGTATTTGAAAGAGCACTGGTGCATAGATTTGAAAATTACACTCCATAAAGACAGCCCATTGTGCTAATAGCAAAGCAGTAAACACTACATTATCTCTGATGTGGCCTTTCATCCATTCACACACAAACACAATAATATATCACAAAGAGCCCCTTCTGCACACTCCTTAGCCGGAGAATGGGGATGGGACTTAGTAAACAGGGAACAAAAAAAGCAAACCTAAATAGTTATTTTTAAATTACAGCAGCACTTAAGTCTAGGACCAGAGTGGATCCATCACTTTGTGTTTCCTGCCCCTTGCCAGGGCCAGAGGACATTCTAGTCTCTGCCTTGTTGCGTTTGCATTTACATACCCGTGTAACTTCTACATGTCAATCTCACGCCTTTTCAGTAATTAGCATGATGTATGGAAAAGAACCTAGCCTTAGGAGCTAGGCAGTTCAAATGTCGGGTTAAAATCCTGCCTCTTTCAATAGCTGTAGACATTGGAAAGTCAGGCACTTAACCTGAAACTTTTTCTTACCCTTCAGTTGGGAATCATAATATCTACCTCACAAGGTTATCATGGAAACCACACACAGGAAAGACGGGGACATAGTGCACATTATATAATAAATCTTCCATAGCAGTCCTTTATGCTTCTCTTCCCTTATCTGTATTTCCTCTCAAAAATGAGGGAGCAATTCTTGACTTGCTAAAACAAGAATGTAATGGCTGCAGGCCAGTTAGCGAAAACATCCAGATAATTAGCCCAAAAGGGGATTTTAATGTGAATCTTACTTATTATTCAATGTAGAGTTGATTATTCTAAAAAAAAAAAACAAAAAACTATGCTTTTTAAAAATTTCCCTTTCAGTGGTCTTCTGTGGGTTTCTTTGTTTCCAGCCTGGGAAAAAAATCCAGAAGCTCTTTTAATAAGATAGCTGCAGAAAAAGTGTTTAGAGTTCACCGTTTCTGACTAGTGACAACCTCAGTAATGATCACAAGGAAGGAAATAATTATCATTGTCTAATATTCCTATTCCTAATAGGACGCTATCATGTGCTTTCTCAACATTTATATTCAATCCTCCCATAGCCATGGGAATGAGACAATAATAGCAATAACAACAAAGGCATTAATATAAATACCACACATCTTTTATTTCACGTCTTTCCCTTGGGGATTTTAAATGCTTTTTCACATATTAGTGTACTAACCTTAGAAGAAATGAACTAAAACGAGCCACGGGTTTGCACAAATAATCAACATGGAAATTGACGAAACAAGAGGTTCAGTAAAACAGGAGATTCTTCTCCGAAGCTCTTTTCTTTCCATCACTCTTGAATGGCCACTGGGCATTAGACTTTACGGATACTTCACCCAACATGGAGATAAAAATGCAACTTACTATCCTGCAGCACTTTACACTTTATAAAAGGAAACATGGAAGAATAGATGCTTTTGCACAAATAGAACATGTACAAACAGTAGTGCAGTCTATTTCTATTCAGCCCCGATTTCCAGTTGTTTAAGGATTTTTATATTTATTCCTCACTAACATACTCTTTTGAAAATGGGACCACAGGTGCATTTTCACATGCATGTTCGATTTTTCAAGATATTAATATTTCATAATGCAGAACCATGCCCAGCAAATACACTTGTAGGTGCCAACAGCTTTATCAAGGAACTTATCAGAAACTATATCTGGAGATTAAAGGTCTGATTAGTACCTTGTCTAGCATTCAGTTCATTAATTCGCTAATTGACCTTCCCTTTTGTTTATTATTATTGTTATATATGGTTTTAGCAACTCCACCTTTTAAAGGGCTCCAGTTTAGATGCTTCACCTAGGAAGGCAACCTGCAAACTGCCTTAAAGAAATGCAATCACCTGAAGCCCGTCCACTTTCAGTGGGCTCGTCCTTCTCCCAACGTTTTTTTCCATTCCTAAAACTGAAAGTATATTCAGCCACAAGTATTTAGGGAAAGTTGGAAAGGGATGAGACTGGGTTCTCGCTAAATAAATCTGAAACTCTAAGTCTCTTACTTAGAGACTTAGGGATGGGATTTGAAAGAGTGCCTTGGTCAGTTACTCACCTATAATCCCCTTTGTCTGAGACAGACGTTTACATTCTCTAAAATGTCTATTTCAGCAAAGTTAGTCTACAGTAGAGATTCTTGCTCACATCAATATGAAAGATTATTTCCTCTAAGCTTCTTGGAGGGATTGCTTTAGTAGCTCTGAGCTTGAAACAAGACAAATGTGGACCATTTGGTGGTGGCTGGAACCAAACGCTGACCCCAATATCACCGCTAATTCAAATGAACATTAAAGAAGAGGAGAAATTTACTAAATAGCTCCCCAGATGCAGGACTCTCAAAGTTTTTAACTAAAACCAAAAGACATGTCTCCCTCACTTCCTTTCACCCAATGCTAATGAGGAAAAATGTACTTTATCCAGGATTTTTGTGAAATTTTCTTCTTGATTTTACATTGCTGAATGTTATAAATTCGGGCATAATTTAGCAGATCATTTGCTTTTTTTGTTTAACTTTACTTCTCATAATCTGCGGCTTAGGGAAAAGACCTAGTGTATACATGAATCATCTGTAAGGAAAGAGTAAGGACAGAATATAGAACTGAAGAGAAGGAAAGTGACAGAGATGAGAACTTCTTACCACAGAAAGCCCCTTACTTTGGAAATCTGACTTAAATGATGACATTAAACTGCTGTAGGACTAAAACTACTACCAACCTCAGAGTTCTTAAATTTTTAAATGGTAGAAACACAGAATGTATAAGGTGACAGATTATCATAATTAAGAATTCTAAAAGTTGGCAGAGACATCATTTCTTGTCATCCAAAAAATTTACATCTGAAAAAGGCTAATGTCTGCAGAGTCCTTTAGATAAATCACAGGGTATTTCTTATTTGTGGTAATTAGCCTTGGGGGGTTTTGTACAATATAAAATAATTAATGCACGTGTGTGTGTATGTATACACATGAGCACACATATACATTATATGCATACATTACTTACACATAATTATACACATACATTATTTAAGCCAACACATAGATGAGATCTATACATGTTTTTATCATAATCAGAGGAAGCCTTTTCTGTCCATAACCTGGATTATTAATTAATTGGTTTACTGATTAGTTATGGCTTGAATTGTTTCCTCCCCCCCCCACAAAAGATACGCTGAAGCCCTAACCTCTGCTACCTATGAAGCAGTCTAATTTGAAAATAGGGTCTTTGCAGATATAATCAAGTTTAGATGAGGTCATTAGGGTTGGCCTTAATTTAATATGATTGAGGTTCTTAAAGGGAGAGGAAAATGCCATGTGAAGACAGAGACACCCAGGGAGAACACAGGCAGAGGCAGAGATCGGAGGGATGCAGCCACAAGACAAGGAACGCCAAGGCTCAGTGGCCACGACCAGAGGCTCGGAAGAGGCGAAGGGTTCTATCCAGAGCCACAGAAGGGACATGGCCCCAATGATACCTTCATTTCAGACTTCGAGCGTCCAGAACTATGAGAGAAGATATTTCTGTTGTTTCAAGGCACCCAGTTTGTGGTACTTTGTTTTGGCAGTCCTAGGAAACTAATCTACCATCCAACCAGTCATTCAACAAATATTTCTTAAGCATTTTGTATGGGCTTGAGATCGTGTTAGCTGCCAGAGTTTTACAATATTGAGTTATCTGGATGATGAATGTGCCTTTGTGGAGGAAAAACAATTAGATAAAACATCTGGGGACAATACAGAATATTGTGGGAGCACAAATCAGAGGCTTCTAATAGAGGACCATGGAAGGGCTCCCAGTGAAAGTGACTCGACGCTGAAATCCGGAATGATGAGTGGGAGTTCGCCTAGAGAGGAACAGGGGAAAGCCTGTTCCAGACCAAGAGAACCACATGGCCAGGATCTGAAGAGCAAGAGAGAGGCTTCAATGTTCAGTGCACTATTAGTCTATTGGAAGAGAGATGCTACTGGCTAGAAATGAAGGGCGCCTACGGCCAAGGGCTTTGTAAGCCACTTAAAGCTTAGAGTTGCAACTTTCATTCTATGGAAGGGAAATGATATTTAGGATTTTAGTCAGAGGATTGCTATGATCACATATGCATTGAGAAAGACCATTCTGATTATGGCGTGGAAAATGGATTGGAAGGTGAGAAAGAGGGGACACTGGCAGCAGGCATATTGGGAAAACTGATAGAATTCAACCAGCATTCTGATTTGCTCTTACCCATTGTTTAAATTCCCAGAGCACTTTCCCATCTAATTTTACGTTTGCCTTCCATCAAACTCCAGAGGTAAACTGAACAGGAGTTACTTCCCACTCTACCTTGTCAAGAACTGTGTCACAGCAAAAGAAAGCAATTTGATGAGAACCACACAGCTGGTTGACAGTGAAACTGGGACTACAAACATGTCCTCTTCTCGCTCTGTGTGCACTCCATGCTATAAGAACGCACAGTGCCCACCAACTAAAAATTTCCTGCCATCAAAGGGAACTCATCACTGCATAAAGTCAGGAGGATGCTCTGGAAAGAGAACTCAATCCCCAACAGCTGGAGTAGAGCGTCTGGCGGGGCTCTCTTCCCTTTCCCCTCAAGCACATATGTGCACAGCACCACCAAGTGGAGGAAAATGGATCTGGGGCTCGGAGAGGAAGACACCTGAACATTACAGAGCAGGGATGGGAGGAAAAGAAGAATCTTATCACGCCATTACCTCTGTCTATATTACTGTACACATCTATACTCTATTAGATGAGCCATCAAAAACTGCTGGGGGAGGGGAAGAGAAGGGAAGAGGGAGTGTTCTTAAACCACATCTGGCCATCCCATTGATGATGCAGCCACTAAGCAGAAAGAAAAATAGATGTAGTGTGTTCTCACTTTCATCCAAATCAGTTCCTTTTTTATGTTCACGTATTTATGTACTCACTGGAAGATTTGGAGCTACAGAAGCCTGTATTCCCTGCAACGATTTGGTTGAAGGCACACTTTGACCTCCAGGGAAGCCTAAGATCTCGTTTCTGATTTTGTAAATACACACATGCATATGCGCCCAGGTAACATACCCACATATTCCACCCCAAAGAGAGGAGCTCAAAAACGAGTTAAGGACCCACACTCTACGGAAGGTTCAAGTAGAAGGAAAGAAGTAAAAAGCTATCCCTTCTCTTGCTTTAGGTAAACTTGCTGTGTCTTCTTTCCTCCCCAGGTTCACAGTTTGGTGACAAAGGTCTGTAGCCGTCCTCCTCCTGGAATGTCCCTTGAAAGGGCTAGTAGCCTGCGATGTGGCCACATTAAATGAAGACATGCAGGGCTGAGATTAGTATAAAACGACCCTAAACCTTTTGTTTCCATGCTTCTTGTTGCAGTTGAAGAGGTAACATCCGGAAAGCCAAGTTCAGTGTGTTGACCTAGCAAGAAGTGTGAAGAAACAAGAGATTCATTTGTCCTACTTTCTAGGCTTTCAACTAAGAAGGCGAAGGAATCCTCAGTTGATCTTACATGGTCCTGCCCTGCTGCCTAGGATAGGAAACTATTGATATATACATTTTCGGGACCAAACCCAATTCATCAGAGTATTTATTTATCTGAATTGTCCCCTCTACGTGTGTCTCCTTGGGGACCTAACGGAAGATGTCTGGTGAGGATTCAGAGATGTGGGATGCAGTCCATCCTGTCCTCAGAGACTTTCTGCTCCTGTGACTGGAAAAGCTCTTTCCCAGCTGCCTGTTAATTGAAGAGAAGCAGTGGAAGCCGGCAAGGCAGAGTTAAGACATTGGGATGTTGGAAATACACTGATGTGTACTTGGCAGAGAGAAAAGTGAAGAGGTAAACATCTTGCTGGAAAAAAGCCATCAGCACAGTGGAAAATCAGGCTCCTTCTCCGAGGCCTCAGCTTTAGGGATCAATGCCACTGTGGGCTGGGCTGTTGTTTGCCTTAATGAAGGACTTTGGATGGGCTGCAGTCACTACTTGGATAGAGACGGCCAGGGCAAATCTCGCATCTACAGGACGCGCTGGCTGATTAGGGCAACCCTGGAGAGTAGCGTTCTGTAGAAGACGCTGCCATTTGGATGAGAACAAAGTCCTAAACCCCAACAGCTGTGGTGATGAATGATCCTTCTGTACTCTTCGGGATGTGAGGAGATGTTAACCTGCATCTTGGCCAAACTTCATCTTATTTTTTTCCGTCCTTAAATCTGCCCTCTCTGCCCCCTGCAAGAGCAATTGGACGTCACACGTTGTGAGCTTCCCAGCCCCTGAAGTCAAAGCATTGTTGTTGCCTAACAGCATTTTAAGGTGGATTAAGCGGTTATAGATTCTATCATATCATCTCAAAGTGTGGGGGGGTGTCTAATTCATTAATAGTCTTTATGTCTTGGAAGATCCAGAGAAAATGTATAACACTCACAAAGTTCCTGGAGTTTGTTTCCCAACATTTTCTTCATTCATTCAACAAACAGTTACAGAGCATCTACTAGTTCTAGTTCTGGGAAGATACAAAGGTGAACAAGGCAAGGTCCCTGCCTTGCCCTAGAGACAGACATGTAAAAAATTAAGAAGAACTGTAGTAGAGGTATGTCCAAGGCACAGTGGAAGCGTAGAGGAAAGAGGATTGAATCTTCCCAACAAAATGGAAGACTCAACACGCCAGATTAAGAGGACCCCCTAATCAATAAATCAAAAAATATTGACAGGATCCAACAATCTTATTGCGATGAGATTTTTCAAGAAAACTTAGAAACTAAGACACAATACAATCATATGCCAGGGAGGTTGACAGGGCTGATGAAGAGGTGAGAGAGAGATCAATGAATTCCCTCTCATCAAAGGACTTGAGGGAATAGTAACATGAGCTCAGAAAGAAGGAACAGCTGGTGGTGGGGTGGGTAGGAAGAATATTTCCTCAAGGCAACAACTAAATGAGAATCAACAAAGAGTAAATAAAGCTGAAACAGAGAAATAGATTGTGTCAGATTATCATGGTTGTTTAATGTCAGGCTAAGGAGTTTGGACTCGATTCGTCATAGTAGTTTTTTATAAATTTTTGAGTAGGGGAGTGATGTCCAACTCTGGAAAGAGGTTGGAATGGATAATTTTGGTGATCTATGTATCATCTGTCAACAAAATGCAGAAATGATTCCTAAAGGCTGAGATTCCAGGCAGCAAGAGCTCATGGAACGGTAACTCAACAATCCAAGGATATAAAGATAAAAGCCAGGACAGCATAATGGGGAAGAGGGCTTGGGAATCATAGACCTGTTGTTTGACCTTTGCCAAGTGATGACGACTGTAAATTTCTTAGAATGTCATTTTCACATCTGTGCAATGGGGATAATAGTAGAGCTTATCACACAGGCTAAGAGAATTAAATTAGGCAATGCAGGTAAAGCACTTTGCTGGTTCTGGTATGTTGTGAGGGTCTAAGAATTATTCACTACTTTTGCTGTGGGGAGAGTTATTGCTGCCTTTGAAACATGGAAGAAGGGTTTAATGGAGCTTCCTGGAATGGAGGAGTTAACAGGATAGGGTAACTGTTTGAAAATACTGATACAAACTCACTGCACAGACACAGTGAATGACCTATGATCGAGAGCCCAAGGGGGTAACCGTGGAAGTCTTGACAAAGTCAGACTTCAACCTAGTGTCAGGCTTTAAGGATTGTCCATGGAGCACTAAGTACACTGGATGCTCATCAGAAGTACCAATTAATTCATGGAAATATTGAAACACTATTTTGGCTCTACAGATCGGATTTGTCATTGTTCAAACTTGGTGCACGCCTAAAGCAAGCTTTGAAAGGAGGAAAAGTTATGAAAGAATCAAATGCAAGGGCTTTGAAGTTAAAGTATTACCAGGTTCCCTATCTTATACTCAGTTAGGCTGCCACATATCATTTATGCAGAATTTCGTTATATTTAAGGCTGCATTATGGAGCGTTTTGGAATGAAAGGAAAAGAGAAAATGAAATTAAACGTCCCAACTTCTGTTCATAAATAATTTCATTTCTTTAGTTTAAGGATGTTTCACAGGTGATTGTACTGAGAACAAAAGAAATAAATTTCCACTATTTTATTTTGCCAGTGAATAGTCAAACTTCTCCCTTGAGTTTCAGCCCTGGGAAGGTAGTAATTCACTTACCGCTTTAACTACACAGCTCTGAATAACTATAAAAATCCAGAATTAGTGTCAGTGAATTTTCTTTAAAAGTAGTGAAAAGACCAAGGAGATAAAAGTTCACCTGAGAGCATTTTTCTCAAAGAAATTTTGACTTATTTGGTAAATTGTAATTTACAGAATAAATTATAGACTAAAACAAAGTTATAATAAATAATATTTCAATATATGAATGTTGGGGATAACAGTACTATAAGACATAGAGAAGTAGTGAAAAGCTTACACCTGTACAAGGAATCACTGTGAATCTGAGAGTTACAGAAGTAAATTGATACAGATGTGATCTCTTGGTGACTCTGTGAAAATCAATAAACAGAAACCTCACTTAAAAATAGAGCCAGGAGGCCAGAAGGGGGAACTGTCATGCCCTACCACTTGATGTCAATTGCTTTACCAACTGGAGGAAGGTTACTACTTTACTACCCAGCAAGAGGAAGGAAGAATTTCTCCTCACCCAGCAACAGCCCAGCCAATGAGAACCTGTCACAACTCAGCCAATGAGAAGCCACTACACTCTGAACTCCCAGTTTCCTCCAATGAATTATTTGTTTATAACAGCCCCTCCTAACTCCCCCATCTCCTCCATATAAAAGAATACTCCTTTCTCTCCTTTGTTCTCCTGATTTGCCTGTGGTTCACCACTGATTGCATGTCCTGAACTGCAATTCTTAGCTGTTCCCAAATAAACCATTTTGCTGGGGGAAAAAAAAGAACTGGCTGTTTTATTGTTTTAACAACTCAAATACCATAAACAGCATCACTGTCTCTGCCATAACTTTCTGAAATGGAAAACTTAGTAAAGTTCTTAACCAAATCAAAAGACAATATATGTGGCAGTTTCAGGTACTCTTAAAAAACGGAGTGCATTAAAAACCATAAAAAATCTGGTGTGTTTTTGTTTGTAAAATGAAGTTACAATCTAACTCAATCATTAGGAATAGGATTTTCACCTACCTAAATATCCTGGGGATTATTACACAGTCATGAGGGATACAAAAAAGAAAAAGAAAAAGCCTTCTTGGAAACCCTAACCCTGCTACCTATAGCTGGTACAGCATCTCCTGACAGTGGGACAACCAGAAATTTCCCCACAGATTTCCAAAATCCCTTTTTGGGAGGAACACTATTCCCATTAAGAACAAATGGAAAGGAATCCAAATCGGAAAAGAAGTAAAGCTGTGACTGTTTGCAGATGACATGATACTATACATAGGGAATCCTAAAGATGCTACTAGAAAACTACTAGAGCTAATCAATGAATTTGGTAAAGTAGCAGGATACAAAATTAATGCACAGAAATATATAGCATTCCTATACACTAATGATGAAAAATCTGAAAGAGAAATGAAGGAAACACTCCCATTTACCACTGCAACAAAAAGAATAAAATATCTAGGAATAAACCTACCTAAGGAGACAAAAGACCTGTATGCAGCAAATTATAAGACACTGCTGAAAGAAATTAAAGATGATACAAATAGATGGAGGGATATACCATGTTCTTGGATTGGAAGAATCAACACTGTGAAAATGACTCTACTACCCAAAGCAATATACAGATTCAGTGCAATCCCTATCAAACTACCAGTGGCATTTTTCACAGAACTAGAACAAAAAATTTCACAATTTGTATGGAAACACAAAAGCCCCTGAATAGCCAAAGCAATCTTGAGAATGAAAAACAGAGCTGGAGGAATCAGGCTCCCTGACTTCAGACTATACTACAAAGCTACAGTAATCAAGACAGTATGGTACTGGCACAAAAACAGAAATACAGATCAATGGAACAGGATAGAAAGCCCAGAGATAAACCCACACACATATGGTCACCTTATCTTTGATAAAGGAGGCAGGAATGTACAGTGGAGAAAGGACAGCCTCTTCAATAAGTGGTGCTGGGAAAACTGGACAGCTACATGTAAAAGTATGAGATTAGATCACTCCCTAACACCATACACAAAAATAAACTCAAAATGGATTAAAGACCTAACTGTAAGGCCAGAAACTATCAAACTCTTAGAGGAAAACATAGGCAGAACACTCTATGGCATAAATCACAGCCAGATCCTTTTTGACCCACCTCCTAGAGAAATGGAAATAAAAACAAAAATAAACAAATGGGACCTAATGAAGCTTCAAACCTTTTGCACAGCAAAGGAAACCATAAACAAGACAAAAAGACAACCCTCAGAATGGGAGAAAATATTTGCAAATGAAGCAACTGACAAAGGATTAATCTCCAAAATTTATAAGCAGCTCATGCAGCTCAATATCAAAAAAAACAAACAACCCAATCCAAAAATGGGCAGAAGACCTAAATAGACATTTCTCCAAAGAAGATATACAGATTGCCAACAGACACATGAAAGAATGCTCAACATCATTAATCATTAGAGAAATGCAAATCAAAACTACAATGAGATATCATCTCACACCGGTCAGAATGGACATCAGCAAAAAATCTACAAACAATAAATGCTGGAGAGGGTGTGGAGAAAAGGGAACCCTCTTGCACTGTTGGTGGGAATGTAAATTGATACAGCCACTATGGAGAACAGTATGGAGGTTCCTTAAAAAACTACAAATAGAACTACCATACAACCCAGCAATTCTACTACTGGGCATATACCCTGAGAAAACCATAATTCAAAAAAAGAGTCATGTACCAAAATGTTCATTGCAGCTCTATTTACAATAGGCAGGACATGGAAGCAACCTAGGTGTCCATCAACAGATGAATGGATAAAGAAGATGTAGCCATATATACAATGGAATATTACTCGGCCATAAAAAGAAAGGAAATTGAGTTATTTGTAGTGAGGTGGGTGACCTGGAGTCTGTCATACACAGTGAAGTAAGTCAGAAGGAGAGAAACAAATACCGTATGCTAACACATATATATGGAATCTAAGAGAAAAAAAAAAGGGTCATGAAGAACCTAGGGGTAAGACGGGAATAAAGACACAGACCTACTAGGGAATGGACTTGAGGATATGGGGAGGGGGAAGAGTAAGCTGTGACAAAGTGAGAGAGAGGCATGGACATATATACACTACCAAACATAAAATAGATAGCTAGTGGGAAGCAGCCGCATAGCACAGGGAAATCAGCTCAGTGCTTTGTGACCACCTAGAGGGGTGGGATAGGGACAGTGGGAGGGAGGGAAACGCAACAGGGATGGGATATGGGAACATATGTATAACTGATCCACTTTGTTATAAAGCAGAAAGTAACACACCATTGTAAAGCAATTATACTCCAATAAAGATGTTAAAAAAATTAAAAAATAAGTAAAAATTCAAATGTCTCCTCTGACATCTGAAGGACAGGACTTCCCCCGCATTATAAACCTATGTTAAACAATAAAAGCTTATAAAAATAAGCTAAGAAACCCTTCTATAATTAAAAAAAAAACTATTGGTAGTCTTTTAAATGTCACAGTTAGGGTTAACGTTCCATCTACCTAATAAAGATAATTAACTTTGTTGCTGTGAAAAAAAAAAAAAAAGAACAAATGGCATAGAGAAAGAGAGTAGAGAATATGCTAGAAATAAAGAGCATCTGGTGTTTGTTTGGGTTTTTTTTAAAAGTATTTGTATTTGATTTTATGAAAGTAAACTTCTGGAATTTATTTTCACTTGCTGAAGTCAAAGGATACGCAGAAAAGTTCTCAAAATATAGCTCACCTATTAAGAATCAACTCCACAAAAGCCCTTGGTTAATCAGACTTACTCTTTTGATATTTTGCTTTTAAAAGAAAAAGGCAAATCAATAAGACAGATTCTAATAAGGAAATTAAGAAGTAACTTCCCTAGCATACACACGAAAAATATTTTTCATGGCTTCAATGTACTCAGTTCTTAAGAGTAAATGAAGATTTTGCCAAATCCCTTTTTCTCTATCTATATTTTTATTGCAATGCAAACAAATGTTTAGAACTATAATTCCAAGGCACTCTCTGCAAGAGATTCTTAACCTGGGATCTATTACCAGGGGCTCAATGGGGGGGCTGCAGGGGTCTCTAAATTGTATGCAAAATTGTGTGTGTGTGTGGGTGCGCACGCACGCGTGTATGTCTTTCTTGATAATTTATGATATTATCAACAGCTCTTATTAGATTCTCAAAAGTTTATATTGCAAAAATGTAAAACAAAGCAAACAATGTTCCACATTTTTCAGCCATTAAGAATTAGATTTAACGCAATATTTTTTCTTCACAAAACAGTAAAGTAGCTCAGCAATGTCTAGAATGATTTTTCACCACAAAGGTTAAAGTGGCACTCAATAACGTAGAAGATTAGCTGGTACACTCCAGTAAACTGAGGTTTTGTAATTTACCTTACAAAGGTAAGGTAAAAAACAAAACTTCCCAGTTAAATGATCAATCCATGCGGATTCCCAAAGGGAGTGACTAACAATAAATCATCCCTTAAGCCCCAAGATGCTTCACGCGTTCAATGTGATGCTGTTGGTAGTTGTCATTGAGTTGAGTTAAAATGCATTAACTTCATGTATTTAGGTAAGACACTGAATGGAAACAGAAAACTTAATATTGAGCACAGTTTTACTTACTGTTTCCCAATGACTTTGCCTTTTTCCCACTTCTTAAAAAGATTATGCAGAGACAAATATGCCTTGCGTATTTTTATGCGACAACAGAGTAAGCCAGGGTATACATAATTAATGCAACGCATAACAACTGCATCTCTTCTCTGACATAAATGCTTGTGAGAAGCTAATCAACCAGAATCTTTAGTTCCATAATAAGTAAATCTCAGCAGGTGAAGTGGGGGAGTGGAGGCTTACTGTTGTCTGCCCTCCTGCCTTCCAAACAGAAAGTATCCCTTGTAGAGTTCATACCATACCTGGGGGGAAACCTCTGAAGGCACATTGTGCTAATAATCTACAGTATTTCTATCCCTCGACACAATTAGCCTTGTTTTGTCCACTCTGCGACCACCACTTTCTTTGTTAGGTAGTGCAACCAATGTTTGTCCTCTCTCTCCTGGAAATACAGAAATGGGCTGACTTCTCCCCTCACAAATCACCCCAAATCCACAGGGCTGTTGGGAGAATAAGCTGCAATTCAGCATTATAATAAAAATGTCTGCTTTTTAGAGACTCCAAATTGCTGGTTACTACTATTTATTTCTAACATTTTGAGAAAGAAAGGTGATTGTAGTTCAGCCGAAGTGACTCCAAGTGCTGCAGAGGAGAACCTGTTTGGGGAGAGAAGGGGAATCAGTATGTAAGGTGGTCTCACAGACTTTTATACTTTTATTTAATCCTCACAATTCTAAAAGAGGATTATTATAATTACAAAATTACTGACGCTGAATCTAAGCCCCAGAGAGGTGTCACAGCTAGGAGGTGGTCAAACACATATTTCTATGCAGGTTTATCACATGGTTCCCAAACTGATACACTCTCATTTTGCTGACACTTTTTAAAGCCATGAAATATAAATTTGAAAGTTCTGTAAGTGTGGAAACCTAAAGATACCTAAGATACATTTCTTTTAAAATGTTTTCATAATACTAAGGCATGTATATTTGAAACGGTGAGCCAACTGGAATAAGCACAAATTGATCACTGGAACGGAATACGTAACAAGAAATAGGGCGTTCATAGAGAGTAATTTATTTCTTACAACAACTGTTTGAGTATTAATTTAAAGCTGGGAACACTGAGGCTCAGAGAGAGTAAGTAAATTGCCTGAGGTCACATCACTAGTAAATGGCAAGTGAAGGATGTGAACCCATGTTGTCAATTTGCCATTCGTGACATCATGCTAACACGTACTCCTGAGAGTAGGCTAACTGCTAGGACAAACAGATCAAAAACTTTACAATGGATCAGACACAACAGAAGTTTATTTTTTGCTCACATAACAGTAGTAGGTGGGAGGCAGGTTTTGGGGTAGCTCTCCTCCACACAGTGATCCAGGGACTCAGGCTGAGCAAGGCTTGGCCATTCTTGCCTTGCCACATGGCCTCCAGTTGGGCTGGGTGTCATTTCCATTTGAGCTGGCTGGATGGAAGAGGGCATGGAGGAGCCTGCAAGGGAGTTTTTATTTTTTACAGTCTAAGCCTGGAGGTGGTATACATCACATATTTTCATCTTCCATTGGCTGGAAGGCAGTTATATGGCCACACCTAAGACAAGCTGAGAAATATAGTTTAGACACATGTCCAGAAATAAAAAGGAGAACGTGATTTGGGTGAAGAAAATACTCTCTACCCCACTGGCTTAGAAAATGAATCTCCTTTTTTGGCTGTACGCGGGCCTCTCAATTCTGTGGCCTCTCCCGTTGCGGAGCACAGGCTCCGGACGTACAGGCTCAGCGGCCATGGCTCACGGGCCCCGCCGCTCCGCGGCACGTGATATCCTCCCAGACCGGGGCACGAACCCATGTCCCCTGCATCGGCAGGCGGACTCTCAACCACTGCGCCACCAGGGAAGCCCCATGAATCTCTTTTAAAGTGAGAAAAGAATAGGCCCAAGAACAGTGGAGACTACTAGAAATTTGTGGGGAAAGCATTGTAGATGTGTTGTATTAGTTCATAATCAGGCTCTAGAATTAGGAAGCTTGATATCAATGCCTAAAGCCACTGATCATTACGTGATTTTTAGCTTTACCCTCTCTGTATCTTACTTTTTCTCATTATTAAAATGAGGACAGACATATATATTTAAACAGTTACTTATACCTACATGGAGTTGATTCTAAGATTTAATGTTGAAAAATCATGGTACAGAAGGCTAATTGCCTGTAATATTCATTCTTTCCTTCTTCCTTTTTCATAATAGAACCTTCTAAGTTTGAGATGGACTTATGTTCCCCAGGCAGACCCTACATTTCCCTGACTTCCGGTAAACAAGGTGTGGCCACGTCAATCAATTCTTGGCAATGAGATATGAGCATAATATAAACCAGATCCTTAACAGCAGCCTGTTGGCCCTCCCTTTTCTCTTTGGTTGGGGATGTCCCTTTTGTCTTTTTTTCTGAAGGAGGAAACACGGGTGAGTGTGATGAACCAGTTTCCAACCTACAGAGGAGGGAACACGTTGAAGGAAGGTGAAGCAACACCACAGAAGGTACCCGAGTCCCTGGATGATGCTGGCAAAGACAGCTGCCCTAACTCCCTGCACTGCTCGCCATCTTAGACGTCTATGTGAACGAGAAGTAATTCGTCTTGTGTAAAGCCTTCATTTCAGTCTCTATTAAAGCACCCAAACAAACACCTAGCTCTTACAACATCTGGAGTACCTAGAACAGGGCCACCATATAGCAAATGCTCAACAAGTGATGACTCCTCTCACTATTTCACAGGGAGCGTATAACCAGAGCCCATTTCCCAAGTCTACTCTGAGGAAAGCTACCTTATAATGATAAGCATTAACAGTTCTCAGAATAAAAGCAGGGATATGGGGGGATGGGGTCAAATAGTACTCAGAAAGATACTGCATTAAAAGTAAATGAGTTCCTCTACTGATGAATTTCTAAGTCTTAAATCTTCTAATGATATGATTACTCTTAAGGAAAGGGAAAGAGTATGTAGGGTTTCCTAAACTTGTTAGACACGTGGCACCCTTTTTCAAGAAGCATGTATTATAGAGATAGTGTTCTGTGGACACAACTTGGAGAAATATTTTACTAGAGAATGAATTTCAAAAATTCTCCGTGAACCAGGCTGAGATTATCCTGAAAAAGCACCCTACACTTACAGTATGGCACGAGTATATAAAAGAATACTAATTCATATTTACTATAAATAAAACTGTACTTCTATATTCTTCATACTGTCTTCAAAATAAATCCACTGAGTAGCTAAATATAGTAACTTCTGAGTCAATCACGAATTTCAAAACCAAGTAGTTAGTATTTCCTGAGTAACCACAGAGCTAGAGAATCAGGAACCGAGAAAGGAAGAGGAAATGATAGAGGGGATACAAAACCATGGCTACCCTGATTTTGATGGAGAGCATTTCCGAAACCTAGATATAGTTTTCTATCCAAGCCATTCCAAGCAGATGAATTAATAAGTACATGTCAGGGGAAAAAAATTGCCTGGAAATCCAAAAACAACAAAACCACAAGAGGAAAAGAAGCATGAAGTCAATTACGGCTAACATGTCAAGTTGACCACAAATTCTTATATTAATAAGAACGCTCTGTGCGTATCACAATGGATCTCCCTTAGAGACATTCTGATAGCTAAATACTGCATTTTGGTGATTTCACAGTTACATTAAGTCCAAAGTGTTTAGCTAGGATTCCATCTTCAAGAGATAAAACAAACAGCACTTAAAATATAGAACAAATTAGAAAATACGGTTCCATGAATTTGGATAGAATTGATAGACTAGCAAGTCAGAGAGCCTGCTTTAATCTTCTTTCTCTCCTCCCATTTGAATACAAATTGGAGGAAAGACAGTAGGAATCTAAAGTAAGATCCCTCCTCAACATTTGAAGATGACTATGTTTTTATGAGCCAGCTGTTAGAAGAGAAACACAAAGATTCTCTGACAGGCACTTAAGAGGAAAGCACTAACAGTTGAAAAAAGGTGAGCCAATTAAACCACTTACGCCTAATATAGTTCTGCATAGTCCAAGCACCTGGCTGGGAGTAAACATTTACTTTCTGCTGCATGATATTTAATCAGTTCCTCAGGTGGTGGAGGGCTCCATTCAGAAGGGCGGGTCTCTCTGACCTTACTCATCTCTCTTTTTTTTTTTTAACATCTTTATTGGGGTATACTTGCTTTACAATGGTGTGTTAGTTTCTGCTTTATAACGAAGTGAATCAGTTATACATATACATATGTTCCCATATCTCCTCCCTCTTGCGTCTCCCTCCCTCCCACCCTCCCTATCCCACCCCTCCAGGCGGTCACAAAGCACCGAGCTGATCTCCCTGTGCTGCGTGTGGCTGCTTCCCACTAGCTATCTACCTTATGTTTGGTAGTGTATATATGTCCATGCCTCTCTCTCGCTTTGTCACAGCTCACCCTTCTCCCTCCCCATATCCTCAAGTCCGTTCTCCAGTAGGTCTGTGTCTTTATTCCTGTCTTACCCCTAGGTTCTTCATGACATTTTTTTTTCTTTATTTCCATATATATGTGTTAGCATACGGTAGGACAGCCTCTTCAATAAGTGGTGCTGGGAAAACTGGACAGGTACATGTAAAAGTATGAGATTAGATCACTCCCTAACACCATACACAAAAATAAGCTCAAAATGGATTAAAGACCTAAACGTAAAGCCAGAAGCTATGAAACTCTTAGAGGAAAATATAGGCAGAACACTCTATGACATAAATCACAGCAAGATCCTTTCTGACCCACCTCCTAGAGAAATGGAAATAAAAACAAAAATAAGCAAATGGGACCTAATGAAACTTACTCATCTCTTAATTGGAAACACTGTTTAATGTCCTGTGTCCCCAGTACCTCCTCGGTGTATCACCATCGTATTTGAGCCCCATTAGACCAGTCACACCCTCAAACTCAGCACTCCTTTCGGGGGTGGGGGGGTGACAAACTCAGGGATTTCCAAAGGTTCCTGGGATGTCCTGCCAGGTGCTGAGAAACGAAAGGTAGTTTTCGGATGGATAGGAGGAAACGAAGGTAAAAGGCTCAGCAGCAAAGCGCGAGGACTCCTTACATTGAATTAGGGAGCAGATGAGAAGAAAATTATCCCTGTTTCGACCATTTGGAAAAGTAGTTTAGTAACCGATGTGTTTGAAATATTTGGGGGCAATAAAATACATTCGATGAATTAACATAATCCCTCTGAACACTAAAACGTAAAGAAACATGAAAGGTGGCACTAGAAGGGATTTTAAAACATCCAGAGAAATGTCTTTATTTTATGGTTGAGAAGAGGACACCGTAGAGGGTTGATGTGCCCAGCCAATCAGATAAATTGGTTCATGGTAACATTAGAACGCCACCCCCCTTTGACTCTCAGTCCGAGTAGAGGTTAAGATCACTGACTGGACAGACTGTCTAGTTGGAATCTTGGCTCTACTACTGTTTGGCTGTATGAATTTGGGCAAGTATTTGCCTTCCCTATCCACCTCCTTAGCTGGGAAATGAGAGTAATAATAGTACCCACCTCACAGGGTTGTTTTGAGGATTAAATGAGCTTATATGTGTGAAGTACTTAATACAGCTTCCGGCACAATATAAGTGCTATATAAGTGTTAAGAGATTTCTGCTCTTTTCTCTGTCACCTGACTTTGGAAAACACTACCATGCAATGGTAGAAATAGGCATTTGTCTTGCCACTTAGAGATACTCAAAACCAACACCTATGAGAGTATCTCTGCGTGCCATGCTATCAAACAGGCATGAGAGCTTGGGAACGCTGCCCTCAGTCCCACAGAGAGAGCTCTGGTGAGGTCTGGGAGGAGGTCATGAAGCAGAAAAGTCTATCTGACCTATAGCTCTTCACTACTCCTCGGCTTCCTTGTCCTTTGGAGTTGGATGGATTTCAAGACTGGTTGGGAAGTTGAGTCTCTTTGCCTGATGAAATAGACAAGAACTAGACAAGGGGCTAAAAATTCTTTCGCCATGCATTTTCCTATCATGACCAACCCGAAGCTAACAGCAGCCTTTTACAGCTAGGGTGGCAAAATAAAGCAACCTGTGGCTTTCAGCGCTTCCATCAGCAAGTGCTGGAAGGTTGATAATATTTGTTATTTCTGAATCTCACGGCCATCTGGGAGCACAGTTATCTCTGTAGAGCCCTTTGATATCTTTGGAAAAGGGGAATGCCAGAGACCTAAGTGGCACTATTGCCGATTTGCTGACCAGGGAGCTGCTTTACTCCATCACTTCCTCCCCAAACCTACTTTTCTGAGTGACATTTGCCCATATTAAATAAGGCAGCTGTTAGGAGACAGATTTGCGATGAATCATAGAAAAATAAAATGTTATCTTAAAACTGTTTCTGTTCTTTGAACCTGGTTGGCTTCTCTTCCAGACAAGGCTGGTGACTCAGGCTGGGCTTGTCCAGGTGAAATCAAACATATATAAGTAAATGCTTTGGCCATTTCAGAACATGCTGGCCCGACTGTGTGGAACTCTTCTGATGGGCTAAAGTCAAGTGGAACAGTAAACGCTTTGGTTCCTGTCTTACTAGATTGTGTTTATGTCGCATGGTCTTGGATGGCAACAATAGTTGCTACAATTTGTTGAATTATTTTGTGCCAGAAATTTTAGACTATTGGCTTTCTTCTTCTTTTTTAAATCTCAGCTGCTACAAAGTAATACATTTTTACATTATGAACTGTTGCATACCACACATACACATTCCGACAATTAAGAGTCTTATGAAACAACTTACCCTAAATACATACAGTGCACTGCAATATTTTCTCTTCTATGTTATTTTGGGGTTCTAAAAATGCCAGTTTTGACCCATTAAATTGATTTTTAAGTCTCACGAATGGATTGCAATCTACAGTTGAAAAACACTGCCTTAGACCAATTTATGCCTCGAAATAAGCTTTCAAGGCAGATATTTGTATCAGATTTCATGCAAGATAGTTCAGTAGAGAACATTTAATAAGGGGAACCAGTTACAAGGGCTTAGAAGAGCTGAAATGCCAAACAGGGAACAGTGAGGAAGTCCAGGTAACGGCAACCACAGGAAAAGGCTATCTTCACGGAGGCTGGAGGGACTGAGGGAAAGGTGCTGTTATCAGAGCGCAGAAGCCGGGCCACCTGCAGGGACCTGGGACAGCAGACTGTGTAGCAGGAAGTGGGATCAGGGAAAGTGGGACCCCAGAAAGTGAGCTGTGCTGGGGTGGCTGGAACCAAACGAGGAGAGACAGTCACTATTAGAGATGCCTCTGAGAAGGTAAGAGGGAGAGAGATAAAGAAATGACTTAACTTTCCCCACCCTCCAATCGCCTACCATTTCCTCCCATTGGTCACATCTACTCAGCAGCCAGTGGAAATGTAGTTTTCAGGGATCAGCTCTGAGATACAGAGGTAAACAGGGGAAGCTATCTGAGAGCCAGCAGACAAATGACCCGCACATCCAGGGACAGCGTCATGGATGTGTAACCTGCCGTGTCACACAGGCTCTAAAGGGCTCTTGCACTTGATTTCATGCTCTGCGATCACCATCCTGAAATTCATAATATTGTTTGAACAGAGGATCCTGCATTTTCACTTTGCACTGGGCCCGTGAATTGTGGAGCTGTTCCAGTGCACAGCATCATTATTCCAATTGCACAGATGAGAATACTGTGGCTCAAAGAGTTTATTCAGTTTACTGGGTGTTTCACAAAAGTGAATAAAGGGAAATCTGAAACCAGCCTGGTAGGAGGCCAAAGTCCACACTCTTTCCAGTAAGCCACAGGTCAATTCCATCCCCCGAACAGAACTAAAAAGCAGAAGGGCAAATCATGCAGGTAAATCTCTTCCAGTTCACTAAGGGACTCACATTCTCCGCCACTGCAACTCAGAGGATAATTCCTGCCATTCCCTTTCGGCCACTGCACGCCCAAATAAACATTAACTCAGCCCTTGGGGGCTTGTTAACAACAGCTGAAAAGATGCAAATAGGATTTCTCCTGTTTCTCTGCTGAAGAAGCAGCGTAATTAACAGTAGAGAAATGGAACACTCCTTTTTTCTTCAAAATTTGCCTTGCAAGAGGGATGTAAAGGAGAAAATACACACAGACTTGACTTCAGTGGTCAATTCCCTTCTCAACCCTTACTAAGAAATGAATCGAAGCTGTGGGTGCTGACTTCTCCTCTTCCAAATAGCAGTCAACTCTCTTCCCTTCTCCCCTTTGTCTGCTGTCAAATTTTTAGACATGAGGTTTTCCTACAATAAAAGCTTCCTAGCCTCACTTTCTGGGGTAATCCTGGTCTTACTAACAGTTAAATCAGGAATTCAGCCAAACAAATTTGGCAGGAATCAACTCAGAGGGAACAACATTAATTAACGCAAAGAATCCCTAATGTAATTAGCATAACGTCTCTATCTTAATATTTCAGTGATCATTCGTTGTTAGTTAGAAAACCTCACGTGGTCTTTGCCTCATATGGTCTTTGCCTTTTGTATGGCTTATAAGACTTGAAGCAGAGTTTAATGCTACAGTATTTAATACAACAATATATTATTACTGTTCAACTTCATACAAAATAAAGTATCACTAGTTAGTCATCATTATCACCTTTTTTGTGCCCATTCCATCTCTACAGGGTTCCCTGCAACCTGAGCAACACAAGAAAAGCCTAATTATCAGAGGCTCATCTGCAGAGTGATAAAGTTGAAACCTCTGAGATCAATTCTATACCAATTCTAGACAGATAAGGAAAGTACTATCTGGAGAGATGCTGGGAACAGGCCCTGGGGCTTCTGGCCTAACTAGAATGTAAAGATGATCTTGGGCAAATCTCCTACCACTATTTCATATTCTTTCCCTGGGATAAGCTCAATTTTTCATTCCCCAGGTACAGCTTCCTAAGTCTACCTTGAGTAGTCCCTCAATAAACATTTACTGAATGTCTACTACGTACCAGGCAGGCAAAATACTGAGGACTTAAAAATGAATGACATGACCTCTACTCGAAAAAGCATGGACTCGTGAGAAATCTGACAATTTTCCCACCGTAGGACTGTAATTCACATCTGCGGCCACGGCATGAAGCAGGGAAGCGATGACTAACAAGCCTGGTTAAAAGCCTAACAAAGACTTAACAGAGGAGGTGCCTCTTGAGTACTGACAATATAAACCAGAAAGTCATCCACAAAATTATCATCACTAGTAGCAATAAGATCCCTCAGCTAAAACAGAGATAACTACTTCAAGAATACAGACCCTAAGCCGATTTGCCAATTTGTCAGCTTCCAGTTTTGGGAAAATGATGGTATCGGATTCAGAAGTGGGTGATCACTTGCTTTACTCTGAAGGGTCTTCATTTCTGTGTGTTTCAGTTTGTAATTATAAGAATCACCTGGAGGGAAGAATCGGGATCTCCAGACAGACACACTTCTGAGTATGTGTGTAATCAGGCAAGTTTGGGGAAAACTGCATTATTCTACTTCATCCACGTCTTACTGAGAAGGCTTTTTATACTTCTGAGGAGTGAGTATGGGGACTGTGGGAAAAGAGAAAAGCCATCTGTAAGCACAGCAACTGAGGGATTCAGGATCACAGAGTTTTGGGTTCAGTTCCAGAGGGGGCAGTTCACAAGGATGTGCCGGGTACATCATTCAACTTTACATCAGTCCCATAAACGGAGGAGACCCTATTTGATCACACTGACACAGAGCTTCAGACAGAAGGGATGTTTAAAAGGGGAGCATGCCCTTGCTCAGGGTTGTCATTAGAAAAAGAAAGGAGGGATTCTCCCCTTACACTCGCTAGCACACAAAAGAGCAAAGCTCTCCCTTACAAAGTATTTCCTTTAGGAGATGAATCAGAAGCAAACACTACCTGGTGATTTCAACCGCTCTCTGTGTTCTTTTTTTCTGTTCTCCTCTCATGTCTTCCTCAATTATCACTTTATAAACCACCGCTGGTTTCTCTCTTTTCCTTCCCTTTTTTCCCTCCTCTCTCTCCCTTTGACCCTCTCTCTGCCCTTTCTTCTGACACTTTTTCTAGCCTCTCCTTTGACTCTTGAGCCCTTGAATTCCCTCCAATCTTTCCCCCATTATGGAATGACATTCATTCCCCCACCACCCCTGTCACCCTCCCTTCCATTCTCTTTCCTCTTGCTTTCAAGATCCTAAGGGTCTTGCTTAGGTTTTCCTTTTGTTTTCTTTCCCACTGAGATAAATATGCCCTTCAGAAATTCTAGCAAGTTTTATTTTTTTAAATGTAGCAATAAAATAGCTACCATTTACTCAGCACCTGTTATGTTCCAAATAACAGTATGGAATTTGCAAATATTAGTCCCCTTAATCCTTTTAATAGCTCTCGGATGTAGAATAGTCAGTTCCGTTGTATAGAGGAAGAAGGCTAGACTCAGAAAAGTTGACTAATTTACCCAAAGCCTCATACATAGAAAGAGAAGAGGTTTGTCCATGTTAATATCAGAAGTCACCCAAGGCTTTGTGTCATTCCAGTAGAGATTGTAGCTAATAAACAAGGTAAACTATAAGCTCCTTGTTCTTCTTTATGCTTTAATGATTTGGTGATTCTTAGCATAAAAAGTCATGTTATTTACATCCACGAATAATGTTGGTCTCAGTTATTATTGAACATGGAACTTTTATTTTCCCCTTGAACTTTTTGGTATTAATGGGAAATCTTCAGGGAACTTATCTAGGGAACATATAGAGATATTAACTATGGCTTCCTGGATATAATGCTTCAAGTACATTGGGCTTGACGGTGATTCTGATTTGGACCAGCTGGGGAACTGACTGTGTAGGTCTGGTTGGAATCCATTCTATAGTGGAAACAAAATAGAACCAGGAAGAAACAGAATATTTGGATCCTCATCCCTATTTTACTACCTACCAGCTGAGGGACCCTGGGCCTGAATTTGCTCATTGGTAAAACTAAAATTTTGGACTAGATGGTCTCCAAAGTCCCTTCTACTTCTCGTAGTCTTAGGTTTTAACGTTTTTCCTGGATCCCCAAATCAACCTGTTCAGGCAACTGAACTCTGCATGTGCCCAAGCATGGTCATGATCCAGCAACCCTCTACGTTAATGGGAAACCTTAGGAACAAGGAGGAAAAGGAATGGATGTATATGATGTGTATGGGTGGAAAGATGTTTGGGCTTCCACCCCACTGCTCACTCCATGAAGCCCCAGCCTTCCTAATATGATTAGTAGAGAAATCATAAAGCTGTTATCAAGGCAACTGACAGACACTCAAGTAGGATTTTCACTCTGATTCATGGAGGATGTTTTAATTACACCAAAGATGCTGCAGTAGGAATTAAACTATATTTAATAAACAGGCATGTAATAGATGTTCCATGCCTGCATGATTTAATAGACAGTATTGTCTTCTGTCTGTATTAGTTTTTTATTGCTTCTGTGACAAATTATCATAAACTTACTGCCTTAAAACAACATACATTTTTTATCTTACAGTTCTATAGAAGCGCGGAATGGGTCTCACAAGACTAAAATCAAGATGTTCTCAGGGCTTCCTTTCTGGAAGCTCGAGCGGAGAATCTTATTCCTTGTCTGTTTCAGCTTCTAGAGGCTGCAATGTTCCTTGGCTAGTGAAATTCCTTCCTCCATCTTCAAAAGCAGCAATAATGGCTTGAGTCCTTCTCCAATCTTATCACCCCCACCTCTTCTGTCTCCCTCTTCCACTTTTAAGGAATCTTATGATTATTTGAGGCCTACCTGGATAATCCAGAATAGTCTCTCTATTTTAAGGTCAACTGATTAGTAACCTTAATTCCATCTGCAACCTAATTCCCCTTCGCCATGTAACATGACATATTTACAGGTTTCAGGGATCAGGGCATAGATATCTTTGGAAGGTCATTGTTCTGCCTACCACACTGTCCATTTTTTTCTGGGTTTAAAAGTTTGATAGGAACAGGAACACTTTATGAAGCTTTAGTGAGACAGCTTATTAGTTCTGGCATCAATCTCTATCAAGAAGCTTTGATAACCTTGCAGTGAAAGTAGACACTCACATAGGGATGACAAGTCATTCCTTTCATTGCTAATTAAGCTGACTTTGCCCATAAATTTTTAGAAATCAAGGACTTGTACATATTTCAAAAGAGACTTCAGTTTATCTTTATAGGAGAGAGATCCTGATATTTTTTTAACACAGTAGGGTTGTTTAAGATCATTCGGGTACCACCTCTGGAATTCACAAGATTTATTCCTTTACTTAGAACATCAGTCAGCAGCCTCCTAAAGAACGTGTATTTTATCAGTTACCTGCAAGAACTTTAGTCCTGCCACCTTATGAAATTTTTACCCCAGCACTGCATGTGAGCATAAATAAAATGAAATAGTATTGGTATTCTTCAGCATTATGAATCAGGGAACTGACTGACTAAAAACTCAAGAATGGTTAACTCTAACCCTTAATGGCTTTGGAGCAGCTGGCGCCAAAAATCAATATACAAAAGTCAAAGAATGTCAATGTGCTTATTTTCCCTATGAAAATTCTCCAGGAGTTCTTCTGGGTTTCTTATTGCTCTCGTCTTTCAAATGCCAACTGAGAAATAGCTGTCATTTTTTTTTATCTTCATGTCAGGTCAACTGAAAGGAAATGCCAAAATGGAAAACAAATATCTAATAGCATCTAGAAAACTCCGGCATGTTATTTCCTGGTATCCCTAAATTTGAGACCAAAAATAAATCCTGATTTACTTCTACTATAAAGTATGACACTTTCAACACAACATACAATTAAATTTTAATAAGACAATTAGTTTACTTTAACTGGGCTTAAAATAATGTTTACCAGGGCTGAATAAGAAAGGAAGAAAATGCAGTTTTTATTCTTCAATTTCAGTTTGATGACAGAAGTCTCTGTGCAATAGAATAGCCCACTTTCAATTTTTTTAAAGAGGGAATAAATTACATATGCATTTTCAACAACTCTAACCACTCATTCTAGTTTTCCTTCTGCTCCTCTTTTCTCTCTATATATAATTTATTGTGAATATATTGTTAGAGTAGTCAAATTACTAAAGAAATATCTGTAACATTAATCATCACATCTGAAGCAGGCTGGATAGCACATATTTTTATGAGCTCATTATACAGAAGAAATACTCTAAGGCAGTGATTGCCATTTTACGGGCCTTTCTTAGACAAGGTACTGTAGGTCCAGAACTGCCAACCATCAGATCCCCATCTTTACTCTCATCTCAAGATGAATCCACTTGCCACAGTGCAACCCGAGCCCGCCGAGACGATCGCCTATGCGAAGAGTTGTATGATCCAAACACATTGCAACTGACTTCCATATGGTGACCAGTTGGTGACAAAATAGAACTGCATGTGGTTATATGCACAAGCTGTCTGGCTGTTATAAAAAGAAAATTTTGACCAATATGATTAAATCAGGATGTATGTTAAAATATAATGATTAAATTCAAAGAACAAATTAAGTGTCCCTCCCATGAGCAAACTCTGGAAAAACAAGGGAGACACATGCAAATTTCCACAGGTGTTTGCAGACCAAATATGTCTAAAGCAGTTATCACACGGCCATAGGTACACACAACTTCTGTGCCTTTCACTTCTCAACTTGCTTTTTCTTTCTATAATTCTGTATTCTGAGAGAGCAGGCAAGTCTGTCCATTTGGCAGAATTAGTAGCACATCAAGAACTGCTCTCTATGGGGGGATGAGATGGAGTTTCCAGAAGAATTTCCACTAATCAAAAAAAAAAAAAAAAAAAAAAAATCCTGGGCAGGAAAAAAGAGAAGCATGGAACCTGTTATCCAAAGTGGCCATGTTTGGCCATCCAAGGGTTATATCACCACAGAACTTTGGGGAAAAAACTACTATTAATCACAGTATGTTTTTAACTTATGTATCCTAATTACAAATGTAAGTAATAAGAACATCAAGAGTTGCATTTCCTAGTAAATGCCTCCCTCCTAGGCAGTATTTATAAGCCTTGAGAAGCCCAACAGCATGGGCTTGAGTGCCATCCTATAAATAATGAGATACAGACTCAAGGGATTTAAGACAAGCCACTCAAGGGCTGTAGTACTGTTTGGAATCCAGAACTGCCTAGTTCCAAAGACTGATCTTTTTGTACAACAGTAAATTGAAAACGTTTTTCTTCCTTTAGCAGGGGAAGTCTTCAACAGATAAAGGCAGAGCAGGTTTGAGAGAAGTCGGGGTGGGAAGATCCCAGAGCCTCGAGCCCCACCCCGTGCTCACTCCCATTTCCTTCTTCACGGAGCAGTCTTGGACCTTTCTAGAATCTTAGGTCTCCAAAAACAAAACAAAACAAAGCAAAACAAAAACCCCCAGCAGCCTGAAAAGCACTGCACTACATCAACCTGCTGTCTTCTTACCTTTATTACAATTTCCATTATCTCTCCCCAGATGATGTTCTAGAAAGGCACCAAGACACCTCAAAGATGGACGGTGTACCTGCTGGGCTTTCCTGCTGGGCCAGGTGCGTAACGGAGTGCATGGAGATATGTGTGTCTGTTATTCTCCATCACAGCACTTAGCACAATTTTTAACTGTTTGTTTGTCAATGTCTTCATTTATATTCTGTCTCCCTCCCTAGACTGTAAATTCTTGGGCTGGGGGAGGGGAGTGCAAGAGCAATTGTCACTTTTCCTTCTGTATTCCCCAGCACCTAGCATACAAAAGTCTTTGTCAACTGTCTGAAGATTGTTAAAGGTGAATTTGAAAGCAAGAATCACTTTTTTCTCCAAGTCAGCTTCTGAAAAAACAACCCTCCATCCAACACCCAGATTCATTCTCCAACGAAGTCTACTCAACTACCCAATTCTAAATGCAAAGCCCTTTTAAAAAGGGCTAACTGAAAAGCACATTTAAAAAAAAAGAAAGAGAAAAAAAGGCACATTTCAACAGAAAATTCACTTCATCTGCTTTCCATAACCAAAGAGCCTCAAAAGACTACATCTGGTACATTGACATATTAGTATAAATTACAAAATTCAAAATCTCAGTACAGCTTGGAAGGAAAGAGACACACAGAACCGTTTCTGACTTCTATACTAAATGGGGGAAAAAAACCACTTGGTGCATGTGGGTTTTCAGTTTGTTTGGTTTTAATTTTTCCTCCACATTAAACATAACCATCATGCTATTTTTTTTGACATGCTCTTAACCTTGCATCTGCCTCAGCATCTCATTTATTGCTTGCTATATGACTAATCAAATTTATCACTTAGAACCAATAGCTAAAAAGCTCACTTCAGCTAAACTCTTCATAGATACAATAAAAGAACACAACACAATCTAGGTCATTTTTTGGTTTTTTTTTTCATGTTCCATATCTGCTTTCACTAAAAAAAAAAAAAAAAAAAAAAAAAAGGAAGAAAGTCTGCTTCCCCCAAACAAGAAAGTCTGAAAAAATCTGCTGGCTTCCTTCCTTCTCTCCAAGGAATAAGCTTTCTGTTTTTATCCCCGATCATTGTTTCCTATGTTTTGAGCAACCCTGACTTGTGTGTGTGTGGACAAGGAATAAGCAGTCATAGGTGGAAGTCTGTCTTGGAATTCTTTCCATGGAGAAAGTGAACCCCAGAAACTGAGGCCCCGGGGAAAGTGTACGTGTGGGGAGAGGATTAGAATCACTTGCATTCCAGAATGAGGACAAGCCAGTTAGATGAATAAGTACAGAATTCTAAATGCTTCTGATTATTTTCAGCCTCTATTTATGCTGCCCTTAATGTCCACTGAAATAAGCGGGATACATGCAGTTGCATATTCTATTTGGGTCTAATTTAATAGTCAGAAATGAGATATCAGAAAATGTCTGAAAAAAGCAGTATGTGGAATAAATACATATTTTATTCTGCATACTAATAACCAGAACGGTCCCTTGCATTGCTTCGTATGCCCCTAAAAATAAGTCATTTATAATAATCATTCAATCCAATTACAGGTTATCCCTTGTGGAGGTGATTAGTTCTTTCAGATTCCCTGAAGTTTTTACTGAGACTCAGTATCACCAGGTGTCACGAATAACCAGGCAACTCCAACGACTGGAATATCACCTACTTTGACAGTTTCTGGCTTGACTATAAACTTTATCAATGATTCAGACTCCTTGGTTCTCCTTCTGCCACTGGCCAGCTGCCTCTTGGCCCTTGGAATTTCACTAAAATATGGGGAAAAGACCCAAATTTGCTCTATTTCCTCATATCTAATAAATAATTGGTATTTTTGGTATCTAAAACCATGAACTGTCCTAAAAAAAAAAAAGACTTTCATTTTTAATAAGGTTGCACTGTCTAATGAAAAGAGCACTGCGTTTAGGATCAGAGGACCATGGGGTCTTGAGACAGGCCTGGCTGACTCTGCTAATTACCAAGCCTCAGATTTAACTGATGAGAATTTCAGCTTCTTCATCAGTAGCGAGGTTTTATAACTATTAGCCTCAAGCATTACTGTGATGCTCAAATCAAATGAGTTAATCATGTTCAGGTGCTTTATGTATTAAGTACAATACAAATGTTATTTTGAGTTTACCACTTAGAAATCTTGCACACTAGGGCTTCCCTGGTGGCGCAGTGGTTGAGAGTCCACCTGCCGATGCAGGGGACACGGGTTCGTGCCCCGGTCCGGGAAGATCCCACATGCCGCGGAGCGGCTGGGCCCGTGAGCCGTGGCCGCTGAGTCTGCGCGTCCGGAGCCTGTGCTCCGCAACGGGAGAGGCCACAACAGCGAGAGGCCCGCGTACCACATACACACACACAAAAATCTTTCACACTATTCCTCGTAGCGGTGGTAGCAGCAAAGTGTGACAACACTGCTGGTTCTCTAAGCATTTTTTTTTTTTTTTTAAGACCTAATGAGAGAGAACAGAGAATTTGATCTAAGCATCTCCCGGTCATAGATTCAGCCTCCCCATCCCAAGCTCGTGTCCTTCCCCAGACCCTTCCCTGCAACATACACTATCAACCTCTGCATCCGGAGGCTCCACATCCTGCTTTCATCCTCTGTGTTCTACCACAAACACCTACAGTGGGAGGATGTTTCTTTACACAACCACGTATGGTTGAGAAACCTCTCAGTTCAGCTTCATGTTTTCCATCCATTCAGCTGAGGTTGAACCACAATCTTTCCACTCTATGGCCTGGCTTTAAACCAGCGAAACAAACCTTGTCCTCATTCCCCGTCAGCCTATGAGATGCTGCCTGACCTGTGACCAAGGTCCAGCAACTTGTGTGAAGCCTTGGACTTCAGTTTCTCACCTTTCCATCTCCAAATCACTTCACTGTCACACCTTCCCTTCCACCATGTTCTCCTCCATTCCTGTCCCACTCCGACCTCTTCCTTTCGGCTCTGCCTAAGTCCATCCTGACCTAAGGTGACGTCATTCACCTCTTCCTTTTGGCTCTGCCTAAGTCCATCCTGACCTAAGGTGACATCATTCATCTCCACCTTTGACCAGATGGCACGTCCCAGTTTCTACATCCAGGGCAAGTTCTTTGCTAGTAAGGCTAGATCTGTACATTCGAACCAGCTTCCATGGATTGTCACTATATGCCTTAGAATACATGAGAGGATCCTATAATTATATTTAAAGATGTAATTCCTATTCCCTATCTAAGGAGTTTACAAATGTGAAACCTGAGGGCCAAACCTGGCTGCCACAGTAATGCAGAGGGTCAGCAATAAACACCTGGGAGGTGAATCAGGGTTTCACGTCCCGAGTCCAATGTGCTTTCACCTCATCATCTTCTGAAACAATTTTAACGTGTTTCATCTTTGCTAATGAAAACCCAGGTGCCCAGCTTCCTCAGTTGTCACTGGGCAAGAGGCAAATTTGGAACAGACTGGTGAAAAGGCTTGGAAGGTGCAGTGCAGAATTATAAAAGTCAAGCCGTTTGAAAGGGATCCTTCTGCCAAAACATTTTACACGAAAAGTGGTCCATGGCACTAAATTAAAGTATTAAAAAGTCAGACAATTTAATGGAGTTATATTTCACCTAACAGAGTCAAGGCTTCAAAGTCTTTCAGGAAACAACTAACAATAAACCTGACGTGCTTAACACGCTGGGATTTCTGGGATCCTGTCGGAATCATTCATCACCAAGACATTATTTCTGAGGCTTTGTTTAAGAGCAATATATATCTAGTGGGGGAATCCAAAGGACAGAACCAAAACATGTACACCCAGGACACCATGTGCCAACCTTCTGTGGCTATGCCTTCAGTTGCAACGTAGGAAGTGGGTGTCTTTTAGTTTGATGTACAATTTGAATGCATTACTTTCTGAAACTGTACCATCAAGATCACGAAGGAGACCTTCATACTGGCAACGCCAATGGAAACTTTTCTATCTTCTCCTCAATTAATACTCCCTCGATCCTGAGGTGCTTTCATGATACCATGCTCTCCTGGTCTCCTCCCACCTTACGACTGCTACTTCTCAGTTTCTGCTGGTTTCTCCTCCTCTATCAACTTTTAATATTGAAGTCTCAAGGCTAAGATCTGGACTCTCTCATTTTCTCTATCTACATTCTACCAGGGTGACCTCACCCAGCTAACGGACTTAAATAAATCTATATTCCAATGACTTCCAAATTTATCTCTCTAACCCTCACCTCCTCATTGAATTCCAGACTTTTCTAGACAATTGCTTACATCATCACTGGGATATAAAATAGATATCTCAAATTAATGGCATTTTTCACCCCTCCAAGAACCCCCCACCAAACACTCCCCAAATATTCTCTATCTCATTCTACACCACCACTATTTATCTAATTACTTAAGCCACAAACAGGCATTAACCTTATTTGCTTTCCTTCCTTCCCTAACTATAGCTAATTATTTGGTGAGTTCTACTGACCTTATCTCCAAAATATATTCCATGTGATATAATGGCTGGATTTCCTGCATCCATTTTGGACCATGAGATGACCTTAACAACGGAAGCTACACATGATAAAGAACAAGATAAAAAGATCTTGGGTCCTTTGTATCACAGAGCACCATTAACGGCTCCGAACAGATTTTACATAAGAGAGAAACAAACTAACTTGTTTAAGTGAATAAAATAAAATAGGATTCCAATTTCTCTTCTTTTGCACCTACCCACTAATTCCACTCTAACCCAGTATCACCTCTTCCCTGGACCACTCAAATAGCCCCTATCTGGTTTCCTTGCTTCTCTTGTTTCTTGTCTTCCTACAGATCCACCAGTGATCTTTCAACACTGTAAATCAGATGATGCCACTTGTTGCTTCCTGCTGTCTTTTGGTTTCCAGTTGAACTTCACATAAAATGCAAAGTCCTATACCCACCACTTTCACTATACTTACCACTCTACCCTTGAATAACAGACTCTGGCTACCATGGCCTGAGTTGTTCTCACCTAAGAGTCTCTGCATTTGCTATTCCTTCCACCTGGAACAGTCTTCCCAGCATGGTTGGCCCCTCCTTATTACTCGGGTCTCCAAGCTCAAAAGTTGCCTTCTCAAAGAGGCCTTCGTGGAGAGCCAAACTAAGGCAGCCTCAGCCACTTTCCATCATAGTACCTTCCTATTTTCTTATATACACATGCTGGAATTATTATCTCCTTACTTGTTTACGTCTTAACTGAATCCAGAGTCTAGAAAAGTACCTGGACATTCTAAATGCTTCCCATGTTTCTGTTACGTACTGCTTAAATGAATAAAATCATTAATTGCTGGCATCCCTTCAAATATTATAGCATTAAATATTCCATAAAGTGTTTTAACAAGATTAAGGAGAGGCTGGCCAGTGTAGAGACCCAAACAAAATAATGAAAGCATTCGGAGGGCATTGGAACAAGATTACCACTAATCCAGCAAATGTACTTCTGGGTGTATGCCCGAAAGAATGAAAGCAGAAACTTGAACAGATATTTATACACCAATGTTCACAGCAGCATTATTTACAATAACCAAAAGGGAGAAAACAATCCAGATGTCTATTAATAGATGAATGGATAAACAAACTGTGGTCTCTACATACAATGGAATATTAGTCAGCTTTAAAAAGAAATGAAATTCTGACACATGCTATAACATAGATGCACCATGAAGACATTACTGCTAAGTGAAATAAGGCAGACACAAATGGACAAATATTGCATGATTTTACTAATATAAGGTACCTAGAATAGGCAAGTCCATAGAGTTAGAAAGAGAACAGTGGTGCCAGGGGCTGGGACAAGGGGAAGATGAGTTATTGTTTAACGGGTACAAAGCTTCAGTTGGGGAAGATAAGTCCTGGAGATGGAATGGTGGCGATGGTTGCCCAATATGTGAGTGTATTAACGCCACTGAACTGTACATTTAAAAATGATTTAAATGGTAAATTTTGTTTTGCATATTTTTCCACAATAAAAAAATTAGGAGTTAAAAAAGGAAGAACTGGGGTGGGAGTCAGAAGGGAAGTGGGTTGTACCTTTTGACCAAATTTATGACACAAATTCCACTGCATTTGACAAATATGGACTTTTCTTCTCAGTCAGTGGAAGGGGAAGGTTCAGGATCTATAATAATGTTCCTTCTTCAAAAATAAAAGAGGAAAATCACTTTCTTATTTTTATCAGTACTGATTTTATATTTTAATAAATGTTGATATGACTATATATAAGACATAATGGCATGGAGAACAATTCATTCATTCTGTTTTGATGTTCTTTGCCCAGCACAGAGCTATAAATACCAGGTCATAAGGCAGAAGGTAATTTATTCTTTCTAAAAATTCTATTAAAACACACCTAATCAGCTAGATGTCATTCTTCCTGTCCAGACAACTAAAAAGATGCTCTATTAACGTGTACAAGTCGGTGCCCTTTGTCCAAATCCTTATGGAAAAGAAGGATTTAGAAGCATTTCAATAAGTATCATGTAGAAAAAAATATCCAAATGACTGAATGTTTTTATGTGTATGCAAATATTTGGACTTACACAGGCATAGATTCAGAGGATGTGGGGAACTCTGTCTGATGAGACACCAGTGTCAGATGCGATAAGACACTGTCACTAAGTCCAGTCTTCACTCTTCTTTCCTAATTACACACTCCTCTACTTTGTTCTCTTACGTTGAAAACAGTGAATCCATAGCTATATTAAAGAATGATGATTCTCTGACATAAATTGTAGCAATGTTTTCTTAGGTCAGTCTTCCAAAGCAATAGAAATAAAAACAAAAATAAACAAATGGGACCTAATCAAACTCACAAGCTTTGGGACTTCCCTGGTGATGCAGTGGTTAAGAATCCGCCTGCCAATGCAGGGGACACGGGTTTGAGCCCTGGTCCGGGAAGATCCCACGTGCTGCGGAGCAACTAAGCCCGTATGCCACAACTACTGAGCCTGCGCTCTAGAGCCCGGGAGCCACACCTACTGAGTCCGTGTGCCACAACTACTGAAGCCCACACCCCTAGCAACAAGAGAACAAGAGAAGCCACCGCAATGAGAAGCCCATGCACCGCAACAAAGAGTAGCCCCCGCTCGCCGCAACTAGAGAAAGCCTGCATGCAGCAACAAAGACCCAATGTAGCCAAAAATAAATAAATTAACAAAAAAAAAAAACTTACAGGGTTTTGCATGGCAAAGGAAACCATAACCAAAATGAAACGACAACCTACAGAATGGGAGAACATATTTGCAAACGATGTGACCGACCAGGGCTTAATTTCCAAAATACACAAACAGCTCATACAACTCAAAAACAAAAACCAAACAACCTAATCGAAACATGAGCAGAAGACCTAAATAGACATTTCTCCAAAGAAGACATACAGATGGCCAATAGGTACATGAAAAGATGCTCAACGTCACTAATCATTAGAGAAATGCAAATCAAACTACAATAAGGTACCACCTCACACCGGTCAGAATGGCCATCATTGAAAAGCCTACAATAACAAATGCTGGAGAGTGTGTGGAGAAAAGGGAACCCTCCTGTGCTGCTGGTGGGAATGTAAGTTAGTGCAGCCACTGTGGAAAATAGTATGGAGGTTCCTCAAAAAAACTAAAAATAGAATGGCATATATTCAGACAAAAGTATACTTCAAAAAGATACATGCACCCCTATGTTCACAGCAGCACTATTCACAATTACCAAGACACGGAAACAACCTAAATGTCCATCAACAGGCAAACGGATAAAGACAATGTGGTACATACATACAATGGAATACTACTCAGCTATGAAAAAGAATGAAATAATGTCATTTGCAGCAACATGGATGGACCTAGAGATTATCAGACTAAGTGAAGTAAGTCAGAAAGAGAAAGACAAATACCATATGATATCACTTACATGTGGAATCTAAAATATGACAAAATGAACGTATCTACAAAACAGAAACAGACTCAGACATAGAGAACAGACTTGTGGTTGCCAAGTGGGGGTGGAGGGATGGACTTGGAATTTGGGATTAGCAGATGCAAACTATTACATATAGAATGGATAAACAACAAGGTCCTACTGTACAGCACATAGAACTATGTTCAATATCCTGAGCTAAATCATAATGGAAAAGAGTATAAAAAGAATGTAGATATATGTATAACTGAATCACTATGCCATACAGCAGAAATGAACACAACATTGTGAATCAACTCTACTTCAATAAAAAAGTGAAATAAAATATAAGAATGCTGAAATTGAAAACCAGATCTGAAAGCAAGTATATAAGTAAAAAGAATCCTAGACTTTTTTTCCTTTTTAAATATTGTGGTTGGTGCTAGAAGCCATTTAGAGCAGGTGTTTTATGAAAAAATAAATATTTTTATTTGGTGGGGGTGAGAAAGAAGATAAACATCTTGTGAATATGTTAGGGCTGGGATGACAGCTAAAGTACCGGGTGGGGGACAGACGCTTGGTTGGAATTCTCAAGTAAGAGCCTCTGAAATTGGGGTAAAAATACATAATTCTTTCACTATAGACCTAGTATTATATCCCTTTTGGCAAAGTCATTCCAGATTGGGAAACAATCAAACCTTTTTCATGCTCTTCACTAAGTTCTCTTTCAATGGATATTATTTCTTTTTTGATACCTCAAAATATGTGTTGGAATGTCAGGTTATTTTAAGGGTATTGCATATTTTGTGAACTAAGATTTTTAGAAATTTTACCTTCCTATGAAAGGTTTTAGTGTCCTTTTCCCCAAAAAATATATATTCACTTTCAATCTCTAGTTGTCTAATTAAGAATGAAGCTTTAAAGCAACATGTTTGTGGGAGCCCTGGGAACAAGCAGACTCATTAGATCAAGGTCATGGTCCTCCAAAGAGGCTCCCCTGTCACTGTAGTCTTGCCCTGAGTCTCACCTTTGCCTACTGGTTCTCCTCGTGCTGGCTTTGCACAGCCCCGGCCGCCTCTCATCTCTGATTTCTCCTTTTCCACGTTATCACCTCTGAATGTTTGACAACTGAATTGAGATCTCAGCCCCTCTTCTCCCCGCCCCCTTTGAGCTCTTCTTTTATATCACCCTTTATTAGCTGTGGTGAATCACCTCCAGCCCTGGGAGCTGACTTGGGGTGCTGCTCCAATCTCATCTTAGTTAGTCCCATGTTGGTACTGACAATTCACTCCAACCTGGGAAATGGTACGGCAGTGTAAGCCTAACCAAGCCAGACAGCAATGAGGATATGTGTGGTTGCCTATTAGCTAAAATCTAAATCTAAGTTAAATCTTATTTTAGCCCTTTGACCATAATTTGGATGAGAAAAGGTAAAAATGCAAAAAATGTAAATAAATGTAAAAACATACATGTAAAAATGTAAAACAGTGTCAACACACAGCTCCCTTTACATTATTTCAGAAACGCCCTCTCTTCCCCCATACCTTGGTACCACGATCACTGTCTATCACTGAAAGTACTGTTTTATTAGCATTTAGAAACTGTAGGAACCACATACACCATCTGATGGAATTATTCCTTCATTTGACAAAAGAGGAAACTGATGCGAACTGCTTTATCTATATCATGAAAAAGTTGTTTAAATTGTTTAATTAAAAAAAGTTGTTTAAATTTAATTTTGGTCATAATAACGATCGTGGTGGTAGTGGTGGTGATAGATGTAGAGCCTGGTGGAATTAACGGAAAGATCCCTGAGCTAAGAGAACCTGAGTCTTGATTCTGCTTCCCTTTCTCCCCCTTGTGTTACTGGCTACAAGTCAGTTGTCTCCAGCCTCAGGTAGCTGCAGGTGGTAAAAGGAAGGAGTTTGCTCCGAGGAACCTTCAAGTTTCTTTCCTTCTGAAGTTCTAATGTCCCTGATGATAAAGTTCATGGTTACACAAATACTCTTAGAGTACGACTGCTTAAATTTTAGTCCATGACCATGAGTCAATATATTTCTAGCCATATGTAATTTATCAATATTTGAAGCCAAAATAAAAGTTAATAATAACTAGCATTTGCATAATAGTTTATCGTTTCCTGAGCACTTACACAGCTTTTCTCATTTACTTCTTATCTGTGTAAGGTAGGATTTGATCCCCATTCCACAGATGAGGAAACAGGTTCAAAAGCTTAAGCAGCTGGACTTTCCCTGGGTCTTATAGCCTTTAGGAGGCAGAGTCCAGGCGTGAACCTGCTGTTGCTATATGTATGCTCTTGTCCCTATCTAAGAGCTTCCTCATCATTAAGAGACTGACAAATGTGACCATGAAAAAATAATAATAAGGGATTCCCTGGTGGCGCAGTAGTTGGGAGTCCGTCTGCCGATGCAGGGGACACGGGTTCGTGCCCCGGTCCGGGAAGATCCCACATGCCGCGGAGCGGCTGGGCCCGTGAGCCATGGCGGCTGAGCCTGCGCGTCCGGACCCTGTGCTCCGCAACGGGAGAGGCCACAACAGTGAGAGGCCCGCGTACCCGCCCCCCCCCCCCCCCCCGCACACACAAAATAATAATAATAAAAGAGTTCTGCTACACAAGATACATTGTAAGACCAGGTCAAAAGATAAATGAGAAACTTGATTACTTGGAATAGATATGACAGTAAACATATTATTTCCTTTACTCCCCCCAAAGCGTTATCAAAACATAACTCTCTCCCTCGCTCCCTCCCTCCCTCCCTCCCTCCCTTTCTTTCCTATTTCTGACCTCACCAAAGGCAGTGGGCCCCTCCCATTTCTAGATGTAGTGGCTATAATCACTTAAGCCTAATTTTATGGGGTTTTGTGCCATTCTGCTTCTGCTACTCTTATACTTAACCTCACCTCTATCTCATTGCATCTGCTCGTCACACACAGTATCATTGCTGAAAGGAGGATAACTCTGTGTTTCCATTGCTACAGAGGTTTTCAGTGTGAATTCAAAGTGACACATGAAGTCTCTTGTCCTAGGGGAAAAAAATCTGGCCTTTTTTTCCCTTTGAAAAAAATAAGGCTTTAAATATTCGAGTTGGTATTACTAGTAGCTTTATTACTGCTGTTCCACAGAAGGGAACAAAATACTCATGTTTAAGGTGTAAATGCTGCATGTTCAATCAGCACAAAACCTCTTTTAAGCACGTTAATTCTTTCTGTCTACTAAGTGTGGGTAACACTAAAGGGTCAGGAGGGCATTCTTTATAGGGATATATATATATACATATTTATATATATACAAACATGCCATTGCCAAGAGCCTGATGTAAAATACATCGTCACTTTCCAGCGATCATACTGTTGTCATGAAGAATGAATAAACCGGAGGTGAAGCCTGCTGTATGCAACTTAGAGAAGTCTATGGCTGCAAAATGTCTTTTGCCTCCCTCCATACACAAACACACACACACGCACACGCCCCATTTCATACCCAGAAATAAACATTTTGATAGGGACCCAGCACCTGATTTCATGACAATTTAGGGACCAAAATAGGCAGCATGTGGGAGGTGGTATAGCTGAGTAAAAAGAAACTTGAAGTAGGCTTCAAGAAAGCTGGGTTCCAGTCCTCCTGAACCTACTCTCTGTTTGGTATTAAGTGAGTCATTCCAGTCTTTGGATCCACGTTGTCTAATTTAGAGAACTAGCCAGTTAAATTTGATGATTTCTAAATTTCCTTCCAGACTTAAGGTTCCAGGAATTGAAGAGAAGAGTTCGAAACGGCATCTGTGCTCAGGTAGTCCATTCACTATATCCGGACTGCTTTTCAACCAGTTACGAGAGTTTGAAAAGCTAACCTCCAGCAGTGTTTACAATTACAGTCCACTTTTTCAGACCTGGTACAGGATGTATTATTTACCTGTCAACAGATACTTATTGCAGGTTCATTAACCCATTAAATGCACGTCCCAGGTGGAAGACATGAAAATGAGGAAGACTGTCTCCGACCTTCAGGAGCTTTCACTCTGCTGAGACAGACTATAGGCACATATTAGAGCAAAAGGCACTGCAAACTGCTATCAAGAGGGATCACAGAGGGCCATTGGTTTTCAGATGAGGTGAGCCTGAACTCTCCCTGGAAACAAAACCTGCTAGCGGAACTGGCATATGAGCAGGCGCTTGAAGGATGGGTAGGATATGGCTCTACAGAGTAGAGTAGGAATAAGGAATATGGCCACCATCAAGTCAGTGGGAACATCCCATTTGACTTTAGCTAAGTCTTGGTCACCAAACTGGTCTCATTAAAACTCTAGTAACATGCAACGACATAGATGAACGTGGAGGTCATAGGCGAAGTGAACTAAGCCAGTCACAGAAGGACAAATACTGTAGAATTCTACTTACATGAGGTATCTACAAGAATCAAACTCATAGAGGCAGAGAGTAGAATGGCGGTTGCCAGAGGCTGGAGAGAGGGGAAAATGGGGAACTGCTATTCAATGGGTAAAAATTTCAGTTACGCAAGATGAATAACTCCTGGAGATCCACTGTACAACATCCTGTGACAGTTAACAGTACTGTACACATAAAATTTCATTAAAAGTATAAGAATTTTGCCACCAAAAAAAACTTTTAGGAAGATTATTGTTCATAAGTCTATTTTACTTTGATCTAGTTAAACTAAGTGACATTTACAGCACTACTTATAAAATAATCAATAACATATTTTAAATATATACAATTACATTGTCAATTATTTCCTATCATTCCTCAATAACGTAAAGAAAACAAATAACTTATGAATTCTTTGCCTGCACGACCCTAAGCACTTTCCAAATTATGTTTTCTTCAACTTACCTTTGCTTAAGATGCAGGAATTGTGGTCTTTGGAAAATGTGGACTCAAGCAAATAAATAGGAAAAAGTATATTGGCAACTTAACATCTGTTATTACAAAACACAGATCTACTCACACGAGTATATTATACTGGTCCAACAGAAAGTGTGCTCCATACAAACTGAGATGACCAATATTTATAATTGACATTCACATTCACAGAGGTTACTAAATTGCTCAATATTCTCCACCAAATTCAAAGAAACCCTAATGGAAAATTTCTAAGTATGGAACTACGAAGCCTATTTAAATGTAGGGACACTCTCGGAAACACCTTGCCTTGCCTTTTTCGGCAAAATAGTCTGAATTATTTAGGTGATGTGATTCGTGTGGGTCAAAAATATATGTACATTTTAAATTGGGCTAAGAAAATCCTTTCTTTTTCTTTATCTTTCTATAATGTCCCCTACAAAATGTCATAGGTATACCATGTCACATGGTTTAAATTGCTGAAACAAAATATCCCTTAATGAAATGCCCATTTACAAGAGAATGCCAACATACCTAGCATTAAGATAAGGTTACAAGAACATCCTTTCTACTCTATCTGTAATTTGTCTCTCAAATGCCATTTAATCTTTCCGTGCTGTATGAGGACTTCACAGAATCCCTAACCTCAACTGCATTTAGTTGCACTGGAGGTATATGTAACTAGGGAGACACGACCATTTGTAGAATAAAGGGTTTGGGGATAATGAGGGATAAATTCTCCAGTGAACTCTTAGTCTGAAAGTTACTATCTTCACACCTAGAACCAGCAAAATCTAGAAAACCCTTTCACAGAAATCACAGTTTAGAAGAAGGTAATCAGAAGCATTGTTTTCTGAAAGCATAACACGACAACATTCATGTTAGAGAAGAGCTGTAGCTCCTGAATTTCTAGCATTTCTATCAAATAGTGCAATTAAATTTTAAAACAAATTCAGCAACAGCATCACAACTGAAAAAATCTCTCCAGCACAAGGCAGAAATTTTCTGTCTGTTAAGACAAGTATTACAAAAGATACTGAGAATTCTCTACGATTAGCATAGAGGAAATGACCAACAAAACATATGACCAGTGAAACATACAGTGGAAAGGATCACATGAACTAGTGAACATAAATTTTCAATGCCAGCGAATCACTTATGTCAAAAGCAAAGGACTTAAAACAATGATTCCAGAGATATTTCCTTCCCTTCTTTGGGTTTTACCAAAAGGTTAGTGACCAAGGGGTTTGCTGCTAACTTTGGAGCAGCCCTGTAATTATGTGCATAATTGTGTAGTTGTGCATAACTGTGGAGTTGTTGTTTTAATGTATTTACACAGGAAAGATCACTGGATAGTGAACTACATGTAGTTCATTACTTAGTCTGGGATTAACTCATCTCCATGAATTCTTTCATGTTTCAGTACAGTTTTGAATTAAAGGTGCTCCTTCAAATAAACAGTACTCTTTATAGAAGAATAGCCAACAACCCCTCTCCTGACCTTGGCTTTGCACTCAGAGGGCTCCTTAGCCTAGCAGTCTAGATCCTCATTTCTGATCTCTCGTCGAAGGGGTGCTGCAACCCTTCCACCAGCCAACCGGCCATATTCCAGCTTGGCCCGTTGAAGCCCTTTGAAGACCCCAGCTTAACTACTATTTTCACTTAGAATTACTGAGAAGAGAATGTTTTCTACAACTGGTACAAATAAACTTTACAGATTTGACTTTTGGTGGGTCTTACCTATTCGAAAGTTTCAAGGAAAAACTTCTTGAAGTAGCAAGTGGTATCTCTTAAGATTTTTTTGGAAACTCAATTAGACCAGCATTTGTATGCAAAATCATACTTTAAATAAACCATTGGAAGATATGCATACACCCCTAGTTGTATAGAGCCGGCTCAAGCTGTAATTTACACATTAATATTCACAATCTAACCCAGCTACTTCAAGCCACTGACAACCACCTTTGCTTCTTTATTTATAGAATTTTCCTGGAAAGGATCAGCATTTGCTGGGAAACTAAATGACTATGTTCTAATTGTGTTTCTGAGACCTCATTTCAAGATCTCAGAAAAGCCTCCAAAAAAACTCTGTGAGAAGATATTTCCATAAGTGAACTCATAATAAACGCCTTTTAATACGGGTGATGGGTCTAAAAATAGTTATCTCATGGAAGTAACAGACCGTTACAGTATAAACCCTGAGCACCCGTGCCATTTTTAGTTTCTATAAGGGTAATGGGGATAATGACACTGAATTTGTCAACATTTCACATTGGTCATGATTTAGAATGTCATTTCTTTCTGGTACTATCTCTGTGTTAAAGGGTAATACGAAAACCCCAGAAGAGGGATGCAAGGAAAGAACGTAATTATTTTGTTCCATTTCAACACTGATGTCCTTGGGTAATTCCATGCCTCCGTTTCTCTCTACCACTTTGAAAACTGGTCAGTCATCTTACTGGGGGAAATCTCCTTCTCAAGTTGCTGGGGTGTTTGTAAATGTTATTATTGTGAGCTGCATGAGACGGGTCTAATCTAAATATCCAATTAAACTATATGTGGCTCTCTTTAAAAAAAACACACAGATACTGTACCATGTGACATGATACAAAATTTAATGTTTTCAACTTGCGCCCCCACCCTTGTTTTGTAACTGACCTGTATCTACTGTAAAACGTAGAACAAATTAGATCCATTTCCAACTGTGCAGATGGCTCATTGTCCAGCTGTCTTAAAGACAGAAAGATTAGTGAGTCTAAGTGTGGTGTTAGGGAGGTGCAAATCATCTGGGAACTTGAAAACTAACCTACAGCCAAATCTTTCTGTTCATGGTCCAAATCTCCCATTGGGAGATAAGACTGGGATCTGAGATAAGGTTTACCACATTATTCCAGAGATAATCCAACATTCATTTCATTTACTGCATTGATAGAGTGCACAGGGGTGCGCCTCCATGCGGGGCGCACACAAAATCTCCAATCTTTGTCTCTTCAATTTGTAACAGAAGTAGAGTTTCAAGCCTAACCCAGGATACTTGGCTTGAACCCTTTTTTCCCCTCCATTTTCCTTCCCCTTTTAATGAAGTACTGAAAGTACGGTTTTAAACATACTTTTGGTAAAAATTTTTCTGTAAATATACTTTCAAAAACAATATTTTCTGTACTTCATTAAAAGGGGAAGAACATTGCTTCTGGAATTTTGTATTTCCTATCTCCTACCCATCGTCTGGTAGCATTAATTCAGCTTTGTATGCACGTATGTATTTTTTAAAGTCCTCATAAATATACAAAATACCAAGGTTGGCCTTTTCACACAGCTGTTGTTTGGAGTCTGTTGGGTTTGACGGTGTTAATGATGTAGGCATACTCTTGGCTATGCCCACGTCTCCAGCTGGAAAACAGATTTATGTAATTTGTGTTACCTTTGTTGACAGGGAGGTCAGCAGGCTGAACAATTTTATTTATTTATTCACTTGCCCTTTATTTGGTTTTTGGTGGGGGAGGAAGTGGGGATAGGGTGATGTTGACATATATATTTATCAATACGTATAGTGACTAGAGCATGTTGTTTGAATTTTAAAAAACTGAAATATATTTGCATATGACAGTTCAACATATATCTTAAATATGCAATGTGACTATATACATAGAACAACTGTGAAATTTGGGAAAATTGATTCGTGGAGAAACTTTTCAAATCAGATCTTAAAGCAGATTCTAGAAGAGGGGGTCAAAATGCATGGGTGTGTGGTCAGGCAGCTGCAATGCTCTTGAAGGAGGACTAAAAACAGGAAAAAGATATTTGGCACGTAGTTTTCTGCCAGCCCACACTCCTCCTACCTGAACCTCAAGTCCTAAAGGTATACTCTAGGGTGGTTGTTTAGTTTCTTGGTGTTTCGATGGTAAGACGTAAGAATAACAACACCGTGTTGAAAAACATCATCTAGATGTGAAGGCAGAGGGCGCCCTCAGGTTCATCTCTGCTTATGCATGGTCTTTGTTGACAAGTTAAAACTAGTTTGGGGGAATATTCACCAGGATTTTTATTACATTATGAGTCTCATTAATGGCATCCATCTTCTCACTTCAAGAGAGATTCCTTATGCCAGCAACACCAGGCCCTTGGTCAGAGCCAAAGCCAGACCTGACTCACTAAAGTAGAAGGGGCATCCTGGGATTCCACTTCAGATTCCATTAGAGTGTCTACGTTCCTCAGGTAGAAGTAGTATGCTACTAAGAATCAGAGCCTCCCGGGCAAAAGACATTAATCCACAGTTACGAACATCTTTCTTCTTTCCCAAGTGGCATGCCACATCCCCAAGGACATCAACATTTACCAAAGCTCTACCTGCTTACTGGACTCCGGTATCCAAGGAAGATGGCCTGGTTGTATCTGACCATAAGCTTAGCTCTCCCAAGATTTCAGTAAACATATTTCTACTGGAGGAAAAGGGGTGGAGTCTAATTTTCCAAAAAGCATCTTATGACTTACCTAATGTATTTCAGAACGGTTCTTTCATGTTAGAACAAGCCTGTCTTCTACCAGTCTCAACTGTTTACTTCTTCTATCTCTAGCAAACTGATGTAGGTATCCCCTTGCCTAGCTTTCAGGACATTTGGACTCAAGTTAGCTGCCCTTCAATCCTTGTTTTGTGCCCCAGCTCTCATCCTATTCTCTCATGGCAGGTAGCATTAAAGGTTAGATGTGGAGGATGGTAAAAATAAATGAAAGGGAAATTCTCTCTTCCTCCCTCCAAAGGTCTTTGCCGATAGGGATGGAAATAAAGAATCCCAAGCCTACCCCCATGTTATGGACCAAATTGTGTCTCCTCAAAATTCATATGTTGAAGCCCTAAGCTCTAGTTCCTTAGAATGTGACTGTAAGTATGGTTAGAATGTGATTAAGTACTGTATGGTTAAAGGAGATACGTATGGGTGCCAGGTTGACTAGAGATGGACTTGTGATGGTTAATTTTGTGTGTCCACCTGGCTGGGCTATGGTGCCTAGATATTTGATCTAACAGTGTTCTAAGTGTTTCATTGAGGGTGTTTTTGGATGAGATTTACATTTAAATTGGCAGACTCTGAGTAAAGCAGATTGCCCCTCTATAATGTGGGTGGGCCTCGTCTAGCTGGTTTAAGACCTCAACAGAACACAAGACTGATCTCCCCACACAAGAGGAATTCTGCCAGCAATGACCTTCACACTTGAACTGCAATGTCGGCTCTTCCCTGGGTCTACAGCCTGCTGACCCACCCTGCAGGTTTTGGACTTGCCTGCCTCCATAATCACATGAGCTAATTCCTTAAAATAAATCTTTCTATATATGTAGACACACATTCTATGAGTTCTGTTCCTCAGGAGAACCCTGACTAATACCCCCGCCATATCCCATCTGGGCACTCCTGTTCCTATGCTCTGAGTCTGGAAATGATACATGGCAGCGTTTCAGCTGCACTAGGTTTTAAAGGATCTACTCTACGCAGATGGCTATGTTGAAAGTTCTGGGGATGGAGGGAGCCTTTCTTTTATGGATTGCTTTTTACATATGTAATTGAAAAACTAAATCTATCCCAATGCACCACATTTTTATTGCTGTCACTATTCCTATAGGGCTTTCAACATCAGACTACTACTACCTGAGCTTAGGTGTAGTAATTGTGCTTCTAGAAAAGGCTGAGGAATAAATTAAGTGACGTGACTGTGTGACATCTTGGTCTGTCCCTTCAGCATTCTTTAAGAGGAGGGTGAAGGATGCTCCTTTTACATCTTTTTTCCTAGGAGCCTTTCCTTCAAATACCAGGACACCTGCATACATCCTCCACTGGTAGAATCCTAAAATCCACTGGTAGAATCCTAAAATCCACTGATAGAATCCTAAAATCAAATGTGAGACCAATAATCATGTTGAGAATTGAGAACTTCTTTTCTTCTCCTCCACCAAGAATGGACAAAAGGGGAGAGAAAATTTTCCTTTAAAAGCAGGCTAAGCAATTCAATTTATGCTCTATATTCTGGCAGTTTTTAAGGACCTATTATAGACATTGCCAAGTGTGTTACTTTCTTATTTGGGTTTTGTTTCCCTATGTTTTCTTCTCAACCCTGAATCTTGTCCTCTTTCCTATAAATATTTTTTATGATACTGTTTATATTTCATTAAAACAAATATCCTATTTTTAGCCATGTATATTTGTATATAGGTTTGTATGCATGCAATATATAACTTCTCATATGTTGAAAAGTGTAGACACTGAAAATTATTTTAAGAATTACAAAAGATACATAATGAATCCTTGACATATTATTCCTACGTGCAGCATTTCCCTGGTATATTATTCAGATCACCTTGTCCCATGTGGGAATAAGCCCACGACCCTGAGGTTTTGCTATATTCATTTTGCAATTGAAGGAAAAAAAAATACTGTATATGCCAGTTAATTAGCCCAGATGTAATCACCAGCTGCATTCTCTGCTCTGTTTATGAGTATATTTTACTTCAGGTAAACACTGTAATTCTGGCAGAAAATTCTGCCTGATGAATACAAACCCTGCCATTATGTATTCATTTTTTTTTTAAAGAACATTTACATGTATACAGGAAAGAATACTAAATTAGAGGAAAGGAAACTTGGATTCTGGTCTTGGCGCTGCCACCCTGATTCTAGGCAAGTTAATTAGTCTCAGTTTCCACATCTGTAAATTGGGATAATACAATTTACTTTACAGGGTGGCTGTGAAAGGTAAAAGGAATAGTTTATGTGAAATTTTGCAGTACTTGGACGTAGCTTTTGCTCAGTTATTTACTGTTTAACCCGTTCTCCTCTATAAAGAAAATAAGTACGATATCTGCTTTATATTTTAAGTATACCATGAGGAAAAAATACAATGATAACAACAGATACTCTTAGGGGTACCTTAAAAGGGAAATGCAAATATAAATATGATCAGTCATGTGTGTGTTTGTGTTTTGCTCTACATTCTGTGTTAAACCCATTCGTCTTAGTTCTTGTTGGACAGCACCCATCGGCATAACTGGTATTTCTAACTTCCTCCCATGTGCCTGTCCCAGCTTTTAAGCCCAGTTCAATTCAGCGTGAAAAACGTCAGCGGAAATGGTTCAGAAATGGTTGACAGAGGGTCACGTCATTGTTCGCGGTGGCAATGCATGAATAACTGCTAGTTAATATCTTAATTCTGATGACAGAATTCACATGCACAGGACAGTGCTAGCCAGCTGGAGAGAACCGTCAGCTGAACAGAGGGTGAGTCATTAATTCATTTTCTCAGGTCTGGGCAGTTCAAGTGCAATTCACAAAAGTAAAGGAGGTTCTGTCTGTCAGGAAAGTGGGCTGAGAAAAAGGAGCCATGGAGATTTTTTCCATGGATACTGAAAGAAGTTAATAAACAAAGCTCAGCAAGGTAAAACTGTTTGGAGAGATGTTCATTCATAAAACCAAGGTTTCGGTTTTTTCGGTCCAGTCACATTAACGCAGGCAGAGCTCAGGCTCAGCACTTTCTATAGGCACTTAGTACACTTAGGTACTACACTAGAACTATGTATATCCTCTTGGACTACTTATCGGTTGCTTGTTTTGGAGGATTTTTTTGGGGTGTGGGAGAGTGGTTTCTCTTTCATAAAAACGGAAAAGGACACCACCACTCAATATTACACTGTATACACCACCACTCAATATTATACTGTATGGTTAATTCAAATTGCTCTGGGAGGTGGGCTGTACTGACTTCTCAGTGACTTGAAAGAGCTCCAATACTGTTCTTCAGATGGAGCCAGAGAGAATTCAACCTCCAGTAGGAAGGAACTGGTCTTTTACCCATAAGGCCTCTTACAGCCCTCCCCACGTGCCCCGCGTGCTGCTTCCCCTAATTTCAGATCAAACTGCTTATCATTTTCAGAGAGAAACCTGAGCACTTAGTGTCTGTATTAAGTTCCTAATATCAGCGGTTTCAAACTCAATGGAAACTTAATCTTTTTTTTTCCCAGCTAATAGACTATTGTGATGCCTGGTTCTATAATTTTACTTATTTTACCAGCTTTAAAAAAATTTTTCCGGGGCAATACATGCTCAACGTAAAAATTTAGAAATGCTAAAAAGCACAAAGAAGAAAGTCAAAATAACCTATGATCATATGAGTCACTTAATTAACCTATATTTATTGCATCTATTATATGTCAGTGGCTGTGGATACCAATGCGAGTTAACACCTGTGGTCTAGAGTCAAAAACACAAGTAAGTGAATATTAATATTCATGCTTGCTGTGGTTAATACTTTTTAAAGGGGGGTTAGTTAATCTTTCTTACTAAGTACAACCATAATGTGATATTATGAGAAGAATGTTGAAATAGATTCAGAAGCCCCGGGCTCTAGATTAAACTATCTTACTGGTTGACCTAAGATAGAGCACCTAAGTTTTTAAAAACCCTTTAGTACCTTCTATATCTATAGAGTATATACATATATATCTATATATTTATACGTAAAATATATATATCTACTTCCCATAACGTCCCTTTCTATATCTATATTCCATGAGTTTTACTATCAGTAACCAATATGCCCAGTTCTTTTCATTGGCAACTGTTCAAACGGGGCCCAGCATCATGTTTTTGTAAATCAGCGTTAGGATCTTCCGTCATAATAATTTGGCGTAAGATACGGATGAACTTACCATTCACTTGGATGTTCCTTAAAGTATTTATCTACGTGATTTAACTTTGTCCTAAACCTCTTCCAAACAAACTGAACAAAAACACTCAACTTGAACTACAATAACAATAATAGTCCTGAGCTATCTCAGACTTCTTTTTTTTTTAGTACTTAACAATAAACTTCCGATCACTTAGGAGTACGAAACACATTTCAGTTCAAACACATGAACCGTGCACACGGGATGGATCACACAGACAAAACAAAACCCAAAGTGATAAAGAAAATCAAAGCCTGACTACAACTGCTCCATTTCTAATCAGTGCTTTGAACTCTGCAGGGCCCCGAATGTTTCCCTAAAACTGCATGGTTCATGAAAAGTCCAAGAACAGTAAATCACGCCAATTTGGATAATATTAATGGTAAACATCCCCTGATTCTATAAAGGAGTTCTTAAGTCATTTGGGAATCGAAGAACAGAGGAGAAAAAAGACATGAGAACAAGAAAGTATATGCTTCATTGCAGTGGGAAAGAAAGAGAAAACAGAAGACATAAAGTAACTTGCTGGAGGATTCTCTCCTGCAGTAACATCTGTACAGTACTCAAGTAATGCTATAGGCAGACCTACCAATTCGGAAACACAAGTCAGTGGATACTAATACTTATGCTTGCGTGGTTAAAAATTTTTAAAAGAAGGGTTAATTTCATTTATTAAGTACAACCACAATGTGATATTATGAGAAGAATGCTGAAATAGTTTCGAAAGCCTCGGGTTCTAGATTATATCCTGTTTTCCTGCTATACACCTGATTTATTCTTTTTATTATGGCATGAGAAGTAACTTCTTGGTTTGGTGATTATTTAATATGGTAAGTCATGGAGGAGTTTGGGGGCTTATATCTTTGGGGGTGAAAAGCTCCAGATAAATGTTCGAGGTTGTCTTTACAGAGTAGCTCTATGAGAGCTCTCATTTCAGTCAAGGGCTAACACTTACATGGAGCCTGCCCCAGCCCAGGTGATGTTCTAGTAAACCACCCACAGTAACTCATTTAACTTACAACCATCATCCATGAGGCAAATCCTATCATCATCCCTATTTTGCATGAAGAGAATGAGGCAACTTGCCAAAAAGCACACAGCAACAAGTAGTGGATCTGAGATTTGAATTTAGGCCATCTTAATCCAGGGGCCTTAATCCAGAGGCCTTAACCCATAACTACTGTATGTCTTTCAAGTAGTTTTAAAATTAAACCTGTTCTACCTCTTGATTGTTCATAGGGATTGGAAGGAATAATCAATAATTTGTTCATAAATAATCAATAAGTTGTTCATAAATACCGCCCAGTAATTAACAAATGCCGCTACGATGAAAGAAATCTACAACGTTCATTGTTCTCTCCACATGGCCATTTTCATCATGAATTCATAAGAGAGACACTGTCTGGGAATGAAACTGCCTGAATTACTTTTAACGTCCTAATAAGCAGAACAGAGGAAGGGAATATGGCAAATCAATAAGCTGGATACTTAGAATTGCCAGACACGCCATTCCTGCGGACCCACACCCACTTTCCTGTGAAGCTTCAGCAGCAAACTAAAGACTGGGAGGGCTACACAGTTCCATTTTCTGAACAGAAAGGAGAATCGAACACATTTCATGGGGCCACTTTGTTAAAACCATACCCTTTAGTCTGCAATTAAAATCTCATGGATTCTTTTTAAACCTATATTTAAATATGAGACTCAAGCTTCTACGATAATTATCAAGCTTGACTATCTGACTTCCCTACTCCCATCAGGTTCAAACGGTATAGGAACTGTCATGGGGAGCTGTTACAGCAATAAGAGGTGACAGCTGACTGCTGGAGAGAAGACAAGTAACACTCAAAAGTTGATGAGGAAGAGTCTGTGCTTTGGGATGAAGAACGCACGCCCACACTGACGACCCTGAGTAGACGTCACAGAAAATATTAAGTTCGAGTCATCATCCCATGCCTAGTATAATACCTCTTGGAAGAGTTACATTAGTAACTGTTTCATGAAATTTTGGTGGTTGTAGTTGAGAAGGTTAACTGCCTTAGTTAACTTTCTGGAAGATGTATTTGTCTAGTGATTTCTGTGCAATGTAGGACATTTTTTTTGTTAATAATATCTGATATCCAATAAGTCAACCAGCCCAATTCTGGATAAAGGACTATTCGCTCTAAATGTGCCTAACAATATTTAGAAGAACCTGACAAATGAGATTGGTGGGACATAAAAAGGAAAATGCTTTTAATCTATGATTGCCTGCATAATGATAAAACTGCACATGAAAAATTTTAATTTCAATTACCTGAATGTATTCCTTATAAAAAATAAACCAACTGTGTATTTGAAACACCTCAGTCATTCACTGAACTTTCAACATCTATGCTTATGTGTGGAATTGCATAGATGCAGCCTAAATGGCTGTTAGTAAATGCTTAGAAATGTTTTCCTGGCAGGGTAGTAATCGTTTTCTGTCTCATATTTCCATTCTGTAAAGTGAGGGTGGTGTTAGATACATCATCTGGCTGTCAGACACTCAGGCTTTAGAAAAGAGAGACACATAAACAGAGCAATTTGGTTATAATTCTACGATAAGAAATTGTGCCACTAAGAGCTGGGTGCCACTCTGCTTTTTAAGGATAAAGTCTACTACAGAGAAATCTGCCAGGACTTTCCCATTTTTATTCCCATTTTCTATTTTCTACATTTGAACTTAGTAATCCTTCGAATATTCTGGCAGAGCCTAAGCTTTCTCCTCAGTTCCAATTTCCCCCTTATTAACCTGAAATAAAATTCTCTGAAGCTCTGCACAGAAAAATTACAGGATCAAATGGAAAGGCTGCATTAGCTATCTCCTGTCTCAAGCTTCTGCTTAATGTTCTAAAGACGAGATAGGGAGTGACTGGGAATACCCAAGGGGTAGGAAAACAAATTATTGGAATAGATGCCTGTGCCTCATAACGGGATATCTACAGAGATAGAAACCAGAACTTTCTATTAGCTACTTTCCCTATGTACTGACTTCCTAAAAATAACCTCAGGCTATCTCTTTGGCCAAATTCTTTCCCAAGACCTGATGTCAGACACTATATTTAGGAGAGTAGCAAGTAGGAAGATTTCATCTGTTCATTCAAAATTTCCCTTAACACAGCAACAGATGTGGGTAAGAAGAATTAACAAGGTCCAGAAAAACTTAAGCAAAAGACTTGAAACTGTAGTAACTGAAGCGGGCAGAGCTATGGAGAAGTTGTAGCCATTAGCGTCATCACGGAACTGGTTTGTTTTTCAGAAACTAACACCATCAATTTTTGAAGACATTCACTTGTTTGCCATTAAGCAGGCTGGGCCGGAAGAAATGTAAATTTGAACGTTCGAAGCACCTTAGATCAAGCTAGCAGTACATAGACCTGCCATCACCTAACTGCCTTGGGATATGAAATTGAAAATAGCTGTTAATGTATTAGGGACTCACATTACAGGAACTGGATAATTGAATCACCAAAACTACCTCAGAGATCAGAGAGGTTAAGTAATGGTAAACAACATAACTTGGAAACCACAGAGCTGAGACTCAAACCCAGGTTTATTTGACTACAAAGCCCTGTGCTCAACCACTGCCTCTGATGTTTCCCCAAAACGCCCTTGCACCTGCTCAGGAATACTTTCTCACCTCACCTTTTTTCCAAGAAAAATAGGTGCTCCCCATACTTCCTCTAGTGTTTTAAACTTCCTAGTCAATGGTTCCTTCCTAGAAGGAAGGAACGTGGCTAATCTAGGAAGCAGATCCACGCAATTAACCGAGACGGTAACACTTCACTGATAAGAGAGCCGGCCAGGGACCAGGCTAAGTCAGGTAGACCTTAGTCTTCAACAAGAAAACTTGAGAGGATCCTGTCCAATGTTAAAAGTTCGTTCACAAAATACTTCCAAGTAATTTTAAATATCAATTAAACTGTTTAAACCCATATAAAATATTTGCATGTTCCTGTTTTAAAGTAAAAACCTAACTGTGAGAAACATCTTGAACTGTGATAGAGTGCAACATGGAAAAAAGAACGCTGAAAGATCCGAGTTATCAAAGAAATTATATCTATCTCTCTATTGAAATTTTTTTGCTACCCCTTAGTAGCTATTGATTGCAGTTACTTTAATTATGGGGAAATACATGATGTATATTTTTCAGATGTCTCAAAAATTATTCCTTCTTTAAGTTTTACCAATGCACCTAAGTATTTAAAATAAAAATGTGTATTTCTTATTGTAAAAAAAAAAGTTCATTCATATATAAACCGAGTGCTAATCTTTAGTACATGCATATCCTACCACTGTGCAGTTTTACAACTGACCAATGATATCATCTGGAATTATTTACTGCAAAAATATCATCAAACTGTTTAATAAGTGCCTCCCACTAGCAATTCAAAAGTGAACATGAAGGATAAAAATTTTACTGTCATGGTGGTCCACACATGAGATAAGACAAATAAATAACCAACATAAATCATAATGTGCTAGGAAGGAGGCTGAGACAGAGTGATGGGCTGATTCAGGTGAGGCTGAGAGTGGAAAATAAAGGACATGCTTCTGCAAAAGGGTAGAGAATAGACTCTCAGGCAGAGAGAACAGCAGGTAAGAGGCCTCTAGGTGGCATAGAGCTTGGTGTGTGCTGGGAACTGAGAACAGAGTGAAGCTGAGGGAAGGCGGGAGGAAGCAGGGTTTGATGAGTAATGTGGGAAAGTACTACAAGACAAAATGGGAGAGAATGAAAGAGGTCTGGTTACGATGTCAAGTTCAGATCTGAACGGTAAGTGCAATAAGAATCCACTGAACACTTTTTTATTATTGAAATACGGCTGATTTACAATATTGTGTTAGTTTTAGGTATATGGTGTAGTAATTTGGGGTTTTTTTTGCAGATTATATTCCATTATAGGTTATTACAAGATATTGGGCATAATTCACTGAGCTATACAGTATATCCTTGTTGCTTATCTTTTTTTTTAACATCTTTATTCGACTATAATTGCTTTACAATGGTGTTATTTTCTGCTTTATAACAAAATGAATCAGCTATATGTATACATATGTTCCCATATCTCCTGCCTCTTGTGTCTCCCTACCACCCTCCCCATCCCATCCCTCTAGGTGGTCACAAAGCACCGAGCTGATCTCCCTGTGCTATGCAGCTGCTTCCCACTAGCTATCTATTTTACATTTGGTAGAGTATATATGTCCATGCCACTCTCTCACTTCATCTCAGCTTACCCTTCCCCCTCCCGTGTACTCAAGCCCATTCTCTACATCTGCGTCTTTATTCCTGTCCTGCCCCTAGGTTCTTCAGAAACTTTTTTTCTTTTTTTAGATTCCATATATATGTGTTAGCATGTGGTATTTGTTTTTCTCTTTCTCACTTACTTCATCCTCTGTGACAGACTCTAGGTCCATCCACCTCACTACAAATAACTCAATTTCATTTCTTTTTATGGCTGAGTAATACTCCATTGTATATATGTGCCACATCTTCTTTATCCTTTCATCTGTTGATGGACACTTAGGTTGCTTCCATGTCCTGGTTATTGTAAATAGAGCTGCAATGAACACTGTGGTACATGACTCTCTTTGAATTATGGTTTTCTCAGGGTATATGCCCAGTAGTGGGATTGCTGGGTCGTATGGTAGTTCTATTTTTAGTTTTTTAAGGAACATCCATAGTGTTCTCCATAGTGGCTGTATCAATTTACATTCCCACCAACAATGCAAGAGGATTCCCTTCTCTCCACACCCTCTCCATCATTTATTGTTTGTAGATTTTTTGGTGATGGCCATTGTGACTGGTGTGAGGTGATAGCTCATTGTAGTTTTGATTTGCATTTTTCTGATGATTAGTGATGTTGAGCAGCTTCTGACTGGTCTGTTTATACTTTCTATTCTTCCTGGTTCAGTCTCAGAAGGTTGTGTTTTTCTAAGAATTTGTCCATTTCTTCCAGGATGTCCATTTTATTGGCATACAGTTGCTTGTAGTAATCTCTCATAATCCTTTGTATTTCTGCAATGTCACTCGTCACTTATCCTTTTTCATTTCTAATTCTACTGATTTGTCTTCTCCCTTTTTTTCATGATGAGTCTGGCTAATGGTTTATCAATTTTATCTTCTCAAAGAACCAGCTTTTAGTTTTATTGATCTTTGCTATCACTTCCTTCATTTCTTTTTCATTTATTTCTGATCTGATCTTTATGATTACTTTCCTTCTGCTAACTTTGGAGTGTTTTTATTCTTCTTTCTCTAATTGCTTTAGGTATAAGGTTAGGTTGTTTTTTTGAGATTTTTCTTGTTTCTTGAGGTGGGATTGTATTGCTACAAACTTCCCTCTTAGAACTACTTTTGCTGCATCCCATAGGTTTTGGGTTGTCGTGTTTCCATTATCATTTGTTTCTATGTATTTTGTGATTTCCTCTTTCATTTCTTCAGTAATCTCTTGGTTATTGAGTAGTGTATTGTTTAGCTTCCATGTGTATTTTTTTACAGACATTTTCTTGTAATTGATATCTAGTCTCACAGCGTTGTGGTCAGAAAAGATACTTGATACAATCTCAATTTTCTCAAGTTTACCAAGGCTTGATTTGTGACCCAAGATATGATCTATCCGGGAGAATGTTCCATGAGCACTTGAGAAGAAAGTGTATTCTGTTGTTTTTGCATGGAATGTTCTATAAATATCACTTAAGTCCATCTTGTTTAATGTATCATTTAAAGTTTGTGTTTCCTTATTTATTTTTATTTTGGATGATCTATCCATTGGTGAAAGTAGGGTGTTAAAGTCCCCTACTATGATTGTGTTACTGCTGATTTCCCCTTTTATGGCTGTTAGCATTTGCCTTATGTATTGAGGTCCTCCTATGCTGGGTGCATAAATATTTATAATTGTTATATCTTCTACTTGGATTGACCCCTTGATCATTATGTAGTGTCCTTCTTTGTCTCTTATAATAGTCTTTATTTTAAAGTCTATTTTGTCTGATATGAGAATTGCTACTCCAGCATTCTTTTGATTTCCATTTGCATGGAATATCTTTTTCCATCCCCTCACTTTCAGTCTGTATGTGTCCCTAGGTCTGAAGTGGGTCTCTTGTAGACAGCATATATAAGGGTCTTGTTTTTGTATCCATTCAGCCAGTCCGTGTCTTTTTGCTGGAGCATTTAATCCATTTACATTTAAGGTAGTTAGCGATATGTGTGTTCCTATTACCATTTTCTTAATTGTTTTGGCTTTTTTATTGTAGGTCTTTTCCTTCTCTTGTGTTTCCTGCCTAGAGAAGTTCCTTTAGCATTTGTTGTAAAGCTGGTTTGGTGGTGCTGAATTCTCTTAGCTTTTGCTCGTCTGTAAAGGTTTTAATTTCTCCGTTGAATCTGAATGAGACCCTTGCTGGGTAGAGTAATCTTGGTTGTAGGTTTTTCCCTTTCATCACTTTAAACATGTCCTGCCACTCCCTTCTACTTTGCAGAGTTTCTGCTGAAAGATCAGCTGTTAACCTTATGGGGAGTCCCTTGTATGTTATGTGTTGCTTTTCCCTTGCTGCTTTTAATATTTTTTCCTTTATATTTAATTTTTGATAGTTTGATTAATATGTGTCTTGGCATGTTTCTCCTTGGATTTATCCTGTATGGGACTCTCTGTGCTTCCTGGACTTGATTGGCTATTTCCCTTCCTATATTAGGGAAGTCTCCAACTATAATCTTTTCAACTATTTTCTCCGTTCCTTTTTTTTTCTCTTCTTGATTCTGGGACCCCTATAATTCAAATGTTGGTGCATTTAATGTTGTCCCAGAGGTCTCTGAGACTGTCCTCAATTCTTTTCTTTTTTTTTTCCTTTACTCTGCTCTGTGGTAGTTATTTCCATTCTTTTATCTTCCAGGTCACTTATCCATTCTTCTGCCTCAGTTATTCTGCTATTGATTCCTTCTGAGAATTTTTAATTTCATATATTGTGTTGTTTATCATTGTTTGTTTGCTCTTTAGTTCTTCTAGGTCCTTGTTAAACGTTTCTTGTATTTTCTCCATTTTATTTCCAAAATTTTGGATCATCTTTACTATCATTACTCTGAATTTTTTTCAGGTAGACTGCCTATTTCCTCTTCATTTGTTTGGGGTGGTGGGTTTTTACCTTGTTCCTTCACTGCTGTGTGTTTCTCTGCCTTCTCATTTTGCTTAACTTACTGTGTTTGGGGGTCTCTTTTACGCAGGCTGCAAGTTCATAGTTCCCGTTGTTTTTGGTATCTGCCCCCGGTGGCTGAGGTTGGTTCAGTGCATTGTGTAGGCTTCCTGGTGAAGGGGACTGCTGCCTGTGTTCTGGTGGATGAGGCTGATCTTGCCTTGCTTGTGGGCAGGACCGAGTCCAGTGGTGTGTTTTGGGGTGTCTGCGAACTTAGTATGATTTTAGGTAGTCTCTGCTAATGGATGGGGTTGTGTTACTGTCTTGCTAGTTGTTTGGCATAGGGTGTCCAGCACTGGAGCTTGCTGGTCACTGAGTGGAGCTGGGTCTTAGCGCTGAGATGGAGATCTCTGGGAGAGCTTTCGCCATTTGATATTACATGGAGCCAGGAGTTCTCTGTTGAACCAATGTCCTGAACTTGGCTCTCCCACCTCAGAGGCACAGTTCCTGACACCTGGCTGGAGCACCAAGACCCTGTCAGCCACACGGCTCAGAAGAAAAGTGGGAAAAAAAGAAAGAAAGAAAGAAAGAAAAATAACAATAAAATAAAAAGTTATTAAAATAAATAATAATTTTAATTTATTATAAAGAAAAAAGAAAAAAAAGAAAGAGAGCAACCAAACCAAAAAACAAATCCACCAATGATAACAAGTGCTAAAAACTATACCAAACAAAACAAAACAAAACAAAAAACAAAAATAATGGACAGACAGAACCCTAGGACAAATGGTAAAAGCAAAGCTATACAGACAGAATCACACAAAGCAGCACACACATGCACACAGAAAGAGAAAAAGGAAAAAAAAAAATATATAAAAAGCAAGAGAGCAACCAAATCAGTAAACAAATCCACCAATGATAATAAACTCTAAACACTAAACTAAGATACACATAACACCAGAGACAAATTAGATGCAGACAGCAAACCCCAAGTGTACAGTTGCTCCCAAAGTCCACCTCCTCAATTTGGGATGAGTCGTTGTCTGTTCAGGTATTCCACAGATGCAGGTACAGCAAGTTGATTGTGGAGCTTTAATCCGCTGCTCCTGAGGCAGCTGGGAGAGGTTTCCCTTTCTCTTCTTTGTTCTCACAGCTCCTAGGGGCTGAGCTTTGGATTTGGCCCCGCCTCTGCGTGTAGGTCGCCTGAGGACGTCTGTTCTTCTCTCAGACAGGACGGGGTTAAAGGAGCAGCTATTTCAGGGGTTCTGGCTCACGCAGGCCGGGGGAGGGAGGGGTACGGATGCGGGGTGAGCCTGCGGCGGCAGAGGCCAGCATGACGTTGCAGCAGCGTGAGGCGCACCGCCATGTGTTCTCCCGGGGAAGTTGTCCCTGGATCACGGGACCCTGGCAGTGGCGGGCTGCACGGGCTCCCAGGAGGGGAGGTCTGAAGAGTGACCTGTGCTCGCACACAGGCTTCTTGGCGGCGGCAGCAGCAGACTTAGCATCTCATGCCCATCTCTGGGGTCCGCGCTGATAGCCACGGCTCCCGCTCATCTCCGGAGCTTGTTTAGGCGGTGCTCTGAATCCCCTCTCCTCACGCAACCCGAAACAATCGTCTCTTGCCTCTTTGGCAGCTCCAGACCTTTTCCCGGACTCCCTCCTGGCTAGCTGTGGCGCACTGGCCCCTGCAGGCTGTGTTCACGCTGCCGACCCCAGTCCTCTCCCTGTGCTCCGACCGAAGCCCGAGCCTCAGCTCCCAGCCCCGCCCGCCCCAGCGGGTGAGCAGACAAGCCTCTCAAGTCTGGTGAGTGCCGGTCGGCACCGATCCTCTGTGCGGGAATCTCTCCGCACCCCTGTGGCTGCGCTCTCCTCCACGGCCCCGAAGCTTACCCCCTCCGCCACCCGCAGTCTCTGCCCGTGAAGGGGCTTCCTAGTGTGTGGAAACCTTTCCTCCTTCACAGCTCCCTCCCAGAAGTGCAGGTCCTGTCCCTATGCTTCTGTCTGTTTTTTCTTTTTTCTTTTTCCCTACCCAGGTACATGGGGAGTTTCTTGCCTTTTGGGAAGTCTGAGGTCTTCTGCCAGCATTCATTAGGTGTTCCGTAGGAGTTGTTCCACATGTATATGTATTTCTGATGTATTTGTGGGGAGGAAGGTGATCTCCACGTCTTACTCCTCCACCATCTTGAAGGTCTCTCTACTTATCTGTTTTATACATAGTAGTTTGTATCTGTTAATCCTAAACTCCTCACTGCTCCTCCCTCCCCCTCCCCTTTGGTAAACCATACATTTGTTTCTATGTCTGTGAATCTGTCTCTGTTTTTTATATAGATTCATTTGTATATTTTTTAGATTCCACCTCTAAGTGATACCATATGATCCAGCAATTCCATTTGTGGGTATAAATCCGGAAAAAGGAAAATTCTTAATTTGATAAGATACATGCACCCCAATGTTCACAGCAGCACTGTTTACAATAACCAAGACATGTAAGCAACCCACGTGGCACCAAGAGATGATTGCTTTACAAAGATGTGGGGGGTGTGTGTGTGTGTGTATACACACACACAAAATGGAATATTACTCAGCCGTAAAAAATGATATATTTCCATTTACAGCCACGTTGGTTGGACCTAGAGAATATTATGCTCAGTGAAATAAGTCAGACAGAGAAAGACAAACAGCAAACACTTTTAAGCGAAGAATCCTCATGATCTAATATGTATTGTAAAAATATCACTCTGGCTGCTTCTCTCGCAGAGAATGTGTTATTTTAAAAGGTATGAGTGACGGCAGGGATGCTAGTTAAGGACTATTGCCCTCGTGTAGATGAGAAATGAAGACAGCTTGGACTAGGGTGGTATATATGGGGACAGAAATAAATGAATGGATTTGAGATATATTTTGAAGTAGAAATAATAGCACTTGCTCACATGCTGGATACAGAAAGTAAAAGGAATGGAAGAATCAAAATTTGGATTGAGCTACGAGGGGGATAATAATGCCCTTTATGAGAAGGAAAAAGCAATAAAGTACTTTCTAATCCTTTTATGAGTCCAAATTTCAAGGTTAAAATAATTATGGTTACTGATTATCATTATATGCTTAACAGACCCCTTAAGTTATTATTTCAATTAATCTAATAGTCAGTCTTGCAGAGCAGCATTATAATGGCCATTTTATCCATGAGAAAATTGACATTCAGAAAAAAACTACGTATCTTTTCCAAGGTATCAGTCTGGAGTGAGTAGAACACAGGTCTGTTTGGCTTGAAAATTGGATTCTAAACATCCCAATGTTGAAGTTCATGTCCATCTGGCTTTCAGTTATAGCTCTATACATAGGTCCATATCTGACCTATAGTATTCTTAGTATGTATCTAATTCTTAAATAAACAAATGCAATTTCCACTAAGGCTTGATGCTTCTCCAAGATTCCCAAATACATTCCCTTCTAGCTGACATCTTAAGTACTGCTACTTTTAGGGCTGACCTTTAAACTGCACTGATGGACTGCTTTAGTTATATTTCTCTCTCTACACCCTTCCTAGAGAAAGACGTGTGGGCACACTACACTGCCAAGACTTGGGAGGGGCCGTAAGAGTGTCAACTAGGACACAGGTCCTCAAGACCAATGCAAGACTATCTAGAAAAGACATACTCAGATACAGGAGCCCCTGGATGGCTTGGGCACTCTGCCAACTCCTCCAAGTCCAAGGTCTCTGGACCCTTGCGTTTTGGGGGATCATCCTTACTCTACTGCACACTCCCCCAGGGAGGGTCCACTTTGCTGTCAGGGCTTAGGCTACCCTGATAGACCAATTAGAGCATCCTTCTTCTGCAAGGAAGTCTCCCAGCTGCACAGCACTCCAGCCACAGTCTCCATTTCTGACACCCACTTCATCAATCAGTGTTAGCAAGTTCTAGTCAAGGCAACACTTGTCAAGACAGAAGCTCTTTCTGCACCTTGTCTCCAGTCAGATGACAGAAACAAAGGCTTAAGTCTCGATCTCAAGCAGATTCTGTGCTACTGTACTTCACCTGAGCTGTAACACTGGCTTCCTCAAAGAAAACCCTGCTCGGGACTTTCCTGGTGGTCCAGTGGTTAAGACTCCACACTTCCACTGCAGGGGGCATGGGTCTGATCCCTGGTCGGGGAACTAAGATCCCATATGCCACACCACATGGCCAAAAATAAAATAAAATAAAATAAAAATAAAAACCCCTACTCAAGGAGATCCACTATGACCAGAAAAGCATGCTTTATTCCAACTTGGATTTCACTCCTTCTCTTCCCATTAGTAGCCAAATGTGTAATTCATCCATTGCTCTTTGTCTTGCTATAGGGGATTATGTGTTAAACAAAGGTAGGTCGACTTTAAGCTCTAGAAGGCTTGCAGTAAACACAATCCTGGTAAAAATCTGTAGCCTCTGGCAGACAGGCTCTGAGGAGCCCCTTCACCCTTTACTCAAGGAGATAGTGCCTGGCCATCCTCATGCCACTTCTGCTTTCCTTCCCAGCTATTGAGTTAGATAAATTTCCTAGTATCATTCCTCATAAATGCTGTCCTCCTCATGGTTTAAGTTTTCTCACCCCTCCAAGAACACCTAGCATCCCACACATAGCTTCTTTACAAAGACTTACAGTATGTAACAGTAGATCTTCTTCAGGGTCCCAACCCATAGCAATGAATAAGATTCTCAACTATAATATTCGGATTTACTGGCAATACCACTGGGGCTGATTTTCTGTCAGAAAGGAATATGATTAAAGGGCACACCTGGGTGTCATGACCCATAACTCTGCAGCAGGTCTCCATCATGCTGCCATCATGGCATGAAACACGTGCCTCCCCTGGTTGAAGAAGGCGCTCGAGAAATGAGTAAGTGTCAGATTTATCCAGAGGACTTTTTAACACCAAGAGAGGTAAGGCCATGCATGGATCAGAGCTCCTGGCTCTCAAAGAAATCCCCCAGCAACAAGCTCTCACCTACTGCATACCCTCCACTCTGCCAGCCCCTCTGCATGTCTTCCAATCGAGACTAGCCTGTTTGAGCCTTGGAATGGCCCATGGCCTCTCATGCATATCTTTGTTGGATCTGTCATCCCCTGTCATCTCTTCCTATGATGCTACTAACTGCATGCTTATGACCCCGCCCCATGCCCAATTCATATGTTGAAATGGGATGGTATTAGGAGTTGAGGCATTAGGGAAGTGATTAGGTTTAGATGAAGTCATGAGGGTGGAGCCCCCGTAGTGTGATTAGTGTCCTTATCAAAGAGAGACTAGAGCTTGCTCTGTTTTTGCCTTAAGATACAGCAAGAAAGCAGCTGTTTATAAACCAGGAAGAGGGCTCTCACCAGACACCAAATCTGTCGCCACCCAGATCCTGGACTTCCCAGCCTCCAGAACTGTGAGAAGTAAATGTTTGTTGTTTAAGCCACCCAGTCTATAGTATTTTTGTTACAGTAGCCCTAGCTAAGACATGCAGTAACCCAGTGTCTGATGTTGGCTACATCCCTGATTTCACCTCCCGGGTTAAGTCTGACATCCTGTCCAGATTTCTTCACCTTATGATCACTGGTTTTGCAATTGCCAGTCTTATCTCAGTATGCCCCTGAGCCATGATGTCACTGAGATAAAATACCTAAAGCTTCGACAGTAGAAACACATTTTTGCCCCAAGCCTATCTTCTATGTTTTACAGAAGATGAAACTGTAGAGGTTAAGTGATATGCCCAACATCACAAAGTAACTTGGTAATGACTAGAACCCAGGCTTTCTGACTCATAGAACAGTGATCTTTACACTAACCATGCCATCCCATTCTTAGAAAACATGTTCATCAAAGGAGGGAGTGCCATAGAGGATATATTGTTAAAATCTGAATTTGGGAACATATGACTCATCTTGTAGGTTAGGTTCTGTTCTGGGAACAGAAGCATTGAAAAAAGATGACAATAGCTGGTGTTTACAGAGACGCACATCCAGGTCTTATCATCTTTAAAAGTTTCTGCAAAACTTGTCAAACTAAATCTTGACGGGACGAAAAAGATGATTTTTTTCCCTTTTTTTTAAAGCCAAATAACCAATAGACTAATGAATTTCCACATTTCCTCAGTAGTCTTGCATGGAAAATACTTAAAACATAGTTAACATATTTGGAAGAGGAATCTCTTTACCAAGTGAGTTGTCCCAAGTCAGTGGGTGTGGAGGGGAGGATCTCTTGCTGTGCAAGCAGTCTCCAAAAGTCAAATGCCTGCCAATCTGTTCCCAAGTGGAGGTTCATTCTCAAGGTCAAGTATCTGTTGCTACACAGTGCCCCCCCCCCCCCCCATCTGAGCCCTTCTCTCCAAGGGAATCATCTCTCCAGGGTCAGAAGCAGCCTGGACACCATCATGATGAGCATTTTCATTCATTTATTTTTAAGGCCAGAAATATTAAATTCTGTATATTCATAAACCAAATCAAAAGAAGGACTGAAATTAAAACTCAGATATCCGGATTTCATTCTTTTCTTTTTTTATCTTTCAATCTTGGTTGAGTCTTGAACATTTTTGGTGCTTTTCAAGTCAATTTTTTCCCACAGTATTTTGAGTATCCTCATCGACTATGTTGCTATGAAATCAATGTCTATACTTACAATGTACACCTAATAGAGGGCTCTCATTTAATAGGTCCATAAAATTTTACACTCATGTTTTGTTCACTTAAAGTTCTTACACTGCTGGTTTAAGAGCTGTGAAGCATAGAGAAAAGATACTGACAGGGATCTTAGAAGTCTATGATCTTTCCCCCAACTGGCTGAGGCAGTTTCCAAAAGGTTTAGCTTAGACCAATCTGGTCCTAGCAAATAATTTTCCCTGATGGTAATCTACACATGCCTTAGTCAATACTTACCATCCTGTTAATTACAGACTTTGGCAATAAGATAAAAAAATAGTCCATGAGGTTGCAGTCCACTATATGTTCTTTGTGCTGGTAACCAAACCCCTCCTGAATGATGGCAAAACTGTCAGCTGAATGATGGCAAAACTGTCAGGATTTAGAGTCATCAACTAAGGCATCACTTAGGGTGACTGCCGGCCAGTACCACTCGTTAATCGCAGTCTAGGGGACAAGTGGTTTTAACAGATGAAACCTGAAACTCAGGACAACATGAGAAGAGGTTTGAGATACACTCTCTGCTTCTCAGTGCACGACCTGCAACAGCAGATCCAGAATTTCCCTCCCATCTTAGCCAAACAAGTCTGTCACAGCTTCATTCCAAGTCTGAGTGCAGTTTTTCTTAGTTGAGTGTTTCTTTCATTACAAGACATCATGTCCGTGTTTAGGGTGCAGATGTATAATGACTGGACTATTACCAGGTGGGCCATCCATCCTGGCTTTCCCGGGATAGACTTAGTGTAAAGCCTGTTGTCCCAGGATAATTGTCCCTTTCATTCACACCAGTTTTAACAATACATTATACTGTTCAATTATCCATTACTAATCACCAGTACTGTGGAATCCTTCCATCAAGCACTGGTCATACTAACAATTTGATCTTTGAAGATGTTTGCCTTTCACTGAGCATCACTTTGATGGATGTTGCTTTTCAGAGGGGTTTGTTGCAGCTCTGCCCTTCTAGAGCTTCTTTCCTGTGTTCTATATTATCGTTTCAGACCTCAGTGATACGCGATGAAGCCTACATAATTCTGTTTTCACCTCTGATGCTCTTAATCAAGTGAAAAAAAATTGTAAGTGACGGTAATCAATGTAAATATGGCCATCTTTTGGATCATCTCAGCCTAGAATTACATTTGGAAGAAATGAGAGTCTAGCAACTAAAAATAATTAAAGAACATTTACATTTTTACAGTGGTCTATAAAAAATGCCAAAAAGGGGCTTCCCTGGTGGCACAGTGGTTGAGAGTCCACCTGCCGTGCAGAGGACACGGGTTCGTGCCCCGGTCCGGGAAGATCCCACATGCCGCGGAGCGGCTGGGCCCGTGAGCCATGGCCGCTGAGCCTGTGCGTCCGGAGCCTGTGCTCCGCCAAGGGAGAGGCCGCAACAGTGAGAGGCCCGCGTACCGCAAAAAAAAAAAAAAAAAAAAAAAAAAAGCCTAAAAGCATAGCTTTCATTTCGTTTAATGCTGCACATTTCCCCACTTTGCTCACACATAGTCTTTCTTCCCCAGGAATTCAATAAAGGGAAATTCGAAAGATTGTCCTCGAGGGATTTCATCTCAGCCTGATTCACAGTACGTACCACAAAATTAGAGCAATTTCAATCCTTGAGGATTGCCAAAAGAATGCAACTGTAGTCGGGGGTTTTCCATTAAAGAGATTATCAAATGACTTTGATAAAACTAATGAGAACTGTGTCTGTGTTAGGTATAAAGACAGAACCAGAATGAAGGACCAGCATAATTCTTCTAGCGAGATCTAAAGAATAATTGGAATCAATCATTTAGAATGGCATGCTATCAAGTGGTGAGAGAGGAAAGGAATGGCCACTTCAACAGTACCTTCCAGAATTGGTAGAAGACACCAAAGACCTCTCTTCTGTCACATACAACTCAGAGCCAGGTGTCATCTCTATCCTGTGATTAACAGACCCAGAGAGATTCATGCACATCCCAAGGTCACACAGGCCCCATAAGGGACATAAAATGACTGCTGAGTTCTCAGCATGATGAACCCTTGAGTAGTAAGACGGGAAGACTTCACCTGCCATGTGGCATCTCGAACAGACTGATAATTTCTGAAGGAAGTAAAAGTACACAAGTATCCAGGTATCTCAATAAAATTGGCTCAAATTCTCTTCCTTAGAGCCCAAAGTCAGTACAGGGCTCACAACATTTTTCACATGCCTTCCTAATTCTCCAGAAATGTGGTTTATTTCTTTCAACGGAAAAATTGAAGAATTTTAAGGTGAATCAAGGTACTACATTTAGGAGGTAGCCCAAAAGTGAACTGGAACTTCTCATCTGCATGGGGCTGTCACCTACAAATCAGGATGTTACTAGAGAAAATTGTGGCAACCTAAGAGGCAGATGAGAAAGGATACACTGGCATAATTAGAGCATGTATTCTAGAAGGCCGTTCTTTCATGACATGGACACAATTTGACACTGGTCTATTCTAATCCATGTACTATGGAGCTGAATTTTGACCAAGGGTTGTTGAATCTCACAGGACAATTCTCAGTGATGATGAAATAATGGATGTGAACAATTTAGCTAATCTCACAGGTCTAATATAGGAAATCTGTCCTTAAATTTTTTTGGATCAAACTGTAGGTGCCTTTGGAATAGTAATAACTTTAATGAGAGCAGAGATACTTTAATAACTGTTGATTGACAAAATAATATATGTACCTATAGATTCAGAGATCATTTTCAGAAACTCCAAAGTCCAGAGGGTGGAACTACTGAGGCAGATCACGTTATATAATTATAGTTCAATCTTACAACTATTTTTGATCCCTTTTCCACGTGCATTTGATTGTCCTGCTAGGATCATACAACCATTTTAATAGCTTTAGAACCCAAGTTCTGGCCCCCATGTTATTTGCAATGTTTTGCTGCTTTGTCACTTAAAACAGTGCATTAACAGCAAAACGTATGGAGTTAAAGATGCTATAAACCAGAACAGACTCACGCTTACCTTTAATTTAGTGACTCATTTTATAATAAGTAATAATAATACAAAGAATTTTATTTACTGAACACCCACTACTTACAACATACAAACCATACGTTTATAACATTCACCTGTTTTCTTCACAACAAATCCGAAAGCAAATATTATGATTAACTATTCCTTTTTTCCATATAAGGAAACGGAGCCTCAGAAAGTTGAGCAACTTTCTCAAGGTAACTCAGGGAGCCCATAGTAAGACAGACGTTTAATCAAGGTTTTTCTAATTGCCAACATTCATTACGTCACTCTGGACTGGTAAGATGCAAATAACATAAGTATATTCCCGTGAGAGCAGTCTATTTAACCATCAGAAATACTTATTTATATATAATTAATACACATATTAAATACAAATTACATTCTTCTAGATTAAAACACACAGTCTAGGAACCGATGAGAAGCAAACAGCTTACAGGAGTGAATGCGTGTGCTTAGCCTAGTTTAAGCTATTACATGTGCCATACTACTTGCTTTTATGCTTAGAAAGTTTATCTTTGTTTTTCTGGAACCTTATGATTCCCAAAAGAAAACACAAGTAAACAAATACATCGTAAATCATCCTTGCTTTGGAAGTTCTGTAATGCCCATCAGTTGAAATCTTTAATGTTTTTAACTGGTTAGAAGAAAATGAAAAGTAACAAAATTACTTTTAAAAATCAGATTTTTCGTTTATTCTTCATCCAAATGAATGAAAATGTGCTGCATAAAGAGTAAGACTGAACTTTAGCCTTCCCGTGGTTGATACAGATGAAAAAAATAGCGCCCAACCCTATTTCTTCACTGTTTAGACAAAAACGAAGTCGTTCATACTATTTAGGAATATCTGTATTTTAAAGTTCATATTTAATGTCTAAATTAACTTAAAATGCGTAGTTAAGATTAAAAAGTAGGGCTTCCCTGGTGGCGCAGTGGTTGAGGGTCCGCCTGCCGATGCAGGGGACGCGGGTTCGTGCCCAGGTCCGGGAAGATCCTACATGCCGCGGAGCAGCTGGGCCCGTGAGCCATGGCTGCTGAGCTTGCGCGTCTGGAGCCTGTGCTCCGCAACGGGAGAGGCCACAACAGTGAGAGGCCCACGTACCGCAAAAAAAAAAAAAAAAAAAAAAAAGATTAAAAAGTAGTTGATGAGTTTGAGAATATTTTTCAGTAGATCCATGATCAGTATCACTTCTTGTTTTGCGTGTCAATTTTTATATAGTGGTACCATATGTACTCCATGTGTTTCCACATTATGTACCAACTCATGGAACTTAGAAATGCCCCGTTTCTGTCCTCTGGGAATTTACTCAACTTCCAGAGTCCCTATTTCTAAAAAGGGTACCAGCATTCTTCTGATCCTCTGTCTGCCTCCACCTAAAGCTATTTTTCATTCTGCCTCTTCATTTATACAAGTTTTACCCATCGTTCATTGTTTAATCTGTCTCTGTCACCTCCAGAACATCTCTTGTATCTTCCTGACTCATGTTCTGCCTGGCTTTTTTCTTTTTTTCTCTCATCTCTTAGAGCACACACAATCTACATTCCAATGTGTACCACTGGATAGAGAATTAGAGCATTCTAGAGATATCATGAATTTTATAAGATCAATATAACACCCTCAGTTTTAGAACTGAGTAAACTGAGGTTCGGAGATGATAAATGACTTTTTCAATATTGCCTACATAAGCAAGTTTCTGAACAGACATCATAAGCCAGTGTTCTTTCTCCCATGCCAGTGGCTATAAACACTTATCACACCACGATATTTACTTACGTGGAGACAGTCTAGAAAAGTGTTAAGAGCATGGACTCCGGAGTCAAGCTATTGGAGTTCAAATCCTAACTCCACACCCTGATACTTCTGATACACTGGTCAATGAATTCATATATTTTTAAAATTAATTTATTTATTTTTGGCTGTGTTGGGTCTTCGTTGCTGCACGTGGGCTTTCTCTAGTTGCGGTGAGTGACGGCTACTCTTCGTTGCGGTGCGCAGGTTTCTCATTGCGGTGGCTTCTCTTGCTGCGGAGCATGGGCTCTAGGCGAGTGGGTCTCCGTAGTTGTGCCATGCGGGCTCAGTAGCTGTGGCATGTGGGCTCAGTAGTTGTGGCTTGTGGGCTCTAGAGCGCAGGCTCAGTAGTTTTGGCACACAGGCTTAGTTGCTCTGCGGCATGTGGGATCTTCCCGGACCAGGGCTCGAACCCGTGTCCCCTGCATTGGCAGGCCAATTCTTAATCACTGAGCCACCAGGGAAGCCCAATGAATCGATATTTATAGCCATCTCTAGACAGAGCTTATGTTTCATTTGGCAATCATATATTTGACAAACTTTTATTGACCAACTGCTATGCGCCAGGCTCTGCCAGGTGCTAGGAATGCTAGGAGAGAGTCGTGATTCCAACCCTCAGGGAATCAGGCATCCAAAAGAAATCACATGAAAGGTAGCATAAAAGAGATGTGTCAGAAGAACAATGGCAGTGGAGGGGCAAGGAAAGCAGCCAGTGCACCAGGGTAGGTCAGGGAGGCTCCACAGAGGAAGCAGCCCTAGAATGGATCCCTCCACAATGAGTAGCACCCCAGGATTGACAAAGAATAGCCCCTAAGGAAATGTTTGCTAAATGGATGAATGGCATGTGTCTCCCCTGGGCCAGAAGAGGAGAAAATAGATACTTGAGAGAGACACCTGAAAAAAAAAAAAGGCATTTCTCTCTGTATGATAGACTCTTGAGCTCTATATAAAGAGCCCTCACTTATCCAGGCAATAACCATTTACTGAACCTTCCACGAGGCTGTCAGATTGTATGAAGCAGCAGAGCCTCCAAACAGCTCTCTGCACATAAGGCTAGAAGTTTGTATAAAACCAGACAAAACTAGTTCCTTCCAAATTTCAGGTCTGCAGATGTATTTCTTAATACACTCTTCAAAACCTCAAAGATCCTATCCACTCAGTAGCAAGACAAACCCAGGGGACACCTCTTCTGCTGCATCGGAAAAATACCCCTGAAGCACCTTTCTTCAGACAATTAAGCAGGCTCTGCTCTGAGGGAAGGTCTGGTGTGATGTGCACACCTCCTGCCAAGCAAATTCTATCGCGGATGCATGAGTGGACTGGAATATCTCAGAAAGGACCTTTCCCTTTTGAAAGGTCACTGAGCCAATAAAGCTGTCTACTATAGCATGCTCTTCTTCCAACTGGCATGCTTCGAAAGTGCACGAACTGAGGAGATTCTTTGCGCCCCACACCTGGCGAAGAGGCTTTCTGAATTTCAACATCCTCTTGGGTACTCGTGTGTCTGTCATGTAATCTCCCTCTCGGAAACTCTGTTCTCCCTTCTGGAACCTCCTCCTGCTTCTGTTTGGCTAGATTTTATTTGTACACTTTCTCCCTGTGACTTCCGTTTTAATATGACACAGCATATTTCACACCAGTGACAGGGGCATTTTCTACACTGTCTTCTATAGAGCAAGACTCTTTCAAAAGTTCGCCTGGCCAACAGCTTCTTACTACGCCTCTTCCCTTTTCCTGCCTAGCTGTGTGCATTCACCAAAATCAAATGCACTGAAATGTGATTTTCCTAGTTGTGAGAGGAGAAACAAAATAAGAAAGTGAATAGCAGATGACTGGGAACCTCAGAGTTCTTTAATTCACGGTCACCTACAGTGCTCGCTTTAAAACACTGCCACTGAAAGGGTATATGGTATGCAACACGGTATGTGACAAACCAGTGTGAGGGCTAAGTTCTATTTTTACGGGTCATAGGAAAAAGGGATTAAGTCTGCCCTCATCTGTAGCTGGTGCATCTTGGGGGAAACGTGTACATATTAGGTAAGTAAAGGAAGTTCAGAAACAAATGTGATCGCAAAATGATATATTGAAAAATAGATATCTACGGCGAGAGAAATCCCAGAGATCATACTCAGAAGTAATATGATATCAGAGGTAAGTATGTTAATAATTGGCCATAGGTCTGGTGCTTTAAAGAAAGTATTTTACATCCTAAAATAACCCCAAACAAAGCAAGACCAAAAACACACACACCACAGTCCAAAGACTCAAAATCCATCCATTCATTTATAGATTCAGTGATGATTTAGTTATGTAATTACTGTAACTCAGGAAGACAGTACATTTGCCTCTACTCCTTTCATAGATTCTACTGAATATTTATATATTAAATTTATTAATCGATTTATATAAATATTATATGTGGACATATTATTTATACAACATTAACAGGACAAAAAGGAGTAAATGCGTAACAGCAGAGAAGAGTGAGCACTGTCACTATGGTGATGCAGGCAGAGGATGACAAGGGACTGTGATTAAGAACAGGCAGAGGAAGCCACAGTCCAAAATACGCTGTAAGGCAACCAAAAGTTGGCGGGGCACGTCTGCACAGGAATCTCAGGGGGTGCAAGAAATGAAAGGTGTAACTGAAAACAGAACCCAGCGTAAGTACTGTATATGAAACAGCTATGTATACTGTTCTCTTCCTCACTACACTTCCTCCATTCTGGATCCCAGGAAACAAACAGCTGGATTAATCCCAAGCAAATAATAAAATACTACTAATAGGACTACAACTATTACTACTACTAATAAAATAATAACCCAAAATCCAAAACAAGATAAAAGAAAAATTATAGTCAGCGCTTCTCTAAAATAACTGAACAAACCCTGAGGAGAAAGACAAGGTTTTCGTTAAAGGCTGGCATCTGAGAATAACAACTTTCTCATTCTCTTATGTTGGAGACCCACCGATACCAAATCATATCTCTTTACTCAAATGTGGTACCTGATCACCCTCCCCTCTGTCTTTTAATCCCAGAATTTCCACTCAGAAAATTTTAAGGATAAACAGTTCTATAAGAGCAACAGAAAGCCACAACAGTCAGCTACTTTTTCCTTTACTAATCAGGCAATCAAGCACACCACGATATTAGGCAACCCAACGGCATTATGGATAAATACTGAGATAGGCAGGCTGGAAAACACAGATAATGTAAGAAACAGGAAAAAAGAAAAAAAACCACCACCTCTGATAAACTTAGACAAACTGGAGAAGCCATTACAACCAAAAAGTAAAAACAGAACTTTTTCAAAGAGAATAATTAAAATAGAGAACAAGAAAGCATACTTAGAAATTAAAACACGGTCATTGAAATAAACGAGTACAGTAGAAAGCCTAAATAAAGATACAGCCAAGGGGCGCTCACAGATATAGCCTAATGAATAAAGGCAGAAATTATGAGATGATACATCTGGAAGGTCTAATATCCAAGTACTAGGAGCCACAGAACGAAAAGAATGAAAATGGAGGAGGGCAATTATTAAAGAAATGATAGAAACAAAAATCACTTAGCTGAAGGAAGCCATGCATCTACAGAGAAACCTCACTGAGTGAATATCCTAAGTGAAAAAAGAGCCTCAGGTATGTCACTAAAAACATATAAACACCTAAAATACTGAGATGATCCTAAAAGTTTTCAGAGAAAAATAGGAGGCATTAAACTCTGCCTGGTACCCGAGTTCTCATCAACATCAACAATGTTCAAAAGAAACGCTCTTTCCAACCTAAAATTCTTTACTCAGCCAAAGTATCATGTAAATATGAGTGTGTCCAAGAATCAGGATATTTACCTCCCCTAGTCTTTTCCTTAGGAGTTACTTTATGATGATGCATTATAATAAAATGAGAGGATAAGCCAAGGAATAGGTAGATACTGAAATAGCAGATTTAACCAAGAAGAACGATATGAAACCCAGGATGTGCATCAGGTCTAGGAGCCGGGAGTCCAGGATGGAGCAGGAAAGAGGGGGACTCTGGGAAGGAGATTCATGGGTGTGAGGGAGGGCAAAGAAAATAGACTAGATGATATGATGGAGAGTAAAAAATATATGAGGGTCTGATAAAGGTAAATAGAATAATAAATGAAGCTTAAGGGCTTCCCTGATGGTGCAGTGTTAAGAATCCACCTGCCAATTCAGGGAACACAGGTTCGAACCCTGGTCTGGGAAGATCCCACATGCCGCGGAGCAACTAAGCCCGTGCGCCACAACTACTGAGCCTGAGCTCTAGAGCCTGCAAGCCACAACTACTGAGACTGCGTGCTGCAACTACTGAAGCCCACGCTCCTAGAGCCCACGGTGGGCAACAAGAGAAGCCACCGCAATGAGAAGCCCGTGCACCACAACGAAGAGTAGCCCCCGCTCGCTGCAACTAGAGAAAGCCCACACGCAGCAACGAAGACCCAACGCAGCCATAAATAAATAAATAAATACATTTATTTTTAAAAAAATAAATTCGGCTTAATTTTAAGGAAGTGACAGTGTCACAACAAAATCAGTGACTTTAACTTCAATGTTAGGAATCTTTTCTTTTCAGTGAACTAGGGGTCATGACATTGGACTCAAAAAAATGTAATCCTATCACATTTGTTGACCTAACACTAAATGACATTTATGTGGTCATAATAATGTTAATACTGTTTACTGTTCTACATTTAAAGTTAACCTTTGGGCAAAGACTTGGTTAAAAAAATACATTTTTAATGTAAAGTGAAAATATCAACAAGAAGAAGAGTGATTGACAGAATTAGGACCTGAAATGAGAGAGAAAAGGTTGGGGAAAATGTGTCGGACTAAGGCTCCCATTGTATCTTGCAGGGAATAAAGAGAGTGTTGCAAATGATCCGAATAAGAAAACAGCTTTAAGATTCTAATTAAAGCTGACAATTATCTTACAGTTGTATTCATATAAGGAGAAAAAATATTAATAAAGGAAAGGTGAAGTACACGTGAGCAAAATTCATCTTTCAAATTACAGAGTGAACTGTCTAAATCTGGTCAGTCAAAAAATTCCTGAGCTCTCTACCAAATTGCCTAAAATAACAATCAGTAAAAATTTCAAAATAAATTTTAAAAATGTCTCTAGGGAGTAAGAATGGAATGCGGAGGGTGGAGCAGGACACTCTTGTTTCTCATCAGCAGAACTTGGGTACTACTTAGCATGTGAACTAGCATGTAATACTTTGATAATAAGTAAATAAGTACTTGTGTCCATAATACCTTTCATAGTAATTACTGAGTGTGCTGAATGTTTTTTTATGTGCAACACATTAATTTTACCAGATACTAGTATAAAGTGGGATCCTTATTTATTTTATAGGCTGTGTATAACTTTTCTATATGGGGATATATAGAAATTTATATTTATCATATATATCCTTTATATGTAGGCGTTTCTCTTGAGTTACAGTTTTCAGTATCTGAAGTATTTCTTCTTTTTCTATCAAATTTCACCATTAGCAATTAAATAACCTGGAGTAAATATAGTCCTTACCTATGTTCTTTATTTTTTTAATGCAAAATCTATAAAAGATATAAATACTAAGGAACCTAAGGATTAGGTGGAATTCACAAAAAGGAGGATAAACAGCCCAAAAAGGCAAGGTGAGGAACTGTAAAAATATTTTGCTTAGTTCACTAATTCAATAAGGTCCTTTATCTTCATAGACTTTTAGTTTTAGAATGAAGTACTTAGCTTACAATCACACAGAAAAAGTGAGAAGTTCAAAAAGACTGAACTGATACTTAACCCAATAACCTAGAGGACAGGGAATGTTTATCAAACCAGTCTCCTGAAGTTGGAAGTTTAACAAACACAGAGAGGTCGGGTGGGGAGTGGTAAGAGTCTCTAACCATAAAACGTCTCACTCAGTCCTCCTGATGTATCTTGTTTTGACAGATTCACACCCAGTGGCCCATATTAATGAGGTGGCGATTAAATCACAAGCCTAGTCAGAAGCTGAAGGATGACTTTAGGACAAATGTTTACCGTTCCAGGCCATGTGCAAACCTTTGAACCTTTGTGAAGCTCAAACATGCAGGACTCGGTGTAAAGCATCAGGCTATTTCCCACTGTAGGGCTCAAAATAAAATAAATGGGAAAAGAAAATCAATAACTGATCAAGTACAATGTCATTATGTAGATACAGTTTCAGAACTCCAGATTATCTTAATCATTGCATATCAACACACTCTTTCTTTAAAGAGATCTACTCTCCCAAGTACTAAGTACATGTCATATTGGATTAGGAAAACACATCGATCAGATTTGGTCATGGGGCAAAGATAACAGGCGATTATTCTGATTTTTGCCATCTTTATTTTGAAGAAGCTGACAGCTTTGGAGCTGGGTACATGGAAACTATATTGGCTGACGCTTGGTATATCTCCAGTTGTTTTAGGAGATAGCAGAAGACTCTGCAACCATCCCATGAATGACTTGTAACACCTCCTGGAAGTAGCCTATTCATTTCTGCTAAAAGTATCCTCATCTTCCCAAGTCATCTCAGAATCTGTTTATTATCACCAAAAAAGGAGAGTCTACTTTTTACTCCTTCGGGATTTCTTTTTTAATTTTTTCAAAACAAGCTTTATTCTCATTTTAACCCGCATTAAATATCATGGGCAAAGAATAATATTATTTCCCCTGGGTCTCACAATCCTACTTCTTTTGCCATTTTGGGAAATGAAGCAAAGAAACAGAAGTGTTTTCAATGCCAGGGGGGGCTGCAATGAGTTGATTTCTAGGATTTGAAAATAAAGGATACGATTAAACAAATGTAGAGTTAGACCAATAAACTATACATGTTTGATCTGAGCATTTGGCAATACCCCCAAATGCCTATAAAGATTATATGGAAGTGAGCTTAGGGCTGCAGGGCTGCACTGTGATTGAGATTGGATGAATTGATACGCTGGTAGACCAAAGCCCAAACAGTTGTATAATGCCCCACCCCCTTTTTTTTTGGAGAGAGGAAGTTGGTCCACAAAAGCATAGGAAAACAAAAGGAAGAAAACAAACATTGGATGTTCACTTTGGTTTAGGGAGTAACACAGTAGTTTTCTTGGCCAGGCCAGCCTGGTAGAGGGGTGAGTGTTAAAACCATCTCAGTTGGAAGATCAACTCATTCCCATTGTCTTGAATCCATACTGTCTAGCAATTTTCAGGAAGCTTGGCACCCTACGTCCCTAATGTACAGGGAGAGAATGAATTTGTCAGGCCAACTCAAGTGATGTTCTCATCAGACAGATGCATTTCTCTTTATAAATTGATAAGCCAGCATTCTGATGATAATTTAGATTCCCATACTGCTCATCTATGGGGAGAGGATTCTGTGAACCATTGTTGACTGAAGCACCATAGCCTATGTAACAGTTACACTGATCGTTGTAAATCAACACCTTGGCATTCTGGTTTACATTTAATACAGGACATAAGCTGTGTTAACATGAATCTGATTCTGAATGGAACCAGCCTCACCTAGTCTGCTAACAAAAATCACAACTCTCAGCCGATAGTCCTGGGGGAATATGACCCTGCATCATGTCACCAAGGAAAATACCACCATGTAGGGACTATCTGGGTAGTCAGCGCCCAAGCAAGTTTTCCATTCTCTGATTATACACGTGAGTTAAAAGATCTAAGGAAGGAGTATTATTTTAAAACAGCCAATTACACAGCTATCCAAAGTAAGAAAATGTGTGAAATTATGTAGTATGCCTTCCCAGGGACTTTGTGACAAAGGGAAAGGGAGGGAAGAGAAAAATATGGACTCAGATTATATAATTTGCCAAAAGTGGTTACAGTAACTTTAGGTCCTTCCATATTTATCTTCTGAGAAATGCTTTGCCTTACTGGAATTGCTAAAACAGCAGCTAGATTTTCAATGGAATTGCATATGAAGAAGCAGAGTGGGGAGGGAGCTTAGTCAAGACCCTTAAGCACAGATCTTTTATAATGATAGATCTATTATACTGATGCCCCGGGGGAAATTACTAAATTTTGAATGGAGCTGACCAGTGACAAACAGGAAATTCTTGCACTTAGCATAGTAACTAGACATTGAAATATACTGTATGTAGAAAAAGATTTTTCTCCTCAAATGTTACACACAAAACTATTCACCTCAAAACTATCATGGATTGTGTCTTTATTCCTAAACTTTTGAGGAAGAATAACAACATTCCAGCAAGCTGGAACAAAACATGGACGCTGAGGCTGCTTTTAGCAATACATCTGCTTTGCAAGAGAAATGGGTGCTTTTGAATCAGTAAACATCTGAAGGTCTACCTGAGACAGAGATTATACCAAAGACACAAAGAAAAGACAGGGTAGGTGATGCCAATTCCTGGATATATCAGAGCGTTTCTGATGACTTTCTGCCTGAGTTACCCGGTGAATTGCTACCGTGTAGCACTTGACCTAGAAGACAGCAACAGTCCTAACACCATAGCCAGCAGATAACTCAGAGGATAGAATGGAACTTTCAGAACGTGGTCAACTTTTCTCTGGTTTTGCTCACAACTCCAAGTACGATTATCTAAATGCTTTTAAAAATAATATATTATTAATTGATGTATTTGTGTAGCCAGGGACTTAAAGCTTCTGTTAGTGGTTGCAAGCCACGCCCATCTCCCACTTGATTGAGTCTTACTGCATTTACTGTCACATGCAATTGACCCTTTATTCAGTAATCATTCATTCATTCAATGTGCTAACTGAAAATTTTGGCAACACCCTTGGGGATCCAAGGATAAAGACACTGACCACTGTCCTCAAAGAACTCAGTCATATTCTATGCTCTGATTATCACTGCAGCACAGTGTGGCATTTTATCAGACTGCTGGACACAGAGTAATGCCATTAGATTTTTCCCATGTCTATCCATTATCTTCATAGCTACCTTGGAAATTTCTGTATATATCAGAGTATCCAACATTGTGGTGAGGCAAAGGAAGCCTTTATGTCTTATCAAGAGATAAAACACTATCTTCAAATTTAAATGGAGGAACATACAGTACACATGGTCAAGGTGCTCTAATACACAGCATTTTAACTTTTGATATTAGCGTTTTATCCATTCATCCATTCCTTTTTCACAATACATCTATACTACTTACAATCAGAAAAAATAACCAATAAAAATTAGATAGATGAAAGTTAGTGATGAAGAACTGGTAATCGTTATAAATGTATTTGTGTTGCCCCACAAAAAACATAGATCTAGTAATCGTCACAGAGCTTAAAGAAAATTTAGCTTGATGGGGAAAAAAAATTCCTGAGCAGCCTGAGAAAGAAAACCACTGCTCACCATGAGTCCTCATCATTCTTTTCTACTCATGTATCCCACCTACAGAAACTGTTATAACAACACGATGCAGTAAAATGCCCTTTTCAATTCACCTTTAATCCCTGACCCTTGTTATGTCGGTCACTTTTAATACATGTGCTCTCTCTATGGTATTAGCTGACATGTTTGATAACTAAACACATCATGTCAGAGGCCACCCAGGAGCTTACATGATGAAAAGAAGTCTGATCCCCAAAACATGACCCCCTCATCCTGGTTGTTCAGTTCAATTCTAGTGCTGCAATTATTACACAAAGCCGAGGAGCCAAGTGATCCAGTGTGTGGAGCTGAGCTCAATCCAGAGTTCCTGAGGGCTTTTCTTATTAGTTTTATCCTCTACCTATGGGTACTCGTGAAAATATTATTTCATTCACTTAATCATTCAACATATGTTTGTAAAACATGTCACTACTAAACATTGTGCTCAACTTGGAAGATTCAAGGTAAACGAACTGAAATGCACGTGCCCTCATACACTTTGGGCCAAATATGGACATCCAGTGACCACAGAGCACCATTTACACAGTCAATCCAGCTAGTACGTCATCCCTAGGAATGTGACAGAACACAAGTAATACATATTATGGCAAATTAACTGTGATTTAGGGGGTTTCATTTTTGTGTTAACCTATTTTAGCTAGCTCTCTGCTATGCACTAAAGCAAGGTAAGCAAAGTATTGTTCCACATTTCTAAATCCAAGACGGAACTTGGATCGATTTTGTTTACCCACGCAAAGTTAGATTTCTGAACCATACAACTTGCTGAAATACAGACTCTTAGATCTATAGACAAGGTGAATGATTCCTAATTTGTTTTCATAGATTTGAAAGTGTAAAGAACTTGAATTAGTTGCATAGCATAAAGTTGTATAGCATAAAGTTAACCCAACAATATGGCTATTACAGAGATGGGACTTGAAATCGTCTCATCTTGGATTTCTCTCCTATTTTCCAGACGTGTTTGTATCCTACAACCTACTCAGTCCTCCCACCTGTATATACCACAGACCCATCGACTCAACATCTCAAAGTCACTTGCATTTCCTTCATAAGAACTAATTACTCCTCTTGTGTATCACATTGCTTCAACCCACGGAGATACCAGTACAGGAATCAGAATACCATGCTGAGTCTTCCAAGTCCAGTAAATTCTATTCTTTTAGTATCTTTCCAGGCTGACCACTTTGCCACCTCCCCATTTCAAACATGAACTACCTTTCTTGAACTTCAACGCCTACGTTGTAAGGATCAACTCCAAACCACAAAATATGCCATAAAACAGCTCACATGTCCTGGTCCTTGCCTCTGAACCCACCCCCAACCCTCAACAAATCTCCTACCATTTCTATCCTCATACCCTGTGGTCCAGGAACAGATTTTTTGCAATTCCTAGACACCCCATTCTCTCTTTTCCTGGAGTTTCACATAAGCACTTCCCTTTGCCCTTCACCTGGCTGAGTTTGCTGGCAGGTCATGAGTCTGCTCAGGTGTAATTCTTTGAGGAAACTTCCTTAACCTCTCTGTCCCACTAGTGCCAAACTCTTTCAGTTAGATGCCCCTCCTCTGAGCTCCTACAGCACTTTATTAACAACACAGCTGTGACATCTCATACCACAGGATCTGTTTACTTCTTTGTTCCCTAACATGAGATGGGTCCCTACTGCATACACTGGACCTAGCAAAGGATATTACACATCATTGGTAGTTAATACGTATTTTAAAATACATAAACTAATAAAACATCCTTTTATATCCATTCTAGAAAATACGTACTCTTTACTCATATTCATTAAAGAAAAAAAAAAGAATTGAGGAACAAATATTTGGATGACTAAAACACAAGGGCAGCTACTGCTTTCACTGGCATCTTTGTTAAGCCATGAGGCTTTGTGGATTTTATAATGGAGAACATGGACCTACTCCATATTAAACTTTTCCAAAAGAATTATGACCTCCCTTCTTATCCTCAAACAAAAGCATTAGAATATAATACTCTCTAAAGGCATAGAGTTGCATGGATTCAGACACTCCCTAAGTACCCAGAAATCTACTCCATCCTCTTCTCAATACCCTGTGACTTTTTCACTTTCTACTCTGAATGTCCTTTCTCTACATTAGAAAGCATCTATCTCAATGCTATAAATCACACTTACTCATACTTATTGATGATAATTTCAGCTTAACTCATTGCCCATGATGGCCATCTTGGTCTCTCTCTGCATTGCAAGCTTTCAACTTCACTTGTCGCTTTGTTCCCTCTATGTCAGATTCTCCAAAGATGGCATCTTATCTTTTCAAACAAGGAAGCCCATGTCAAAAGTTCCCAGCCAGCCTACCAACGACTGGCCACCATACTATTAGTTTTGGGCAGGAGGAGGGGAGGGGACTGCAAGAGGGGTGAGGTCACGTGATCTGTCCAGAGTTTTCTCCTCAGCGGAGAGAAAACTGTGTCTGATGGGGTGTGTGGGAAGAAGGTATTTGAAAGAAGCTGCATGTGGAGGGATGGGGGTGGGAAGGTGGCAGGTATTTTTTGTCCACTTGTGAAAGAAAAATGTTTCTGACCAATGTGGATCTCACTTTCTCAGTAATCACCATTCTTACCTCCTGTGAATTTTTTAGTAATATTTGTCACTTTCCTAGAATGAAAAGGAATCCCTAGGATTCCAGAATGACATAATCCCACTTGGCAGTGGAGTTCCCAAGGAGCAATGAAATCCTAACTCACTGAAGGTGTGATCTCACAGGAGCCTGACTGGAAGTTGCCCTTTGGCTGCATCCTAACCTTTTACATTATTTGTTTTGTTTCCTTAATGAAAGCAGATACCAACTGACCTAATGCCTTTTTACTTTCTCTTAAATAATAGTTCTTTGAGCACTTACTATACATCTTTATATAAATCACCTTATTTAATTTTTACAATATATGATGACAGATCTTAGCTTAGTTTTCAAGATAAGGAGGCTCTTTTTAATCTATATTCCTAACTAACTACAAGCTATTTCTTACTATAATGTTTGTACAGAGAATATTCTCTAGGATGGATGTGAAGAACCACCTCCTTCATTATCACACCACTAATAACTGATAAACTTTAGATCCCGAACCATCTCTGTCTGATGACTGCGGTCATGCTCTTAAATATTACACAGCACTGGGAAAGCCTCAGAGTTGACTGCAAGACATGTAGAGGTAGGTGCAGGCTGATTGGAGGGCCTGCAATGACACTTCATTTCAGAAATTCTCTACTCCAGTCTAGGACCTAGATAACAAATAATCATTTTCACTTTCATTAGCAGAGACTTATAGAATTCATAACCATCTTTCAGAATCTTGGTCTTGGATTTGTTTAATATTCTATAAATGCCCAATTTCCTTTTAAAGAAAATACTGACTTTTCTACTCCACGAATGTCTACAATATATAATTGCAAATATTTGCAATTAAACATCACTTCGATGTAGTCAAAATTCAGTTATAAGATTTTTTTTCTAAAATTAAGGAAAAGAAGATAAGTTTTCTCAAGCTCTGTTTAAACTAAAACTGATTAAATCTGTGGCATCTTATCAGAAATTAGCCAGGAGCTTAATGAAAAAAGCATGACAGGGTTTCTGAGTTTCACCACCTGCCTTCACCAGGGCTTTCAATTCCCACAGAAAGAATGGGAATCTGACATCTAGATGACTGGAGTGAGATAGGATCATAACTGTGTGGAAATATACTTAATATATGTCACAAATTTTTCATAAGTTTAGAATGCTAATGCTTAGGAAGGGATTAAATACAGTCCATGTCGGATACCAAGCTCTGCAGAGATGCATAAATAATCCATTTCTCAGAGTTTTCTTAGCTTTGGAGAGGCTTTTAGGGCATCAAAGCTGAGCAAACATTTTGCAGATGAATCTGGCCCCGAGTGATCCAGTGTTAAATTCAGATCATTAGTGGAGGAGAAGCTGCCTCTCCTCTCAAGAGAAGAAGCTTTGCAATCTTCAAGTTCTTTAAATATTCCCCTGGCAAAGAGGAGCCTGAAGAAAGCATGCCAGAATCCACAATGGCGGTGCAGAAGGATCTCCTTCAAACTTTCCATTAGGGCTTTCTTAAACCATCTCAGACCATCGAGAATCTACACTTCTCTTACAGAGACCTGGAGAATGACTCCACCGCCAGCCACAGTCATGATTTCCAGCGGGGTGAAAATTTTCTCGGTAGGAAATTCTTCCTTACAGCACTTCTTAATCCCTCATGGTACGATTGATGAGCATTTCCTTTTCCTATATCCGTTGTGAATAAGGAGAACAGCTATTCACCATTTATCTGAATGGTTTACTAGCTGCTTTGAACTGTATTTCTGCCATGGTAAATACTCCCAGATGCTTTCATCTTTTCATAGGGGTAGGAGAATCACACCAAATTGTTCAGAAATGTCAGTAGGATGAAATTTATCCTTGCCCAAAGAAGTTTTAAAACCACACAAATGAAAACACTGATCCCTTTTCAAGTCTCTGAAAACTGCATGTTCTTGGTGAATATGGTCAAGTTGTAACCAATCACATCTGCCAGGTAACTAGCTCCAGATATGACACTGGACTCGAATAATCAGCACTGGTGAGATCTGTACATTGTGATGTATAGTTTTAGAGAATAAAGAAAAACTAAAGTCAATGAGACACCAAGGAATAGAGATACACCATGAATGGTAACAGAACGGAGCAATCACGGGAAACAGGCAGGGAAGACAGGTGTGGCTAGAGAATGGAGGCCATTCTTTGCCTGCTCTGGAGTTTGGGAGATAATCTAAAGTCAGTAGACATTCACTGACATTCTAATGTCAGTAGACATTTTTTCTGATTTTATTTTAAAATTAATTTATAGTCAAATTTTATGAATTATAACACATGTATAGATTTATATGATTGGCACCAGAATCATGATACAGAACAGTTCCATCAGCCCCCATCCCCACCACACACACACACACACACACACACACACACACACACATACTGCTCATTCTAGGCACATCCTTTCCTGGCCCCTAGATCCTGACACTCACTGATCTGTTTCCATCATGATAGCTTTGCTTTTTTGAAATGTTATAACATCCAATATATAACTTTTTGAGGCTTTCTTCTTTCATTCATCCAAGTTGTTGCATGTTTCAAAACTCATTCCTTTTTAGGGATAAGTAGTAGTCCATTGTAAGGATGTACCAGAGTTTGTTTAACCATTCGCCTGTTGAGAGACTTTTGGGTTATTGTTAATTTGGGGCAAATCTGAATAAAAGTACTATCAACATTCATGTATGGGTTTTTGTGTGAACGTACATTTTTAGTTTGTTAGAGTAAACAGTAAGGAGTGGGATTTCTGGGTCACTGGGTAAGCATGTTTACATTTATGAGAAACTGCTAGATGTTTTTCAAGTGGCTATTCCATTTTGTATCCCCATCAGTAATGTTTGAGAATTCTAGTTGTAATCCATACTAGTAATTGATAGTGACAGCGTTTTGTTTGTTTTGCTTTAATTACCATTCTAGTGCTACCACATTATCATTTTAATTTGCATTTCCCTAATGGCTAATGACGCTGCACATATTTTCATGTAATTTATTACCTTGTCTATATCCTTTTTGGTTAAAGGCCTGTTTAAGATTTTGCCTTTGCAGTACGCGGGCCTCTCACTGTTGTGGCCTCTCCCATTGCGGAGCACAGGCTCCGGACGCGCAGGCCCAGCGGCCATGCCTCACGGGCCCAGCCGCTCTGCGTCATGTGGGATCTTCCCGGACCGGGGCACGAACCCGTGTCCCCTGCATCGGCAGGCGGACTCTCAACCACTGCGCCACCAGGGAAGCCCTGTAGTGTATCTTTTCAATCTCTTAACAGGGTCTTTCACAGAACAAAAGTTTTAAATCTTGATAAAGTCCAATTTATCAAATATTTTTTTCTTTTTAGGTGTTATATCTAAGAGGTTCCTGCCTAACCCCAGGTCATGTAGACTTTCTCCTATGTTTTCTTCTAAAGGCTTTAGAATTTTGGTTTTTACATTCAAGTTTATGATCCATTTTGCACTTATTTTTGCACAACATGAGGATTAGGCTGAGGTTCCTTTTGTATGCATACGGATTTCCAATTTTTCCAATAACCATTCCTTGAAAAGATTATCTTTTCTACAGTGAATTGTCTTTGCACCTTTGTCAAAAATCAATGAGCCTATTTGTGCAGTTCTGCTTCCGGACTGCGGATTGTTTTCCATCGATTTATGTGTCTATCTCTTCTCTAATATACTATATTGATCACTATAGCTGACAGTAATTCCAGTATTCAAACGGTTTCAGGGTTTAGAATAAGAAACTTCTCAATTCACTTCACCAAGCCAACAAAACCCTGATACCACTCAACACATGATACAAATTTAAAATAATCTCAACTATGAACGTAGAAGAACTCCAAACAAAATTGGCAAATCATATTTTTAAAATTCAGCATTTCCACCATTAAGTATGATGTTAACTGTAAGTTTTTGGTAGAGGTCTTTTATCAACTTGAGGAAGTTCCTTTCCATTCTGAGTTTGCTGATACCTTTTATCATGAATGATATCAACTGACTTTTCCACATCAGTGGAAATGATAATGTGTTTTTTTCTTCTTTAAACTGTTTGGAGGAATACATTGATTTCTGAATATTAAACTTACCTTCCAATCCCAGCTATGAGTATTTAGAAGTTTGTTGTTGAATTCCCAAATGTTTTGAATTTTTTTTCCAGGTATCATCAGTTTCTAATTTAATTCCAACATGAACAGAGAACTTATTTTTGTGGTTTCATTTCTATTAAACTTATTAAAAATTTGTTTTCTCACAAAAAATTAGGTCTATCTTGGTAAGCATTCCATGTGCACTTGAACGTGTGTTCTATCGTTTGCGGTTAGAACGTTCAATAAACGCTCATTACCATTTGGTTGATAGCAGTTTTATTTTCCAAGTTTTTCAACATACTACCAGATTTTCTGTCTACTAGTTCTACCAATTTGGGGGAGAGTATTTTTGAAGCCTTCAACTATAATAATGAATATAACTGTTTCTTCTTTCAGCTGTATCAGTTTTTATTTCATATATTATATTCTGAAGCTCTGTTGTTGGGTACACACTCACTTCTAAAACTGTTGTCTTACTGGTAAATTGTTCCTTTTATCATTGTTTAATTTCCTCTTTATCTCTGGTCGTTTTCTCTCTCTAAAGTCTACTTTGTCTGCTATCAACATAGCAACTCAAATTTTCTTTTTTGTTTAAAGTTTGCATGGTTTATCTTTTCCCATCCTTTCAATTTTAACATAGCTGTGTCATTATATCAAAGTGAGCTTATTTTACACAGCACACTGTTGTATCATATATTCTTCCTTATCCACTCTGACAACTGTTGTTTTTTAAACAACTTATATTTAATTTAATACTGACAGACTAAAGTCTACCATTTTATTGTTTGTTTGCTGTTTGTTCTTTCTGGGTTTTGTTCCTCTAATTTTCCTATCTTATTTTGCATTGTTGGATCTTCTTTTAGTGTTCCATTTAAATTCATCTTATTGTGTTTTTTTTTTTACTATATCTCTCTGTGTCAATAAAAAATTTATTTCATGGTTGCACCAGGGATTACAAAATACATACTCAATTTTCATATTCTTATTTTGAATCAATATTTTATACCTTCAAGTGGGATTTAGAAATCATACTACCACCAGTTAGGCTCCTGTTCTATTCCCCTTTGTGTGGTAAACATATGAATTACACCTACACACAATGAAAACTACATCAGACATCAGTTTTTGCTTTCAACCACTCCTGGAGCTCTTTCTGTCCATGTTGATTTCCACTACTCAGTTTCCCCAAGTTGAAGCTGCATGCTACCACAGGAAAAACATGGTAAACTCACCACTAAATTTATAGTGTTCTCATTTCTGCTCTTTCTCAATCCATGTGCTACTATTTACTTCTCAGAATCCTTAAATATATAATCCATACATTTGATCCAGGTTTGACAGTTGCATTCAGTGGGAGAGACAGGGTTCAGTCTGTTTATCTATCCCAAATTGGAACCTCACTAAAGAGTTCTGAGTAGAGAAATACCATAGTAAAGTAATAATTTAGAAAGATATACCTTGCTGTATACAGGCAGTTTTGCAGAGGAAGAGCCTAAAGAAGACAAATAGATAATCCAAATCCAAATCTTGCTTTTAGTCTTTAGTTTTCAACTTCAGCCACAGCACCCCTTTACTTTTTTCTACAAAATAAATATAAATTACATAACAAGCCTCTAAATACCTGAGTATTCTATATTATAAAATGATTCATTAGCATTGCGAACTTAATTTAGGATTTTACTCATTGTCAGATATCAGGAATTTCTGAACAATACCAAGTAATATATAAAAGTAGCAGTGGTCATGGAATTCAATTTTTAAAGTTCTTACCTTTAACTAGAAAAAACCCTCTTCATTCATCCTTTATGACTATTTACTAAATGAAGTCCAGCAGTACAAACACACCTTCAGTGCTCAAATAATCCACCTTTAACTAAAGCTCTTATTATATAAGCCTAAAATTTTAAGGTGTGTGTGTGTGTGTGCGTGTGCGTGTGCGTGTGCGTGTGCGTGTGTGTGTGTGTGTGTATAAAAGCAGAACATGGCCAGAACAAATTTTTAGAAAGTCTACCAACAGGGATTAATCACTTGTCTGCAATCTGACAAGGGCCATAACAATAACAGCTGAGAGCAACCAGAGAAAACAATGAGTGCTGTGCACACAGCCCATCTTCTCCTTCAATTGTTCAGATATTCACAAGCCAAGAAACCAATGTTGCCTAAATGTCAGTTAGTAATGCCTGTCTTTTAAAAACACAATGATGCATTTTGAATTCCACTAAATAAAAGTAGCTTTTCATTCAGATTAACCTAATACTTGAGCAACTATTTATGAGAACTTCAATTAAAACATATATAGGTAAATGGCTACTCAGGTAATAAACTTTGGATTTACTACTTACAAGACCACTTGCAAATTTCTTGGACCAGTTCTTGGAATTTATTAGCATCATGAAAATGATGATTTGTTTGTTTGTTTGTTTTAAACTGGTTTCCTCCAAATCAGAACCTGTTAAGCAGCTGTAAACTTTATGAGGGCAAGGACCAGGATAAAGTATTCTAGAATGAGTCTGTTTTCTACCCTTGGAGAGTTCAGGTCGAGAGCAGTCCCTGACCCAGCAAAGGTGCTCAATAATATTTGTTAAATATTATTACTTTCTAAAAAGCTTAATTTCTGCATAAGCCCTTGTATCTATCACACGCATCAGTATAGTCTCCCTTTCCTGGAGTACATGGCAAACCCTGGAAATAACAGAAGCCATTCATATTTGCTCCTAGAAATGTGCTGGAAAACAAAACACAAAACCAAACCTCTGTGTTTCCATTTTTCCCATTCACTGCCAGTTCTTGTGTGCTAAAGCTTCTGAGACATGAAGCCAACACACCCAGTGGTTTTTTTAGTGCCTCCTTTTCTACTGTTCTCAAGCAAATGTGTGAAATGAAACAAAATCTAGGGCTTAGGTTGAGTTCTTTGAGACCCACACAAGAATGACGATCATAGGCTAAGATATACAAAAGGAGGAAAAGACTAAAACATCTGTTGAAGGAACACTGTATGTCAATAAACACACTAGTTGTCTTCTCTAGAGTATCTGATTTACACCTCACAGTAAGCCCCTGGCTTATTATTAACATAATTCTACAGGATACTGAAACTCAGACAAGATAACAGCGAATAAGTGAAGTCCTAGCCCAGAAATGGAAAATTAAATGAAAAAGCAATTGTTCACCTTTAGTTTTGATAGACACAATAATAATAGAAAGCCATCTTACAACTTGGTGATGCTTCGTGAATATAACTAATCACTTCAGCTCACCTCCTCAGTCAGTATTCAATGTACTGACACATCTCTAGATGGGATTTCTTCCCTCACATTTTTCTTAGAGGTATTGTTTTTCCGATGCTGTCCAGAGGAGAGAAACACCCATCCAGGGAGAAGCTTCCAGGGACAGGATTGCTGTGGTATGCCAGCAAAATGAATTTAAACAACAGGTGGGGCTAGTTTCCTTTACAACAGATGTGAATTCTCTCTGCAGGCCTGACTGCTCTGAGGAGTACCAAGTCATCTCTCAGCCCCGGTAACAGCAAGACAGGCTCTCAAGTTTCACATGCTTCCAAAACCCATATTGAATTCAGATGCCAAAACCTGGGGTCATATTTCTTAAAACAGACAATTATACAGGAGTGATTCATGGTAAATATAAACACTCGATACTACCTACTTCCTCTAATTTCATTAGAAAGCAAAATGAAACAAAACAATAAACAACAAAAACAAGCTGTCATCACTATGATGTAAGCTTTTGTTGTCTGCTCAATTCTGCTACTAGCAGCATATGCAGTATAAACTCAGACCTAGGTTGTTCGTTTAAATGTTAAGAAGGTTGCTTCCCATTTGGAAAAGAAAGCTCCACGAAACAGGTAACGGAGACTGAGACTCCGTCCTTGGACTTTCTGCTGCAAGAAGCAGAAAGGCGAAAATCAGCAGTGTCTGAGGGATGGCCACGGGGGGTGGACGGCAGACAGCACTCTTCATGTGCAGTGAGCATCTGGGACCAAGGAGTTAAGAGTTAGTCTGGAGTGACTGTGGGGCTGCTACCTTTATCACTGCAGAGGCATCTTTTTATATGGCTACAAGAATTAAAGAATTGGGAATGCCCACCTATAAAAAGAGCAGTGAGCCTGAGGTCTGGGGTGGCCTGGGCACACAGGTTGCTGTCCCCAGGAACAGAGCTTGGGTGACTGGAAGATAAACATGGTGGCAGAAAGCTTCCAAAAATGGATTCTGACACCAGGGGCCGGAGCTGTTGCTCAGGCCCAATGGGACCACAGCACTGTCTCCCCAGTGAGACAGCTGCCATCAGGAAGGCATCAGAAAGACTTGGCAGGCAGGCAAGCTCTCACTCTAGCGTTAGGGCAGCCCGTGATGCTGCTAGAGACGTGATACAGAAACACAGCATCCTACCAGATGGGTTGACCAGGGGAGATGTCTGTAATTGAGTTTTGTTAGTATATATGTTGGGTGTTCACCTTTGTTTCAGGGGCTTGTATTTTATGTAAGAAATAACACACTGACTAGAATTTTGCTCTTAAGAGGAGATTCCCATCATTTTGTTGGGTCCCTCTCCTGACAGCTCTAATCTTAAATGATGCTAAAGTATGAACAGAAGTACTCTGGGGCCTTATCCTTTACTACAGCCGTTGCCCATGTGCTTGATCCACAGACTTCGTGGAGGGTATCCATCAGAGGCAAGGAGGCAAGAGCGATTCTACATATTATCTTCCCCAACCTAGGCCTGAGAGAGAAGCTTGTCCCTTGCTAGCTACAGAGGATCCCTTAGTAGGTTTTTAAAAACTCGTCCTCAATAGTCAATGACTATTTATTGTGAAAGAGGCTGAGGAAGGGGATAGAGTAGAAAATCTGAAGAAGTTGCTAAAGAAATAAGATAATTCATATCTTAGAAGCAAGGGCAAACCCAGTTGGGCTTTATCATTGGAATCTGGCCAAAATCATATTTGATTTTGAAAGCAAAGTTCTTTGCTTTCAAGTTCATTCTTAGCCTATAGGTAACAGAAGAGCCAAATTCCTACATGGATGTAGGACACTGATGACATTCCCAAACTAGAGTGTAAACAGTTATCATATAATCATATATGGCGACATAGGTCGCCATTCTATCAAATCAAGAGCATAACTGTAATAATACAAACAAGGCATGTACTGACACTGTCTGTGAGTGTTCAAGTTCACAGGTAGCGTTACAGATCTAATGAGTAGAAATCTTTTCATGTGTGTTATATGTTGAAATTGACCATCAAATTGAAATACAGATGTATATTTAATATTTGAAGAGTCAAATGCTACAACAGTTAATGATGATTATGAAAGCTGTTAAATTTATGTACAAAACAATAATTAAGGACTTTCAATATAAATAAGTAGGAAAATAGATTAACAGTTAAAGTGACTATGAAGAGAGCGTGCTTTGTACATAACCTTAAGAAAAACATTTATCCCTAGAGACAAATGTGCATGAAATTTCCAAATAATATAAGCTGAAAAACAGGCATCAGATTATATCGTAATTTCTAAATTTGCAGAATTTTCTTCATGAACTAGCATTCACAATTTTACATACCCTTGAGAACTATACACAATTTTTAGGTATTTAATACCACTTAGGACATAAGGTTTTCAGGAAAAATTCCTGTTTGGGAATTCTTCACATCTGTGAGAATAAATTAATGACGGCAGAATATTAACTCTGCAATGCAAAATTTCACTGGTAGGAAAAACTAAAATTATGCATAACATCTAAAACCTCTTTGATTCAGACATCATAAATGATATGAAAAATACGAAGAAAAACATGTTAGAGAAAAATGAGTGACCCAAAGAACATTTTATTTCCTTAATCAAATTTTAAAACAGACTTGGAATAGAATGACTTAGAAGACACTTCCTGAAAGTGCTGTGTCTATGAAAGGGAAAGTTTTAGCCAAAATGTTACTCAAATCACTACTGTTACAGATGGATCTCCTTTTCAGGAGCTGATATTCCTTAATTATGAATCCTGATACAAAGTTCTTTCTGTTGCAACAAAACATGTTTACGGAAAAGGTATTTTCCTCACTGTATCTAATATATTATATAATATGTAAGGTATAGTATATAAAAGTTAGTGACATTATTATATCAATTGAAGGTAAGCATCTATTTTCACATGACAAATATACTGTGTTCCTCTTTCTACTGCAGGAGGAATCTAACAACTTCTAGTGTTGAAAAATACTGTTTTTGCACTAGAATGCCAAACTTCTGAAATTAACCAACAAAATGATTAGTTAAAATTTGTAGTTATTAATTTTTAAATAAATTTTTAGCTATTATTGTTACCTCCAAAATGCAACTTCACCAAACCTATATTGATCTTAACATTCAGCCATGTAACATTCATTCATTCAGTACACCTCTAGAAACTGACCCAAATGTTAATTCCAAATAAAAGTAAAATAATGCAAAACCCTAAAGTAGTCTTTGAAAATACACTAAATGGCAGAGCCATTATTCTTAAAATTCCTGTCCTGTCATTTTAACATTAGGTCACATTCTTCCTTATAATCGGGAAACAATTTTTTAAATTCTTATAAATGTTTTCCATTGAACTATTCTGTGTATAATTCTGAGATGTCTAGTCCTGATTGTTTTGTGTTTGCTCATTAGAAGAAGGAAACCATATTCACCAGTAGTGGGGCCGAAGTATATGAACTTAAACACAAGTCATCTGTACAGTTTTCCTTCCCCAACCATCAATTGAGCTTTGCAGGTTAAAAAAGTAAAAAAAATAAAGAGAAAGAAAAATGAATTCACTAAGTTAATTTTGTTTGGACCTTATGTGGATCTTTTAGAAAAATCTATCTCTTGAGGTGAAAATAAAAGTTCTTTGAGGCCAACAGTTTTCTCTGAAAGTAAAACTTCAGTTTGGTTCTTCTGTTAAATTAAAATATTAACTATGCTGTGAGCTTAGTGTAAAGAATGAACGTATCTGCCTACATCTATCTGTACCTGTACATCTATTTGTCTATCCATCCACCCATCATCTATCCACCCATCTATGCATCCTTTTACTCACAGACATACAAAGAAATACGTCACAGAGTTTTATGCATCTAATGGTAACTGTGTCTGTGTGGTTTGATTTGAAGCAATTTTTTTACTAGTTTAATGCAATGTGTACACTGTTTTTAACAAAACAATATAGAGAGTTTTCTAAAAGAAACAAAGAAGAAAAGCAACAAAAAAAAACAAAGTGTGCAAGCAAATATGCCAGGACGGTAAATAAGGTAATTCTGAGAAGAATGTAGATTACGATTTTAATCTATGTAGATTTCAGCATTTTTAACATTAAAAAAGTAAAATGTTCCCTCAAGCTCACCAGAAAAATATAAAATGAAACGTAACAGATCTTGTCTCCTACTCCAGAATCCTCTTCCCATTCTCCAGAAGTAACCTATGTTAATTTTGTCCTCTTCTTTCTAGAAATTTTCTATGTGTATATACATATATACATAGCTATCGATACAGATATATCTGTTTTTTATATAAGCCGGATCAAACAATTCTCAAAATACTCTCCAAACAAGTTGTAAACACTATATGAATGGAATTAATGTCTTTACTATTCTTTATTTTCTCTACAGCTTTTGGATCATTTTCATTCAGTTTCAGTGAGATGCTAGCAAGGCGGTATATTAAAGAGCATTTTATTTCCTAGTCTTTTTGTGACTGGCTCTCCATTTGATTCTGAATTGTTGATTCCAGTCTCCTGGGTCCCACAGGAGTCTCAGAGATGCCAATTAACTATGATGCTGGGTAAAGATGGAAAATCAAGTTTGAGGGAATCTTAATTGAATAAATTTCCACTGGCTCCCAAGGCACCCTCCTATCCTCTTCCCAATCACACAGGGTAGTGTATACCATTAGTTCCACTCACGATAACTTCCTGCCAGAGCACAGAACACAGCAGAATACTGTAGCCTGGCTTTACTCCTTTACCCTTCCCTCCCCTTTACATACGACATTTTTTTCCCTCCTTGCCCACCACTCAAAACTTAGAAATGGAGTTCCTAAGCTTGGGCTCATTTTTCTCTGATTTCTTGAACTCTCTCAAAGGTTCACTTTGGAACTTTCTATCTACTCCCTTTAGTGTAGCAGCAAGGCTCATATAGTTCTGGGGGAGAAAAAGTATGTGGCTATAGCTCTCCCTTCAAGAATTCATGTAACAGAAGTTTTCAATTGGGATGAAATTACTATATTAGCCAGCATTACAGAATGAAACAGAAACCGCCTGATATATGTGCGCAGAGATCACACTTTGATCCAGGCAGTGGAGCATCAGCCCCCAAAGGTGACCGGAAACACCCATCTATGGGAGGTGGCATCCGGCACAGCTACTTAGCTATACTATGATGAGAAGATCCCTGTTCTGCCTCCTGCTAGGAGTTCCTTTTACATCTTGGGGTCCAAACATGCCCGGCAGAATTCCAACCCAAACAGGGGAACGGGTGAATGTCAAATCAGTGATGGCTGCAAAGTCAGCTCTTCACAGCTCGTGTTCTTCCAGAGAAAGGTTAAGATGAACTTGCTGCTACACCTTTCATCCAGAGACTCTGATTTGACCCTAATTGACATGAAGCCTGAGAATCCTGCCTCAAGACTTTTCTTTCTTTGGGGGAAGTCTGAGAGTTTACTTCTCCACTTCAAGGCATTTTCTCCTGGTGCCTTTGGAAACTCAGGATCAGCTGGGCTCTGTCTGGGTCAAGGCACACCTTCCCTCTTTTCCACTTTTCCCCTAAGACTCTGGAAGGACCCAGAGCTACTCCTGATTTTCTCCCCCAGCAGCTGGTCACCCATGGGTGCGCTTCAGCAATTAAAATGCCAAGATCGGTTCCTGGAGGAAAGGTGGCGATGCTTCGCCCTGCAGCTGCACATGGAACAGATGAACCGCCAGCCAAAGGCACAGCAGTCAGTCCATCTTACTCAACTGCAGCTGTTAGCGAATTTGCTTGCTTCCTTTCTGCAAATTCCAGGGTTTCTCTTTGCTGCACTGAGTCAAATTTCATTCCAACTTGGTTGAATTCGCACTTTTGATATTTTAAGGAAAAACTAGGCAACTCTATGCTTAATGATACCTTTCCCTTCTTTTCTTTTAGCCATTTCTTTAATCGAGTAGCCAGGAAAACAGGGCAATGCGGTTCAAAAGGAATTTGAAGTGAAATATGAGAAGGTAGGTGTAAAATTTCATTACACAGCAAAAATCAGTTAAAATGTTCCAAATGTAACTTCTAAGAATTCCCTGAGACTGTAGCCTAGTTAAGTATCCAAATCACTTGACGAACATGACTATAAACGAATTTCCAACATTGAAAACATGCACGTAAATATATGTATACGCATCTGCCTTGGTACTGTTAAAAGTATAAGGTACAAATGTAATAAGATAATCCATAAGGTTGTACCGAAACAAATTTAGAAAGCTATGCACCAATGCACATTAAATGGTGAGTTTATTAAATCCCCTATTGTTGTTATAGTGATAATAACATTTAGCATAGACTCTGCGGTTCAATGGCTAAGTGTATTAAAACGAAGTGTTCAAATATTGAGATATTGTGGACTCATTCATTTCATACACGAAATGAATCCACTGGGTAAAGTGAAGAATATATTATAAGGTCTTGAGCTACAATTTTTTTTAATCTAAGCACTGAAATTATACAAGTCCAGGTGACTGCATATGTTATATCAAATGGAGTGGTAGTCAAATAATGTGCCAAAAAGATTTTAGATAAACAAATACTGCCCTATTTACTCTGAATAGTTCCCTCTCCCTTGCTGTCAGTAAACTGCATTCGTTTTTTGAATAAATTTTATGTCTTGTAATTTGAATGGACTTTAGACGACCTAATGGAGCCCTCTGATACTAGATTTACCTTTAAATGTCACAATTTCAGCATTACGAGTATCTGCCTGGATGTCTCTTGTTAAAGAAATCATCTGATTTTAAGCAGGGCAAAGAGGGAGAAATAAAAGCCCTGTTTAAGACGACTGACAGGCTGGCAAGAAGCGATACTGTGTATATACTAGGGATGTTGATTAATAAATGCTTTAGAATGAATTAGATTAACCGAACATTCAGGGCACACTCGTATTTCTACCATCAGCCTGAACAATGACTCAAGTAAAACACCCTCTCCGCCTAATTTCTACCTCTGAAATTCATGGGGACAACTTCATTTGCTTCGTAGAAGATTTTAAACCCATAAACAACATTCATACGATTTAATACCCTTTAGTACATATGATTAAAAGTAATGTTTATAAAGGTATGGTTTAAGATCTGATATAACAACAACAAACATACCTAAGGTTTCACTTCAAATTAAAATGCTCAGACCTAAGTCTATAATAGAATATCTGCAAGTACTCCTGTCCCCAACATCCTCCAAATTGCCATGCTAACTAGGGAAATCAAATTAGGCAACAAGGTTAATTTATGGATAAATAAGAAAAAAAAAAAGAGAGAAGAAGAAAGGAGGAAAGAGACAAGACAAAAAAAAAGTTAACATTCCCTCTAATGTTTTACAGTAAATGAAAATTATACCAATGAGTATTAATTTGTATTTTATTTTAAAATTTAGAATAAATTCTGTAGTCCATGTGGTCAGGTAACAAGAATTTGCTCTACTAATATGTAAGGATTGATAGGTACATTTTTTTGATGATTCTAAATGCTTTCAAGTATCTTGCTATGTCTCAAAGCTCTATATATTCACGTGTCTGGTTACACAGTAGTGTATGCTGAGTGAAGAGAGTTTTTTAATTGATATGTTTTTCCAAAAAAAAGTGAATTTTGATTATACTTTGTTTACTACAGCAATATTATGGTAAAATGTAGTGCAATTTAAATGGTGGTTAAAATCTATAATGCAATTTCAAGTTGGAGAATAATAATGGACTTATTTTCTCTAAAACAATCAACAAATATTTATTGAGAAGGCATTCTGATAGTTGCCATAGAGGTTCAAAATAAATGTAAGGTGAATCCCTGCTGTCTTTGAATTTATGTACTAATGTGGAGAAGAAAAATATTTATATAAAATTGCTTATATTTTAAAGCACGACATGGTAAGTCACAAATAAACAGGCATGAAAGCATTGTAGTTCATAAATTATGCTTCCCTAACAAATATTTTCTAGAGTTGAATGTGAAATACAAAGATATCCTGAAATAAAATTATTTTCTTTCTAAACAATGGAATGTTTTTTATAAATTATATTTGGAAATCATGTGAAGATCAAAAAATTCGGTTAAATTTGAAATAGCCAAATGTAAACTGTTGTGTTATTACCAAATACAAAGTATGGTTTGACTAGAGAATTAACAAGATGATGTATGCACTGAGTGAGCCTCCTGATGTTGGAAACATGATAGGAATAGCTGCAATCACCAATTCGACATTATGCTGTAGACCTTAGTCACTGCAATAAAGCTAGGAAAGGAAAGGAAACATATAAAAATTGGAAAGGAGGAACTAAAACTGTCAACTGTTCACATATGACATGATTATAATCACAGGAAATACAGAAGAAACTAGGATGAATAAATGAATTTAGTAATGTTTTAGGGTAGGTCAATATGCAAAATTAATTGTATTTCATAAAATAGCTATAAAATTAGAATGAAATAAAATATCACCTAAGATAGTATCAAAACTATTAAGTACCTAGGTATAAATCAAATTTAATAATAAAGTAAATTAAAACCATTAATTTGATAACACTTCACAACTACCAGAATGGCTAAAATTTAAAATACTGACTATATTAAGTGTTGGCCAGGAAGTGGAGCACCTGGATCTCTCGTACATTGTCAGTGTGAATATAAACCAGTTCAGCGACTTGGTAAAACATTTTGGCGCCATCTACTTAACCTAAATGTATGTCTATCTACAGCAATTCCACTTCCAGGTAGAGACCCAAGAGCAATAAACACATATGTCCTCCAAAAGACCTATACAAGAAGGTTTATAGAAACTTCATTTATAATAGCCCCAGACTGGAAGCATCCCATATGTCCATCAACATGAGAATAAACAATTTGCAGTTTAGCTATATAATGGAATATAACAGAGCAATAAAAAAGTATTGTTGCATGAAACAACATAGATGAAATTAAAAAGCATTATGCTCAAAGAAGAAAGAGTACATGTTTCCTGAATCAACTTGTTCTCAACTCATAAACAGACAAAACTAATATATAATACTAGAAGACAGAGTGGTGGTTGCCTTTCAGAGAGGGGGCATGGTCTGTTAAGGGGCAAAAGGGAACAGCTAGGGTAATAGAATTTCTCCTTATACTCATCTGGGTGGTTACACAAGTGTAAACATATAAAAACTTTTCAAGATTACTTAATATTTATGTACGTTACTCAATGTAAATGGCTTGTCAATTAAGAAAGAAAAGGGTTTAAAAGATAACATATTCCACCTTTCAGTTGAAAACTTGGGAAATGAATAGTTCAGTTAGTCCAGTTTTTCCCCAATGTTCTTCTATATCTAAAAGAATTATTTTAGATAGAACCATAGGAAGAAAGCATACAAGGGAAGAATAGGACAATTTTGGTTGAAATTCTTTTTATCTTCACTTAGAAAAATTTGAACTCTGTGCGTAATACAATATGATCAAATGTCAGCTCTTTATGTTATTTCTATTGGTTCTCTCAAATTGCAATCATACACACACAGATAAAGCTTTCCACTTACTTTTTCTGACTCTCAACTCTAAAATGAAGGAAACAGCTAGGCTCTTCAGTATACAAGAGCAGAAGCTAGCCAGAAATATGAACCATTCTAACATTTTCCTCTCTACTATGACATTTTAACATCTTCTAAATTAAAATATTTAAGAGTTTGAAATCCTACAAGGAAGTGCGCTTTTGATGCCATTTCTCTTGGGAATCTTGGAGAGAAACATGAAAATGATAAATCATCATATAACTTACGTAGTGGCACTGCTGCTGGAGTGTCACTGCAGAGACTGTTAATTGTACAGGCCATGTTCACACAATAGCCTTTGATTGTGATCATTTTACTGCTATTACTAAGTTCAGTTATCCACCTCCATCTCTAATCACTTTCTTTAAAAAAGTTATATTTGCTATCCAGGGAACTGGGGCTTGAATTGGGCTGATCATTATGGGCAACATTTTTTAAAAATTAAACTGGGAATGAAAATGAGGACCAACAACAAGGAACGACATATTTGGTAGCGTAGAGAAAGAGAAATTCTCAAAAAATGGTTTTTCTGTTATTATCCTAAGAGAATATTAACAAATGAAAAACAGAACACAACTCTGTAACCTATGGTTGCTACGCTTTTAGAATAACAAAATTTGGACAATCCCTTGAAATTTGTTGAAGTACAGTCTGATCTGTAATGCTCAAAATAGTCTGATAGTTATTTTGCGAATATCTTCTTTAAAAAAGTTTAATGCCTATTATATATTTCTTAAAGGATTGTATTACTTCTGCAGGCAGAATCAGAAAGATGAAGAAACATATACATCTGCTTTTCTAATGATAGACTTTGATAGAGTTGTTTATACCAGAAACAGGCTACCTCTCAAAAGAGCATCTCCATCCCTAGGTATCTGAATATCATGTGTACTTTATCTTCCTATTTTGGGATGGGTTTTTCCAAAGAGTATAGAAGTATAAATTTTTCATTTTAGGCTAACCTCACTCAATGCAACCCTTCACCTATTCTACTACAATGTAAATTACAGAGTTGTAGCCTTGCTATCAGTGAAACGTTATTTTTAATTAAATACTTATATTTTAAAATGCAATGCAAGTTCAGATTAAAATTGACTGATATATTCAACATAACTCAAAATAATAAAAAGAAAAACGAGAGAATTTTTCTACTGTGAAGCAGCAGCTGACTTGCCAGATTCATGTGGGCTTTGAGTAGAGGAATGAAATGGCAAATACATAGAAAGTACAGCAGATAGAGTCAACCCATTGCTTACAAAAATGAGGCATACCTGTTCTCAATTTCTTGTTAGGCTTAGTTTTCATGTTTGTAAGATTTGATATAATAGCTATAAAAACACAAGTTGCATTGCACACTACTTCAAGTTGGCTGTGGAAGATACATCTTCTTTCTTTTTGTCTACAAGGCACTGTATCTTTCTCAGGACTCCCTGCCTCTGTGTGGTGTCGGTGATGACGGTGGTAAATGGGGCAGGGGATCCCTCAAATTAGCTCCATCCCATCAGTGTAGCTCAATCCAATAATTAAAATAATCTCATATTGTCCCCTCTCCCTAAGTTCTTTTCCAAGACTGCATTGGGTATATGGAGACTGCAGTGAGTTTCAAGACCTCAGAATGATGGAAAGATAGGGTCTCTGAATCTATGTGGGACGTGGGATCATGCCAATCTCTGGTGTGGGCTGTTCCCTGAATGGCACTCTTTCTGGGATCTGATGCCAGAGTCTGGTGGCCAGTCTCTTGCAACCTAATTAGGGCTGAAGGGTGCTCCCTGGAGCCTTGGCCTTCCTTCATTTCTCACTGGTCCAGCCTAGCAATCACCACCGGGGTATCTCCTTCAGGGCACACAGGAACTTCTCAGCCCCCTCCATGCCACCATCACTAGCAGGCATGTTCCATAAAGCTGAACACGAACATTCCCTCTGTGCCTGCCTGCAACGCATCACCTGGTTCACTTCGACGCCCCCTCTCCCTGCACCCAGTGGGTATGGGGGTAGTCAGCAGAGTGAGCTCCTTCCGCTGCTGCTGGTATTCCTTTTAACTAATATAAAATACCTTTCCAGTCCTGCACAACATCTGGAAAAGGAAGACTCCCCTCCCTTTCCTATCTTCCTTTCTCATTTGTACAGTCCTCATATCAGAAGGGATGAACTTTCTCTCCTCCCTTTTTCTGTCTAAGAAGATCCTCCCTTATGTAAAACTCAATGATCTAGTCTATCCACCAGGCCTCTTGGTAATGAATTTAATAAAGTTTTCCCCTGCTGACAGTCTAGCTTTCCAACCTACTGTCTAGCCGTTCACTGAAATTTCCCATTAGGGACGTTAAAAGCTGGATTTCATCTCATTCTCTTTCCATTTCTCCAGGAACAATCCTAAATCAGCTCCCTCTGTGATGGATGCTTCAGCTCAGTTGGATGAAAGTCACACATTCATAAAAATGCAAGAGAGAAGGCAATTCACATTCTCCCTCTCTCTCACACACACACACTGTCAAATACAATTTCCATTGCATAATAATAAACTAGACAATTTCTTAAGCATGTATTCGGTGTCAAAACACTGTGCTAAATTCTTGACATATATTATCTCATTTAATCTGGGCAACAAATCTGAAATATGGGACTTTTTAGTACCATTTTTCAGATGAGACAACTGAGCCTTAGAGAAAAGATATCATTTTTCCCAAGTCAAAAACAAGTAGTGGAACAAAAAGTGAAACCCAAGTAATTCTCTTCTTTTTATTTCAATCTAAAAAGCTACATGTACCTGCATAGCACTCTCCCTTCTGGTCTCATTATAATTCTTAAAAAGCTGATATTCTGGTAGTGCAATTCCACACAGTTGCTCCTAATCTCTCCTGAGATTGGTACTGTGTCTGAAACTATGGCCAGTGAGTACATGAGCAGCTACCCTCTCCCTGATGTCACCTTGTCCCTAAGAACCACCTGCAACTCTCTCCCACTTAATTCTGACCCTGATGCTCATCTTCTGTACGTATTCAAGTTTGTCATGGATGCCCTGTTGCCTAAGCATTTTGTATGCCTAGTAAATATACTTGTCATCAATAACCTATTAGCATTCAGCAGCTGCAATGAAACAAAAATAAGGAACAGTTGAGGTTCCAATTTATAGAAACCCACAAGCAAACGAACTGACAAAGAGGGGCAGGCTGGCTTCCAGTGGAAAGTTCTTGCTTTCCTCCAAAGGCCAACTTACCTACCATAATGTAGCATCTAAAAATTCAGAGCCAGCAGTGGGACTTATTCAAGAAGGACTTTGGAGCCTTCCATAAATTTCTATGTTTCTCACAGAAGTTCTTCCCCAATTCCCCCAACTACACACACACACACACACACACACACACACACACACACACGCCTTACCTATTTCACCATTTGTTTCATATATAATTAGGTTGACAGAATGCTATTCCAGCTGCCACAGACTTTCAGAGTTCATTCACAAAACAAAAGCTCACATAAAAGTACATTACAAGTAAATTAGTGAAGCATACATTACAAATAAAAGAGTGAAGAAAATCTCAGGTAATGTCTTTTAGAAGCTCAGTTACTTGGAGACCTCCAGGTAAATCTTCTTGGCTCCCAAGCCAAGCAGCCTAAAGGGAAACCATGGCTCAGCCCTTCCCAGGTCTCAGGACTTTCTCCTGTTTCCTCCTCCTCTGTCAACTTCGGGGAAGGAGAGGAAGATGGCTCTGCATTCAGTACTGTTTACAAACAACATTTTGTAGCATTGGAAGGCAATTTGGACAACAAGCAATTTTGATAACAAGGTACAATTTCTTGACAAAAAACAATAATAGTCACTTGCAAAAGTGACAGGATGCATCTACAGAAAAGAAGAGATTAAAGAGGAGTGGCTGATAAAAGGGCTTTTAGGTTGTAATTTGAATCATTCTGACGTTTTGATGAATGCCTACCCTCACCAAATAGGATAGAGGTTGAAGTGTTAATCGTGGAACGTGGAAAGGTGGTAGCTGCTGGCTTGGAGACTTGAACGTGAATGTGTGACGGTGCTCCACAAGCTCAGGCTTGCTGAACTGGCTAGCATCACAAGCAAATCTCACTAATATTTAAATGTTTATGGTCCTAATTTGAAAAGTATCCACAAATACCATAAAATACAAAAGAGAAACAAATTTATGGGCTCTGCAGCAGACGAAGACATACCCTCTTTTTTTTTTTTTTTTTTTCAAACAACCTTAATGATATCATGAGTTAGGAGCTAAAGTGATCTGCCTCCACCAAACAAGTTTTACATGTAATGTGTTCATCACTTTCCACCACTCATGGCATTTTGCTATCCTATTAGCATGGTGTGGCCAACCAGGGATTTCAAAGATCGCTTCGCCATTACTTATCCAATATTATTTTTCAAAGCAAACGCCTAAAAGTCTACTTGAATAGGGGAGATTGCTTTTGATACAACTGAATATTCAGCTTCAAGTTGCAAACAGTTTCCATCATCCCTCTAAAACACTGGAGGACATCAAGCTTGTTTTACCAAGACCTGAAAAGTAAAACACCAGATATATTTCCTTTTACTCTGTCAACAGTAACTTTCTGACAATAATAGCAGGTACATTCAACATCAGTAAAACATATCAATGTTAAGGGATAAATTGTTTTCAAATAAACAAATCACCTGGAGACAATGTTTAATGATGGGTAATTCTGGGAGAACCAAGTCATTGAAGGAAGAAGAAAACAAAGTAACAACCCATTTCAATTCAATGGATTGACATTTTAAGCAATAAAGAATCACATTACTAGGACCCACAGGGCTGGAAAAGGCCCTGGGAGGGGTGGGGGGTAGGGCTTAGGCTCAACAGAAAGAACTGAAGACAGTCTCAGAGACTTCTGGGACAACACTAAATGCACCAGCATTCGAATTATAGGGGTCTCAGAAGAAGAGAAAATGAAAGGGTCTGAGAAAATACTTGAAGAAATTATAGTCAAAAATTTCCCTAAATGGGAAAGGAAATAGTCACCCAAGTCCAGGAAGCACAGAGAGTCCCAAAGAGGATAAACCCTAAGAGAAACACACTGAGACACATATTAATCAAACTAACAAAAATTAAATTCAAAGAAAAAATATTAAAAGCAGCAAGGGAAAAAGAAAAAATAACATACAAAGGAATCCCCATAAGGGTATCAGCTGATTTTTCAGCAGAAACTCTGCAGGCCAGAAGGGAGTGCAGGATATACTTAAAGTGATGAAAGAGAAAAACCTACAATCAAGATTACTCTACCAAGCAAGGATCTCATTCAGATTCAACAGAGAAATCAAAAGCTTTTGAGACAAGCAAAAGCTAAGACAATTCAGCACTATCAAACCAGCTTTACAACAAATGCTAAAGGAACTTCTCTAGGTGGGAAACACAAGAGAAGAAAGAGACCCACAAAAGCAATCCGAAAACAATTAAGAAAATGGTAACAGGAACATACATATTGATAATAAACTTGAATGTAAATGGATTAAATGCCCCAACCAAAAGACACAGACTGGCTGGATGGATAGAAAAACAAGACCCACATATATGCTGTCTACAAGAGACCCACGTCAGACCTAGGGACACATACAGACTGAAAATGAAGGGATGGAAAACGATATTCCATGCAAATGGAAATCAAAAGAAAGCTGGAGTAGCAATACTTGTATCAGATAAAATAGACTTTAAAGACTGTTACCAGAGATAAGGAAGGACACTGCATAATGATCAAGGGATCAATCCAAGAAGAAGATATAACAATTATAAATGTTTATGCACCCAACATAGGAGTACCTCAATACATAAGGCAAATGCTAACAACCATGAAAGGGGAAATCGACATAACACAATAATAGTAGGGGAACTTTAACACCCCACTTACACCAATGGACAGATCAACCAAACAGAAAATAAATAAGGAAACACAAGCTTTAAATGACACAATAGACCAGATATATTTAATTGACATTTATAGAACATTCCATCCAAAAGTGGCAGAATACACTTTCTTCTCAAGTGCACATGGAACATTCTCCAGGATAGATCACATCTTGGGTCACAAATCAAGCCTTGGAAACTTTCAGAAAATTGAAATTGTATGAAGCATCTTTTCTGACCACAATGCTATGAAACTGGAAATCAATTACAGGGAAAAAAACTGAAAAAAAACACAAGTACATGGAGGCTAAACAGTGTGCTACTAAATAACCAAGAGATCACTGAAGAAATCAAAGAAGAAATTTAAAAAAAAAAGACAATGAAAACACGATGACCCAAAACCTATGGGATGCAGCAAAAGCAGTTCTAAGAGGGAAGTTTACAGTAATTCAATCTCACCTCAAGAAACAAGAAAAATAAACAATCTAATCCTACACCTAAAGCAACTAGAGAAAGAAGAACAAAGAAAACCCAAAGTCAGTAGAAGGAAAGAAATCATAAAGATCAGAGCAGAAATAAATGAAATACAAACGAAGAAAACGATAGCAAAGATCAATAAAACTAAAAGCTGGTTCTTTAAGAAGATAAACAAAATTGATAAACCCTTAGCCAGACTCATCAAGAAAAAAAGGGAGAGGACACAAATCAATAAAATTAGAAATGAAAAAGGAGAAATCACAATTGACACCGCAGAAATACACAGGATTATAAGAGACTAATACAAACAACTATATGCCAATAAAATGGACAACCACGAAGAAAAGGACAAATTCTTGGAAAGGTACAATTTTCCAAGACTGAACCAGGAAGAATTAGAAAATATAAACAGACCTATCACACGTAATACAACTGAAAGTGTAATTAAAAATCTTCCAACAAACGAAAGTCCAGGACCAGATGGTTTCACAGGCAAATTCTACCAAACATTTAGAGAAGACCTAACACCCATCCTTCTCAAACTCTTCCAAAAACTTCAGAGAGAGGAAAACTCTCAGATTCATTCTACAAAGCCACCATCACCCTGATAGCAAAACCAGAAAAAGATATCACAAAAAATGAAATTATAGACCAGTATCACTGATGAACATAGATGCAAAAATCCTGAACAAAATACTAGCAAACAGAATCCAACAACACATTAAGAGGATCATACACCATGATCAAGTGGGATTTATCCCAGGGATGCAAGGATTCTTCAATATACACAAATCAATCAATGTGATACACCATATTAACAAATTAAGGAATAAAATCCATATGATCATCTCCATAGATGCAGAAAAAGCTTTTGACAAAATTCAACACCCATTTATGATAAAACTCTCCAGAAAATGGGCACAGAAGGAACCTACCTCAATATAATAAAGGCTGTGTATGACAAACCCACAGCAAACATTGTACTCAATGGTGAAAAAAATGAAAGCATTTCCACTAAGATCAGGAACAAGACAAAGATGCTCACTCTTGCCACCTTTATTCAAGATAGTTTTGGAAGTCCTAGCTGTGGCGATCAGAGAAGAAAAATAAATAAAAGGAATATAAATTGGAAAAGAAGAAGTAAACTGTCACTGTTTGTACATGACATGACACTATACATAGAAAATCCTAAAGATGCCACCAGAAAACTACTAGAACTAATCAATGAATTTGGTAAGGTTGCAGGATACAAAATTAGTGCCCAGAAATCTCTGGCATTCCTATACACTAACAACAAAAAATCAGAAAGAGAAATTAAGGAAACAATCCCGTTTACCATCGCAACAAAAAGAATAAAATACCTGGGAATAAACCTACTAAAGGAGGCGAAAGACTTGTACTCAGAAAACTATAAAACACTGATGAAAGAAATCAAAGATGACATAATCAGATGGAGATATATACCATGTTCTTGGATTGGAAGAATCAATATTGTGAAAATGACTATATTACCCAAAGCAATCTACAGATTCAATGCAGTCCCTATCAAACTACCAATGACATTCTTCACAGAATTAGAACAAAAAATTTTACAATTCGTATGGAAACACAAAAGACCCTGAATAGCCAAGGCAATCTCTAGAAAGAAAAACAGAGCTGGAGGAATCAGGCTCCCCAACTTCAAATCATACTACAAAGCTGCAGTAATCAAGACAGTATAGTACTGGCACAAAAACAGTAATATAGATCAATGGTACAGGACAGAAAGCCCAGAGATTAAACCCACACACATATGGTCACCTAATTTATGACAAAGGAGGGAAGAACATAAAATGGAGAAAAGACAGCCTCTTCAATAAGTGGTGCTGGGAAAACTGGACAGCTACATGTAAAAGAATGAAATTAGAACACTACCTAACACCATACATAAAAATAAACTCAAAATGGATTAAAGACCTAAATGTAAGACCAGACACTATAAAACTCTTAGAGGAAAACATAGGAAAAACACTGACATAAACCACAGCAAGATCTTTTTTGACCCTCCTCCTACAGTAATGGAAATAAAAATAAACAAATGGGACCTAAGGAAACTTAAAAGCTTTTGCACAGTAAAGGAAACCATAAACAAGGCAAAAAGACAACCCTCAGAATAGGAGAAATTATTTACAAATGAAACAACGGACAAAGGATTAATCTCCAAAATGTACAAATAGCTCATGGAGCTCAATATCAGAAAAACAAACAATCCAACTAAAAAATGGGCGGAAGACCTAAATAGACATTTCACCAAAGGAGACATACAGATGGCCAAGAAGCACATGAAAAGATGCTCAACATCACTAATTATTAGAGAAATGCAAATCAAAACTACAATGAGGTATCACCTCACACCTGTCAGAATGGCCATCATAAAATGGCCATACAAACAATAAATGCTGGAGAGGGTGTGGAGAAAAGGGAACCCTCATGCACTGTTGGTGGGAATGGAAATTGATACAGCCACTATGGAGAACAGTATGGAGGTTCCTAAAAAAGCTAAAAATAGAACTACCATATGACCCAGCAATCCCACTACTGGGCACATACCCTGAGAAAACCATAATTCAAAAAGAGTCATATATGACAATTTCATTGCAGCTCTATTTACAATAGCCAGGACACGGAAGCAACCTAAGTGTCCATCAACAGATGAATGGATAAAGAAGATGTGGCACATATATACGATAGAATTTAAAAAAAAAAATGTTACTGATGAACCTAGTGGCAGGGCAGGAATAAAGACATAGACATGGAGAATGGACTTGAGGACACGGTGGGGGGGGGGGAGGGGGAAGCCGGGGCAAAGTGAGAGAGTGGCATGGACAGATATACATTACCAAATGTAAAATAGATAGCTAGTGGGAAGCAGCCGCATAGCACAGGGAGATCAGCTCGGTGCTTTGCGACGACTTAGAGGGGTGAGATAGGGAGGGTGGGAGGGAGGCGATATGGGGATATATGTATGCATATGGCTGATTCACTTTGTCGTACAACAGCAACTAACGCAGTATTGTGAAACAAATGTACTCCAGTAAAGATTATAAAAAAAATTCACACTAAAAACATGATAAAAATCACCATTCTTCTCTATTAAATCATGTGAAGATTAAAAAATAGTAATATAACAAGTATGTGCTCCCCTTGCCTGAAATTAATAGCTACTTTAAAAGAAAGCAAGAACCATATACTGTAGTTTTATTGCCCTATTTCTAGACATAAGAAAAATTAATGGATAGGGGATGGGGAAAATAAAGTGAGAAGGAACATGTATCGTAAATCTCCTGCCAGCATTACCTGGATGAGGTCTCAAACTAACCTAACAGTTTATTCGGTGTATATTACAATACACATAAATCGCTTTGTTTTTTTCCCAGATATTACATATTGAATTCTCTCATGACAATTTGTGTTACTCTAACTACAATGTGCTTCCCTTTTTATAAATAACAAAAAAAAGACTTAACCTACCTGATTTGGGGCATGAAGTAATTAGTAATAACTCTCAAGCTATTGTTGCAAGATGCTTATTTAATGGCGGTACCCAAAAATGCTGTGGGACAGATCAGTGGGAGAATCTTGTTTCAGATCAGACTGTAAGCAGAAAGCGACTTCCCTCCAGAGAAGTTTGATCACCCCCTCTATCAGGAATGCCAAGGCTGTGTGGATCCTGCCCATAATGCAAAGCTGCTAAAGGAAACTCAGGAGCAGAGCCCTGAGTAGAGGGGCAGAGGAGGGAGAGGGAACGAGGAGGGACACACACAGGACACAGCCATTTTCCCTAACCAGTCTTCGCCTTCAGACATTGGTAGAATATAGTGGTCATTAAGAAAAAATAAGCCTCAATAGAAATCCACTGAAAAACAACGAGGCATGTGAGCAAATCTCTAAACAATGGATAAGATCTAGTATGAAGAGTCTGAAACAAGAGCTAGCCATCCTGGCACACAGAGCTCGATTCAAGAGGGCTGTAAATCATGTAACAGAGACTCCCCAGAAGCTGGAAAGAGGACCAAAGTGGGGCCAGAACCAACCCATCAGTCACAGTCATTAGGGGTTATTTGGGGATTACTAATGAGGAGACATTACAGTTGCATTACAACTTACTGTACATCATAGTGAACCGGCCATTCTCAAAAAGACTCGAGTCCTGTCATAAGATCCCAGGCAGAAAAATTAATCTAGACATTGTCACATATTTGACAACAAGATCAAGTGAGTACTCCTAACTACTACAATAAGATCTTAGTTTCCAGATTGTACCAAACAAAATCAGCAGGAACGCACACAATTCTGTGCGTGTGGCTTGCTTCCAACAGGGTTTGCGGCAGTGTTTTACCTCCACTGATTATGAGTGATTTTAACTGACAGTTCTCTTCTACTGCAGTTTTTCCCCCATCTCATTAACGACATCTCCATCTTTCTAGTCAAGAGGCCCAAAACCTTGGAGGTGTCCTGGACTCCTTTTTGCCTCAAATCTCACATCTAAACCATCAGCAAATCTTCCTGGTTCTGCCTTAATATCCCTAAGCTAACTACTTCCGATCATCTTCACTGGTACCTTGGTCTAAAGCACCATCATCATCTGTTTCCTGAGTAATTACAATACCCTCCAGACTGGACCCCGTTTCCACCCTGCTCCTGCCTCCAACATGCTTTCTCAACATGGCCAAAAGAACATGTCTTTAAAATACTAAGCTAGGGCCTCCCTTGTGGCGCAGTGGTTGAGAGTCCACCTGCTGATGCAGGGGACGCAGGTTCGTGCCCCGGTCCGGGAGGATCCCACATGCCGCGGAGCGGCTGGGCCCATGAGCCATGGCCGCTGAGCCTGTGCGTCCAGAGCCTGTGCTCCGCAACCGGAGAGGCACAGCAGTGAGAGGCCCGTGTACCGCAAAAAGAAAAAAAACAAAAAAAAAAACCTAAGCTAAATCACGTCTACTCCCTTACAAATCTGCCAACGGCTCCTTCAGTTTTCGTTGGCTTTACAGGACCTACCTGCCTGGAATATTCTTTTCTAGGTATCTGCATGTCTTACCACTTTACCAGCTTGAGGATTTTTGCTCAACGATTACTATCTCAATAAGCTGTATCTAGACCGTTAAATGTTTTTCAATGCCCTCCTTCCCCCCAAAATCCTACCTCCTTTCCTGCTTTATTTTTCTCATGAGTACTTATTACTTTCTAATATATTACACTACTTATTTCCTTACTGTCTTTCTCCTCCAACTAGAATTTTAGGGCCAGCAGAGGAATGGCCTGTTTTGTTCACTGCTTTGCCCCTAGCACCAAGAACGGTGTCTGACAGAGCAGACACTCAATAAAAACTGATGGATTGGTTGATTGAATGAATGAACGTAAAGTTAACCATTGTGTACACAACTGGAAGTAAAATATACCTTTAGGTCAGTAGACTAAGTTTTATTCACTGGAAAGAGTAGGGGAAGATGAAATGGTGGGGGGGGGGGGCGTGATGAAAGTAAGTGGAGGTGGGAATTATTGAAACCCCTACTAACTTCTTGCCATCTCTGAGGATTATACAGTCATATCATCCATAATGAATTTCCTAAGAATCTTAAGAAATAAATCGTCTTTATCATTGTGGTTTTATCAGAGTGTCAAAGGAAGCTCTGAGATAATAACCAGCAAGACTAAGGTTACCATAGTTAGACCTGGAAGTCATCCACAGGTCCATCTAATCTCCAACTATGTGAGGAAAAGGGTACATCTCAGAACCACCCTGCCGGCGACCTCCCGGATATTTTAATATACTTGGATGATGGGGAGGGAGGATGGGTGGGGAGGACATTTTCCCGGTGTTTGGCTGACACGCTGACAGTGATGGAAAGAACCAGGACACAGGATTAGCCAAGCACTATGCAACGGCACAGATTTTTCTGGAGCTTTGAGTCATTGAAAGAGAAAAGTCATGTCTCGAGGCTTACACAACGCCCCAGGAAGCTAGAGGAGGGTTTGCTCCCTTCTGTCCCAAGGCTAATTAGTATCATACAAATGATGACCCTGACAGATTCTGGTCAATGTGTTCGCAAATAAAAGTGTCACTTCTGTATTAGGAGGCACTGAAACATTTCAATTTTTTAAAAAACACTCCAATTTTTTTCTTAATTGTCTCACACAGAATATATGTGTGTACATACACATATATACATATAATATATAGTATATGTACACTACTTATATAATACATAATACTTAATATAAATACTTAATATTTGAAATATTCACTCTGAGAAATGGAACTAGGCAGATCAAAGCTTAACGATGAATCAATTTCCCAGCAAAGCTTTTTTTTTTCCTAGCATTGCAGACAAAGACATTTTTTTTTTCCTCTTAAAATTAAACTTGTTTGAAACTCCTGAAGAGATGTGAAGGGGACGGTTACACATATATAACAGCTCCCTGGCTTCTGGCCCTCAGTAGATCTCAGATCCAGTGGGGAAAACATCTGAGTTTAAACTAGCTTCAAAAAAAAAAAGTCATGCTTTCTACACACTGGGAACGCGTACTCTAATAAATATGTGGAAGAACAAAAAGCAAGCTGACGTTCATCTTCACTAAGCAGCCAAAGAAATAGGATATGTCTTAATGGTTCAAGGGACTCAAGCAACAGACACATCCTTAAACGTGCCAAACGGATGGAGAAAATAGCAACAGAAATATACCAGCCACAATTATTCTGACTGAAGTGAGATGTTTTATTCCCAGAGCTATTTTCAGACTTCATGACTCAGCATATCTTCTGATGGTTTTTCCTAACCCCTGTAGGGTTTGGGAGTCGGGGCTGGGCAGTGAGGGGACTAAACCATCCTTCACTCACATATACCAGGATTGGGTCTAATCATTACAGGTGCACATTCCTTCCCATCCTTCAGGTGTGGAGCATCGTGGGTTTGCTTTCCAACCAATTTTCACACAATTCTGGAAGCCAGATTGATGTTCAAATGGCTCTTAAAAATTTGCAGCCCCAGAGAATACCATTCCCTCACTCCAAGTCATGGATATCCTGGCCAGAAGTACAATGAAAACTCAGAGGTGGTGAATATATTTTATTTCTCAAACTAGTGTGGAAGCAAGTCTTATCGAATTGACACATGTTGGCACAATTCAGTGTAAAAAATATATATATTGGAAATCAAGAGGCTCAGATTGTAGTTCTGTCTCTGCCATGAATGGCTGGGGAAATCTGAAGTAATAACTGCACCTCCTTGGGCCTCAGTTTTCTCAGTTGCAGAGGATGACCTTGAAGGACCTACTTGTTTCCTCTGGACTTCATTTAATTATCCATCAGCAACAAGCTTGCTCTGGTAGTTTATGATGTTACTAGGTAGACTCTTATTATAACATTGCTTTTTGAATCTAGTCAATGTCCCTACCTTCAGTAGATATTTAAAGAAGATTCTGAGCAGAATTCGCCAAATGATCAAACAAATACAGTATCTCTTTAGAGGTGGGATTATTTGTTTGCTCAACGAAGATATGAAGTGTGCCTTGAATGGAAAGGTCAGTGGGTTAGAAATTCAACGTTGTGGTTTCTGAGCAGCTTTGCTTCCTGCTACCTGTATTACCTTAGCAAGTGGTTAGATATGCAAGACCCCTTATGAGCAAACAATTTTTATACTACATATCTTAATAACTGAAAAGTTTAATGGAGGAGACTTTCAGTCCTTTCTGTGATGCCTGAGGGAGCCTATTGGTTTAAACCAAACTAAAAGTAAAGTGGGATGTGAGGGAAACGGGCCAAGCATTCTCAAACTTCCAACACTAGAATGGGACCCTCTTTAGCATCTCAAACCATCAGCAACTACCTGTTTTGGATGTCGTAGTTGCTGTCCATTGCTACATAATAAATTCCCCAAATCTTAGCAGCTTAAAACAACCCCCATATATTACCGCATAGTTCTGTAGGTCAGAAGTCCTGCGGGGCTCAGCTGGGCTTTGCTCAAAATATCACAAGGTCAAAACCAAGGTGCTGACGGGCTGGGCTCTTGTCTGGAGGCTGTGGAGAAGAACCTACTCCAAGCTCATTCTGGATGTTGACAGAATCCAGCGACTTGAGGCCCTATGTCTAAGGCCCAGTGTCCTTTGCTGGCTGTCAGCTGTGGACCGTTCTCTCAGGACCTATGGCCACCCACATTGCTTCTCATGAGGCCCCTCCATCTTCAAATGGCAACAGCACGTCCGGTCCTTCCTACACGTTTAATTTCTCTGACTTTCCCTCTTTTCCCTCTTCTGCCATAGCAAGAGAAAGTTCTCTGCTCTTAGCAGCTGATGCGATTAGGGCCACTGGGCTACTCGACCCTTTTAAGGCCAGCTGTGCCACATAATGTGACATAATCATGGGAGTGGTAACTTACCACATTCAAAGATGTATTAGTCATGTGGGATTGGGAGGCCATTTCTAGACATTTTCCCTGACATATATGCTTTAGTTATGTCTTTTCTAAAGTCACAAAGCCTCAACAATAATGACCTTGTGGCCAGGCTATTAAAGGTAAGTGTTTGCAAACAATAAATAGTGTTACGTCCATGCAAACAATGACAAATGAGCGTCTTCTATTTTTGTAGAATTCAGAGGTTCTGACCATTTTTATGACCAGAGCACATTGCCCGGTGGGAACTTTAAACAAACACTCCCCAGTCGACACACATATAGTCCCATCAGGATTCAAAAGCAACTCATGTTCACACAACTGAAATCAAATTAGGAAGTCAGTGAACATCAGAGAACATGATCCACACAAGTAACCGAGTTAAGTAATTAATATAAAATATTACACCTGAAACTACAACACTGTACATCAACTATACTTCAATGTAAAAAATTAATATAAAACTCTGAAATGTTTTCTTTCCTAAATGTATGGGGTCATTACCTTCTGGATAGTTAACTGAATAATCTCCTCAACACTCCCTGCTTGGGCTTCCCTGGTGGCGCAGTGGTTGAGAGTCTGCCTGCCGATGCAGGGGACACGGGTTCGTGCCCTGGTCCGGGAAGATCTCACATGCCGCGGCGCGGCTGGGCCTGTGAGCCATGGCCGCTGAGCCTGCACGTCCAGAGCCTGTGCTCCGCAACGGGAGAGGCCACAACAGTGAGTGGCCCGCGTACCGCAAAAAAAAAAAAAAGCTTCTGGTGAATAGAAACTCAAAGAAAAGCTCCTTTTTATGCTCCCATTAGTGACCTATATTGTATTGAAAAATTTGTGCACAAATATAAAGGATGAAATATAAATAATATCAGCTTATGGAGTTATATAAGAGCAGCAAACAAAAGGGTTCAGCTCATTTTTCTACTAAATAATAATAATTTAAGACTCATCCCACAGAACGTTTTGTTTCTGTTCATCTGCTTTGAGGGGGCATTTAAATTATTGTAGACAATTTTTACTGTCAGTCAAGTGTCTAAAGTACCACACCAATTGCCTCTGAAATATTTTAAGGAAATTAAGTAAAAAATCTTGATGTGTGAAAAGGTTTTTTGATCCTTACTGAGAATCATTATTCAATAACATTCCTTGATAGCAATACTTGAAACTAGAACTTATATCAGATTCTTCAGATGACTGTTTTAGCAATTATCATTTTGAAAAACTGGAAAGTTATTGCTCCTTTATTTTTCTCTTTCAAGTCTCTTATATTCTTTCTTTGTTGACCAATCTCACCATTTCTTTAGGACTGGCTCACATGGTATTGTCTATACGCTACCAAAAAAAAGACCGAAGTTCTAAGATGCCTTATATTGACTATTACAAGCTTCATGGAAAACCTAAGAATTTGTAAAGATAAAGGACTCTTCGGCATCTGACCCTAGTGTTAATCAAGTCCCACCACTCTCAACCCCTTAATTCACACAATCTATAGAACAGCTACACCCCTGCTCAATAATTCCCCACCATGTTTTGGCTTCCCTCCCCGACTCCTTTCCTCCTCTCTCCCCCACTCCCTGCTTCTTTCTCTCTTTCCTTTGCTTTTTTGTCCTTTCTTTGTTTTTCTTCCTTTCATTGGACGTAACATTTTCTTCTCCTGGTTTGAGAGTTAAACCTTCAAATTTTATTCTTCCTAAGTTACTCCCCTCCCCTTTTATTCAGAAAATACCAGTGTTAATTTCCCCCATTTATATATATAAATACAATTCTACATTGCCCCCAAGACAAATTTCCTAGCACAGTCTCACCGCTCTGAGGGCTCTTCATGCTCTTTCCCTCACCTTCCATCCCATTGCACTACACCGCATTTTTATCTTCAAGAATTTTTGGTTTGAGTTGTTTTTTTTTTTTTTTTTTTTGCGGTACGCGGGCCTCTCACTGTTGTGGCCTCTCCCGTTGCGGAGCACAGGCTCCGGACGGGCAGGCTCAGCAGCCATGGCTCACGGGCCCAGCCGCTCCGCGGCACGTGGGATCTTCCCGGACCGGGGCGCGAACCCGTGTCCCCTGCATTGGCAGGCGGACTCTCAACCACTGCGCCACCAGGGAAGCCCTATATTGTTTTTTAAAAAGATTTAAGTGCCATATGAATTTTGTGATCAATATGGTTTCCTTGGGGAATGGAAGCAGAAGAGAGGGTACGAGAGGAGATTTTGCTTTCGGTGCAAGTCTGTACTATTTCATATCTTAATCATGTGCATAAGAATTTGTCAAAAATAAAACATGTTAAAAGAAGGCTAAGATGTTGAGGACATCAGGCTTGTCTTCAAGGACAAGGTGTCATGAAGATACTTCATTAAGGTACTGGCCCTGCAAAAACAGGCAACATCCCTGGGCACATGCCAACAATAACCTCCAGACTGTAACTTACAAAGCTTGCTCTACATAGCTTGTCTCAAACTACATCATTAGAATTCAAAACCCGTATTGTTTGCTACTGTTTACACAATACAGCCCATGCATTTAGTAGGGTTTTAAAGAATTTTACAATCTGACTTCAACAAGCCTTTTCCTAATTATCTCCTACCCTGCAGAGCTGTACTCCAGTCCCTTGGCACTCCACATCTGCCCTTCCAAATCTGTTTCTTTGTTCACACAGTTATCTTTGCTTCCAATGTTTCCTTCGTTTCTCCAACTTTAAAAATCCCACTCATAGTTCAATTTCCAGATTGGATACAAATTTCTCGTCCATAAAACCCATTTAGATTTCAACAATCGGGGGAAAATGCCCTTTTTTGTTCCCATAGCTCTTACTTTCCAAAAACATATAGCACGTATTTTAATTTGTCCTATTTCATAATTATATTGTACTTATCTACCTTCTCACTTAATTTGATTCATTTGATTTTAAGGTCCTGTTTCTTCATTTGACTGTAAGCTCCCAGTGGGCAAGAGGCTGTCCTGTTCATCTTAATCTCTTTAACTCCTCTTTAACTTAATGCTTTATACAAACTCGAGCCAATTAATGTTAGCTACAATACATCTGAGTTAACTGAAATGGATTCCTTTGAAGAAGTTACTAGTGAACCTAGTTTCTGAAATTTAGGAAAAAAAGTTGCAATAGTCAAGTATATGGACCACAACCTCTCCCCTCTAAGTTCCCTGAAAATGAATGCTGAAACTTTTCAGTCAGTATGTCCTTTGGGAATTAAGTTGTGCTTCCTCTTTGGCATACGTCAAAATCTACACATCCACTGCTAATTTAAAACTAGTGGATCACTTGATTCTGACCAGGAGAAGTCTTATGGAGAAGATATCTTTAGACATGTAACTTAAGCTTATTCACTTTCATTGCTCAGCTGCCATAGGTAGTTTGTAGGAACAAAAGAGTGCAGAGTTGCTTAAGTGTGATGAGGACACAATGTGAAAGGAATCCCAAACAAAATTCATTAAACTCTTGAAAATAACCTTGAGGCTCTGAAATTTAAATACAATGTTTTCTTCCTAATCATGTTGTCTGATTCTTGCCAGTCTAACAATATACCTGTCAATACCCAAAAGCCTCTCTGGTGATATTAACAAAAGGAAGAACAAGCTTGAGCCACGGATCAAAAACACTCTCAAAGAAATGACGTGAAAGTTTCATCTCTATTACCTCCAGCTTAATAAGCAAAGCGAGAGAGAAATTCATTCGGAATTTATATTGATTTAACTGTAATCGAAATGAATATTGTGTGTCTACCAAAAAAAGTAGATATAAATAACTACAAGAATTGATTCTTTGAGATAGGAAAGATTTCTCCTTCCTAATACGCCCAATTAAACACCCAGGAGAACCTTCAACAAATGTCAGTGCAGCGGTTTCTCTAAGTGCAGAGTGCTTTAAAATGGATATATTTTATGTTCACAATCACATAAAGTCCCTACTGATTCATAAAGTAAGTTCTGTAAACTTTATACTTGATGAAATATCCCCCAAGAACCCATATACAGTTATACTATGTACTATAATTTGCTTTTTCCTCTTTTTTTTTTTTTTTTTTGGTATGCGGACCTCTCACTGTTGCGGTCTCTCCCGTTGCGGAGCACAGGCGCACAGGCTCCGGACGCGCAGGCTCAGCGGCCATGGCTCACGGGCCCACCCGCTCCGCGGCATGTGGGATCTTCCCAGACCGGGGCACGAACCCGCGTCCCCTGCATCGGCAGGCGGACTCTCAACCACTGCGCCACCAGGGAAGCCCTGCTTTCTCCTCTTTTTTACCCAAAGAGTAGCTCTAATGCTACTGTTTCCATCTAGTCTCTCTTGCTTTCTCCATATTAAGGGAATTTCACATGTTTCCATGAGGCTTTGTGCCTTCTAGTGGTTTATCAAATACCTGTTCAAAAGTATCTCTTTTATTAGATTGTAGGCTTCATGCGGATATTATCCAAGTGCCTACCATAGCGCTTGAACATAACAAGTGTTCAATAAATATGTACAGTTGACTGAGTAACTGAAATACTCCAGTCTTTGTCTCAAAACTGGTACCTTTATGGCAACAACACTATTCTTGATACCTCCCTAGATCTGAATTCTAACAGAATACACATTTCAGTTTGGTTTACCCCCTGTGAAATCATCTTTTTTGGAAAGTGGACCAATATAATGATTGTTCAAATTCTTCCTGGTATAAGTAGTATCTAGAAACTCACCTCCAAACCATACTATTCATGAGAAAAGTCATTTATAAAATGTTAAGGGGAGGTTGTAATTTAAAAGGCATTGGATGGTGGCTAAGCATATGGTGTCTCAAGGTAGAATGCCCAGATCTGAGGCCTACTTATTCCATTTATTGGCTTTGAGATCTTAGGCAAGTTACTTAAGTTCCTTGTTTATAAAATGGAGAAAATAATATTAACTACCTCACAGGTGTTGTAGGGATTGGATTAGGTAATACATGCAAAGGCTTACAACAGTGTGTAGCACAGAGCGAGCTCTCAGTAAGCAGTAGGTATTCTAAGGCAGCATGTGAAAGACACTAACTAGTTCGTTCAGCAGATTAGAACACAGCACAGCAGAAGGGGACAATGTAATGATATAGAAAGGGCCCTGGAGTGAAAGTAAGAAGAAATGGATTGAAGCCCTGGCTCAGACACTAACTTTGTGTCTCCAGCCAAGTCATTGCTTCCTTGAGCATTAATTTGCTCACATTTAAATGTGGAAAATACTACCTAAGTCACAGCATTGTTTCGTGTGGATTAAATGAGGTAATACATGCAAAGGAGCTTTGTGAAATATAATGTGTTATAAAATATGAAGTCTTATCTCTGTTTCCTCGTCAAAAGTGCAGTGAGGAACATTGCACTATTGTGTAACTAGGAGAAGGACAGTAAAAGTTTGTGCCAAGCCATCCTGCTATTAGTTTTATGATTAATAGCTAATGACAGCATGGACATTTTACATCAAAAGGAAATAGATTCTTTCCTTTGAATTTAACAAGCCTCATGGACACTCTTGAAAGTGAACTGTGAACAAGCACGAAAAATAAAATGAAATTAATGCCTCACAGCAAAAAAAGGCAGTTGCCACATAAAGTGTAGTATTCTTTCAACGTATTTTGGCCAAGTGATAAAAAAAGATACCCATTTATTTATTACCTTTCAAATACTTTTAAAGATTAAATAAATTAATTTTCACCAACATGGGGAAAACTCTAAGAGTTTTCATTTTTATTTAATGATAAACTAGTCTAGAAATACCAGACTGCCTTAACAAATGTGGCATTTCAAATGGAATTTGAGATCATCGCTGTACCCATTATATGTAATCTGAAAAAGAAAGACTCTTTCGGCACTTTTGCCCCCTTCCTAGATAGGGGGCGTGGAGTAGGGGAGCTTGTCCTAACCAAAATATGGCTTTCGTGGGTCTTTTATACAATTGTCCAAACAGTAAAATGTAGATAAATGATAGCTTACTGAATCAATGCAACCATTTAAGGCGATTTATATTCTTCACTTAGACCTTTAAGTCAACTGAGCTAAGTATATGGGTTTTCAAGTAGGTCAGAAATCACTTGTTTCCTCTTTATGTGTCGTTTTGGTCTCTCAAATGCCTTTTCCTCTGATAAAAAAATGTATTCTCATTCATGCTCAGTATGATTTTTACTTCGCGTGCTACCTATGGTAGAGTGTTTGTGTTTTTTTTTTTTTTTTTTTTGAGTGTTTGAATCTGCTTCCTAACGTTGAAACCAAAGAGTTTCTCTAAATATTAACCAGATGGGAGAGATGTCATATTGGGCAAGAGGGTTTTCCCAGTGGAGACGGAATTCCCTGAAATCCCACTGAGTGGTCCTTATTTATTCTGCAAGTGCTCATCAGGCTTCCTAGCACCTTCTGAGCATGTCCTTTTGTTTAAGTGGAACGACAATATAAAGAATATGGAAAAGCTGTGGTCTTAGTCCTTCAGATGCCTGTGAGCCCGTGACTTAGAGTACAAAGACTTTACGAAAAAAAAAGTGAATTTTATTACTGGATTCCTAAGAGAAAAGAGATGAGGCCTGTTAAATGGAGAGAAGAGAGAAAGAAAATCATAGGGGAATAAGCAAAGATGCAAGTAGGTATAATAGCTGTGAAAATGAAGAAAGAACATGCACATTTCATGAGAGATAAAGTAAGAGAAATGGGTACAGTGACGGAAGATGGACAGGCTCGGAGCACTGAGGAAAGAAAACCGTTTTTCATTATAGCATTTCAAAGGAGTTTTGAAAAAGACAAATGGAGGAACAGGGAGTATGGAAATAGAAAAAGAATAATTTTGTAGGTAAGCTGTCCAGGAAAAAAAAAAGGTATTTGGACAAGAGAAAGGTAAATCAAATAAAAAGGCATGTAACTGACTAGGTAATTGCAATAATAATATTAATATGGTATTCTTCCTAATATGGCATTCTTCTGTTTCCTCTCCAAGTCCACTGCTAAGAAAAAGGTACACTCAGCCCTCCATATCCATAAGTTCTGCATCTGAGGACTGAACTAACTACAGATAGAAAATATTCAGAAAAAAAATTCCAGAAAGTTCCAAAAAGCAAATCTTGAACTTTCCATGCACCAGCAACTACTTACATAGCATTTACATTGTATCAGGTATTATATGTAATCTAGATATGATTTAAAGTATACGGGAGGGGACTTCCCTGGTGGCGCAGTGGTTAAGAATCCGCCAGCCAATGCAGGGGCACGGGTTCAAGCCCCGGTCCGGGAAGATCCCACATGCCACGGAGCAACTAAGCCCGTGTGCCATAACTACTGAGCCTGCGCTCTAGAGCCCACGTGCCACAACTACTGAGCCTGCATGCCACAACTACTGAAGCCCACGTGCCTAGAGCCCATGCTCCACATCAAGAGAAGCCACCGCAATGAGAAGCCTGTGCACCACAATGAAGAGTAGCCCCCGCTCACCACAACTAGAGAAAGCCTGTGTGCAGCAACGAAGACCCAACGCAGCCAAAAATAAATAAATGTTCATTAAAAAAATAATAGAAATGTTAAAAAATAAATAAAGTATATGGGAGGATGTGTTACATGCAAATACTACGTCATTTTATATAAGGGGCTTGAGCATCCTCAGATTTTGGTATCTGGGTGGGTGGAAATTGTAACCAATTTCCCATGTATACTGGGGGACAACCGTACCTCTATATTCATAAAATAAGAGTCATAGAGGGAAGTGAATTACCTGAGAACACAGAAATAAGGCAACTGCTTTCAATCGCCCAACATTCAGATGCTCTGCTGTCAAAGTCAGCTCTAGAAGGAGAGCCTCGGGCTATGAGATAAGTGAAGAAGAGGCCTCGTGCAGAGAGCTCTTGGTGCCCTAGCTGCTACAAGCGTATCCCAGTTAGACAGGTGCCACTATATGATTTTCAGTGTGATCTTTATTTTAGAGGAAAGTAATGCCTCAATTCATTAGTGAAAAAGTCTGAATGATTATAGACTTTAGAACAAAATCAAGGGAAGAATGTACGAAGGATTTATCCAAGACAGGTAAATACCTTCTTATAATATTATTTTTTAAGTGTGGTAACAGCACTATGTGTACTTCACAGTATATACACAGAAGTGTAAGGGATTAATTCAGCTTCGAATAAAGAGCAAAGAAGGGTCAGAGGAAGCTTCACGGAGGATGTGACAACATGTTGGGCCTTTAAGTCTTAGCAAGATTTTTGCTGGTGGAGAGATTTCTCTATCACCCCAGCTGACCTGCTCCATGAAGAAAGATCCAGGTGTTATCCCTTCTTTCAAAATTCAGCGTTTCCAACGGGTATTTCCTTCAACACGGGCAGTAGGAACATGGCCAGAAACTGAGCCACCCCTGAAGGCTGCACAATAGCTTTAGAACCCAGACCAAAATGCCTTCTTATCAAGAGGAACACTGAGTGCATGAGGCACCAAGAGAGGTGGGCAGTCTGCCCAGGGTCCAAGAATTCAAGGTCACTTTGCCATGCCATTGAGACAGCTCCTCTAGGCTGATATCCGACACTTAGGTGAAGATCATTAAGTATTTCAGGAAATTTTCTGAAAACTCATAGCATGAGAAAATATGCAAATTATGATTCATATGTCTATTACATGATTTATGCAACTGGATATGAAATGAAAGATCCTTTTAAACCCTATGGTTTACTCACAGGGAAGGAAAGGAATGGTATATGGGGCAGGTTTTGAGGAACTCAGTTGTATATTACATTTCTGTATTCATAGGCTAGCCTCTTAAAAATAGTCTACTGCTCTTCCAGTGAGTATGTGACGCAGCCTACAAAGTTAAAATAGATATAACAAGATAATTAAGAAAATAGAGCAATGATGAGAAAGTATTTTCAAATGAAAAGAAAAACCATAATTGAACCAAAACTAATGCGTAATCACTCTAATTGTTACTCTAGCTATGAAGTAAATTTAGCTGTGAGCTTCCTGGTGGCCAAGGAAAAATGAGAATCATCACGGACTCTTTGCAGATCATTAATGAATGAAGTCTACAAGATCTTCTGTAAGAACATGTCATTTCTGGGCATTATGTCATTGGAAAATGTCATCATGCAAATCCTTGTATAAAGGATTTTCCATCACACAAAACAAAGTCTTCAACTGCAGTTTTGTAGAAAATATAAATTGGCTCTTCCTGTGCTACTTCTTACATTGACCCCGTAAAAATTCTGAGGCCACAACATTAAATTGTAACTCAGGGAAGGAATTTCTATGAGGATGTAAAGTAAAATAGCCCCAGTAGCTTGCTCTCTGGTAATACAACATAATGCAGGAATACAACTTAGAAAAACAAAAGATCTTATCAGAAAACATGTCACTTAGACATTCAGCTTAACCAATTCAGTACTTGCACTGGATCCCTTCACTGTGGGTAAAAGAAAGACCCTTAATTACAACATATTAATTAAAAGCTAGGAATCATTTAATATTTTAACCTAAAGCCAAGTACCTTGATCTATATTCTCACTCAGAGGAACCCTTGCCTCCTCTAAGTCAGAGTGATTCACATTTTTTCACCCAATAGCATTTTGAGGCTACCCAAGTCCTCAACTGCAAAGTTAAAAGCTCAGAAGGGAAATAAAAGGTATTATCAACCACCCTTCTCAGAGGTGAACCACTGGATGCATCTAACCTATCAAGCTACTTCAGGCTACACTTGGCTATGTTAACATCTAACTTAAATTCATGCCTAACTTTGCCCTTGACGTTCATGTCCCAGTGACCTTCTGTTGATCCTTTTTTTTTTTTTTAACATCTTTACTGGAGTATAACTACTTTACAATGGTGTGTTAGTTCCTGCTGTATAACAAAGTGAGTTAGCTATACATACACATACATCCCCATATCTCCTCCCTCTCGCATCTCCCTCCCACCCTCCCTATCCCACCACTCTAGGTGGTCACAAAGCACAAAGCACCAAGCTGATCTCCCTGTGCTCGGACAGAAAGGATATTTGCTCTAGGATCTAATCTTACATAGAGTGTTCTAGGAGTTCCTCTCAATTTACACAATGGAGGACCCATCATCAGAGAGAAGAGAACACTGTCCTGTGGCTATAAATGATGGAGAAGTCTACAGTTAGGATGAAATTAAAAGGCACTGGCAATTTTTAAAAATTGCTTATTCTTACTACTAGAACTATTGCAATATGTATTTCCTTTCCAAAGCAGCAGCTAACAGGGAAGGTGATGGAGGGAGACATTAACATTTCTAATTGACTTGCAAACCTGTGAATCAGGATGATTTCAAAAAGCAACTATACTTCAATAAAATTTTTTTTAAAAAGCAACAAACTAGGAGTACCAATTCTTCCTTGGCTAGAACTTGCCCTTCTCAGTTTAAATGATCTTCGTGCTATCTGTATAGAACGATAAGAAGGAATTTCATCCTGCAGTTTCATCTGTGCCCAAGGTTAATCATACTAACACTGTCTCTTCGGTGACATGGCAACCATACATGATACTCATCTACAAGGACTAAAAAACATGGCAATCCCAAGGAAGTTTTAATAAGAACCCATTCCACTTCATGCTGACACTTCAACCCTGTCCGATCTAAGATGACAGTTAGGATGGCCACAAAGGATGGAAATGGATGCCACTTGATGTCGCGTAGCTTAATAGATGGACAGCATCTACCACAAAATGTTCTTTTTGGAAGATATGTTTTGCTTTATGTTAAATATTACAAAAAAGGGGGAAACTTCATATTCTTGGTTTATATATTTTCCTTGTCCAATTACCCGTGAACACGACAGTGCAAATAGACTGCAACTAGCAGTATATTTTTCTACAAAAGCTTATCTACAAAAGCTCAGGGTACAGGAATCCTATTTGTATTTATCAAAATAAATCAACTATGCATTAGTTTCTTTCAGGCCTGTCTTGTCTGCACATTTCTACCTATCTCATCTGTAAGACTCTCTCTTCCATATCGTAATTGGAAAACTTAAAATGTGATACCTATGATTAGGTACATAATAACTTTTTGATAAATGCCACCTAGGCTGGGTATTTCACTTATAATTCAAATAAAGTTAAATGCAGCACAATTTGTTGAAACAGCATAATCTAGACTAGGAATGAGGTCGCAGATTTCTTGCTTTCTTTCTGTGTATTTCTATACCAGTATAAGAGAGAATTTGACCGGCCCACCTAATTGCTCACCATTCCTCTTTAGATAGAAATTTTCATGATAAGCTACCTTTAGCATTTTGGTCAATCTACAAATTGGCGGCAATTGGGTGGCTGATGGTGGCTCACTCACAAATAGTGACAGCCACGTGAGCAGAGCCTTCAGTGCAAACCGTGACTCGAGTACTTTCCATCTGAAGACAACTCGGAGAGGGAAGCACGAGGTTTGAACCATTCAAACACGTCAGCCCTAAAGGTGCTCATCCCCGTTGTGGTCAAATTCTGAGAAGTAAGAGCGCCAACCAATTCCCAATGACGATTGTTCACCCAGTTGTCTGTGGCTCACCTTCTCTGTGCAAAAGGCACAGATATGTCAGTTAATATCATCTCTTCCTAGAGATGAAAGTAGAGTTTTTATGTTCTCAACATTTACTAAGAAAAGCTAAGACAGAAACAATTGCATAAAAGGATGTGAGTGCTTCTGGACTGGCAGTGCAAGATATTATTACAGTTAGTGTCCTATAAGACAGTGTGATGTTGGGGACTAAATACTGACCTTAAACTGGAGATCTGGATTTTTGTCTCATCTCGGAATGTAAGTATTTTTGCTCTAAACTTCCAGGTAACCTTGAATAAATTCGTTTATCCCCTGACACCTCAGTTTCTTATTCTTAAAATGAGTGTGAAGACCTAGGGGTACGGCTCAAACTTTTGAAGATTTTTTGGTGTTACTCTTACTACTTAGCTGGACAGGATATAGAAGAAATCCTTTAAAATGCTGATGTTATGGAATAATTTCATACCTATCTTATAGGCAAATTACATGATATCATAATTTTACACTGATACATTTTAATTGCCTGAGGTTTTTTACACAGTATATTTCCATTCTTAAAGAGTCAGGTTAGAGCATTCTCCTAGAATTGTCCATTTATGAGTTTGGCCTTTTGAACTTAAAAGTCCACTAACTTAATGCATGATTCTTCTAATTTAAAGAATCCCTCAAATTGAAATGCGTACTGTGGTTACCTCAGATGTAGACTCAGAATAACTCAGGAATGGAAATAATGAGTAAAATGACTCAAATACCCACAAATGAGTATTACGGTTACCTCAGAATTTAGACTCAAAGTAACAGGCACACAGAAGCAGAGACTGTATTTGCATCCCAGAATGAAAGAGGCATCAAAGTTTGGTCCATGTGTGTGCCTTACTTCAGCCATTCTGCCTGTAGTACGAATGCAAAATGACAGCGATAGCCAGACAATTTGTACTACTTGCTGTTGTTTAAACTTTAAGCAAGCAAACCAAGTGCAGACAACACTCCGATCTGTGTAACTAAGAAATATTCCATGCTCCACTGTCTCCAATCACTCTGTAGAAAAACCGTGAAGTTTAGGAGCCAGTTAGACTTGTGTCAAATGCCACTTTCATCATTTACCAATTGTATAAAATGTCTTGGGAAAGTTACTTGAAGTCTCTGGCCTCTGATATCAGCCAGATTTCAGAGTCACTTCAATATGTACAGAAGGCAATGCATGGAAGAACCTGGCAGGGAGCATGACGTAAGTTGATACTCAGTATGTGTAAGTGCTTCTTCCAAGTCCTCTCTCCTTGGTCTACCCACCTTTTGCATTCCTCACAACCAATGATCCTCACTAAAATACTTTAGGTGAATCACACCCCACACCCCATCCTCACCCCCTTAATCTGAGAAATCTATTAGAAGAAAGATCCCTCCTAGTCACATGGAATCCACTCATGACGAACGTAATGGACTTCACAGAAACCATCTACCTGAATGACACTGCAGCCCTAGGAGACAAGCAAGGGCAATAATTGCTACAGAAAATTTCATGGAAGTGAGACCAAGACATCAAGTGACTTGACTGAGCTCACTTAGAGGGTAAGTTATAAATGGATATCTAATAATACAATTTACTAAAAGAGTTGATGCAATGGTATTATAGAGCCATTTCCCCTGAAGGTTACCCTGGAGAGTTCAAATTAGGAAGCAATGTTTTGCCAAGTACCATACAGCAGAACAAGGATACATCATCAATAACTCTACAAAGAAATGCAAAAGAAGTCTCCAACGATGGATAATACAAATTCTGCAGTCATTAAAGTACATTTGGAAATTCAGTCTCTGCCTTTTAAAGACAACCAATGAATGGGATTTTTTTCATGTAGTGTAAGTGTACACAGAACCAACTAGAGATCATGAAAATTTGAAACTGTTAAATATCATGATATTTTTATTTTCCTTTGAGGTCAGAGATACTCCCAAATGTCTTTATAAATTCTACTTCGAGTACCTAAAGTCAATTTTTTTAAGTCATTTAAGACTGATACAAGATATGGAAAAAGTCATTTCTATTCATCTATTTCTGGCCCTCTTAGTAATAAATAATAATAACTTCTATTAAGTCACACCTTTCTTTTGGTGGTCATGAAATATGTTCCTAGAGTTCTGTGTGAATCTTTAGATGTACCAGGTATATTCAACTGGGAGAACTTTTTGCCTCTTTCAATAAAAGCTCGCTCATTATGGATAGAAAAGCTAGCCTAAAAAATTATTTTAACTCCTTTACTTCAGGGCAAAGTGCAAGGTGCGTAAAAGAAAACCAAAAATAGCATGGAGATTCCCGAGTGTTTGGTCTAGAATCGACCTTCCCTACATATTAACCTCTCCTCTTTCTCCTTTTCGCTTTCTTTTCTTGAAAGAATCCCTCCAGGGAATTACTTGCATTTTTTCCTGTCTAAGGAAGGCTCCCACACCTTACAATTCTTCTTTCTAAACACTATCTGACCCTTGAATATTAATAATTGTTTAGTACTTCACTCTATCGTACTCGGGATCATCCATTAGTTAAAACCATAAAAGGGGTTATTTCATCTCATTTGCAGAGTCTGGGATGGGTAAACCTCCAAGGAATGTACAGTCTCAGAAAATAAGGTAAAAAAATGATCTTCTTTCCAAAAATGACCCTCAGTGTCAGTGCTTTTTAACAGCTAATTGCACTGCTGAACAACGAATATGAGCTAGAAAAATTCAAAATTCTTCAAAGAAATGTATTATGTGCTTAGAACACAAGATGTCAAATATCTCCTTCATGCTTTCTGACCAAGGTACACAGAGGCAACGTGTCTAATGCAGAAAGAGCAGTGAACAGACTTATCATGACGGTTGCCTCTTTTCTCCTTACATAGTTGGCTGGAAGAGTTGGAGAAGCAAAGCTGAGTGGTTCCCAGCAAGTGCAGGCATTGCAGGATACATGTCACCCAGACCCCAACCAGGGGACCTGACACAAACACTACCTTACGTCTCCCAACACAGGGACACTAGAAATGGGGCCAGTACTCCTCTGTTCCTCACTTTCTTACCAAAGTTGTATATCACTCAACATACTTTCTCTATGATACTGTAGCCTTCAGGATGAGTTCCAAATGTCTTAGAGTCACCATCTGTCTAGGTGTTTTTTTTTTTTTTTCTCGATATGCGGGCCTCTCACTGTTGCGCCCTCTCCCGTTGCGGAGCACAGGCTCCGGACGCGCCGGCTCAGCAGCCATGGCTCATGGGCGCAGCCGCTCCGCGGCATGTGGGATCCTCCCGGACCGGGGCGCGAACCCGTGTCCCCTGCATCGGCAGGCGGACTCTCAACCACTGCGCCATCAGGGAAGCCCCATCTGTCTAGTTTTAAAGGAGACTTTCTGGAATGTCAGGATTCCAGTAGGGATTTTTCAAATAGGTCTTGATAAAGGGAACTACAATCATTAGGATAGAGAACCAGGCAAAACTGGAGTTCTGCTCCGTGACAGGGAGCTCAAAGAAAAAAGAGTTTCTGTGATCTCTCTCTTCTTTTAAGTTTTTATCATGGCAATTATTTTACAATTTTTACATTGCTCATAATTCAAGAAGAACTTGTACCTTTCAGAACTTCCTATTCTATACTTTCTCACACGTATTCCAAGGAAAAGTGTTTCCCTTCAGGAATAAAAAGCTTATTATTTTGAGATTGAGGGGTGTATCCTTTATGCCTCTTTGGTCTTTATAAGATTTTAGACATAAGGATTTAAAGCTATCTATCAGAGACTCCTTTATTTGGAAGATAAGACCCTTTATAATATGGCCTCTGCCCACTTCTCCAGTCTTTCACACTACTCAGCAATTATTATCAACAAACTTACAGGTTATTTTGTCCTTCTCTTTCCCCTCTTCAGTCTTCTATAAATACTCTTTTTCTTTTTTTTTTTCAAGCATAACAATTTCACTTCAATCGGGAAGACTCAACTTGAGATCACTTCTCTTGTATGGCCTGCTCTGACCCTTCCTGGTTAGATTAGGATCTTCTCCTGTGTGCTCCCTGAGAATCTTGCGTGGGTCCTTAACTTAGCACGTCTCACACTGCTATCCCATTGCATGCTTTCTCAACTATTTCCCTCATCAGTTCAATAGCTCTCTTTGAAGAATTATGTATTATTTACTAGCCTTTATGAGAACTCAGCATACAGGAGGTGCTCCATAAAGGTTTATTGCATAAGTTAATCAGTGATCCATGATGGGAGAATTTCTTCTGTTTTTTGATATTTAATTAAGGATCGAGAGAACCTGGCACAGATGAGGAAGTTAAGACTCAGGGTGGTTAAAGTGACTGGTCTATCATACAAATTCTAGAAGTTAATAGATCTGGGGTTCAGAGCAGGAATTTTAACTTCGTGGACTGTAATTTTACCATGCTACTAGTTAAATACCCTACAGCAGCATTCAGCAGTTAAACGCTTAAAAATTTTTTCTACAGATGACTAAATAACGAACACATGGAAAGTATGACTACAAATCTATCATGGTGCTTCAGTTACTGACTCAATGTTCTGAAAAGATTCCAGGGATATAATATATATGACAATATGTCACTGGAAGATACATATTCTGCAGATTTTGTCCAGGAGACTAGGTGATGTCTAATGTCCATTTTAGGCTTAAAATCGCATGTTATTATTCACGTACATTAAAGATACTGTGTGCCAACCTTGGGTAAATCACTCCATAAGGAAGACAAAGCCACAGCCCTCTCCGGATGAAGGCAAAACACTCCCTTCTTCTTTAAAAAACTCCTGCCCAGTTGAAACTGATTATTTGGCAGGAGTCAATTTCCATATTGCCATGCCCCAAATAATCATGTTGGTTATTAACAGTTACTTACTAGGCACCTATGCCCCAAAGCCTCTGGGAGCTAAATGAAAGATAATTAAAAGTTTTATATGAAAAATAGCCATTTCTCAATTAATTTGATAAGAGGCTTGGAGCAGGAGTTGAACAGGTACTTGTGTTCATAACCAGATAACTAAAGAAAACAACAGGCCATGGATTTCCGGTGGGGAAACAGAGAAAAGGATATGTTGGTGGGGAGGTATTGAGAAAGGAAGTCGAAACAATTCTAGACTCAGCCCTTTCTTCCCAAATCTCCTTCTAATGTAGCGCTCATCTAAGTGAATAACACTCATCCGCTTGCGTGTCTTAGCCAGAAACCGGAGGTGCATCCTGGGCAACCGTCTTTCTTATGCCCCACATGCAGTCAGTGACCAAATACTGGCGATTCCATTTCTTTTACACCCATTGGCTCCAATCCCTGCTCTCCATTCCCACGACCATAGTTTTAGTCCAGATTCCTTTTATCTCTTACTGTCTCGTGTCTCACCCCACAAAAGCCAACCTCCACCCTACCAGAAAGACTTCTCTAGACTCCCCGTCTGATCGTCTGATTGTCAGGCTCTCTCAAAGTCCTTCAGACATTCTTCTCTGACCCCAGCATCACATAAGGGACATTTTTTTTTCTGGCTGCACCGTGCGGGCTTGTGGGATCTTGGTTCCCCAACCAGGGATTGAAGCCAGGCCCTCAGCAGTGAAAGCACGGAGTTGTAACCACTGGACCACCAGGGAATTCCCTAAAGGACTTGTATAATTTGGCCCCTACCTGCCTCTCCAACACCATCATTCTCAACAAACTGTACTCCATTTTATTCCAAATGACTCAATTCTCTGGATGCATGGCAATGTGCTTTCAGCCCTTCTTGTTCTATAGACACGGGTGAGATGTTTCCCACATCTCTGCATTGGGTTCCTCATCTTTTTTTTTCCACCTCCATCTCCATTTCATGTGAACAATCAAAATTGTTCATAATTTCTCTTTGCAGTAGCCTTCAAATGGTCTCCCCATAGCCTTCCCTTCTCCAAAATGCACCCTAGATTGTACCTAGAATAATATTTTCAAATCTGACCATGTTACTAACTTGCTTGAGACTCTTCAACAAGTTTCCATAGCTCTAAAGATACAGACAGCATTCTAATCAGTCTACAAGGTACCACATGACCCTGCCAGCTCTCATGTCACCAGCTCAACTCAAGTCCCTTCTCCCCGTCCCCTTGGTCTGTGACCATAGCTTTCTGTTCTCAAAACTTCCATGCTCCTGCCTATCATGGGACAGACTTACACACGCTGTTCCATTTCATGAAAGACCTTTTCTCACCCATCATCCCTACCACTTCAATTAGATGACTCCCATACCTTATCTAAATATCAACCCTTTCCCAGCACATGCACACCTGCTAACTGGGTAATATCCCTTTGTCTAGGTTCTAACAGCACCATATTCCTGTTTTTGTAAGCTCTTATTTAAAATTACATTTAATTATGAGATTAATTGATCGTTATCTGAATCCCTCACAGGGCTATAAGCTCCATTAGAGCAGTGACCATGCTGTTTTTATTCAAAATTTCAAGGGGCCAGGGCAGAATGCTAATCTGGTAGAGGGGTCAAAGGATGGATTTGAGCTAAGAAATGTAAGTCAGGAAGACCAAACTGGAGGCTGCCGTGATATTTAAAGGAATGGAAGGAGCAGCTGAACAAGGTAGGTGTTGGTAGCTGTGGAGAAGAAGAACAGACAGTGGAGACAGGGAAAAGAAACTTCAGCAAGACTTGATCATTGACAGGAGGCAGAAGGGCTGACAGAAGACAGAAGAGAGGGTTCAAAGATTTAGACGCAGACTCTAAGCCCAGAGGACCAGGAGAACGGTGATACGCCTTATTAACAAAGAGAGAAAAATAGAACAAGGAAGCAGTTTTAGGAAAGAAGTGAAATAACCACGTGGGAACTTCCAGCTCACAGTTGGAAACCTTGGTACAGAGAAGTCATTTTATTGGAACAAGCGGTCAAGACTTGGAAATGAATAAAATCACTAAGAAGAATTTTACCACCATGTCCATCAAGGTGGTAGTCATACTGTTGAGGGAATCTGGAAATCTGTCAGTCCTCGCCCCGTCTCCATTAATCTCTTACTGCGGGAGAGGGGTGTTTGGACATGTGTACTGGTCTCAAAACATGTTCAGTACATTCCATACCCCCTGTGCGTGCTCTTACCCGCCATCTTACCCAGTGCCCAGATTAAGAACTATTGATATAAAGAAAGAAGAGCAGAGGGCGAAGGGCCAACCATCCATATTTAAACCAGAAGACAAACAACCAGTGAAAAACTCCAGAAAGAACGGTCAGAGAAATAGGACAGGAGCAAGACAATGCAGTGTCCTCAAAATCAAGGATTTTAAGGCAGAGCTCTTAAAAGAATTAGGGAGAGGTCACTTCTACCTATCAACTATTACGGGAAGCTTTTAACATTAAATTTGAACCACTGAGTTCAGCTACCGAGAATATCTTGCAATCAACGGGAAAGTACCTGGAACTTGCCGAGGGTGGGGAGGTGAGAGGGAAAATCCAATGACTGATTTCATATAAAGTCTGTATTAGTCACTCAACAAAGGAAACAGTCCTGGTATAACTTACCAGCTCTCAGTGAACTGCTGCTTAGAAAGACACACAATTTGCAACAATAGATTTAGGTATCCTGACTAGAAGATTTCACTATTAGCATATCAAGGCATAAATCACAAACAAAATTTTGGAATACCCATGATGCTAAGTCACTGGATAGGCATTTTAGGTGGGTTTTTTTTTTTCCTCTCCACATAAGATGCAAAAATATCCACTCCATAGTTCACTCCCCAGATCTCAAGACAAAGATGTAAATGTCTTCTGGGTTAGCACTTCAGCTCCAACACATAGGAACCACTAGTTGAGAGCAGCCACTCCAATTTTCCACCTCATACAATGCTACTCTTTGGTGCAGTCAGTGGATATATATAATTCTCATATATATAATTAATAATGCCTTTTCAGTCATTTCTACATTTCTACTTACACAGAGCACTGTCATACTGCATTATAAGGAAACTTCAATATGTTAACTCTTTGTAGATTACTACCCACCAATTCTTTATTGTCCCATCTAGAATGAAGTAAACCATTGTGAAATGTATTTTTAAGAAACAGGAAGGCAAGAGCAACACATTACTCATAATAATTATTATGCCAAAATCTATGAAATATCGTAAAGAAAACACGGAGCATCAAAGGTTTCTAACTTCCAAAGAAGACGGATTGGAAGTAATTATCTAATCTAGACATAAACCCGTATGATAATTTTAGACAAAACTGGGAACATCACTGATAACAGAATTAACCACATTTGGTTTTTACACTATTTTAATACTGCAACTAATACTCAATTCCACATTTTGGTTGTAGGTACACCTGGATGAAGGTATTTTCTAAACTAAATTGCAATTTTCCTTAAGTTATTAGGAAATGTTAGCAATTAAGAGCCATAATCATAAAAGGAAGTTTTTTTTTTTTTTTTTTACAAAGAAAAAAGAAGGCTAAGTTAAAAAATTCAAGGAAGCCTAGATTTTATAAAAGGGAAGGCAGAAGGAGGAAAATAGATTCCGAGGAAATGTGAATGGCGTCCTGAATCCAAAGAGTGGTGAACTACCTCCCACCATTGACTGAGAGAGAGTCCCGGAAAGATTCTTAAGTGAGGGGTGAGGGGTGACTGGACCAGCAGAACTTGTAAACAATTTCCAGTGCTAATTAGTAACAGAGGCAGAACTGCTTCATTCATTATTTAGGGAAACTCTGTCCAATTTACGCACAGATGGAAAGATATCAAATAATATGTGCTCCATGAGAAGAGCTGGTTTTAAGGAAGAGGGCCAGGCAGAAATGGCTCCTATGGAAAACCAGCTGGGGTCCCTTTCACTTTAGGGGACCAATGAATAGTCTGCGATGTGCACCCCCTTTTAGGTTGATTGCCTCAAAAGATGTTACACTTTTATACAGGACATTGGGCATGACAGCATGAGGACAATGCCCCATGGCCAAAATGGTCATTAGAAGGGAAAGTCTCATAGAACTTGGATTAGACCATTCCTTAGGCTTTGAAGTCCTGTCTCTTCCATGTCCACCAAGGAAGCACTGATGCAATATCTAAAATGTGTCTTAATTCCTTTTTACTAAAAAGCAGATGACTATTTTTCTTTAAGTGATTTAATATCCAGCCTATAGGGATATCATAAACAAAGAGAGAAGCCTAGTTCTTAGAGAAAACCATTGCCTAAATTCCAAGAGCACAGTGGTTAAAAATGTAGGTTCAAATCCTGACACTGACTAGCTCTGTGATCCTGGCTAAGTTACCTCTCAGTAAATCAGTTGTCTCCCATATAAAATAGGGATAATAACAGTACATACTGCAGAGGGCTGTCTTCAAAATTAATTGAGAAAACATTTGTAAAATGCATAGAAGAGTGTCCAGCACATACTGTACTTCATATTAGCATTTGTTAAATAAATTAATTGCCACTGATTCAAATCAGATGACAAGGAAGATATAAAGAATGAATGAAAAGTTTTGAATAGAATGCTTTATTGAAGAGGCATGTTGTTATTCTTAAATTCTTATGTCTCTTTTAAATTAGTATAGAAAAATCCTGGGCCCCATATTCATTCAAATACAATATTTATTAATCACTCGCAGTGTGCCAAGGCTCTGGAGCAGATGCATAGGTGTATAAACCACGACAAATGGAATACTGCCGGCCATATCAGTAAACAAAGGATGTCACAGTCATCAGCGATTGCAGCCGCCAGCCAGGGGTGAGCTGGTGAACCCTGAGGGAACTCAGGAAGGAAAGAATACCTGCCATCTAGCGGCCATCAGACTGGGGCCACTCCCTACAGTGAGCCCTGAGGAAACCTGGGAATTGAAAACACAGGATACTGGCCCCAGATAGCTGAGGTGCATATCAAAGGAATGACTTCCGTAAGCCCAGATTTTGCAGTCTTCCCATATAAAGAAAATCGCTAAATTCCTTAACTTCAGATTTCTAGTTTTCTTTAATCAGCAGTAATCTTTTGTTCCTACTACCTGCCCCTTGTTGCAGAAATCCTATATATCCTAGCTCCCCCCTCGACTCCTCCAAGCAGTTCTCTCAGGGTTACTTGAGATGCTGCCTCCCGGGCTTGAAGTCCAAAAACTTCCCGCCAAATAAAACATAACTCTCAACTTTTAGGGTGTGAATATATTTTTTAGTCGACAGCCAATATTGGCCCTCCTGGCACTAGTCTGGGGAAACAAACATCACTGAAACTGAAGAATAAGACACAACTGAAGTATAATTTCCAGAAAACGTAATAAATGCTCTCAAAGCAACCCACTGACTAAAGAATTGTAAGGAAAGTAATTTCAATAGGAATTTTAGAGGGAAGAAGGCAGTTCAGCCCACGTTGTCAAATAAGGTTTTATATAGGAGGTGAGACAGGAGTTACGAGCTCAATTTGACTCGGCAGGCGTGACAAAGTGTTTCTGATGAGTAGAACAATGTAAGCTGAAACAAGAAAGCAAATGGCATACTTGGGGAAACAATGATAGAAAGGATGGTTCAGAGAACAAATAATGGAGACATAGTTCGAAAATACTGTTTATATATGCCTCCATGGCCCCCACTTCTATTCACAAGCAAGAACTGGACCTGATGGGTAAAAATTAAAGCCAAGATTCCTGGTCCATCTGTGTAAACGAGTCTGGGGTACAGGAGAGAGAAAGTAAGGAGAGATTCTGAACAACAGCCTTCAACTATAAAGAAATTCACCAGCTTTCAGCAGACATTCTGGGTATGATATGTGGGTGGATCTGCAGGGATAAGACAGAAGTCTGGGCAGGTAAGACGGAAGCTCTTTGGGGAAGATCTTGAATGTCAGGCTAAGGAGTTCTGACTTCATCACATAGGCTAGCAGAGCCACTGGAAGGTGTGTGTGCATGCTTTAAGCACAATAACTTGCTAAAATAATGTAAGCCAGGGGACAAGCCACTGTTTTTCAATGGTTGAAAAGCTAGCAGTTGCCAACAATCTAGGACTTTGAGATTTAAACTGTAAGATTATGATGCTCATAAAAATTTTATCATGTTAATAGTTCTCACATTTTTAAACAACTTACATACATAGAATATGTAGATTGGAAAGGGGGCTGTTCATTTCAGTTGATTAATTCCCACATAATTTGCTTAACAGTGCCTTATATTTGATGACTTTGTATTTTTTTCTCATCCCTGCTTTCTGTGTCTAATAGTACCAATTCACAGAAAATGAATTAATGGCTCAAAATTAATCCATTGGGTATATAAAGTAGGAGAACATGAAAATCCTCTCATAAATTATATACTGTAATACGGCATAAGGTTGTCAAAGTAAATAGCAAATAAGTTTTCAGGAAGAAAACACATATAAATCTATGCACAGAACAAAGTTCTCGACCAATGCATGACATTCATGAGCAGGACGAAAGAAAAATTACAAACAGGAAATAGAGCAATGAAAACCTCAAGACTAAACTCTTTGGACCAGGCATCTTTCATCTCTGGTCCTCAGTGTGCTGCCTGTTATAAAAAGTTGTCTAATAGTGACCTGAAGACATTGAAGCTTTCTGGTAACTTTCAAGGTAGGGTTCAGGTAAATCTATGGAGTTTTTCCAAAACAAGTGAAAAGCAAAAGCTTTTAAGTAAGACATTGATGAGTTGTCCCACTAAAGGCAGAGAAGAGACCATAACTAGAGAGGCATCAAAGTTGCAAAGAAGTTCAACAGCAATTAGTAACATCGTAGAAAAGCAAAATATACTAATTGCAAAACCCTATATGAAATGACACTGTTAGAAGATGAATATATCAGTGGAATACAATGTGAAAGAACATTTACTATTTATTATTATGTTTTTAGCAGCAGATATTTTTCTTCAGAGTTGTACAAAATCACATGTTCACAGCATAAAGCAGATCAAATGGGTAGAAGGGAGAAATGATTGACGATTATTTGTTTCTTTCATCACTGAAAACTAAAGCCAGAGGCGAAGAGATTTCTTGTTTGTTAATAATAATTTTTTCAGCCTTGTTGCAATACAAAGTGCATTGGGATCGATATTAGCTGAGTACCATCAATACGTACAGCAAAGTAAAAGGTCGCCACACGAATGACAGAAATTGGACCTCGGGGCAATCTAATACTGCTTTATTCACAGTTGGCAATGTAAGTGTGCCTCCTGAACTTGACTGAAGTTTGAAGGAAATAAGGGAAGCTGTGAATCTGACCAGATCATAGCTGAGAACTTCCAGCACGCTGTGCAAAAAAAAATGAGTAAAGAACAGAAGATTCTATTTCTTCACACTCAAGAACTCTGGCTGTCAAGAGTAAGGAACCTCAAAATGAGGTTTTGAAACAGTAAGTGAAAAAATCCAGTAAAAAAAAAAAATTTCTTTAATTCCCAAAGGCTTGTCTCAGTGGTATATTCAATATCTGGCAGGGCCTGAATCTATTATTTCATAGACAAGGTATCAAAAAATTTAACACTTACGAAGAGAGAGGAAAAGTTCCCAAGAAGGCTGAATGTTGATATAAATGGATTAGTTGACAAGAGATTCTTTCCTACTATTTAGAGACGTTCCAAGCTCATTGCAGAAAGAAGTCAGCGCTGTATTGGCCGTATTTAACACATGTGAATGCCGTAACTGAACATCAAGAAATAGTTATCACAGACAAAACTAACCAAGAATTCATAAGAAATCCATTTGCCAATATCTTCTATGTTGATATGTCAACATTCCAGACACTTTTGAGAAAGGCGAGCCCTCAACCTAATTAGTTCCCAGTGGGGCAATGGATGTCTATCAGTAAAAACTCTCTTCATAATTTCTGATTCCTTGCATGACCAGAGAAACAAGAACTTGCTGACAGACCACCAAACATTTTCTTTGCTTCACAACGGCTTATAACTTAGGTCTTTCCAATGTGGTATAAATAAAGACGAAATGAAGAAACAGTCTCCGTAGAGAGTCTAATCTGCTGTTCAAACTCTCTTGGAACTGGTTATCAATATCCTGGTGAAACGCTGAAAATATCCTCCCTCCTCACTAATACAACTGTTGTCTTTTCCTTATTATAATTGCTACTATTACCATGTTAAATTGTGTATTATTGTTATTTTAAAATTGTGACACACATTTTAAAACTTTTTTCTATAATTCATCCAGGTATACCCTGGATGGCCATTAAGTGATTTGCAGATGTCAAAAGATGGGGTAACTTTGATGCATTGGGTGGGTTGGAGCAAGAATAATGGTGGGCAGAGAGATGAAAAATAAGTCCAACGGATTAGTAGAGGTCTGAGATGGAGGCCCAAGAAATGAAGCTGAAAAGATAGCTGTTAAACTATGGAAAGCAGAACCTCTGGATGTCGTGACAGAATGGATATGGGAGGATTCACTAAGGAAGACTCTGAGGTTCCAAGATGAGGGGAATAGTTGTATCAACAATAAAAGGGGGCAGTGAGCAATACAAGGGGGTAACACTCGTTCATCCTAGAAATTGGGGATTTTAGTGCAAGCATGCTGAGTATGAAGTTAACATGGTAACGTCCAAGTAGAGAAGAATATTTTACATATAATTAAAATAACATTTGTTTGAAATAGAATTACAGATGTCGAAAACAAACTTATGGTTACCAAGGGGTAAGGGGCGGGGAGGGATAAATTGGGAGATTGGGATTGACAGATACACACACTATATATAAAAAAGGTAACTAATAAGAAAGTACTGTAAAGCACACGGAACTCTACTCAATGCTCTGTAATGGCCTGTATGGGAAAAGAGTCTACAAAAGAGTGGATATGTGTATATGCATAACTGATTCACTTTGCTGTACACCTGAAACTAACACAATATTGTAAATCAACTATACTCCAATAAAAAAATAATAAAATAAAATAACCTTTGTTTGTATAGATGCTTCTAAAATGTTTGAAGACAGCTGGTTTTCTGAATGACAGCAAGCAAATAACATCGATCATTTGCCTAACAAAGTGGCTTCATAAACAGACAAAGATAAATAACAGCTCATACACCAAATTAGCCTGGTCAAGATTAATACAAACATTGCAAAGAATCATTATTAGTACTAAATATTGTAGCACCAAAACGCATTTCGTCTTCATAAATAATAATATTGTCCATATTTTGGATAACTGATATAAATCTTTACAGTTTTCAGGATTTTATTTGTAGGTTTCCACTGATGTTTTCCAGTGTTTCTTTCCCTAGCAACAGATATGAAATTCTCCCCAAGAGTTGGCAGCAATACAGATGCCACTTTATATTCACTGTGAACCATCGTCTGCTTCCCTTTACTTGAGCGTTTGCCTTTCTTAGATAATTAACAGCCAACACACACACACACACACACACACACACACACACGTGTCAGATCCTCGCCCACTGACCTCAACAATCTCACAACGTGAAAACAGCTGAGATGGAGCAATGATTAGCAGTAAAACTAAAGTTGGAAAACAAAAGGTTTGCCTCTGGATGGCTCAGAGATTTCTTCAATACTTTGATATTTCTTTCTAAAACTTACAAAAAGCTAATTTCATCTCCTACCAACACCCACATGCAACATGTCAAGAGAGGACGATGGCATTGAATGTCCAGTGCTTGGAGTCTCTTCGTCATTGGACTCTCCTCAGAGCACATGGTGAATATATGGAATTAGCTCCTCAAGTTATTAAGCAAATACAAAGTAGCTAAGAGACCTAGAAAGTTGAAAGGAGACCCAGGCTGGATTAAGGGTAGGAAGTGGGGTGCTGAGGAATTATTCAGGCATGAACTGTGTAATGTGAACATTAACCAAACAGTTGATATAATTACCAAGGAGCCAAATCCAGAAGTCCTAATCTTTTACCCTACAGTGGTCATTAGCCAGAGATGGGCAGATATCCGGATTCATTCCTCAGCTATGAGGACATCTTCAAAACGAGTGTTCTGTTATAACTCATGAGAAATTATGTGAAACATTATACACAGTGTGTCACCTAACAGCAATTTAATCCCTGGGTCTGTCACAGAGTCACTGGGTAGCTCGCAACGGTCACTTTGTCTTTCTGAGGTTGTTCTCTCATCTTGAATAAATAATACTGACACGATAATACTAATCACCCAGGAATTTACTGCCAAGGAGACTTCTGTGAAAAACTCATATAAAACAAATTAAGAGTTATAGAATTGTTAAGTTTAGATGTGAATAACAATACTTTGATTTATAGCATACAGTCTCGTGAGAGACTTTCTCACCTGCGAGTGTCAATTTAGGGCCCTTTATCTGTACACTCCATCTACACTTAGAAATAGTTAACTGAAGAGACGCACAGAACTCTGAAAGCTGGGTTATCTGAGAAACTCGTTACCCAGAGAAACGAATATTGGGTCAGCCATAATTCCCCTAGAGATATTTTCTGTCAGGACTGGGAATTAGAGTTTTACTTTCTTTCTTCTTGTTTTTTTTGTTTTTTTTTTGTAAACTGTCACATTCCCTGAAAAGTCAATCTGCTCTCCCTTTCCACGGTTCCTTGCAATACTTGTGTGCGGATGGCATTCAGTAGAAAACTCCAGCTCTAGGAGACAGATTAGCACTCACATCAAGTAGGACATCCTATAAACGTTTAAAATTCAGCTTTAGAAAATAAACTGACCCATCGGAACATAATTCCGGTCCCACCTCCAGTCCCCACCTAATTCCCCTCTGCCCCAGAGCTGCTGGCGGGGATGGGGGTGGTGGGTGCACTGCAGCCAGTTTCAACCTGACTTTTGGAGACACAGAAATCTGGCCTTTCTCCTGCTCTGCCTCTTGCAGTTCTGTGACATTGCGTCAACCACGTGAACTCGCTCAACCTCCTTTCTGAAGACAGTAACATATGATGGGCAAGGTGGTTGCACTGGAAAATGTCTGTGAAGCGCCTAGTAGAAAATCCGATACCTAGTAGGTACCAACTAAATCCTAGCTATGATGGTAATAATTTGCACAGAAATGCAAAGTACTAAAAGGAAAAGATAATATACATAACAAAGACCCCGAACCTAGTACTGTTTCTGAAGTGCCGCAGAAAACCCAGCATTGAAAGCAATTTTTGTATCCAACTGTCAGGTACCCTGTGATATAAAATCACATCACATACTGATAGAGCTGAGGTGCTATCAGCTATCTGACAGGTAGGGGGGCTATCTCAAGGGATCTGTATCACACACCTTCCAGTGGAATTACGCCTTCAAGGAATCTCTTCAGAGTCTTTGGAATGCTGTATACAAAACATCCAATCAGCTTCATAATAACCAAAGAATTAGCTGGCTTGAAGGAACCTTTGTTCATTCCCCATATATTTTCTCAGTGAAGGTCATGGAGTCCACACTGAATTATCTGGAGGGACAAACACACAGGAGGTTCGGTGGTACATTTCCTGCCTGGATGCAGAAGGCCTGCACAATTATATTCTCCCTTTATTCAGTCCCTAGCATCTTGCTGGCATAGAACGGATGCCTCCAAATTATCTGATGTTTGAATGTACAGAGTGGGACTCAGGGTACTTTGGAGACAATGGAAGGGACCAAATGCACAAAGATCTGGCAGAGGTTAATTCTTGACAATCAGATCCACGGAAGCCCCACTAAGAAATGTGATGTATAGGGTTGGCCAAAAAGTTCGTTCGGGTTTCTGGTAAGATGTTACAAAACCCACCCGAACGAACTTTTTGGCCGACCCAACATATGCTTGTTTTTTGCTTTTTGTTTTTCCCCCTGTGAGCATGAAGATTCTCATATTTTGCCACAGGTTTAGCATCTTGGGCAACAGCTTCCTAGCCTTCAAGAGAGCGTTTTCCAACACTGGAAAGGAGCTCCAATTGAAACCTGAGCCTTTCCAGACGTTCCTGAGCAGCCAGGCTGGATCTTCAGTCACATTCTACCATGATTTGCTCTGTGAAGAGAGCTCTCTTAAGATGGGGAGGGAATTCCTTTCATAAGATCTTTTACAGGTCTCTTCAATACAAATTTTTCTCTTTTATTGACGCCCCTTCAAAGGCTGAGAGTCTTAATGAGTCTCCACCAGTTGATAAATTTGGTTTATCAATTACCTCAGGCCTGAACATTTACCTTATGTTGTAGCATAGTCTCACTTTCAGTCGTCTGTAATTGTCAGACGAGTCTCCCATGTTAATTTATGGGACTCAGTATACAGTACAACTGAAAGAGCGCTGGACTTGGGGACCACAAGAGCTAGGTTCTGATTTGAGACATGACTCCAGCTGGCTGCATGACCATGAACAACTCATAGATACTTATCAGGCCTTAGTTTTCTCATGAAAACTCCATGAGAGGGCTAGACTATGAGTCTCTTTATTCCCTTTTCAATTCTGAAATGTGAATAAATCTCAAATTAGTTTAGGATGCCCATTGTAGGTGCTCAATAAATGTTAGTTCATGTGAAGTAACAAAGTTAATAATTCAGTGTAAAAATGTTTTAAAACTATTCCTTTCAATTTGCAGTGATTTCTGCCACATAATACGCAATGACAAAAGAAACGGAAAATGTGTATATTATAATCTCATATTTTAAAACAATGACCAAAAAGTCTATATAGCCATAGTGTGTATGTATGAATGTACATATGTATGCATGTATATGCGTGTGTATGTATGAGTTGTATATATCTTTAAATATATGAGCTTGGGGAAAAAACAGATACATTCTAGGTTATTAACTTAGTTTTTTTACTTTATTGTACATTTATGAGGTGACGGCTGATGTTGATGTAGAAAATGGAAAGAGGAAAAAGTGGAAACAAAACCAAAAAGAATAACAATAATCAAAACTCTGCTAATCTCTCCCCACCAACTGTATTTTCTCATTTCTATAAAATTACCTAGCATGATCACTTATATGTGGAATCTATAAAAAGGGTACTAATGAACTTATCTACAAAAGAGAAATAGAGTTACAGGTGTAGAAAACAAACTTATGGTTACCAGGGGATGGGAGAGGAGGAATAAATTGGAAGACTAGGATTGACATATACATACTACTATATATAAAATAGATAACTAATAAGGACCTACTGTATAGCACAGGGATCGCTACTCAATACCCTGTAATGGCCTATATGGGAAAAGAATCTAAAAGAGAGTGGATATATGTATATGTATAATTGATTCACTTTGCTATACACCTGAAACTAACACAACATTGTAAATCGACTTTACCCCAATAAAAATTTTAAAAATTATCTACTATGTATGTGCACATGTAAAGAGAAATTTTTAAAACCACTTAATTTATTGCCTTCTCCCAATTAAGAGATTCCATCATTTTCAGGGGGGTACTTTTTATTCGGAGGCAGAAGAGTGAGCTCTGTGGGCAGCACGAACTTTGAGGACCTGCAAATCTCACCGGGATGGAAGGTAAGGTGAACGTTGTCAGTATGAATGATTTATTCCTTCACTGTCTTTCATTTTACCAGCTGTTCTGATGGGCTGTAGGAGTATAGAAGGTCAATAAGAGAACTGATTCAGGGTGGGGGAAGGGGCAGGGGCAGGGCAGGTGTTGCAAAGAGGACGGGTTCAAAGGTCAATGGAGCCAGGCAGCTGATGACGAAGAAATTCAAGCGATCAACCATGAGATCCTGAATAATGAAGCCTAAAGGGGCTTGAAAACAGGGAGAGAAGAAAGGGTTCAAGACTGGAAGTACAGAAGAGGTCAAAGGGCAGGGAGAATTGAGAGGTTCTTGTTGAAAGAGCATAACAGGTACAGGCCCAGGTTATGACAAGTGGCTGAGGAGTAGATTCCTGTGGATATAAGGAGATAAAGAAGAGGGAGATGGCAGAACCACAAAGCTAGGCTGTTTGATGGGGCATTCCAAGCAAATGAAGACAGCACACATGAGCACGTCAGGGACTCAAGTAAGACCATGAACCTCTTGCCTAACTCACTTATGAATATTCATTAAGGACATTTTCACGGCCTCAGAAGTGAGTTACAAGAAGGGATACGCTGTGTGCAGCCCAATGGCAAAATCCTTCAAAGGGGATAGTTTTTTTAGACATGGTCATAAATATGGCCAATATCTGAAGATTCTGGTGGGAAAGAGGAAAGCCTCCAGACTAACCTCCCCCCATTCTCCAACTGCATGTGTGTGTGTGTGTGTGTGTGTGTGTGTGTGTGTGTGTGCGTGTGCGTGTGCATTTGTGGGGGGAGGACTGCAGGGAACCACTGTCCTTGAAGGAGACCTAGGTTTCAAAGCCAGGGACAAAATGTTGAGAAGATGGAAAATTTGTTAGCAATCCAGGAATAAGAAATCTAGGCAGAGAGCCAGGTCAGCAGTAGAGGATGAGAGTGGGGCAAGCTGACCCAAAGGAGATGGAAATTGAAGTTTGCTAACCAAAACGAGCCTAAGCTTTGCACAACGCCTGGGGCTTTGGGATGAGGAAACATTATATACATAAACGATGAGCCTAAAGATTCCCCAAACTGTGTTCAAGTTGTTTTGATACTAATATGAAGGCCCCAGGGGATGCTACAACCTGGAACACTCCCTACGGCTTCAATGGTCCCCATCTGTGCTCCCTGCATTTGGGAAGGACAATGGGAAGAACTACTGTCCCCATGATTCACACAGAGTGGCCAGATAGGACGGCAGATAAGCAGCTCAAGAGCCCCTCACAGCAGCGGGAAGTGATAAGCCAGGGGAGTGGTCTGCAGCAGAGCCAACATATCATATGATGCCGCTTATATGTGGAATCTAAAACAAGGGTACAGATGAACTTATCTACAAAACAGAAATAGAGTTACAGATGCAGAAAAGAAACTTATGGTTACGGGGTGGGGGGGACGGGGGGAGGGATAAATTGGGAGATTGGGATTGACATATACACACTACTATACATAAAATAGATAACTAATAAGAACCTACTGTGTAGCACAGGGAGCTCTACTCAGTGCTCTGTGGTGACCTAAACAGGAAGGAAATCTACAAAAGAGTGGATATACCTATACCTATAACTGATTCACTCTGCTGTACACCTGAAACTAACACAACATTGTAAATCAACTACACTCCAATAAAAACAAAAACAAATAATGCTGAGGTGAAATGAGTAGCTGAACTACAGATGCTGGCGGAAGTCAGGTGACTTGTGTTCAGGCCCAATCCTGCTGCCTATTGTAGGGACCTGAGAACCTTCCTTAAGGACCATCACCCTGCCTAGGCTACCTGCCAGAACTCCTCCTCCCACCTGCCCTTAACTTTGACATGACAGCCAGGTTCATCTGCGTTATTAAAAGGTCACTGATCATTTCTTTGTAGCCCAGGTAAGGACAAAGTAGCCATGTCTGCAGGGCAGGAGGAGCTGAGGGGGAGGGAAGACTTGGAAACCGTTTAAGTAACTGACATTTGGAAACTCAAGAGCTACCCTTAGCCCTTCTCCATCCTATTCTGAAAATGTCCATTAGCTGTATCTGGATTTACTGAGAAGTCTGTATTTTCAGAACCTCTGTGGAGGATGAATTAATTTTTTCACTAGGAAATAGGTCAGATTGTCATATTTGTTTTTAATAGCCAGGGCAGTAAAATAATGAGAGTTTGAAAGAAATGCTTGACGGCCACTCACAGTACACTATTATTAGCCCCATGATGAAACCGCTGTACAGCTGACCCTCGAACAGCGCAGGGGGGTTAGGGACAAGTATACCTTAGGGTCAACCCTCCACATACATGGTTCTTCTGTATCAGAGGTTACACATCTCCAGAGTCAACCAACCAAGGACGATCCTGCAGTTCCACAGTATTTACTGCTGAAAAAATCCACAAGTAAGTGGCCCCACGCAGTTCAAACCCCTGTTTTTCAAATTCAAAACCTTGTGTATCTGCTTTATTTGTCAATTATTTTATGTACGCTTCATTAAGGGAAACCAGTCAGTCAATCAGACTAGTATAGACAGAATCAGTTCACCTGCCCAGACCTCAGTTTTATAACAATAAAATGGAAATAACGCCAGGAGTGTTTTACCCGACCGATCCTTGCCACAGACACCATCACCACTACCCTGCCTCTCACACACTCACAGTTGTGCACATGCGCGCACACACACACACGCACTTTTAAAAACTGGCAGAAATAGGAGAGCCATCCTAATTCTTGAGAGGGAGTTTTCTGGTTGCTTTATTGACTTTTTCTGAAATGAGTAACTTAAGAGGTAAAAAAGAAACTAGGCTTCCCTCTGTCTAAGGGGGTGGAGCAGAAGAGAGCGAAGCAGAATGGATTTGCAGGTACAAGAGGGTGTGCATATGTAGGGGTCAGGTATTCGTTGTGTCTTGTAAAATGAGCTTCCATCCTTCCTGTCTAGATCCAATCAAAGCAGAGGAGAGGAAAGGCGGTATTTGGTAAAATGTGCTCAGGTGGAATGTACACCAGACAGGGCCCTTTTGAGATCATGAGCATCAAACATTCCAGGATTAGCTAATGTTCATCAGTGAACTCCTCCCTCAAAGCACCTGGACATGGTTATGAAATGCCTCACTTCAATAAAAAGCTCCATGTTCCTCTGAAAAGTGAAACAACATGAATAGAAAGGCGTTTACTGCTTTTGAAAACGATCCCAATATAATTTGGGTATTCAGTTTTTAGAATTATGTTTCCCAAGGTTATCCTATGACATAACAAGTAAAAACTATTATAGGTTTGAGAAGAAACTCAACAGTACTTTCATGTGCTATAAAAAGATAATTTACAGAAAAACAAACCGAAAGTCAACAGATGGAAGGAATGCCACATGGGTAAACAGACAACATGGGAAATCCTTTCTCCACAGGAATTAGGAAGGAGTGTAATTTACTCTCTGCTGGGGCTGCAGGGCTGTGGCAGAGTGGGGAGAGAGGGCTGAAGCACTGGGAGGGTTCAGGGAGAGTGGAGGTGCTCAGAGCAGATGTCACCCCCCTAACACAGGTGATGGTAACGATATACAGTAAGTCCCCTACATATGAATGAGTTCCATTCCGAGAGTGCGTTCGTTAAGTCCAACAAAGTTAGCCTAGGTACCCAACACAACTGGCTATATAGTACTGTACCGTCACAGGTTTATAATACTTTTCACACAAATAATACATAGAAAACAAAACAAAAAATAAAGAAAACATTTTTAATCTTATAATACAGTACCTTAAAAGTACAGTAGTACAGTATAACAGCCGGCGCTTCTCAGAAGTACCAACTACATCACCGATGCTTCTACGCTTGCTTCCAGACATCCTGGGCTTGAAATAAAGATACTGTACTTGGGCTTCCCTGGTGGCGCAGCGGTTGGGAGTCTGCCTGCCGATGCAGGGGACACGGGTTCGTGCCCCGGTCCGGGAGGATCCCACATGCCACGGAGTGGCTGGGCCCGTGAGCCATGGCCGCTGAGCCTGCGCGTCCGGAGCCTGTGCTCCGCAATCGGAGAGGCCACAACAGTGAGAGGCCCGCGTACCGCAAAAAAAAAAAAAAAAAGATACCGTACTCTCTATAGTACTGTGAAGTATATAAAATCACAACCACTTGTAGAGGATGCACACACGTGACAATGTACGCCAGACGCGTGAACTAACTTACGTGATCGGACATGCGAACACACGTTCGCATCTTTGAAAGTTTGCAACTTGAAGGTTCGTACGTAGGGCACTTACTGTAGTCACAGCATAGGCCCTATTGTTGGTAACGCTTTTTTGCTTCCTGGGAGAAAAGCCTCTCTTGTGTCAGTTACCACACTTTATGCCAGCCAGCTGCACAAGAGGCATATCCCTTAAACTAAAACCCGCTTTGCCACCCCAGCACATCTCTTTGGCATGTGGATTAGTTCGAGCTGAAAACAATCAAGGTCTAAAAAACTCAGGAAGAAATTGTGACCTTCCCCCAACCGCCTAAAAAAGAGCCTGTTGCAGGAATAGAGCTATCATCACTGATGTCTGCAAAGAATATGGTCCAGGTGTGATGGGGGAACCCCCTAGATATCAGCAGCCACTCTGGGTCCCACTGTCTCTGCAGGGCCCAGCAAACATTTATTTACCAAACATTTGCTTTTCATCTTCATGGGCACTGCCCTCCTCCCTTCTGACGTCCCAAACCATTACCCGCAACATCCTCTGTTGTCTTTAGCTGAAGATGGTATTTCAAGTGAGGGTTTAGGCCATTTTGGTGAGTTACTCAGTTTTCCTGAGTCTCTCGCATGGATCCTTGTTTTTCAATTTTTGTGTGATTTTTCTCCTCTTAATCTGTTTCATGTCAATTAAATTCTTAGACCAGCCAGAGCACTTAGAAGGGAAGAGGAAAAGTTCTTCCTCCCTAACAGCCCAATTTGATATTGCTGTACAGGTAGGAAAAAAGAAAATGCTGATTCTTCCTGGGTTTAGCAAACTCAGGAAACCACTTCCTCTGGTATAATACAAGGGCAGCTGCACCTTCAGAGACAGGATCTACTAAATGAAGGCAGGAAGTCAGGTAAATACCTACTGAGTAGGTACATCACATCTCATGTCCTGTTCTAGATGCCATGGGACAATACAGTCAGGGTCTCTGCTCTTGTGGAGCGTACGTTCTAACAATGACGTAACGAAGCCAACAAAAATAGTGACCTTTAGTTTATATTGGCTCTTTGGGAACAAGGTGAAGGGAGCCAAATATGAAGCTGATTTGTCAACACTCCCCTTTCCTTCACCCCCGGCAGATCATTTCCCAGGTCAACGCTCAGCTGCTCAACGCTCCTCAACAGGCACTCCCGACAGCCAATAATAATTCGTCAGTGTCAGCCCATGAAAACCTAATCCAGAGTTATCTAATATTTGACAGACACACCTATTGTTTACCCATCCTCTTTTATTTTTGGTTTTTTCTTTTTTATTATCTGTTGGAAAATGTGAAACTCCTTAATCCTAGCTGTCCTGGAGGAAAACAGCAAAAGGGAAAGATGTGGCTGTCCTCTAGGCAGTGTTTGAAAAGGGATTTTGAAGAACACAGGGATTAGAGCCAGTCTGGTTCACAGCCCTGGAAACAATTTAACCTGAAAGCTGAGCCTCCAGGTTGCGGACCCAGGGCCTGCCGCACAAACATTTTCATTCTCTTCCAACATTTTCCTCACACTGATGTTTTCTGGGAGGGTCTGAAGCTTTAACAACTGTGACCAGTGTCTTACAAATGGCACTCACGTGCTTTGGACATTGTCCTCAATCCAAGGCGTGGCTGGCCATTTACTCTTTTAGTATCTTCTCTTGGGCTCTGACTGGTTTTGCTAGGGGTGGCGACTGGCTGCCCTGCTCACTGGTGGCTTCTTGGCTATGGTGGAATCTTGTCTCCATGGTAGCACCCCCTTCTTACTGCCACTCTGTGACACTCCACAGAACAGCTGGCTGCCACCTATGTCTTCCTCACCTTCTCCCTGGTTTTTATGGAACTGTGGATGCCTGACCACATGCTAACACTTTAACCACATGCCCTGCTTGGATCTCTGGAAGCTATGGGGTTGGCTAAAAAGTGCGTTCGGGCTTTTCCGGAAAAGACCGAACACACTTTTTGGCCAACCCAATACTTATCAAGGCCTCTGTCCTTGCTACTGGGTTTTTTTTTTTTTTTTTACACCTTTATTGGAGTATAATTGCTTTACAATGTTGTGTTAGTTTCTGCTTTATAACAAAGTGAATCTGTTATACATATACATATGTTCCCATGTCTCTTCCCTCTTGCGTCTCCCTCCTTCCCACCCTCCCTATCCCACCCCTCTAGGTGGTCACAAAGCACCAAGCTGATCTCCCTGTGCTATGCAGCTGCTTCTCACTAGCTATCTATTTTACATTTGGTAGTGTATATATGTCCATGCCACTCTCTCACTTCATCCCAGCTTACCCTTCCCCCTCCCCTTATCCTCAAGTCCATTCTCTAGTAGGTCTGTGTCTTTATTCCTGTCTTACCCCTAAGTGCTTCATGACATTTTCTTTTCTTACATTCCATATATATGTGTTAGCGTACGGTATTTGTCTTTCTCTTTCTGACTTACTTCACTCTGTATGACAGACTCTAGGTCCATCCACCTCACCACAAATAACTCAATTTCGTTTCTTTTTATGGCTGAGTAATATTCCATTGTATATATGTGCCACATCTTCTTTATCCATTCATCCAATGATGGAGACTTAGGTTGCTTCCATGTCCTGGCTATTGTAAACAGAGCTGCAATGAACATTGTGGTACATGACTCTTTTTGAATTATGGTTTTCTCAGGGTATATGCCCAGTAGTGGGATTGCTGGGTCGTGTGGTAGTTGTATTTTTAGTTTTTTAAGGCACCTCCATACTGTTCTCCACAGTGGCTGCACCAATTCACATTCCCACCAACAGGGCAAGAGGGTTCCCTTTTCTCCACACCCTCTCCAGCATTTATTGTTTCTAGATTTTTTGATGATGGCTGTTCTGACCGGTGTGAGATGATATCTCATTGTAGTTTTGATCTGCATTTCTCTAATGATTAATGATGTTGAGCATTCTTTCATGTGTTTGTTGGCAATCTGTATGTCTTCTTTGGAGAAATGTCTATTTAGGTCTTCTGCCCATTTTTGGATTGGGTTGTTTTTGACCCACTGCCCAGCTTTCACTCCTGGCTGTTGGTGTTATAATACCTGACTGCTCAGACTGCTTCAGACTCCACTGTCTCAGCCTCTCCAGACCTAAGTATGCCTCACCGCCCAAGGCCTAGCGCTAATGTACTTAGACATCTCCTCTTCTTTTGAGTTACTTCCCATGTTTCCAGGAAAAGAAGGGGTGCAGTGTGGGGAGAGGAAGAGAAGGAGGAAGAGGGAGAGGAAGGGGAAAGGGAGGAAGGAGAAATAATTTCACGCAACTGAGGTCCTACAGTTATGTGCCCGCTAGTCAGATCATTCTCGTTTCTTTAAGCTTTCAACCGTTCGGCCTTCCTTTATATAAAGTGCGAGGATCATCCCCAGCCTGATTTGCCAACACACTCCTGAAGCACCTCTCTAACCCATCAGATAGCACATAATCACTGAATACAAGTTAATTTCAATATTATCCAAAACAAAACATAATTAGCAACGCAATGTGCTGTGAAGATTATAAAAAGCGTTCAAAAGGCAAGTATAAATGCGTTTGAATTATCTGTGGTTTAGGAGTATTTGTGCCACTGTTCCTCTCCATTAGGGCAGAACCAGCGTTGACTTTAGCTATGATTTCATGGTCTATAACCACCACCATTGAGAACTGGGGATGGACTGCAGTTCTGTTCAAATATTGCATGAATCTTCTTCAGTATCAACATTTACTCAACCGCCTTCTTCTAATGAGAGCCCACATCTATGTGACTTCAACGTAATAGACACAGGCTAGTCTCCCTAGATCCAGAATGTACCAAATATATTCAGTGGGAAAATGCAGTTCAGACATGGCTTCCAAGATTCAAATGTATTAAGCAACTCCCTTAAGACGCACTGTGCGGTGAATCGCAGTGAGAAAACTACAATAACGAACACTAGGAGAAATATTTCAAACACAGGGAGGCACAATTTCAAATAATGGGACAAAGCTACACACCAGCCTAATGTGCAACCTTCAAAGATGGGGAGTCTCTTCTTGAATTTGGGCTATTAAGTGCCTTCATGAAGGGCCCTTGAAGTAGAAAGTCTTGTGTAATTTTTCTGTAGACAGTTTTAAGGACAATGATAAATATGTTTCTAATGTTAATGCCTTTGCCAGATTATTGCCCCAGAATGCAAAAGCAGGTCTAGGAAAGATGATTAGACCCGCTGAATCTTTGTGGCGTAGGTCCGTAAAATTCATGTTATAATGTAGGTAAGTTGCAGAAAGCACAGGGTTCAGGCAAAGTTACAAAAAGCAAAGAATGTTTCGCTCCTACTGTGTTTTTTATAAAGATGAAATATGAACATGGTTTTTGCAAATGCAACAGTTCAGAAAGAGCAGAATAAAAAGTAAGTCTCCTTTCCACTCTTGAATAAACAGACAAAAAAAGGCCAAAACATCTTTCTTGGAACAATGTAGAGACTGATTCTTCTTGCAGTAAACATTACCTTTTACCAAAAAATGTTTTGAGAATGATGTCTCCTTGACAGTGTGGAACAGTTTCACTGATTTATTCACATACATTTATTGAGTGCCTACTCTGTGCTCGGCCTGATTTTTCTAGACATTTGCATTTTTCTGCTACTTCTTCCCTTTCTAGTTATGGTCCTTTGCCTCTCCTGGATGCCCAGCCATTCACCGTTCTTTAGAACCAGTTCTGTCTGTGGCCAGGAAAGATAACAAGCTCTTGGTCAAAAACTCAGCCCAAGTCACTCCACCACTGGGCCCAGTTTGATCCTGTATTTTGGCCTTCATGATGGTGTTTCTGTCCTGTGCATTTTTTGTCCCAGCTATAGCTCTGCTTTATTCAAACGTGTCAATCAAAGCTTTCACAACCTGCCCAGCAGAGGATCATGTTAATCACCGTGTACTTTGAAGTCAGATGGCTTGGATAGGAATATTTACTTTCTTACTCATTAGCTCTGGGCAAGTAAAAACTTCCATGGGGCTCAGTTTCCTCATCTGATAAGTGAAAAGACTATCAGTACAGACTTCCTACTGTTAGGAGAATAAACCCATCTCTAAAGCTCTTAGCAGTGCTGTCGACTATCATGCACGTGGTCATGAAAAGGACTGGGGTCCAACATTGCTCCTGAAACTTACTCAACTGAGCATGAAAGACTCAGTTTAGATTTCTTCCACTGAATCTTAGTCCTATTCTAGAATCCTTTCTCTTTATAATAAGGAAGTCTCTGATCATGTTGGTTTGCCTGTACCTCCAAATACGTCTACTTCATCTCTCTGCTGGTCAGGATACCTTCTTGTGTCTTCATAGGCTTCCACGATGTAGAATCCTTACTGGCATCTGTTGTCCATTTTGACAGACACTGTGCATCACATTGTATCCTCCTGATCAGACTTCATCCTTTGCCTTTCAGCTGTTTTTCCTGTGCTTTGCCACGATCAACATCAGTCTGGCGGCCATGTGAGTTGGAAAGACAGACAGCTCCCAGTCAGATATATCCTGCTGTTTATGCCAGAAGTCCAGGGTTCTATAGGGCATCTAATGCTCACCTACCTGTAAGGTAACGTCACAGCCAGCCACGGTATGTGCAGGTAAGAGAATACGTAAGTTTGAAAAATCTGTTTCCTCCAGTGCACTTCCTACCCATTATCAGAGGTCAAACTTATCCACAGACATCAATCTGAACTCAATTCGCTCAGACAACTCACCTATTCAGTGGCACGACTGACCTAGAGATGTTATGGAAATAATGCCCACTGCCAAGATTCTCTCAACCAGTGACCTCCCCCAGCTTTGGTGGCAGGCTATGGTTTACAGAGCTACAGAATGGGAGACCCCTGATAGTGGAAGGTACGATAAAAGCACAAACTGTTTCATTTTCTCAAGTTTCATGGCTGGAAAATGAAACTACAAAGTGTATGTTTTACCAAGCTGAAAGGAGCCAAGTCTAACACCTTGGAGAATGAAGTAAAAAGATTTCTTTAGCAAAGAGAAGGAGGTGATACATAATTGTCTATGGTAAATAAAAACTGGCTCACCTTATTTGGATTTTAAAAGCCACCATACATGTGGGAATATTAAGGTACTTTATACACCACAATTTAGATTATGCAGTAATTATTCATTTTATTGGCTCACAAAGTGTTACTATCTTACTTGTACCCAGAGGCAGGAGTGGATTCTAAGGCCATCCAAAATTTTAAAAATCAGATATTCAAACCAGTAAAATTAAAAAAAAATAATGATAATATAGCAGTGGTTGAGAGTCCGCCTGCCGATGCAGGGGACACGGGTTTGTGCCCCGGTCCGGGAGGATCCCACATGCCGCGGAGCGGCTGGGCCCGTGAGCCATGGCCGCTAAGGCTGCGCGTCCGGAGCCTGTGCTCCGCAACGGGAGAGGCCACAACAGTGAGAGGCCCGCGTACCGCAAAAAAAAAAAAAAAAAAGATAATATAAAAGCACAACTTATTCACCTGAAATAGTAGAATAAAATAATTTAGTTGATGTAGTTTGTTGATTAGAGCACGAGGATAATGAAGTCAAGGGTTCACTTCCACATTTGCTAATGAACCTACCGATTCACCGATACAGCCTATACTAGTTACAGCCTATGATTCTGTCATCATTGGCCACAACTGGAATTTTCAGAGCAATGATAGACAACTACAGCCAAAATCCGAAAAATAAACCTCAGAATTTTTTCTTTATTTAGGGAAAGAGAGAACACATTCAGTTGGAGATCTAAAACATCCCTCCAAGTCAAATAATAAGGTTCCGGGAATATAAGAACAAGCAGTCACTTTCCAATCATTTTCTGCATCCTTCACTGTCTACAAGATACGTTATGTCCATTTATACTCTTCACTCTTTTCTCCTTTAAATATAAATGAACCTTCCCCAAGTTACATTGATTCCCTCAGAAAAGGCTGTAATACGCTAGGCCTAGTATGTCACCTCTTTTTATACAGATACAGCTTCCAAGCTTCAGGGGGAAAACAGATCTAAAAAGGTGGCACCTTTCCCAAAGTGCCTGAATGTAAGAGAAATGGCAGCAGTGCCAGGCTTATACCCGGCAGGCCTGGGAAGAAACAGGACTGAAATGAATTAGATATTGATTGCTTGGATATTTTTGAAATTTCCTTTGATCTGAATTGGTTCTCCAGACAAGGGATTGGATTTGGACGTTAAATGACAGTGAAAATAATTCTTGAAGATACAAAAATCTCAGTTAGAACGTCGCTTAGAGGTCATTTATTCTAAGCTTCAATTCCTTCCACTTCCATCATTAGTGATTTTTCAAACCATCATTGAGGAACTCCTGATAAGAAACATAAATTAACTTATTAACTAATGAGAATAATGTGCAAGGTTGGAAAGCAAGAGCTCTTCACTAAACTTTGATAATCCCGTAACTATTATTTTTGGAAAATTACAAGTCATTTATTTCCTTTCTGATAGCTATCCCTATGTGGTTTGAAAATGAATATGACTTTCAAAACCACTTAGTAACCAGCTTTGGGATTTTCTTTTAGAAACTCCAAAAATATATGCTGAAGTTGAGTGCTTCTGAGCAATGCCTCCATAATGTCCCACTGGAATGAAACAGGAATGGATAAAATATATGAAAACTAAGTCCCAACATAATATTAGTGGAGGTGTAGTTCCTTTGCAAGTTTCACTGCAGCACTTTTCAAACTTTATGTAATGTGATGTATGTGCTAGGTTGGTCACTATGTCTCATCTAAAGATCTGGCCATTTGCACAAGTGAAAGTGAGCACTCTTATATAATTGCTTTTCAATCATAGACTCTCACAGCTCCTAATCTTCCCTTTATGTTTCATTTCCTTTACCATATCCAAATCTCAGTTGGAAAAGCAAGGATATTCCCTTACTGTCAAGAAGAGCATCCCTCATTTTGCTCTGAGTAAGAAATATTCCCAGTGAAGCCAACACACACTGCCTCTCCCTCCTCTTACTCTCTTGTCATGCATTATCTCACGTACTGCTCCCTTCAGCTTTGACAGGGAAGTACTATTATTGTTTCCATTGAAATGATGATAAAATGGGGGCTCCAAGAGGTCAGTAACTTGCCTGAGGTCACACTGCTAGTAAATGCCAAAGCCAAGGCCCTAAGCTCATGCTCCAACTGTGGCATCCCCTGAATATATCCATGTGTAATTCTGATATATTCCAGCCAATTTACATTTATACACACCACTGGCTGAAAAGATGAGATCATTACTTTACTGAAGAAGTGTTACAACTCTCTGTCTTTTAGATTACTCACAGTCTACTCTAGACAAAAAACGTTGCCTGCCATTTCAGTAAACAAAGAATGTTGTCTGCCATCAACCCAACAAACTATCAGCTACTACAGCACCTGACGGTGGGGGGGATTCAGGTTGAAGAAAAACAGGAGACTGGCCCTAGATAGTTAAGATGCACATCAGAAGAATAATTTCCATGAGCCCAGACTCTTGCACTGTCCTGTACGTAGAAAGGCACTAAAATCATTAACCTGAGGTGCCTGATTTTCGTGATGAGCAGTAATCTTTTGATGTTTGACTACATTTTTTTTAACCATCAATTCCTATATCTTGGGAGATTGGGATTGACATATACACACTACTATATATAAAACAGATAACTACTAAGAACCTACTGTAGAGCACAGGGAACTCTACTCAGTGCTCTGTAATGACCTATATGGGAAAAGAACTAAAAAAGAGTGGATATAGGTATATGTATAACTGATTCACTTTGCTGCACAACTGAAACAAACACAACATTGTAAATCAACTATAATCCAATAAACATTAATCTTAAAAAATTCCTATATCTCCTGGCTCCTCCATCACCTCTTTGGAACAGCCCCTCAGAGCTATCTGAGAGGCTGCCTTCCCAGACTATAGTCCTCAGTAACGCCCCAAATAAAACATAATTCTCAACTTCTAGGTTGTGCATTTTTTTTCAGTTCATACTACACAAACTATTTAGTAAATAAGACACTACTTTTGTAAAGGTTCAAACAAGTGTTCAAGATAAAGGATTTTTTAAATGAAGGGCAACAACTTACTTCATTTTTTAGTTAAGTAAACCTGTTTCTTCTTAATAATGTATAGAGCAAGATATAGTCACTTGAACAAACTTCTTGAAGAAATGTCTTTAAATTGAGGGTAAAGTTTCAAGAATATGCAAAAAAACACATTTCTTTAAATTTTTTTTCTAGGATCCAGCATGTACTTCCTACAGTGATTTGGATTCTCTTCCCATCTTCCAAACCCTTTAGAAAGGAACAGCAAGAGAATAGGGGATGTTTTTTTCCTCTGTTGCACTGAATTATAGTGACTTCCAAAATCAAGTCTGCATGTCTCAACCAATTTAAACACGCTAGAATTTGCTACTCCAAGTAAATGATGCTACTTTTAATTTAAACCCACGCAAACCTTATCTTCTCAAGTCTTACTTCTTTCAACTATGAAAAAAAAAAATTCCAAGGGCTGGAAGTCATCTCTAAAGTTTCACTGAGACACATCATTACATACCTACTAACCAGAAATAGCTAAAGCAAACCAAAGATAAATAAGTAGGAATAGAAGTACAACAAATTATAACTGCCTGCGAAGAGAATAATCCTTCTCTTATGATGTTTATTAAATCTTACTGTAACAGTGTATAGGTATGATTTTAGGTACACACCCTCGCCTAAAGCGGGGGAGGGAAAAGAAAAGAATCCCCAGGTGTTTGGGGCTGAGCTCCTTATTTGGAAAGGCACTGATCATCAATTGAGTTTGACTACAGTACTCTAAAATTATCACTCCTTTCACAATGAATGAGCTACCAAAAGTAAATCTCTAGACTAGAAACCAACATCATTGAGGAAGGTTCACAAAAAGATGCAAGATTTGAGGAAAATAATTATTCTGGAGTCTAACATGACTCAGAAGAGCAGAATAAAATAAGCTCCCAGGTTTGATGATAAGCTTCGTCAGAGGGAAGAGCTTTCCATCAGCGACTGGCCAAAGGCTGCAGGCGCTCCACAGAAGCTGGAAGGAAGGGTTTAGAAGAAAACGAATCTCCTTTGTGACCACCTCTTTAATAGAACATCCCAGAGTGTCTCCTTCTAAATCCTCCTCTTTCTCATTCTTGAGAACTCATCTGTTCCCATGGCTTCAGCAACTGTCAGAGAAGAACCCCAACCTCATAAAGGATAGCCTGGAATAAACACACCACAGCCCTGGAAGTGTTCAAAGTAGACAGTGAGACTTAATGGATCAGAGCAGTACAGATGTCTTCTCTTTGACATCTTCCATCTAACCTGCCATCAGTAATCCTACTGAATCCACCCCTTCCTCATCATTCCCAGTCATGTTTTATTTTAAATCTCCCATGATTTTTCACTTGAATTAGTTTGCAACACTGCAACTGCAGACTGGTTTCTAAGGCAAAGCTAATTATGTCATTCTCCCTTCACACTCTCCCTTCACAAAACCTGGGTCACGCATACTCTAAAGTAGTGGCTGCCCATCTGGAATCTCTGCTTTCCTGGATTTTTTTAAAGTGTCATTTGGGGCCAGCAGCCTATTCTCAATAGTTCCAAAAAGCTTAAAGATAATCATGAATTTATCTGGGTAAGGCTGCATAGATTAACTGTAACTACTGGAATTACTACAACTCAACATGGTACCCGGTGTTCTTCCTTAACCCATCAAGACAGGCCCAGGAGCTAATCCTGAGTTCTCCTGGGAGTGTGAACCTCTCCCAATTCAGCAATACAAGGCTGACTGGTAACTTCTATACACGGTCAACACTAACGTAGGGCTCCTTTAGGGCAACAGCTATAATAATAATTCACTGTTGTGTTTCCAGAGCCTGGCACTGAAGTAGAGTAAGTACTTAATAGGTATTTGTTTTAATGACTTTTTAGAAATTTGACGGATAGTTTTTGATTCCTAATCAGATTAATTGTATTATTCAATACAAAATGAAGAAGAGGATAGAGAATTTTAAATTAAATCCAGTCTGTAGGCTGCAGATCTTTTCGAAAAACAGGGGGCATAGGTCAAACATAGAAACAACAAGAAGCTGTTGGAGATGTAAAAAGCAAAGGCACTGGTGTTTACTAAGCAACCAGTATTTACCAGGCCCTGTCCCAGACAAATTACATAAATGCCTTCATTTCCTCCTCACCGTAAAGCTGTGAGATGGTGTTTACATTTAACAGATGCAAACAAAATAAGATTCAGAGAGACTGAGTGATTTCCTCAAGTCACAACGGCTAAGGTGTAGAGCGAGGTTCTGACCACAGCTACCCGACAGAAAGCCTATTGTTCCACACGTTATTTTGTTGCCGGGAACTAGACACCCACGACAACAAATCCAAATGACAGATCTGCTAGTTCTAAGTCTGTTTAGTTTCCTAAAGGAAGCTCGATAAATGCATCCAGGAGTTAAAAATTAAGAACTTGATGGTATCGTGGGTACACAAGAAATAACCTGTATTTTTGTATTAATTTCTCCTAACTTCTGTATCAGGCTGTCCTAGAGCATTCAAAGACTTCACACACGTAACAGTTAAGCAAATTTTCCTGAAGCTAAGGTTCATGCCCCTCTCCTGCAGACTTCCACCAAGACACATGGCTCAAGAAAACACCTGAAGAAGCTTCCTGTTACACAATAGAGAAGCAGTGTACCATTCGCGCTACACAGGGCGAACCCTCAAAACCCTGCACGTGTTTCTCTCTGCTTTGACAAGCCCACTGCTCTGTACCCTATGGTCCAGCAACATGCGATACATCTAAAAATGGAATAGTCACGAAAAGAGAAAAGAATGGGAAGAATTGAGCTTTATCACGATAAGGCACGTGCCAGGGGCAGGTGCCGGGGGCGGTGTCATGCATTTTCCTCCTTCAAGTTACAGACGGCCAGAAAATAACAAGAGCACCCTAATTGATTACTGATATGCATAGCTTTCTTCCTGTTCTTTCTTGTCGTCTGTTCTAACTTTAGCCTTTTAATTCTGTTTAAAAACAGAAGCGGGCTTTTATTGGATGTTCATTTCATTTACCTATTATCTTTAATCAGGAGTCTCTGTTTTGGGTTCTGGGATATGTGCCAGTTCCACAGGTACTCAGGGATACAGATAGATACACAGTCTCTGTGGCCTTGTACACAGGTTCTAAAGTGAATGGCAGAGATGATAATGATGCAATCTTCCTGAAAAAAGAGGAGGCAGTTCCCTTCAACTAAATACCATGCAGACGTCCTCTCTGAGGTAATCGAGTCACGCGTTCCTCTCTAGACTCCCTCATGTTCTCTGATGGAATGGAGATGGCGTGCTCTCACCACAGGTAAATAGATGAGGTGATGGAAAATAGAGAATATATTCAATGAACACCGAGTGAATACTTCCCTGGTGTAGACCTGTGCTGTCCAACCGCTAATCACGTGTCTATTGCACACTTGAAATGTGACTTAACTGAATCAGACCGTGCTTTAAGCGCTAGATTCACACTGGATTGGGAAGATTTAATATGAAAAAAAAATGTCACTAATAACTTATGCTAATTATATACTGAAATGATAGTTTTGGATACATTTACATTTTTGAAATGTGGCTACCAGAAAATTAAAATTACACATATGGCTTGAATTTTTCTTCCGTTGTTCAGTGCTTCTCCAGATATTCTGATGTTCTCTCTAAGCTCTAAGAGAAGTTGGGTAGAGTGGAGTGTGGTGGTAATAGACTAAGTAAGGAAGTAAAAACCACTTTAAAAAAAAAAAGCAAATTAGGGAAGTGAGGGACCCATGGCCCAGTGAGCCTTAGAGGGCTAGCTTTTTGTCTCTTCCTCACACAGGAGGAAGACTTTTCTAGGGTTGAGATTTTAAAGTTAAAAACATCCTTTAAGCAGCTGCCTGCTTCTTGACTACTTGAAGCTGGGACAGAACAGCAAACAATGGGAGGATTGCTTACTTCCCACAGGTACAAGGGCTCCCTGACTTTCCTGTGAGATTCCATTCCCTTCAAAGTTCAGACAGCCTAGATCACAGGTCCCCAGCCCCTGGGCCACAGACCAGTACCAGTCAGTGGCCTGTTAGGACCTGGGCCTCACAGCAGGAGGTGAGCAGCGGGTGAGCGGGCCAAGCTTCACCTGTATTTACAGCCGCTCCCCATTGCTTGCATTACTGCCTGAGCTCCGCCTCCTGTCAGCATTATGGTGAGTTGTATAATTATTTCATTATATATTACAATGTAATAATAATATAAATAAAGTGCACAATAAATGTAATGTACTTGAATCATTCTGAAACCATCCTTCCCCACCCACTGTCCATGGAAAATCTGTCTTCCATGAAACCGGTCCCTGATGCCAAAAAGGTTGGGGACCACTGGCCTAGACTACTCCATATGCAGTGCTTCTGTCCCCACCTCTCACAAGACCTAACTTGTTAAAACAATGCTTTTAAGTTTGCTCAACAGAGCAAAACCCAATAAACGTCCAAGGAGAGCATGTTCTGACTTCTTTCTCCTTTTCTTCTCTCTTAGAAAATGGGCTCTAGCAAGCTTTCTACACCTATGTATTCACTTTTCTATTTATGGTGGTGCTAACAGACTAAGTAAGGAAGTAAAAACCACTTTAAGAAAAAAAAGCAAATTAGGGAAGTGAGGGACCCATGGCCCAGTGAGCCTTATAGGGCTGCCTTTTTGTCTCTGATTCATAAGATCTGGCAAACAGGTGACTATGTTTATACCAGTTTCTATTTATATCAGTTTCTCAAAGGAAGCACAGAAGGATCTGAATTGCATACCAGAAATATCCTTCAGTGTTTCTCTACACTGTTGCTTGAGGGAAATCCTATTGCTTTCACTGATTTTTACGAAGTTTATTTTACCTTAATTCTGTTTAACACCCTTATGTTATGCCATTTATGTTTATAAAATTTAATAGTGTCAAGGGCCTAATATTTTAAATTTTTCTACAAAAAAATCCCATCAGCAGTTTTGATTCATCTTTTTTCGTCTCTTTCCTCCTTCCCATTCATTTTCTCTCTCCCTTTCCTTTTTCTGTCTCCCCTTCCTCGGCCTCTGTGTCTCTTATTCCCCTTTTCCCTCTCCTCTGTGATAAGAAATATCCTCCCCTAACAGAAGAACCTCCATCCTCCCTCTGAGTTGAGCTGTCCAGTCAAAGTTCTTGAGCTCAAGGCAATATGGGCCATTGACTCCAATACACAGAACTCCCCGAAACCTTAGTCCAAAATTGTGAATTTGCAAATCTCTAGAGGCCATCTCTGTCTTGTCAGGGAAAATGTGCTATGCCCCACAGATCCGATAAGATACACATAGACATAAATTACTAGAATACTCATCCTGTTTTCACAAAGAGGGAAGCAATCTTTGTCACTTCTAACTCCACGTAACCATGTGAGGCTAAGAGATACAGACTGTATAGATTACAGATACCAATCTACAGTTAAAGTAGTTAAAAATAATTTAATTAATGGAGCAGTCACCCACATAGCAAGATTTAACCATGCCATGCAGACAACTCAGGAGGGGTTTGCTGCAACACGCTTCAACAAGTCCTTCCTGGGAGTCTCCTGGTGCCTTGCATCATTTCATTTAGATACCCTTAAACACATTCTCTTCTCGCCACGTGAGCATATATTTAAGTATTTTCTCTCTTGCTTCCTAAGAAATCCTAACATATATTTCCAAAGGAATATGTCTTTTCTTCCACCTCCCTCTGCAGTAGAAGCTTTATTACCCTACCTGTTCCTCACTCAGCCATGGTCTAGCTACGTCACTTCTCTCAATCCATCTCAGTCTCCTCAACTCTGAATGGGGGTAGGAATGGAGTATCTGTCCCAAAATCCATGACAGGGTCAGTTCCAGCTCCGGACAGTGATTTTGGAACTATACTAGGACCACAACAGGGGAGATAGCGGGGTGGGGGAGAGAGAAAGGTATCTGTCAAGCAAATCTTGCGGATATTGATGGGCTAATCGTTTGTTTTCCCATTTGGCCTCTCTCTCTAGGTAAAAGGTGTTAGCGACCCTTCATTAGGTCTTGCTATTTAACAGACAGTGGGTTAGCAATTATCCGTCAGATTTTACAGATGGAAACACCACGGCACAAAGAGGTTAAGGAAGCTGCCGGAGACCCCAAGATCACAGAGCTAGTAAGTCCAGCAACTCACAGCACTTTATAAGATCTCCGTTCCCTTTATCACATTGCTTTATTATCATCTTTCTCTATTTCTCGATATTAACCATTCTGAAGCACTTCCTCTCAGAAGCCCCAATGCCAAACACCATGCTTGAAGTCTATGAGGTGTTCAGTATATGTTGAAATGACTGAGAAGGCAGAAATTGCCTTATTTTGTGAAGAATTTAAGCATTTTACATACAGAAAATAATTCCAAAACATCCATGTATATACTGCTGACTGGACAAAAGATCTAGCTCTCAGTGAACTAGTCTCTTCCCTAGAATGCCCTTTTTTCTAATCTGACAGATTCAAACACTAATGGTGAAGAAAGACTGTATCTTTGGCTCACAGACTCAGCTCTTTATTTATGTCTGTGTTTTGCTAAGTCAGAGAAATTCCTCTTCATTCTCAGTACAGCATAAGGTTTACCCAAACACCTCTACCAATTTTGGTCTGTGCTACCTTACCTTTTTCCCCCCAATATTTTATTATAAAAAGTTGAAACATTCCATAAAGTTAAAATAATTGTCTAATCCACACCCACGTTCCCGCATCTCAATCCTACCATGAACATTCTACTGTACTTGCTTTATAACATATCCACCCTATCCATCCATTAATCCATCTGTTGATGCATTCAAAATAAAAAGTTCCTCTGAACACTCCCGCAAGCATATCTATGCTGCGTTATCTTTAACAATTACATGAAATCTCTGTATACTGCATTTCCTATACAATCGTAAGAAAGAAACTCTCTGTTTCCTATGGATTTTGGGGGGTTGCTTACTACTGAAACTGAAACCTCAAACCTGAGCTAGAGGCAAGTGGGTTAAGAGGGAAGACCCGGAGGAGGAAAGACCTAAACATTTTCAAAGTCATCAAATTGTCTTGAGTAAATGCTGCATAAAATTAAAATTCCACCCTTTATTCTTCATTCAAGGAGACAGTGACAATCCTATTAGCTTCTGCTTCATGACTTTATAAATCGACAAATGACAACATAGTATATTAGACCATTAGAACATCATTACCGAGACTTAAGTTCACAAGGTTTCCCTAGGGAAGTCTACCATGCCATTTTTCGGTCTGGGTCAAGAATTTGACAAGGGCAAACCTCCAGGCCTGTACCATGCACCTGTTCATGAGATGCCAGCTCACAATGGGCACGAGCCTGAAGTAGGAAATAATACAAACAGTAATTTTCAGAGTTAACCATCTAAGATAATTGTAGCAAACGTAGCAGTTGTTTGGCAAAACTAAAAACCCAGTGAGGAAAGAAATTTATTTAAATCCTTTAAAAAATCTTGTTAAGTCCCCAATGCAGGTAGTACTTTTCCTACCTCAGGGCCATGCTGCTCTGTTTGGTAGAAATACTCCTCTCCTGCTACAGAGTGCCTATTCATCATATCATCCCACGCACAGTTTCTGCTGCTTCTGCAAAGCCTTCCTGGTCTTTTCCCAGCAGAAGAGTATCTTCTTTTTATTTCTCACAGTAACTTTTCATGTGTCAATTATTATATTTATGATTTGATTTATAATGAGTTCATTACATCTGCCCCACTGTTAGTACACTGCACCTTCCTCATTTTAGAAAATGCCAATCATGACACTTGACTTCTACTAGGTGCTCAAAGAATGTTGAGTAAATTGAAGTTGAAGCCCATTTCAAATCATTTCATGCCAGCTGGTATGGGGGAGAATTCGGTACTCCTTCTGCGAATCTGTTGACCAACTAAAGAGAAAAAAAAGGACCAGTGCACAGCACAGAGTACTAAAAGCTTTGATTCCGGAACCCCAAAGAAAATGCATCAACAGTCTGTTTCTTATTGAACCCCCAAATTAATAGATCCTGCTTGAATCACAGGTCACCCCTGAAATGCAGGGCTATTCAAGTGGAATTTTTATCGTGGCCAAAGGTTATTTTAAAAGAATTCCTTTTTTTTTGGACAGAAAAGCAAAAATAGCTTATAGGAGATAAGATCTGGTTTTATGTCATGAGCATCTTTTGATCAAAGAGATGCTTTCTGCTCTCTATTTTCCTTTTTAATCTAGCACCTTCTACTCCCTAGTATGTTTGAAAAAGGGCCCTTGGATGGCAAGGAAAACATGCTCGTTCTGCTCACCATCCCAGGAGAAAAGGCACGATGGGTCTATGCCACGTTCGGCAATTTCTTTTCCCCTCATCAGTTTATCAGCACAGGTCTCTAGCACGGCAATGACACTGCTTGCATTTCCCCAGCAAATTTATCAGCTCCTGTCATTATAACTCGGCATTTGGATATTTTTAGCTGGCCAGTTCTCCCGAGCCTCAATGTCAACGCTGCCGTATGCATCAGCCCAGCACAGGGAGGGAGAGCTGCAGTCTCAGAGTCATTGTGTTTTGTGAGTTGTTTTTCTTTTTCTTTTTTTTTTCCTGGAGCAGGGCTCACCACTGTGGCTCCCTGCCCAACATGCTCTGTAGGCTGCTGCAGCTCCTGGGGCCCGAGCGGCGCTCTGTCTACATTTGGCAACGCCCTGCACCGCATAGCTGCGTCACCCCACTGACTTCTCCCTGACTGATGATCATTCAGGTGAAAAGGAAACCCTCAGAAGGGAAGATGATGAGGCCTCAAAGAACAGATACCCAGCCTCAAAGCCTGGATGAAGTACACGAGGCAAACGCACATCTCCAGAGGGAAAGGTCAGCCTCAAATGCATTTCAATCTGGAACTCTTTCGGTTTTTACGGCTATTTTCCCAACTTTCCCAATGAATGGAGGAAGACAGGAACAACAACGCTCTCACACAATCCCTTCGACGAACAAACGAGCAATATATTACCATGAAGTGAATAAGAGGATTAACTGTCACTGAATGCACCGGACTGCATGCATTATCCTAAGCATTATTATTTTCCATGACTCAGACTTGAGGCACTTGCAGAACAAGTCAGTTTGGAAAGTGATTTGCACAGTGTCCTTTCTTCTTATTTCTGTTGTTTTTCTCAGTTATTAAAACACCGTACTGACACTGGGGAGGCCAAAATGCCTGGGGGCTGACAGACGCAAGTTTGGGGAAGCAGTAAAAACATAGCCTGCCTTTGCGTCCTCTGGAATCATCCCCGACGTGGAAGGCAAATGCCGTAAGGAGACAAAACATTATGTAATTTAGGGTTTAGCTTACATAGGATGAGAGGGATTATTCCCATTTAATCAGGAGAGGCAGTCAAAACAGAAGAAAAAATAACCCTACAAACCAAGAATGATACAGAATACTAGGGAAGTGGGCAGGTTGTCCCTAGCTTTGCTTAGTTCACAAGTGAAGGAAGTGCTGGATGGGACCCTTACTGAGCTGTTCCAGCTGCCGCATGGTCCAACTGTTTGACTCTTACCAATATCTTTCGTTTTCCCAGTCTCTGGGAGAGAAATGGCTATAGAAAGCTGTTTCATTGTCAACTGAATCTAGGAAAAAGTCCTCCTTCCAGTTTCGATCCTATTCTCACCCCTAAGCTCCCCAAACAACATGATTTAGTGTCTCCAAAGGACTTCATCGAACACAAATCCAAAGGCTATATAAAAAGACAGAAACTTTTTGCAGATGACTTCAAGGAACCTCGGTCACACTATAAGAGCATTTGGAACTTTCAGCTCTTTGTCTATATTTTCCACTACGGACAATAATGTTCCTTTGTTTTTTAATTAATTAATTTACTTTTTAGTTTTGGCTGCGTTGGGTCTTCGTTGCCGCACGCGGTCTTTCTCTAGTTGTGGTGAGCGGGGGCTACTCTTCGTTGCGGTGCGCAGGCTTCTCATTGCAGTGGTTTCTCTTGTTGCGGAGCAAGGACTCTAGGCACGTGGGCTTCAGTAGCTGTGGACACAGGCTCAGTAGTTGTGGCTCGTGGGCTCTAGAGCACAGGCTCAGTAGTTGTGGCACATGGGCTTAGTTGCTCCATGGCACGTGGGATCTTCCCAGACCAAGGCTCAAACCTGTGTCCCCTGCACTGGCAGGCGGATGCTTAACCACTGTGCCACCAGGGAAGTCCCTGGACAATTATCTTTCAAATTCATCCTCCTCTCCAATTAAGACTGCCTCTGCTCTAGCTTGAGTCTTTCCCCAACTATTATAACAGCATCTTCATGATTCATGCTGCCTCTTTATCTTCCATTCCAAACCTTTATCTATTCACTGAACATCCATTACGTACCTCCTGGAGGATGGTGGGAAGGTGGCAATGGAGATAAGAAAAAGTGCAAAGATTTGGGATAGTGGAGGTAGAATAGCCAAGATGTGCTAATGAACAGGGTAAGGCATGTATGTGAGAATGAATTACAGATGATTACCAGTTTCTTTAAGCAACTGGATTGATGATGGAAGAGACTGGAGGAAAAACTAAACTGGGGATGGAAAACAACATTTCACGTTTGTATGAACTAAGTTGAGATAGCTTGAAGTATCCAAGGTATTTTATACACGTAAAAACACAAACCCATTGACAGCCACCAAAGTACATGGTACCAGTAAGGCTTAGAACCCCCGACACGGGGCAGAAGACAGAGGCAAGAGCAGAAGGATCAGACTTCAAAGTAAAATGCTCCAATAAGGAGAAATTAAGCAGAGGAAGAGGTGTTATCAAATGCGAAGGGAGAGCTAATGATTTCCGAGGCAACACAGGTGAATATGACACAGGAAGTACGATGGTGTGAATGTCTGTGTCTTTCCAAAATTCCTATGTTGAAATCCTAATGCCCAATGTGATGGCATGAGGAGGTGGGGCCTTTGGGAGGGACTTTGGTCATGAGGGTGGAACCATCATGAATGGGACTAACGTTCTAATAAAACTGACCTCAGGGAGCTCGCTCACTCTTTTCACCACATGAGGACACAACGAGAAGTCTGTGACCAGGAAGAGGGCCCTCACCCAACCCTGCTGGCACCCTGATCTTGGACTTGTAGCCTCCAGAATCATGAGAAATGAATTTCTGTTCTTTGTAAACCACCTAGTCTGTGGTATTTTGTTATAGTAGCCTGAATGGACCAAGATAAGAAATAAGGGAGGATATTGTTTCAAGAAAGGAGAGGTTAATTTTGTGGTGACAGCTGCTGAGAAATCCAGTGAAATGAAGGCAATACGGAGGGAACTGATGACCTTGTCAATGATTTCATTTCCATGGGAGTGGCAGACGCCTGAATGAATGGGTTGAAGACCAAATGGGAGGTAAAGAATAGAGATGATAAATGTAGATAACAGTTTTCAAGACGTTTAGCTAAGAGGGGAAAGAAAGAACTGGGGTGACAGCTGGAGGCGGGTATGGGGTTATGGAAGGATTCTGTTAACATGGGAAGTTTCTTAATTTATCTAGGTATCAGTTTCCTCATCTATAACATAAGTATAATAATAGGACCTAACTCATGAGTTTGTTAGGATTAAAGAAAATAATGTGTGTAAAGTGCTTGGCACAGCGCCTGACATAGAGTAAGTACTCAATAAATACTAGATATTACCATCATCATCTTGTATAGCACATTGATCCGATCTATATTATGATCCTTACCACATATTATAGATATTTTTAATGTGTCTTTCTTCTAAATGAGTTGGAAAACATAATAACCACTCAATAATTTTTTGTTGAACTGAACTGCAATTAAATTGCATCAAAACTCAATTCAACTGGCAAAAAGAGTCCTTTGAATTCAACTGGCGGGGTCAAGGCCTCTCCAGACTTTTGGTGCACATCTGTCCTTGTCTCGGGTTGGCCATCCAGCACACGCTGCTAGGGGCAGGGAAAAGGCTCACGGCATGAGTCACCATGCAGGCAGCCCAGTCACCTCTCATTTAGATTTATGAACATCACATTCTTTATTGACTCGCAGAAGAGTTTCTAATCAGAAAGATTCCAAACAGGTTTCAGCCATCTCATTAGGACACAGGAAACTGGATAAAGAGGATAACCTATGAAATCCTCTCTTAGTCACTGATCTTTGGGAAATGAGCCCTCGATCGCTCTGCAGATTATAAACATGTCCAGTAAATATGACCTCCATCTAGATCTGCCCAGCAATTGCACCAGCATGTGGCAGCAGAGAAATGCCTGCCAAGAGCCAAGCAGCTGTAGCAGGTGCTGTAAATCAATGCAGGATACTTACATGGCTTTGTATTCTACCGGGGCTCAAGCCTTCCAAGCAGATTATCTGCGTAGATTTCAGGGTGGCGAAGTGGCATTATGAACACACAACTCCCATATTCATTTTCTTCCCATTTACCTGAATGTCAGAATTGTTGAGCAAGAAAACTACATTGTTCAACAAGGAAAAGCTCTACAGCTAACGTGGAAGATACATTTCAATAAAAGCAGTGCTCAAGGAAAATGAAAATGGTAAGAAAGGGAAAGGAAGTTAAAAGATGTGATGCTTTAGGGCTCCCTTGATGGCGCAGTGGTTGAGAATCCGCCTGCCAATGCAGGAGACACGGGTTCGAGCCCTGGCCCGGGAAGATCCCACATGCTGCGGAGCAACAAAGCCCGCGCGCCACAACTACTGAGCCTGCGCTCTAGAGCCCGTGAGCCACAACTACTGAGCCCGTGAGCCACAACTACTGAGCCCGCGCGCCTAGAGCCCATGCTCCGCAACAAGAGAAGCCACTACAATGAGAAGCCCGTGCACCATGAAGAAGAGTAATCCCTGCTCGCCATAACTAGAGAAAGCCCGCATGCAGCAATGAAGACCCAATGCAGCCAAAAGTAAATAAATAAATATTTTTTAAAACATCTTTATTGGGGTATAATTGCTTTACAATGGTGTGTTAGTTTCTGCTTTATAACAAACTGAATCAGTTATACATATACATATGTTCCCGTATCTCTTCCTCTTGCGTCCCCCTCCCTCCCTCCCTATCCCACCCCTCTAGGTGGTCACAAAACACCTAGCTGATCTCCCTGTGCTACACGGCTGCTTCCCACTAGCTATCTATTTTATGTTTGGTAGTGTATATATGTCCATGCCTCTCTCTCAGTTTGTCACAGCTTACCCTTCCCCCTCCCCATATCCTCAAGTCCATGCTCTAGTAGGTCTGTGCCTTTATTCCCGTCTTACCCCTAGGTACTTCATGACCTTTTTGTTTTCTTAGAATAAAAATTTTTAAAAAGATATGATGCTTTGGTAAATACTCCTGTTTACACTATATTTACTTTACAGAAATACATATTATACAAACATATGTGTGTATAGATGTGCGCCCATAAACATTCCAATACCCCAAACCTCTGCTCCTTTATAAATGTATCTACTCATTTAGCTTAAGGAGTCAAAGGATTCAGAACATTTACCTGTTCAGGCGAATTTCTATGCCTGAGTGGCATGTGACTGAAACGATCAGTATGTCATATCATGAATGCCTGTGCTTGGAGAGTACTGAGTGAACAAATATGCAGAAGGAGAGTGGGCGAGCACAGTTCAGCTAGGCTGCTGAGACTCTGAAGAGCACATCTGGGCCAGAAGAATGTGTCAACAGTCTCTTCTCCACGACACTTTTCCGATTTGGTAACAGGGAATAAGGATAACAACAAAAGCAACATACCTGAAGACTGGAGTATTCAGTCTTCATATAAAATACTAAAAAACAGTATTTTAGCTTAAGGTTGGAAGAAAACGGTTATATGCTAAATTACAGCCATTCTTTTGTAAAGAAAAGCACAAAATATTGTTGGATTTAGCATACAATTACAGAAACGTAAGTTAGATCCATATTTATTCCATCTGCTGAGAAGCAACATGGCCTGGGTGAAACTGTATTGGCTTTAATCCCAAATCTAACTCTTCTTACAGGTCTCTTAATTTCCCTGTATTGGGTTGGCCAAAAAGTTCGTTCAGGTTTTCCCATCTTACAAAAAACCTGAATGAACTTTTTGGCCAGCCCAATACATTTGGGCAGGTTGTGCCCTAGACAAAGGTATCTGGTCTAAGAAGGGGTCAGTGGGTCCTTAAAACCTGGCTGTGCTCCGCTCTCTCAGCCATGTGTCCAGGCACGGGTTGCATCCTTGTGGAGGAGATGCCTTTTTCCAGTTCTCAAAGAGGCACCCTATGGGTTAGCAGTGTAACTGAAAACACTTTCCTTTCTGAGTTGTTGTAATCACATAGAGTGGTATGTATCAAGTCATATCACAGTGCCACTCAACATCATAGATGTTCTCTAAATACAGCTGTGGTTCTTACCTGGTTTTAAAAATCTGTTCATTTGATTTTACAATAGAAGTTGGATATAAATCATCATCACTCAAAATCAGAGACAAGTGCTGGACATTTGGATAGAAAGTCCATTGTTAACCCCTCGCAGGCAAGTGCCTATGTGTGGTCTTTCTGGCCCTCCATAAGCATTCAAGATTTTAAAACAATAATAAATTGAAGAGAAAGCAGGGTGGGCACATGCACTGGTACCCAAAGTTTCCCTAATCCAGAGGATAATGAAAGCTGTCAATAAAAACTTGGATTTCATAAAGGATAAATGCTTTATGTCAGACAAACCCAAAGAATTGTTTAGATGATTATAAAGCAGTGTAGGAAAAGCACACATTATATAGTCACTTGGATATGAGAATAGGGTGGTACTGTACAGTAGAAACGAATACAGCATTGTCAAGCAACTATACTCCGATAAAAAATTAAAAAAAAGAATGGGGCGCTCGTAGAGGAAACTAGATGAAACACTGGCCAAGAAAAGAAAAAAGGTAAAGGAATGACCATCAAGCCATGGGGGCAGTCTAGAGAAATTCCACAGATGTCTGTGTGAGTCCCGTCTTCTGTTTATGCATCTTTATTAATGATCTTCAGAACGTAGTAAACAGCATGCTAATGAAATCTGCAGACAATAGTAAGCTGCGGAATGTTGCAGAACATCAGCAAGACAGAGAAATCATACAGATGGTCTGAGAGGAGTCACAGATCCTGGGATCAAATAACCAAATGAGAGTCGTGTTGGGAAAAGGCCAGCACATACACTAGGGGAAAATGAACGAAAACACAGATATTCACAGGGAAGAAAAAAATGCAGGAAAGAGGTCTTCTGAAAAGGAACTGTTGGAAAGCTGAGGTTGGACAACAGTTACCAGCCAGGTGAGTCTCTGCAGCAGAATGGCAGCCCAAGTGGAAGTATTGCACTGAACTGCAGATGCAAGGACATCACAGCAAAAACGAGGTGCAATTATTTCTCTCTACTCAGTTCTCAAGGGGCTGCACCTGGAATACTGCTTTTGGTGTAGGGGAATCTCCACCAGAAAATCTGGAACAGATTGAGAGCATAAGAGCAGCGATGTGAGCAACAGGAAGCCTGTTAAAACAGAAGATTAGAAGAGCAAAGTATGGATGACTTGGCTAAAGGACATAGAATAAAGTCTGGTGATAGTCTAATAGCCTCTGGAAATAAAAAGGGAAACTGTGATGGTTAAAGTCAAAGTAGCAGAGTGAAAAAGAACATACTAAGTTAAAGAGAGAATCCAGCCTGAATCACTGGGGAAAATTCCAAGTACGTCAACTATGGAAATGGTATCATGAATTGTTCTGGAGAATCCACAGGATCAAGTTCAAAGTTTACTCAGAGTAAGAAGCTTAGAGTGATATAGAGCATTTACTCTAGGTAAAAAGGACTTCAGGGAATGTTACGGAATCTGTCTCTTATGTCTCTGGACAGGAGTACATCTAAATCATTCCTGATAAATTACAATGCATACTATTTACAAAGAATTCAAGATCAGGAGTAGTTGCAAGAGAACTGGGCAATAGAGAGATTTGGGAAGTTAACTTTCTACTCGACACACTGGGAAACTGAGCTGCTTTGACTCCAAATCATTCTATGACCCCAAACCACTCATTTAAACACTGTATACGTCTGATTTTTATGGAATCAAAGTCAAAATACATAACTACTTGCCAGTCACCAAAATTAATTTCACATGGATTAAAGACTTAAACGTAAGACCCAAAGTTGTAAAATTCCCAGAATAAAACATAGGGAAAAAAGTTCCTTAACATTGGTCTTGGCATTGACTTTTTGATATAACACCAAAAAGACAAACAACAAAAGCAAAATTTAATAAGTAGAACTGTATCAAACTAAAAAGCTTTTACACAGTAAAAGAAGCAATCAACAAAATTAAAAGGAACCTACAGACTAGGAGAAAATATTTGCAAATCATCAACCTCATAAGGGGTTAATATCCAAAATACATAAAGAACTCATACAACTCAACAGCAAAAAAACCAAACCCAAACAAAAATACCCCCCAAAAGCCAAAGCAAAACAAACAAAAAACACCAATTCAATTAAAAAATGGACAAAGAAACTAAACAGGCATTCTTCCCAAGAATACATGTAAATGGCCAACAGGTATATGAAAAAGGTGACTGACATCCTTAGTCACCAGGGAAATGCAAATCAAAACAACTGTGAGGCATCACCTCATACCTATTGGAATGGCTACCATAAAAAAGGCAAGAGAGAAGTGTTGGCAAGGATGTGGAGAAAAGGGAACCCTTGTGCCCAGTTGGTGGGAATGTAAGTTGGTGCAGCCGGTATGGAAAACAGTATGGAGGTTCCTCAAAAAGTTAAAATAGAACTACCATATGATCCAACAATTCCGCCTCTGCATATACAGACAAATGAAGTGAAAACAGGATTTCGAAGCATTATCTGCACTCGCGTGATCACCGTGGCATTATTCACAGTAGCCATCACATGAAGACAACCTGTCTGTCAACAGATGAACAGATAAAGAGGATGTGTAGTATGTATGTATGTATGTGTTTGTGAATGAATATTATTCAGCCATGAGAAAGAAGGAAATCCTGCCGTTTGCAACAACACGGATAGAACTTGAGAGCTTTATACTAAGTGAAGTAAGCCAGACAGAGAAAAACAAACACTGCGTGATACCACTTATATGAGGAATCTAAAGAAGCAAAACTCATAGAAACAGAGAATAGAATGGTGTTGCAAGGGGCTGGGGGTGGGAGAAATAGGGAGATGGTGATCAAAGGGTATAAAATTCCAGTTATAAGGTGAATAAGTTCCAGAGATCTCATGTATGGCATGATGATGAGAGTTAATAACACTGTATTATATACTTTAAAATTGCTAAGAGAGTAGATCCTAAATGTTCTCACCACAAAAAATGAAATGGTAATTCTGTGACACGATGGAGTTGTTAGCTAACACTATGGTGGTGATCACTTTGAGTATGTAAGTGGATTAAATTAGCAGTCTATACCCTAAACTTACACTATGTTATATACTAATTGTATCTCAATAAAGCTGGAAAAAAATGATGAAAATAAAATAAGAGACCCCAGAGAGCTCTCTTGTCCTTTCTGCTGAGAACATAGCGAGAAGACAGCTGTGAGCACGTGACCTCACTTAATCCTAATTATTTCCCCAAAGCTCAGCTTCCTAATACCATTAGACTGGAGGCGGGGGTGGATAGAGTTTCAATATAAGAATCGGGTGGGGAAGGATACAAACATTCAGCTCATAGCACTGGTGAAGGAAGTATGGTGATACAAAGTAGTTCCAATAATCCAGAGTCCTGAAATGGAGAGAGGAGCTGTGCGTTTTTGTTTTACATCTTTCACTAATTCGGGAAATTAAGAGCTGGAGCCAGAAGGTCTGGAATTAAATCCCAGCACTGTTTCTTACTAGCTGTGAGTTCTTGGCAAAAGCTTCTCTACATATCAGTCTTCTCATGTGTAAGGTAGTGACGATAATAGTACCTACTGTATGTGATCTATGGGACGATTAAAAGAGTGATATATAATAAAATGTTACAACTGTCTGACAGTATGCACTCGATATCACTGTAATGTCCACCTTACAAAGTTTCCCTCTTTGTAAAATGAAAGGGTTGGATGAGATCTAGCTAAACCTCGAGTTCTGTATTCACAGTCGTTCTTTGAATTCGGAACTCCGGATTAGGCTAGAGAGACAAAATTAACATTTGTGGGGGAAAAAAAGAGGGAAAAAAGTATATGTCACTCTATGTAGTGCTAGTCACATGTGCCAAACAAGCGAACAGAAAAAGGAATCACTGTTAATTACAATGGTTGGAATTAGAACTGAAGAATGGTTATCATTTGGGTAAACAGTCATGAGAATATCGGAGACTGAAGATGAGTTAAAGAAAAGAAACAACAGCCACCCTGGAGAATGCGAGGGGATGGAAACCATATCGTGGGGACATTAATGTAGGAAAAGTGTGTGGTCTTGGAGCAGCAGGCAATAGGAAACACACATGGCTTCCCTATGGATGTCTTCTCATTAAGGTTCTAATCCAATTGTACATTCTTTCATCTCACATTCAGCCAGAAAAATGATTATGCATTCAGTTACCTGAACAAACTTGACTCCATTTATCCATTTTATTAGAGGGTGAACAAGACAGCATGTGTTCATCTCACCACCATCACATTGCCCCTTTCTTCACTAAATATACTTATTTCTCTTGTTTCCTCACCAGATACTTTTGGCTCATTCTTTTCAATTTAGATAAATCTATTTGCAGTCCAGTATTTGCCTTTTTTTTTCAAAACCTCTGGGTTATTACATGTCATCCCTAACATCTAAAATGCTTTTTATTTATTCTATGACCCCAAATGTGTCTTCTTCCTTTTCCCTTTAAATGCTATTAAAAATTTCACTGCTCCCATCACGTTTTCTCCAGCTAACCCCGTTAGACTCCATTTAATCCAACCAACAGAGAAAAGGTCCCAGCATTTATGTATATTTGTTTTGGTCCATTTTCTTTTTTTCTTCCAGCAGAAAACAAAATGAGTGGGCAAGATGTGATGAGGAATCAGTGACAAGTGGGGAGGTGGTCAACCTAGATGGGACCATAGGATGCTACTGAAAGAGAAGGGAAAGCAGAGTGTGGGATGCGGCTACAGAAGCTGGTGGAAGTTCACGTAAAAACCTTTCCATGACATCAGTGAAAAATAATTTGAAACCAATTGACCAAAATGTTCTCAGAAGTCTTTATACTGTTTTTTTTAAATTATGATCCTTAAATTTATCTTAAATATGTCACTTGTAAAATGCTTAACATAAAAGGTAAGTTTCGCTGATTACACTTACTTGGTGATAAGGACATTTGCCCTAGACTAAAGTTCTTATGGCAATTTTCAGTGTTTCAGATATCCCCCAAAAGGTTCATTTACATCCATTTCAATTCATGGGCTTAGCGATCTATGTTGATTTTATGTGCTTATCCAACAGCCTGTAGGATAATGAGTATCTTGTTAAAGCACCTAAAATTGCACTCTACACATGAAGTACACTCAAAATATACCAACGAGGGCTGTTCTCCTAAAATGCATTACTACATAGGCCTCAATCCAGTACCCATTTATCTATTCTTTAAGAAATTAAAATAAAACGAGTGAGTTTTGTATTTTAGATAACTATTCTGAGGTGGAACATACTTATGTAAATCAGAACTGTATTACAGGGTTGTACAAATCTGGTCATCTTTTGGGATTTGCTGCTTTGCTCTTCCTGAGCCAAGACAATGGGGGTTTAAATGCAAATGTTCTAAGTTAATTGAAAAGAGGAGAAATACTCAAAGATTACTAGAAATCGCAGTGCTTGCAAAAAGAAATATAAAATTGAAAGCTTATACCTGGCTATAGACCAATTTCTGAGAAGCTTAACTGTGAAATCAGAAAATATTTTAAAATTTAAAAAAACCTATAAAATATGTATAACTATCTTTTAGGTTTTAGTCCACTAACGTGTTTTATGTCTTTAAGTTTCTAGAACATGCTGGTTACTCAGTTTCAATCAATAAACATTTATTGAGCGCTACGTACCCGAAACTTAAATATAAGGAAAAAAATGAAATTAAAAAAAACTCTTTGCCATTACCTTTTTCCCTATGGAGGGAAAATATTTTACCATAAATTAAAAGAAATTAAAACTCATACGTTTCCTGTATGATTAGTTTTTTCTACCTCCTTTGTGACCCCTGACTGCTGTCTTTCCATTTCTCCAATCACTCTGTCATTTCTCTTTGTTTACTGCTACTTCCTCTATGTCCGCTTCACTATTATCCTCTTCTCTCTATGGCTCGGCCATATTCTCCTCCTCAGCTAAAGAGCAGACAGAAGCCTTCAAGAAGCTAAGGAAAATATCTTTACTGTAAAGCAATAGTCCAGGCTCTTACGGAGCCTCATGTAACAGTACAACATAAAAAAACAAACAAACACTGAGAACTCCGAATTCAGCCACAACTTTATAGTCATGAAAAGACCAGAAATTCTTGTGGCCTCAAGGACCCCAGAAGATGCTCTGCTCCAATGTCCTGAGAGACTCCTTAGAGACAGAGTCACACATGGAGAGTATGGACCCTGGAGTCAGTTCAAAGGATGCTCTACCCCTGTTTCTGACACTTAACCAGCTGTGACAGTGGGTCAGTAATTCATGATCTCTGAGCCTTCCTTTTCCTGCTTGTCAAATCGAAGACAGTGAGAGTACCTTACAAAGATACTGGGATTCAATTCTGAAAGCATATTCTGAATGCCCACATGTGCTTGGTACATCAGTGAACAAAACTAATGAAACCTCTGCCATCAGGAAGATCAAATCTTGCAATTCAGTAAGAAAAAAAAAGATAGATGCCGTCTGTAGATAGATGGCAGATAAACAGATAGACAGGAAAGAGAGAGAGAAATTCCGATCCTGACACATAGAAAAGGTTCATTAAACAGTAGCTACCAACCTATATATGCGTACCTCATCCAGAGAGGTGTAACGTGGGTACCTTTTCCTTGGATAAAAATCAACTTCTGGGCGGTAGAAAAGCAAACTTCTATCACAATAAAATTTGTATAGTAGAAAGCAAAGATATCTACGTATAAAATCTATGAATATTTCTAACAGTCAAGTTCCTTGCTCGTCAGCAAGATTAAGCCACATGAGGGCAGGGAATATATTTTAACTTTGTAACTTATTCAATATATATGTAAAAAAAAAAAGTTTGTTAAAATTCTAATGTCCCAGACTAAGGTAGTTAATTTTTAGCCTATTAGATGGTATATATAGATAACTTACAAAAGTGTATGCACGTGAGTAGGTTTCTGGTTACAGTAACTCTCTTTACATTTGTGACCTCTTTGATATTTTATAAAATATACATGAGTTGTATTCTAGCTGTGACCAGACTCAGCTGCATGCACTCAGGCTCAGGACTGCATCGTTCCTGTCACAGGAAGAGGTCCTCACATTCTGATGTTGGTGTTAAATAATAAAATTGAGGAATATACAAGGTTACTATTGACTAAGTATAGTTTAGACAGCAATAACTAATAACTACACATTATAGAAACTATATGTAAACAGATAAAACTAATATTATTAATGATTACACCAGTTACATTATATCAGTTACAAATAATAAGACTGATTCTAAAGAAGTATTCAAGGAGGCAGAGATCCAAACTAGATTGTTTCGAATCTTAGTTCTTACCCTTTCTACCTTTGTGATCGTAGACAATTTATATTATATCTCTATCTCAATTTCACCTCTTAAATGGGGATAACAATAGCAACACCCCATAGGGTTATTGTAGGGATCAAATAAGTTAATATACAGATCTACATAAATGTTAAATATCATTATCCTTTAACAAAAAAAAGGAGATTGTCATTAACAGGAACCTAAATTGTTGAATGGTCCTGGAAAATAAAGCTCTGTCTGCTCTTAAAATAAGTCACTACTTATTAGCTAAAATCCTGATTTTAAAACTTTATATAAAATTTCATATAAAACCAAAACCATTTTCCAAACCACAAAATGATTTTTTGAAAAGAAACAAAAAAATTCAAAAAGCAAGTTTGTGTGTGAAATATATTTTGCATTAAAGATGTATGTTTTCCAGAGCTTACAGTCATGGCAGCAGTGTGCTACATTTAAACAAGTAATTCAGAGTTACACACATACAGGTGCGTGCACCTGTGCTCACACATACTCTCTCTAGAGCAACCAAAGCTACTCCAAAGCTAACAAGATTCAACACCCAGATTTTCAGATAATGCAAGCCTCAGCCTGGCAATGAGAGAGCACGAACTTAGCCAAGTACTTCCCATGAAGGTTTGTTTTATCTGAACATACACTTAAATGTGAAAAATGAGGATTTTAAGGGAGCAAAATACACAATTTCTATAGAAGATATTCTAAGTACTCACATTTGATGAGCAAAACTTTTCAAGTTAAGACCAGAGAAAATACAAGACTAATGAATGTCACTCCTGAAGATTTTTTTCTCATCTTTAGAGAAATACATCAAAAACAGAACATTTCAACTCACTTAGAATCTTGGAATAAGGTGATCTCAAAGGAAAAGCAGAAGAATGATTCAACTAACTACTTGGCTTGGTCGTATCCTTGCGTCATCCAAAAGTGTGACTTCTTCTTTTGACAACATTGTCAGGTAGCTGGCCCTATAAATCTATAAAATGCACCAGACACTTGGCTGAAATCTGCGCTTCCAAGTCTCTTCTAAGAGTAAAATGTGTTAAATGAAAAAATACTGAAAGGATCCAAGATCAAGGACTGCTCACAGTGGAAGATGCCAGCATTATTTACAAGTCACATTCTACTTGAGACCCAGGAACTTGTGATTTGTAACACATGTCATGATTGGTAAACTTTAATGAGCAGATGGAAAATGAGTTACCAAAAGACTTTCCCTAAGGTTGGCAAGATGAGGGAAAAGTTCCAAGTCTTCCTTTGCGGGTGTTCATCTAGGCTCCATGACCCATTCGGGGCAGGTATGTTACTGCTACATCTCTTTTGGTGTGAAGCCCTCCCTGACTCAACAGAACAACAGCTCTGGCCATCACTTCCCTGTCTGGGGGTTTGCTTTTCGAGCAGGAACACGGCACATGACACACTGATGGTGCATGGTCACTCGGAGCGATAAAGGAATTAGCACAGTGAGACCTAAGCTTTCACTAAAGTAACGGAGCAGATGACGGGACTCTTAAGTCAGGCTGCCCTCAGACCCCACTGATAGAACATCCCCTCAGATCTAAGGCAGGAACAGAGGCTACTTCCTCTCCACAGCAACTTTCTGGGATAAGACACTAAGAATTCTGGAGACACAAGAGGTTTCATCTTTCACAACTTGGAGCACAACATACTCTGAGTATTTTTATGTGTTTATTTCTTCAGCTAATACTTATTAAGTACAGAATATGTGCCAGACAACATGCTAAGCACTTTGGGACAATTATCACATGGGACTTTCATAACAAAATAATAAACTACTTACTCTTATTTATTATCATAATAACGATCACAGTAATTTCATAGGTTAGGAACTTGAGGCCCTGATGAGTTAACCAGCTTGCTCAAATTACACACTTAGTAGGTAACAGGCTAAAACTCACATCGTGGCGTGTTGGTCATCAAAGGTTAAAGCCTTCATTACAGGCTTTTTTTTGGTCCTTTTTTTTTGTGGGGGGCAGGTGTCATTCTTTCTTTTGGGGGATCCCACCAAAGGAAAACACATGGTAGCAATCGTCCAATTAAAAACAATCACTGCTTTTTCCTTTGACCTAAGGTTTAGGTGAGGGGGTCAGTATACTCAAAGTATTAGGAGAAAAAAATAATAGTAACCCTCCCCCTACCAGAGGATGGGAGAGAGGGTTTTTTTCACCATTCTCAAGGCAGGAAGTAGATGAGCAAGAGTCTGTTGGAAAAGTCCTGTGTCTGAATTGAATCCAAACTCTAAAACATTTAGCATTTATAAAAAGCTTGCCTAAGACTGAGAAATAAAGAAATCCCAAGAAAGATAGGCAGGAACCAACAATCACATTCGCCAGAAGGAAAGATGAGCCCACGACATCTGGAGAAGCACTCTAATGTTTAGATATGGCATTCAAAGCAAAGGAACATTTGGAAAAGAGCGATTTTCACAAACGATTCTTCATTCATATCTATTGTGCTTTGCATTTTGTAAAATTAGCCAGCAAGATGCTCTAAGAAAAGCCAGTGGTAGTTTCTTGCTATCACTGCTGTACACTTAAGATAACCTTATATTTCAGAAACGGTGAAGGAATTAAGAAAGGTCACACAGCAAGTTGGCTCCAAAACAGATACCAATTTTCCACTTGTTCTGCCTCAAAACATCAGAATAACTTCATCTCCTTAACTAACATCCACTCCTCCCAGACTCTAACTAAAGGGTTTAGAAGAGCTAGCTATTTGTAGCTCTTCAATAAAGTTGTTTAGAAAGCAACAATCATAAAATAATCACCAAAGGCAGTTAATCAAGGTAAACAAAGGAAGAGGCAATGAACACTTAAAATCACTGTATATTACTTTGCCGTATGATTGTATTAGACATGGAATTCTAATCAATGCAAACTCGTCTATTAGGTGCTGGAAACTGTACCGCTCGCTGGTGTTTCTCGGCCTCAACAGGGCTCAGAGCTGTTAAAGTCAAAATAATGTCTTTAACCCTAGCTAGTCGTCAGATGCCCTTTTAATAGATAGTCAGCAAATTAAAAGTAAAGGCTTATTTTTGTCTTTTAACTCTTTCACCAGTTAAAAGTTAGCCAGTTAGCCGGAGCTACTACTTACATTTTCAGTAGTAACGGCACTTCTTTGGACTATGAAATTAGGATTCTCGTGTCACTGATGAGACTCAAAAGAATTGTGCTCAGAAGCCCCAAACTGGACAGGAACCTCCTCCTTGCATCACGAGTTAATTGCCTGGTATACACATCTGTCTTAACAAACCTGGAAAGCAATCCATCCCAGTCAGCTACAAAGTGTCAAAGGCATACTGACTAGAGAGAAACAGATCCTAGAGGGATGCTCTGCTGGGGAACACGTAAGCCATGAAATATTTACAGTCAGGTCAAAGGAAGATGTGGGCTGTATGACGTGACTATCTTCCATGCCTGACAAGCCTATAAATAACGAGAGGATCAACAGGTAGGAGTGGTAAAAGAATAATATATGTATATAAGACACATATACAGTTTTTAGAAAGAAGAAGGAAGGGACTGAAACATAGTAAAGAAAAATGTAGGTGCATTATCAAAAGTAGTGATAGGATAACAGGAAGTTAAATGTCTTAGGTTGGGCAATTTATAGCCATTTAAAAAATATTTTCTGCAAAGAATGTTATTTATGATAGAAAATAAATCCAATAATATGGAAACAGTTGAATATCCACCTTCAAAGAACAGGTATGATTACAAAATGTTATAGATCTATTAAAATGATGCTTATACCAAGGTTTACAATAACATGAAGAACATGCATATAAGTTAACTACAAATTTTAAAGCAAAAACCCAAATGATGAATGATCCAGCCATGCAAAAAAGCATATAAGAAGGAGATGACATTTTTAAGAGTTAACCATGGTTACTGAGAAAGAACTACAGATGTTCCTTTCTTTTTTCTATTTTTTCATATTTTTGTATAATAAATGCTGTTTGCATTACAATGAACTTTTTCAAACAGAGGGCAATCCCTGTAAAGAAGAAAAGTCATAGCTTCATGGCATCTGCGGAATAAAACCAACTTTGCTTTATTTTCCAAGGACCTAAATTCTCGACAACATTCTCTTAACCTGTCTCAGACCCAGAATCGCTCTTGAATGTCTGCAGAGTAGTCAACAGCACTTCGAGGTGGAATTTAACAAATACGAGGAAAGCTCCCTGTACAGATATTCCTCTTCAGTAGAGCCTACAACGCTATTCTGCTTTTTATCCAAGACCAACTCCTGCTCAGTCTGTAAGGCAATCATGCTCTTTGCTATGGGAATGTAACATTAAATAGGAGCTTTTATTACTTAGAGTGAATTTGCTTAATAAAACAATCATACTGAGGATACAAGAATTTTTTTTAATGTGTGTGGGGAAAAAGGCAGAGTGCAGGGTGGAGTTTAATGCTAGTGGAAGGATACTTTACAAGAGGGTGTGGGATGGGGCATCATTAGATAGGAAGAGAGTGGTCAGGCTACTGGAAAAATAGTCTTGGTGCCCAGATATCCAGGGCTCAGAAACAAGAGGACGCTGCTGGAAGCTGGCAAGCATAGCAAAGAAGCCACACCAGAAGACCCCGAGGATGAAAGTCTTCTTGGTCATTCTCCCCAGAACCTACTCTTTTCTAACTTTAAGTTACTAATACTAAAAACCCTGGGGCTTTTCGCAGCTTGAAATAATGGCACGACATACTATTAATACTCTCAAGACTTGCAAAATATCACTTGAAAAGGACCTTAGAGAACACTTTTTATCAAAATCCTTTGTTGCAAAGATGAGGTTGGTGATGTTCAGGGAAATCTTTCTAATGGGCAAATCAGATGACATCATTCCAAGGTTTAAAATCCTCCAATGGCAGGATTTCTGGATCCAGTTATAACAGAGTAGCTTATCATACTAATACTTCAAACAACAACAGCTACAAATGCTGGATGGGGAAAAATGATGTTTGAAGGCACTGGAGAATGACTAAGGCAGGTAGAACTTGAGGGATCAAGACCTGGAAAGAGGGGAAATGCATCTTGCTTGAGGCAATTGCTTATTCATAAGCTGTATAAGACAGAGAGGCTGAGCAGAAAGCAGTGACTCAGAGCTCTCAGCAGTGTCATGGAACTGGCAGGCAAAAATTGGAGTTTGGGACCCATAAAGAAAAGGGCCCAATCTTCTCACTGAGACCTGTGAGGGCCATATCCTAGGAGAAAGGGGAAACTGCAAAGAGCAGGCTCTCACAAAGACTGAAATGCAAACTTTCGATCATCTAAGTCCCTATTTGGATCAAGCTGATCTATCCCTACTTCAATTCCTTCCAGAAGAAAAAAGACAAACCTTCTTAAGATAATATGTCATAATTCAGAGTCTTAAAAATATTTTTATACACAATGTTTGCTACCCAACCCCAAATTACCAAGCACACCACAGACAAGATCAAATGTCTGAAAACCAGGATAAAGGAGAACAGAAATGGACCTACCAGATGGTTTAAATACAGTGGTTACATATAAACATTAAAATAAATGTCATTAATGTTTACTAAAACAGATGACAAGATGGAGAATTTCAGCAGAGAACTGAAATCAATGAAAAAGAAGAAAATGGAAATTTTAGATCTGAAAGTTACATGATAACTGAAATTTAAAACTCAGTGGATAGGTTTAACTGCAGAATTGACACAGAAAAAGAGGGCTAATGGACAAAGAAAGTAAGAAGAAAATATCTGGACTGAAGCATGGAGAGAAAAAAATGGAAAGCATGATATGAGGTAGTAACATTCAAGTGATTAGAATCCCAAAAGGAATGGAGAGAAAGATTTGGGTACAGAAGAAATATTTGAATATATGCTGGCCAATCTTCAAACCCTGACGTAAGACAAACCATAGAGTCAAGAAGCTCTACTAAATCCAAGCAGGATATATGTATCACATATCAGTAACTACATCCAATTTAAAAGAAATGAATAATCTAATTTGAAAGACTAATTACTGCCTTACTAATAACAAATTAGACTTCAAAGAATTACTAGGGATAAATTTTTTAAATTCATAATGATAAGAGTCATTCCTCCAGAAAGACATAAAACATTCTTAATTTTTATATGCCTAATAGCATAGCCTTGAATTATATAAAGAATAGGTAAATCCACAAAGTTGGCGATTTTAGCATACCTCTCCCAGTAGCTGATAGAACAGTCAAAAACAAAACTCAGTAAGGATATACTGAATATAAGATTTGAGTAGCATACTTTTCAAACTTGCTTTAATTAGCATTTATAATGATCTACACTTAAAATAAGCAAAATACACATTACTCATATGTTCACATTGAATGTTTATCAAAATTGGACCATACGGTGAGTAATACAGGTCTCAAATTTCAAAGCACCAAAGTCATACAATATATGTGCTATGCTCACTGTAGAATAAGCTAGAACTCAAGTACAGAAAAACAACTACATGATCTCCAAATGTTTGAAATTAAGCAACATACTTTTAAATAACCTATGGGTGAAAAAAAAATCCATGAACAATGAAAATTAGAGAATAATTTTAATGTCATGATGTTGAAAATATTCATATTAAAACTTGGGGAATTTAGCTGAAACTCTAATTAGAGAGAAATGTATATAGCCTTACAGGCATGTATTAGAAAAGAAGGAAGATTAAATATCAATGACCTAAGCTTCCAACACAAGAAGGAAAAGAACAGAAAAATCAAACCCAAAGAGAGTAAAAAAGGGAAAACGTAAAGAGCATAAATCAATAAAACAGAAAATAAAGCCAGGAACTTGTTCTTCAAAAAGACGATTATAATTAATAAATCACTCACAAGCCTGATTAGGGAAAAAAATAATAGCACAGATGATCAATATCGGGTGTAAAAACAAAAAGGATATAATTAGAGATCCCACAGGCATCAAAAAGATAGTAAGAGAACATTATGCCAATAAACTTCACAATTTGTATAAAATGGATAAATTTCTTGAAAACCCCCAAATTAAAACCAACATGAGATGAATGGAAAATCTGAAGAGTCCTAAATCTTTTGAATAAACAGAACCAGGAATTTAAAACACTCCCACAATGCAAATTAAGGGCAAGATGGCTTCACTGGTGAATTCTCCCAAATATGTAAGGAATAAATTATAGTAATGCTATACAAAAACTCTTCCAAGAAAGAGAGGGAAAAAAGGAACCACTTTATAATGTATTTTATGTGGCCATTATAAGCATGATATCAAAACCCAACAAGATTATTTTAAGAAAGGAATTACAGGACAATCTCTCTCATTAACATAGACTCAGAAATCTCACACACACACACACACACACACACACACACACACACACACACACACACATATTTAAATGTAATTATATGTGTGTATATATTTTTTCCAGAAATATAATGACCTAAAATTTGAAAATTATCACTCTAACTCACCTCATTAAAAGGATAAAGAAAAAAACATACAATTATTTCAAAAGGTGGAGAAATAAATCTGATCAAATTCAACATTTATGATTAAAAAACTTAGCAAATCTGGAATGAAAGAAAATGGTTTTTAATACGATGAGGTGTTTCTAAAAAAAAAGAAAAGAAAGCCTACAACAAATGCAAAACTTAACGGTGAAATATTGAAACCTGAGATCTGAAACCACACAAAGATGCTTCTCATCTCACTCCTTTGCTTGTCTACTTTCTATCAACCCTTCCACGTTCAGCACACAATCATCTCTTAGAAACCTTCCAAGACTCTGCAAGACCGGGTTCCATTTCCCGCCCATGTGTTTTGTCAGCTCTAGGCTAGTCCTTATCTCGACTGTGTTATCATCACCTGCTTTTCTCTTTCCCACTGAGCTCTAAGCTCTTTCAAGTTTACCTTCGTATCTTCCAATACCTGACACATAGAAGGCATTCAAGTAAGTGTTGAAATACTGAGTGAACTGTCCGCAGTTCTAGATAATGATTGGCAATCTGGACTAGAACTTGGTCTCTTTACTCCTACCTAGTCCAGTTAGCTAGTTAACCTCTAATTAACTAACAGCACAGCCCATCATCTTTCCTCTTTGTTGTTCTGGCTTATTTCCACACGGTACTCAAAGGCACAAATCATTAGGTCCTAAGGTTTTAGTTTTTATTCTAATAAGGGCACTGGACTATCAGTGACTTTATGGCACACAGTTCACCATAATATTGATTCCTATGGTGAGGAAGATGTAAGCCGAGATTGATGGATGAGTCCATCCATCCATCTATTTTCTTTTTTATGGGGGCGCGTGCTGGCTGTCAATCACTTAGCATGTCACTGGCTGTTACTGTATCTTGCTTAGATACCATATTTCAGTGGAAATATTCTAAAAACAAGACTGCTGCTTGAATCACTTAGGAAATGGTAAGTGCTCACTCAGGGAAACATCAACTAAGAGTTTTCTTTTCCCTTATGGAATAAAAAAAAAAAATTAAAAACCAAGAAAATTAGCAAATTCCCAAATAGAAGGGACAGGCACATTATAGACCACTTTATTTCTCAGTTTAGGGTTTGGATGAGATGGAAACTGATCTATCATCATTTCCATAATTGCATGCAATACCACGAAATAAAATTCTGAGTGTTCACCAATCATATTTTAGTGCTGAACACTTTGTGCAAGCAGCTGTTAATGACACCAAACATAGTTTTCACAGCATGCAAAATGAACTAATGACCAAGTCTACATTTTAGATTTCAGAAAGCTTCCCTCCTGGTGCAATTAGTCCTAAATTCTACAGAGATTACAGCCTGTGGATCGACACAGAGGTCAGAAGGAAGGGTTGGCTATGATGTCAAGGGTCTATTTAGCATGTTCTTCCTGTTGCCAAAATTAAAACAACCCAAGACCGTTTTTTTCCCATATGAAAACAGATGTGTACAAGCAATCTCTATCCCTTGGGGTTTTTATCACATGCCCTGTGTGTGATCATGAAAAGGAACCTCCCTGGAATCCTATAGGCTGGGTTTAAGATTCAGCTGGGGTACTTCAATGAACTGGCACCAATCACTGTGGCAACACACTGGAGACCACAACTGACCCTACCAATCACTCTGGCCGACAGACACTGGAAGCTGGGCAAATTTGATTTGTTATACATTATACTGTGGTGACTTTTAGGAAATGGTGAGATTTGTGCTTAAATTAGGTATGTCTCCGTACTTTTAGAATTGATATATTTCACATATAATAAGAAAGCAATATTAATAATGGTAGTTAGGAATCATTACCAAATGCCTCAGTGGGGAGGTATTATATATAATAATTTTATAGCAGAAAATTCCACATAATTTAATCCCCTAATAATCATCTAAAAATTATCCTATAAATTAAGCAGGACCTGTATGTCCTATACTTTGACCATGTATAAAAACCTGAGAAGACCTCTTGCAACACTGTGGGAGAAAAGCTTTCAGGTACATGGTTTTTATACTTATCTATCCACCTCTATATACAGCCTATTTTTAAATGGTCAATAATTGAGTCCTTACTACTTGCCAAACTCTGTAACCACTCATTTTTACCTATATCATCTTAGAATACCCTCCCCACAGTCCTGTGAGGTATGTACTATAATGTTCAGCATTTTACAGATGGAAAACAGGCAAAGCAGCTCTCCCAAGGTCATGAAGATAGTGAGGGGAGGAGCCTGGATTTGAACCCAGGCAGTCTGTCACCAGAGTCTGGGATCACAGCCATGGCAACATAAGGCTTCTCAGGAGCCAGATGGGCCCAGAGCACATCGGAAGAACCATTTGGAGTCATTCAGAATAAACCACGTTACCTCAGAGTCACAACACAATTTTTGGCAACAGAGCAATGCCAGACAACTCCATGTGTTTTGGATTTTGGTGCTATTGAATGAAAGATACCATACATTCATTAATAATGATTATTTATTTCTATAAAATATCTACCAGTATATTCCTTTCAAGATTAAAATATTTGGGCCTAAAATAGTTTTTACCATTTATTTAGAACATATGCCTGACTTTTTAAAATTTGAAACACAAAAGTGTTTCCAATCAGTGACAGTAAAATTCAAAATATTGACATACTTTGAAAGAGCACAAGCAACACAATTCTTCTAAACTTCACTAAGCAAAATAAAAACAAAATAGCAGATCATGGAAGCACATGAAAAGCTGCTCAACATCACTAATTATGAGAGAAATGCAAATCAAAACTACAATGAGGTATCACCTCACACCAGCTAGAATGGGCATCATCAGAACATCTACAAACAACAAATGCTGGAGAGGGTGTGGAGAAAAGGGAACCCTCTTGCACTGTTGGTGGGAATGCAAATCGATACAGCCACTATGGAGAACAGTATGGAGGTTCCTTAAAAAACTACAAATAGAATTACCATACGACCCAGCAATCCCACTACTAGGCATATACCCAGAGAAAACCATAATTCAAAAAGACACATGCACCCTAATGTTCATTGCAGCACTCTTTACAATAGCCAGGTCATGGAAGCAACCTAAATGCCCATCGACAGATGAATGGATAAAGAAGATGTGGTACATATATACAATGGAATATTACTCGGCCATAAAAAGGAACAAAATTGGGTCATTTGTAGAGACATGGATGGATCTAGAGGCTGTCATACAGAGTAAGTCAGAAAGAGAAAAATAAATATCGTATATTAACGCATATATGTGGAACCTAGAAAAATGGTACAGATGAACCAGTTTGCAGGGCAGAAATAGAGACACAGATGTAGAGAACAAACATATAGACAGCAAGGGGGGAAAGTGGAGGGGGGTTGGTGGTGGTGGGATGAATTGGGAGATCGGGATTGACATATATACACTAATATGTATAAAACAGATAACTAATAAGAACCTGCTATATAAAAAAATAAATTCAAAAAAAAAAACAAACAGATCATGTGAAATTCTCCTCTCTCCCTTTTTTTTGTTTTTTACTTTCAACATCTCTACAATGTTTCCAAAACATTTGATCATTGAAATATTTTATGAAGTTAGTTTTAATAAAGACTTATTTAGCTCAATTGAAAACGATTAGGAACATGTATACAATGACAATAGTTTTCCCCATTCTAGCAGGTGGCATTCAACAGAGGATGCGTAGATTTCTTCATATAGTTTTATGTGTATCTCATATAAAATATTATACACATCAACACAAAAAGTTCTCAATGTCAAATCACATTCAATATTTTTTTCTTCTCTACCCCATGGCACTTTGTACTGCTTATGAGACACTGCCTTATCCAAGTTTGTATTTTATGGACTCATATATTTATCTTGTTTGTTCTACTGAATTATAAGCTCATTGAAAAAAACAAAACCAAAAACTACCTGACTCATCTTCCTAGGCCTTGAGTGCCTTGTACCACGAAGATGTTTACTGTTGTCCAGACAGCACTGCACACTGAGGTGTAGAATCAGGGTAACACTAAGTCATCCATGTGTCCTCTGAAATATTTTGATGTTACTAATTGGGTAATCTGTCGTGTGTCAGATTTTAAGAGCCACCTTCTTAAAACCTATTTGGAACAGGGTTTCCTCGAAATACATACATAAATCGCCACTACTATAAAATACACGAGCACAGGCACATTTTCAAAATAGAATCTCATACTGAAGATAGCTGACTTCTTTTGGAAGCTGACTTCTTTCAGTGCTAAATTGAAGAAAAAAAATTTTTAAAGGATGATAACCCCTTCCTTCTTTCTTCATTTTATTTGGATGGAGAGTATAAGTAAAATGAAATACTCAGAGAAACTACAACTTAAATACGCTGCCCTTCTTCAAATAACACAACACATATTTAGACAAAAATTTTAAAAATAGACTAAAATATACTTGGCCTTTTACACAATTTTCCACGAGAATATACTTTTAGACAATACAGCCAAACTATTCCAGTATGTTACATATCATGTACTATTTTCCATTTGGGGGATATCAAAACTATTGGAAGAAATGAATAAGCAATTAATGCCTTCCTGTTTCCTTGGACACTTCAATTTCCCATGAAATGTGCCTGAAGTGAGAAAAATAAAGCTCCAATGTCAGAATATGTTGGTAGTGAGGATCATACATTTAAGAAATGCTTATTAAAAACATCCTCACTATTTAATGTGCTCCTAAAAATAATATTTTACAATAGAAAGGGGTATTAAGGTGAAATCAAAACCCATAATCTTAGAAATATGTGCCTAATAAATATAGTAATAAAACGTGTAAATTAAACCGGCAAAATATGTCATCTCCAATGAACTGCTAAACATTATAACCTACTCTATCAATCATGTCACTGGTACTAATGGCTTTCTTGGATCAGGAATCTATGAAACGGTTTGTAAAGGACATAAATTGAGCATATATTTACAGAGATGAACTCTGTGTACTTTTTATAACTACCTTGCGAAACTGCAGGTGGAAGATTGTGAAATATCCAATTTAAACGAAAATGGCGCACAGCTATTAACATTTAGGTTCTCTGCCACTATTTTGGTATTGCTTACCCAAGTGAAGTTAAAGCATTAACTCTCAGTTTCTATCTGTTCTTTCAGAGGAATAATATGGTCAGTAAGGAAAAGATCTGACAGAGCTCAGTTGATGGGAATGTTTTTCAAGACTATAACTTACACAAGATTCCCCAAGGAACGAATGTAGAGATGAATGTACCGAAGCTAACATGAGGATGAGAACAATATTTTATATAATTCTGTCAGCAAACCATGTGCCTGCCATCATAATTTATGTTCTTAGCTATTTTGCCCTTAGCAAAAAGAACTATATGCAATGTAAGCAATTATTTGGGTATTGAGCAGTACTTTGAGTAGAAGTGTTTTTAATTAAGATTAACCAAAAACAGAGTTTTGGAATCCCCAACCTCCAGATGAATGGCAGGTACTACAATGCTCTAACGATAATTTAAAATATCTTACTCTCAATTTCTAAGTGACTTTAAGCCACTTCATAAACAGAACAATACGAATAGAATCATTTGGAAATTCAATAAATTATGAAAAATAGTCTGAAGAAATTATTAATATATAAATAACTAATAACTGTGGAAATTTCATAATTTATACCATATGATGACCTTTGAAAAGAGCAAAAAATGCCAAAAAGAAACTATCGTCAGACGGGCAATTAAATAGATTTCATTATGCTAAAATTCTAACCAGGTTTTGGCCAAAAAATTGAACTGCAATAGGAAAAAAAGCTCTGAGACTTTTTGTCCATCACCAAAATGATAATAGATGCTTAAAAAAAATCCAGAAAATAAATGTATTTGATGAAATGATGAATACCCAGATTGGAAGAAACTGGTCTTATTTTCAAATAATTTTATTAGCTGTTAACATTTTCATGAAAGTGAATGCAACCCTGTGGGTGGGTGCCTTAAAAATCTCTCACAACTGTCTCATATATCCAAGAATTTATCCCTCCGCGTACCCAGTACCGTTATAGCTGCTCTACAATGGACGAATAGTCAAACCTCAATAGATCCTACATATCTCATATCTGGTACAAGACAGGTTGCTACATCTAGTAACCTTTCAAAATCCCATACATATCCTCTCAAATGTTGAGCACCCAGGCAGCCGTCATCTTCAAAATATTGGTCAGAAAAATGTCTTTATTTGGAAATTCAAAGCTTTTTAGTGTGACTCCGAAAAGCTGCAGGAGACTTTAAAGAATAAAACCTGTGCAAAACTGAAAGAAAAAATGACACAATGCTAAGAGTGCTTACTGGAGTTCTGTATTGTATATTAAGTAGAATTTAATTATATCTGAGTCATAGTAGCTATAAAGTTGTAAAGGGGTTCTCTACTTGTAGCAACATAGAAACTTCTGAATGGGAAAGAAAATTTCCTCCTCTGAGGAGGACGTTTCCCTTTCAATAAGATTTCTATCTGGGGAGAAATGCCAAGGTGATGGAAGGTCACACACAATTTGGCCAAAGAAATAGTGCTTAGAAATGGAATGAGAGATGTTTTTGCCAGAATTCCAGTTACTGGGTTGTTATCATATACTTTGGGATTTTAACCTGTTTGCTTCTTTGCTCTTCAGTCTTTGCCAAAGAAACCACATTCTCTTCCATCCCAATGAAGCTTTGGAACACAAGGAAAATGGAAACCCAGTTAAGATGGCAATGGTGTTGCTGACGGTTAATGGGTGATACTGAAACTGAGCTGAATATCGTCTTCACCACTTCTTTCCTGCACAGACTGGGTTTCTGACCACCCATGACTCCTTCAGTGTACAGACTGCGTTCATTCGAGAAGGCCCCACTGTGTAACAGGCGTTGGGGGGGAATTAAGTTTGAAGAAACGGAAAGACCAAGTGTGAAGCATGCTTTGATTCTTTTCAGACTGGCATACGGTCCCCTCTGTGCTACATACAACATAGACTATACCCCTTGTCTTTCTACTGATATCTCATTATAATTGTCTCTTTATGTGTTTATCTTCTCCAGTATAAGCTTTGAGAACAGAAACCGTGTATTAGTCTTCTTTGTAACCCTGGATGGCCCCGTCTCTGGCGATTAAGAATAAATGTTAGATGAAAAGTAAATAAACATGATGAACTTGGGCAAACTACTCAGCTTCTCTAAGCAGTTTCCTCAAAAAAAAAAAAAAAAAGCATTATCCCTCAAAGCAAGAGAGGGGTAAAATACTCGTTTGGGATTTTTTTTTTCTGAGAATCATGAGAAAATATTTGCAAAGTAATATGGCCCATGGTATGTGGCCAATAAAAGCATTTTCCTTCCCTTCCTCCTACTCTGAACAAATATCTGAATAAAGAGGGCAGAAGACACCTGTTCAGTTATAAATAGGGCTTAGAAAGATCCAAGCATCCACCTTCTAAGGAATAGAGATTGTTTTATACTACAGTGGCACAAGTAAGGGGCTGGGAGGCAGACAAACCTAGGTTGAAATCATGGCTCTATCCCATTTTAACTCTAGGAAACTGGGAAAGTAAATTAGCCTCTTTAAACATCAGTGCCCCAATTAGCAAAAGAGGAATAAACCCACTTCCTACAGAGTTTGTATGAAATTAAATAATAAAGTGCCTGCACAGAGCTATTACAGACATTAATTTTAATGTCTGTAATTAATTTTAAGTGCCCCATAAATGGTGGCTAAATCTAGCTAAACACCTACCATCAAAATAACACAAGAGCAAGAAGATGAGTTTCATATAACCTCCATATGGAGACATAAACTAAAAATATTTTACAAACAAATAGCTTAAAAAGCATAATTAGAATAAGAGAAAAAGGGTTTAAACAGTGGCACCCCTCTAGCAGATACGACAAAGATGAAGGCTTTTCAGTTGCATGGGTATTTGTTTTCCTCCCTGGAGGGGGCTCAAAAGAGAGGGAGCTGGAGAGAGAACGACACAATACCTGTTGAAATATTTGGAATATTTTTCTTTTTCTTCTTCTCTTACAAAGAACATCTCTGAATAACAGGCGAACCTCAGTCTAGTCTTTTACCCATATTCCAAACCAAGAAATGAACATTTCTAAAGACCTGCAGACTTTTCTGAGTCATCCTGCTGCATGGTATGTCCAATTTCTCTAAGGCAGGTCACCCCCCTTCCCCTGTAGATGCTCCCTCACCCTGCCCAGCCCTCCCCTGGATTTTATCCCCAGGGCAGCTGCCTCCCCAGCTTCTAAACCAACAGCCGCCTTATCTCCCATCTGCTCCTCTGCCTAAGCTCTGAGAGCCGTCCTCTTTCCTGGCTACCAACCAACTCGCCCCCAACTCATAGACAGTAAATGGATCTGTACCAAAAAGGCGGTGCATCTCAAATTAAAAAGCCGGCAAAAAAAAGTTATCGACTATAAACACATGAGCACGTTGTATTTATAGTGTTTATAGGTAACAGAGTGCTTTTCTGTCCGTGATTACATTTGGCCCTGTGCTCACTCCCGATACACTCCTAATAAAAATTAAATGTGATTCACTGAGTGCCTCTTACATGTCTTAAGCCACGTCATTTTAACCTTTACGACAAGTCTATCAGGTAGGTCTGGTTTTCACCATTTTCAGATGAGGAAATTGGGGCTCAGGGTGGTTTAAGTGATGTCCTCGAGTTTGGGCAACTGGTAACCAATGGACCTGGGATTTCAATGCAAGGGTCTGATTCATAGTTCGAGGTTCTCACTCCTTAACTCTAAGATACGATGGCACAGACCAACCAGTGAAATCTAAAATAAGTCCTCAGACATTGAGCGATGCTACAGATTGCTGTTGAACTTGAACTCCCACCCCGTGGTTTGTTTTTTTTTTTTTTTTTGCTGTACACGGGCCTCTCACTGCTGTGGCCTCTCCCGTTGCGGAGCACAGGCTCCGGACACGCAGGCTCAGCGGCCATGGCTCACGGGCCCAGCCGCTCCACGGCATGTGGGATCTTCCCGGACCGGGGCACGAACCTGTGTCCCCTGCATCGGCAGGCGGACTCTCAACCACTGCGCCACCAGGGAAGCCCTCACCCGATGCTTTAACACGGTGTCACTTTGGTTACTCTTTGCACATTATTCCGTCTCATTATCAGGGAACACACAAGAAGTAACTTCATCATTTCTCCAAACTCAGCTACTCTTGAAAACCAAACCAAAGGCTTGAGGACACTGCTTGGGCCCACTGGCTGCACTTTGCTTCCAAGGCTGACAACTTGGCTGGGTCTTCACATTCCTCATGAAATGGAGTGAAATAAGGCAAAGAGAATTGTGTCAAAGATGAGTCAAGACAATACTTCATGATGATCCTTGAATGATGCAATAATTATGACACCAGCTCTGTCAGTCAGCCGCCTCCAACATACTGACTTCTCAGCATCGTTCAAGCCAGTCACCCACTCCCTCCTTCCTAAGAAATCCTTTTCTCATTGACAGAAGACACCCTCTTCTCTGTGACAACTCCACTTCCTCTTGCTTCACCCCTCACATCACCGACTTTCCTCCGGTTGAACTATATCCTCAGAGCATCACATACATGCTCAAAACTCTGAAATGTCCAAATCTTTCCTAGACCTCCTCCTTTGAACTCCAGACTTTTACACCCAATGGACACTTCAAATCTTCCTCTTAGTTATCTCTTGAGCATCTCAAAAGTAACATTTCCAAGTTGGAACTCTTGATAAACCCTAGCACCAACAGCAACTTATTCCTTATCCCATCTTTTCAATAGTAGTCAATGGTGTCGCTATCCCTTCATTTATTAAAGCCAGAAATTTGGGAATCATCCTTTTCCTTTTGTAATTCCATCCCTCACTTCTCACATCCAGTCCATTGGCAAGTTCTGCCAATTCTACTTCAAAAACATGTTGCATTTTCATTCTCTTCTCTCCCGCAAAGCCACCCCCAAGTCCATTATCACCACTATCTCTCAGCCAGGCTGTCCCAGGAGCCACCTAACTGGTCTCTTCCTACCTCTTCCGCCTATATCAAATAGAATGATCTTTTAAGATCACATCAGATTAACTCACAGCCGTGCTTATACCCTTTAGTAGGTTTTAACTGCTCCTAGAATAGAAGTCAGACACATGACCAAGCCCTCAAGATGTGGCATAATCTAGATCCTGCCTCATGACTTTTGCTCTGGTTGGTCCTACAGCATGGAACACTCTTTCAGATGACTCACTGTCATCCTTTTGCTCTCAGTTTAAACACTATCTCCTCCTTGGAGAGGCTCTTAGCCACTCTATCAAAATAAGCCAGTCTCTTTTATTTTTATCATGGCACTCTGTTTCTTAACAGAATCTGTCATGTTTTAGATAATGCTTTTGGGTTTGCATCTTAATGGCCCCTTTTCTGAATCAGAATGTCACCTCTGTGAGGACAGCAACCACACCTGCCTTGTCACTGTCTTATTCTCAGCACCAAGAACAGTGCCTAGGGTGGATGAGGTTCATTTACAGGATGAATGAGAGAAGCATCAAAGGACATGACTGAGAAGTGCTAACATAGTTCCCGGGAGGGAAACATGCTGACAGGGACTTTTCCTTCTATGCGTAGAATGCACTGTTTGACAGAAGACATTCTCATGAAAAGTTTCATCGTGGTTTCTAAAAGCTCTTGCCACCTACAACCATTTGTGTTAGCCACAGGTCTATGTTTCAATGTTTATAGAAACGGTCACACTCTGCCATAGTCATTGCCTGTGTGTATGTAAAGAGAAAGGATGTGACACAGCATACAAACAGTCAGCTAAGAATATTAGAAAGAACTCACTCCCATTCAGAGAGAGATTTCTGAATTAAAGTGAACAATTTTTAACTAGTTGTGTACACACACATTGACCAAACTAGACAGAATGTGCTAGAGTCAGCTTATTTTCAAGGCTATCTGATGGATAGACTGTACCCTTGGGCAATTCTATTGCAACACTGTGGAAAAGCTCTGAATATCAAGGAAGAGAGCCTGGTCAAGGTCTCTGCTACTTGCCAACTGGCAGTCACTAATCATCTCTGACCCTCAGTATCTTCCTCTGTAAGAGGTCTTCCCTGCCTTGTGTACAGGGTTGCTACAAAGTTCAGATTAAAAAAAACATAGTTGAATGCCCTTGAAAACTACACAGTGCTCTACAGTGGTAAGACAATACTAGTGTTTTATCTCTCCCAAATACTTACTAATGAAAACGGAGCGTATTTTCTTGTTTAGCTGCATGTAGAGATACATTTTATAAGGTCATATAATTATTTACTATTCAAAAACAGAATTAAGTATAGACGTATCCCTATTTTGTATGCTGAAAGCAAATAATGTCAATATTTGCTATGATAAGTATATTGAAGGGCAACTTTTTATCTAATCAGGACACCCAACATACACTAACTCCAGTGAGATGACCTACAGTTGAAGTTTGATTACAATCCAACTGTTTGTTTTATTGCTTCTATTGGGCTGGGGAATCCTCTGGGATGAGGACCAACATCGTCTTCATTTTTATATAATCCATAGAATTTGAAAGGCACCAGCACATCAATGGTTACTCAATCCATAATTACTGAATGATTCAAGTGAATAGAGACTCAAGGGCTTCCCTGGTGGCGCAGTGGTTGAGAATCTGCCTGCCAAGGCAGGGGAAACGGGTTCGAGCCCTGGTCCGGGAAGATCCCACACGCCGCGGAGCAACTAAGCCCGTGTGCCGCAACTACTGAGCCTGTGCTCTAGAGCCCGCGAGCCACAACTACTGAGCCCGTGTGCCACAGCTACTGAAACCCGCGCGCCTAGAGCCCGTGCTCCGCAACAAGAGAAGCCACAGCAATGAGAATCCCGCACACTGCAACAAAGAGTAGCCCCCACGCGCCACAACTAGAGAAAGCCCGTGCGCAGCAACGAAGACCCAACGCAGCCATAAACAAATAAATAAAATTAATTTATTTAAAAAAAAGACTCAACACATCACCCCATTTCTCATGTTCTCTGGAAAATGGATTCTGGCATTTCATTTTAATGTAAGCATTTGTCACTGGAGTCAGCTCGCAGTGACAAGACCACCATACACACCTCAGAGCCACTCCTCTCCATAAACCACTGTTGCCAGGGTCCCCCCACCATACGTGCGAAAGGACCCTAACAATATTTCCCCAGAGAAGTGGTGTAGTGTTAAGTGTTGGTTATCAAACATGCTTGGAAAGAGATGATGCAGATAAGGAAAAACCAACACTTCTGATCAAACTTCATGTCAACTTACAATTTCATGCTTTTCCCTGGGGCTTAAGACTTGGTACGGGCTTCTGAATTCAAAGTTTTGCATTTCAACCCTATTTCCTCTCCTTCTGGAAGAGATACTAATAAGTAGAGAAAGATCACTGAGTCTAGACAGTTACCAAGTTCCGAAAATTGAGTTATCCATTAATGACTTAATTAGGTATTTGTAGCCTTTTCTGGAGGACCCAGGCTCCAAATACGCATATGAATGGCTAAAATGGGGGTGCCGTGGGACTACAGGAAGGAACATGGAATGTAAATTCCGGAATTAGATGGTAGGAACTCTCTACATATCCTTCAGTGTAAATTAACAGACATCTGCTGAGCACTTGTTACGTGCAAAGCCCTGTGCTAGAAAAAACTAGGGATAGAGTGATGAGTAAGATGGTTCCTGTGTTCAAGTAGTTTTCAATTTCGATAGATACCTTCATCACAAGTCCATGAGTACAGATGTAATTAGGATATCATGTGCGATCAGAAGTTAATCAATCCAAAGGGATTTATCGAGCTTTGTTCGTATCACTGCAGCTAAAGGACTGAATTTAATTATTTTTCATTTCACCCTAACAAGACAGAAGTTAGAGCCCTCCATTTCACTTAGAACTTTTAACTCCTAAAAATACAGGCATCAACATCATTTGAAAAAAAAATTCTCCATTAGTAACAGTTAAAATTTACAAAGCACCTACTGTGTGTCACGGTTTGCCTTTTACATATAAGGAAACGAGGCTTTGAGAGGCCAGCAAGCCTGGCAAAATGTCACAGATAGTCAGATCAAGGTTCAAACCTGGCTTTCTGTAACTTAAAAACCACATAATTTTGCTTAGGCTTTTTAAAAAGCCTGCAAACTAACACACATGCTTTCTGACTGAAGAGATCTAAGACTAGTGTGTATATTTAAAAAAAAAAAAATAGTACCGTCTGCTTTGCCTAAAGGCTTCTTTGGACTCGTCAGTTCAGTATTATCAATTCTTGGTCTTTTCCTTGAGGAAATGGTTAAGAAAAAAAAAAAAAAAACTAAAGCGTGATCTTCTTGGGGTACCTTCCCATCAGGAGTTCAAATTCTCTCATTGTCCCTTAAGTTAGAGAATGTTTCCGTTTAGGAGACTCATAAGAGCACATTTTGAAAGCTTTCTCTCCAAAGTGCCCTAAATCTCTGTGTATACCTGGTTTTCCTTACCTTTGGCCCTCAAACACTGAAACTGTTTCGCATAAAAATTCTCTGAGGTTGGTGTCTCGTTCCCCTATTGGGATCCCTGAGTTTTTTGCTCTGTATTTTCTCCTGTGACTTTTCTCATCTCCCTCCTAAAAAGGAGCATATGTTTTCTGGGCATTTTTACTGTAGTTTTATTTGAACTTATTTCTTTTTCACCGGCTGAGATTGCAGCTCTGTTTTTTCTTATCGTTTGTTTTTTTCTCTCTAGACTTTGTGCCATATTTGCGTCCATTTCACTTGACAAACTTCCCAGAGAGAGGTTTTTATCTTTGTGATAGAAGCCGAAAGAGTGATTTTTTTTTTTAAACGTGGTCCTCCACAGAGAATAGAATATTCTAACAGCAATAAGGTTAAATCTCACTGTATGTCACACCGTAGAAAGAGATGGTGAATGATTATTGTTTTTATACACCGGGGAGCTTTTCCTCGCTTTAAAAGGGAAGATACTTCTTTCTTAAAAGAACTTCTCAGTATGAAAATTGAGGTGTAAAGAGAGAGTAAGTGCATATGAAAAACATTATATTGGAATATGTTAAATCTAGGCAATGACTCTGTTCAATCATAGGCAGGATGCAGCAACAGGAACTTTAGCAAGAGACATAGCTATGGTAGGAACCTCCAAGATGGCTCTCCATGGCCTCCATCTCCTGGCTTCCCCACCCTGTGTTGCCCCTCCTACACTGTACCAGGGACGATACTGTGAAAGTGATGGTTTGCCACTTCTGATAGATACTACAACTAGGTCTCTGCCTCTCTCACATCACTTGCTTCACTTACTGAGGGAAGCCATGTCCTGAGAGTCCCACCAAGAGTCCTCCATGAGAAGGAACTGAAGCCTCCTGCCAACAGCCAGGTGAGTGAGCTTAGAAGTAGGTCATCCTGTTTCAATCAACCCTTCAAAGACACGCCCTGGCCAGCAACTTGACTGCAACTTCATGGGAGACTTTGAACTGGAACTGAAACTGTGTGAGATAATGTTTGTTATTTAAAGCTGGTAAGTTTGGGGGTAATTTGTTATAAGGTAACAAATAGCTAATATAGTAAGCCATCAGTTGTAGGGACACAGGCATAGATGAGAGCTTAATCAGATCCCTTATTGGAATGGGACTTAGCGGTAAGAATGCAGAAGTATTCTACTTAATGATGGTATAATAATGAGAGTAAAGAATATGATGATAAAAATCCTAATAGTTACAGCGAATGCCTATTTAGTGCTTACTATATACCACTCCTTGTGCTACGCCCATCACCTATACGGTCTCATTTACTTCCCATATAAACTTTTCGAATGAGAATGATGAGAAAACTGAGGCTGGGAAAACTCAAGTAAGTTGTCTCAAGTCATAGAATAAGTGGTGGAAGTGATATTTAAAGTCGGGTCTGTTTGACTCCAAATTTCTAAACCACTTCACTAAGACATGGCATATGGGACTGGCTGGGTTGGTGTCAAGAGTGTCAACAAGGACAAGATCAGTGGGCAACACTGACTGGAGCCTGGTCAAGAAGCCAAAGCCTGGAGTTACTCCCAAGACAGAACTGCTGTGTAGGAGGGAACCTACCTCCACCGGCATCTTCTCTCTGCGGAGCCTAAACTCACCAGAGCCTAATAAATAGATTTTCCACCAGCACCCTCACAATCTATTCACAAAGAACTCCCCGTAACTATTGTCTGAGTCATGTACAAACTCATGTCACAGAGGAAAAACAGGTAACAAGTGACCACTCATGGGAGACCTGCGGTGAACTCGCTTCCTGAGCTCCCTGGAGCACCCGCCACTACTGTGTTACCATTGTAATTTAATCTTTGGTCTGCTTCTGCATAAAGTGCTTCACAATAAACCCCATAATATTTTTCTGTGAAGAAGTCTAGACAAAGAACAGAAAAACAACGTCAACATTTTGGTTTGCAAGAATCTGACATAATTTTTTTTTTCCCGGTTTCCTCAAAGAATTCAGGTATCATGGACCAAAGCTTAGGAGAGAAAATTGCCAAGTAGTCTTTGCTTCAAGGATGCAGCATGACAATTCTTTATCCATGCTATTCATCATTTCAACTATTTTTAAAATATGTAGGATGATAGATGAATTCTATTTTCCCTGCAAATTTTGCAACATATATACAATTAATAACCTTCCATTTTTAACCACCTGTTGAAGAACAAAGATATTTTGCTTAGTTGATCAACGAACAGAAATTCTGAGTGTCTCCTAGGCAGCACTGTCTGTATAAAAACGTTAGTACTTTAATGTCACGCATTTTACCTTAACGTGTGCCATTAACCTGTAAAGAGTAAAAAGGAGCATTCATTTATCCAAGACACAGGGGATCCCTGTTCAACAAACTACCTGGTTTGCTCCAACTGAGTTCATGACGCAGCCTACTCACACTGCCATTTTGTTGACAAAGAGAATGATTTATGTAAAAATCAGGAACATAATGTAAGAGCAGAATTGTACTACTTCTTAATAAAGTATGTGCCCTCTAATGAGCAATGGCTGACACACTGCCATTATATTTGGCAAATATAACTGTCTCCAAACTTTAAAAAAATGATATATAAATGTGCCTTAACTAACAAAGTGACAGAAACATACGTAATAGCTTGCCTCAGGCAGGGAAGTTGCGTCTCTAGCAACAAGCTATTTGACCCTGAAAATAATTGAGATTTTCATGTTGCTGTCATACAAATGAAAAGATCGAATCAAAATTCATCTCAGTGCCTCATTTTTTTTTTTTTTGGAATGTATATATTTTAGGAGGTAGAGAATCAGTTCAAATTATTTCACTAATAACTTGGCTTCATCTACTGGTTTTTCTGGACAAAACGAATACATCTTGAGAAATGTGAATGAATTCTTTCACCATGACATTTCTGGTTTAGGGAAAATATTTTTTAAAAGGCAATCATACCCTAAGAAAAGAGGCAGATGTATATACATTTCACAGATGAGACCTACAACATCAAGCTTAGTGTAATTAACCCTAAAAAGGCCAGATGATCCTTACTAAGGACTTACTGAGGAAAACGTTTTTGTTCTTCCATATGCTGAAGGCCCTGCCCTGCTACAATGATTTGCTTTTACAGGAGAGCAGTTATCAGGACAGGTTATAATACATCCATAGGAAGATGAAATCCAGTGGTTTCTCTTCAACTGGCTACATTATGGACCAAAAAAAAAAAATTAAGCCTTTTGCTAAAGAGACAGAGAAGCATCATGGCTGACAGCACTGTTTCCCAACTTTTTACCCATTACCCCTTCTGACCCAAGGAGGGAAGTATTAAGAAGTAATATTTTGTTATATAGGGTTGATATTAGACATTATTGATAAACCATTGTAATATTTAAGGTTTTTGAACCCTTGCCCCAATTAAGAGTCCATTTGCAGTCCCTTGAGAATGATTTGCCTCCGCTGAAAACGTATGGACTACAGATTTAAGTCTAAACACTTTAGCCCACAAAACCAAATTTATGTCCCTATGTCACTTCCTCCTGCTATAACACTGACTGTCCTGTCCACCACCCAAAGTAGAATTGTGAAGTGAAAGATCCTGTCGTTCATTATGGTAACTCTAGGATCTGGTGCAGTGTACAGCCCATACATAGGAGCAACCGATACCTTCTTGTAGATGAATGAACTTCACAGTTCCCCAAACCTACCAGACTCTTCCACATTTCTAAATGCATTCCATATACTTTCCCCTTATGAATAAATGCTGCCTGAACATGCATTAAAATTCCACAGAAATGCATTTGATTAGCTTGCCATGAACACATTATTGCCAAAAATCTATCTGTGCTAATCATGAAAAGACGGAGAAAAGAGGAAAAAAACTGGAGGGATGACTGCAATGATGGTTTGCTCTGATCATTCCAAGGAGTAATCAAAACAATCTAGCAAATAATCTGGAACATCAGAAACCTAAAAATCACACACGGTCAGTTACCAATGATTTGATCTCTTGCCTTCCCATCTACGTTATAACCCGGGCCATTCTTCTCTGAAACCCAGTGAAGTATTTCTGTCATTGTACAGGCATGCTGAAGATTTCAAGCTTTTTCTACAAGAATTTGTTTTAATAAAAGTAAAATTAGGTATTTACAATGAAAATGAGCATTGTTCAAATGAGGTCGGAATGGTTTAGGATACTCGTTTTGGGGCTGATTTCCATGTAGAAGTAGAAATACCTTCTTTCATTGGACTGTGGTCAACATGTAAGTTACTGCTGGATAAGTTTTCAGCAGTCAAATTAATATTTTCATTCATATTCAACTTTATCAAATAAATGAAAATAAGGAAACATATTTTAAATGTTTTCCCAGAGATTCTATCAATGATATACTTTCTTACCTGGCCTTTAATTTCAACACACTGTGGACACATTTAATGGCAGAAACTATGACTATATAAATTTGTATCTATATGTATACACACACATACACATAAATATATTTATGTATCTATATACACATACACACAATAAGTGGATAATCCGTGTTTATTTACATCACAGTGCAATCACTGAATGGAATAATGTACTTACAGGCTCCCCATTGCAAAAGTTTTATTTTAATTTTAAGGAGTAGTATTTACTTATTTTATTTTATTTATTTTTTTTTTTGGCGGTACGCGGGCCTCTCACTGCTGTGGCCTCTCCCGTTGCGGAGCACAGGCTCCGGACGCGCAGGCTCAGCGGCCATGGCTCACGGGCCCAGCCGCTCCACGGCATGTGGGATCTTCCCGGACCTGGGCACGAACCCGCTTCCCCTGCATCGGCAGGCGGACCCTCAACCACTGCGCCACCAGGGAAGCCCAAGGAGTAGTATTTAAAATTGTACTTCTATTTTCCACCAATACTGGTGGAAAATTCAGCGAAAGCCATGGAGAACAAAAGTCAGCAGACTCTGAGAAGGTTCATTCAATATTTTTTCTTAATTGGGCACTTAATAAAACCAAGGAAATTGCACCACATGCTGGGGCACAGGTGAGATTTAAAAACTGTTTTCTAAAATTTGGCAAAATGATCACTCCACTGTTTGGAAACTGAGTTTTCAGGAGTACAGACAGATGTTTTTGAAAGTGAGGTTATTTGTATATTAAAAAGAAATGCTTAGGGCTTCCCTGGTGGCGCAGTGGTTGAGAGTCCGCCCGCCGATGCAGGGGACACGGGTTCGTGCCCCGGTCCGGGAGGATCGCACATGCCGCGGAGCAGCTGGGCCCGTGAGCCGTGGCCTCTGAGCCTGCGCGTCCGGAGCCTGTGCTCCGCAACGGGAGAGGCCACAACAGTGAGAGGCCCGCGTACCGCAAAAAAAAAAAAAAAAAAAAAAAAAAAAGGAAATGCTTAAGTGAATGGCTGTAGCTGAAGCCAGCATAAACTTAGGTATGAAAACTTGATTGACATATTTTCCAATTACTATGGCTGTGTAACAAGTTAATAACTTAGTCCTACTATGCTAGTGGATTCTGTGGGTCAGGAATTCAAACAGAGCACAGTGCAGATGGCTCATCTCTGCTCCACGATGTCTGGGGCCTCAGATGAAACACTCAGGCTAAAGGCTCTGGGCTAGAATCATCCTTCCTTCCTTCCTTCCCTCAAACAGTTAGTGATCGATGCTAAATGTTGGCAGGGTCCCCAGTTCCTCTCTGTGTGGACCTCTTCCTGTGATTTCTCTACATGGGCTAGTTTACACTTTCTCACAGCATCATGGCTGATCTGGGTTCCAAGATCAAATGTCCCTGAGGGAGAGAACCAGGTGAAAGTTCTATCTCCTTTGATGACCCAGAGTTCAGGGTTACTTCTGTTCCATTCTACTGGATTGAAGTGAGTCTAAGCCTGGGCCATATCGAAGACAAAGGAATAAAGACCCCAACTCTCAATGGAGGAGTGTCAACATCATATTGTAACAAGGCCACATGGAGGGCATTCATTGGTGTGGCCATCTTTGGAAAATAACTGCTACAACATAAATTAGATATAACTACTTTTTATTATAGAAGTATATCTTAAAATCCACAAATAAACATAGCTTTCTGGATTCTGGTCAAATAATTATAACACTTGTAGACTAAACTATAGAAGTTATATTGTAATTAGTACTTTTTTTTCTCACCTTTAAATGACTTTTTGCACTCATTCACTTCATGGTATGGTTTCCTCTTTTGCGTTTTCTCTGGCAATAATAACCAGGTAGGTAGTTAACTTTTGAAACTAAGACAAGCAAATTTTCACCAAAATATTTTTATGCATGAAAATATGCACGGCTTTATTATTGCCCAGCAGCACATAAGGGAAAAATTACTGGTTATGACTACTTGGCAATCAAAGTTGATGCATACAAGACAACCCAAGAATCAAAAAGGATCTCAGGTAATGAACTAACCTAGTCATGTTAAGTTCTCCCAGGATCCATCCAGATTCGCTTTTGGAAAGACCCTTCTTATCCCTAAACCCTCCCATTTTTAAGTCCCACTTCCTACTAAAGGCAGCCTTGACTCGACTGAAGAGTTTGGTCCTTCTCTACACTTTTCTCATTTACTTCAATGTCACAGAGCTTATTTCTCCTACTTGTTTCTGTAATTACTTTCTGGTTTAATTTTACCCCTTAACTAAATTCTTAGCATCCTGGTGGGGGGATAGTCAAGTCCCCTACTCCCCACTTTTTTCAGTCACACACTTTTACTAGTACAGCTCTGAATACAACCCATATATCAGTAAATAATTACCAGCATCTTCCCTAATCACAGCTGTGTCATTCAGAACACCTTCACCCAGAGTTATAAGGAAGGAGTTCTATTTCATGGAGTAGGAGACGGAGGAAGACAACAGCTAGTGACATCCTTATGAAACTATCACTAACAAATATAGAAATGAAAAATTCATTTAAGATAAAAATTCTGAAGTCTCTGATATAAGAATCATGAAAACAATCAGGAATTGATATCGAGAAGAAAGTACACAGGATTTTCAGGGAACTTTGTTCAGCCACATAACGACATTTCTTTTTGTTTGGTTTTTTTCTGTTTGTTTGTTTTCTGTAAAAGTCACTTTAATACTTTCAGTATTTCATGTTATATTGGACCTGAACTTATTTTTTTTAACATCTTTATTGGAATATAATTGCTTTACATTGTTGCATTAGTTTCTGCTGTATAACAAAGTGAATAAGCTATACGTATACATTTCTTTTAAAGCAGCTACCCAATCTTTTGAAAAGCTACCATCACCTCAGGACCACGGATTCTTTACCAGACAGGCCTCACCTGCCAGTTTGAACATTCACTCATTTTATGTGAATGTATACCATTCGGAATCTAAAGAGGCACTGGGGTTATCTAATGCAATGGTTAAAAGCACCTGTTCAAAAGGATCTGCGGCCTTTGATGTGATACTAGGTAGTTTCAAAAAGGGCAACTCTGGTTAACCCAGTCAACCCCTTTTTCTACTTCCTACTCAGGAACTAAGACCAGATGCTTTTGTCATGCTTTCATTCTTCCTTTATTACTTTTCCTATTTCACATTCTAGGTCACCCTTCCGAACACAACTTGGTGTAATGTTGAAATAATGTCATAAAAAATGTCTTCAGAAACAGTTTTCCTCAGCAGTGGTCTAAGGCAGACTTACATTTAGAATCAGGAAGAATCTATCTGAAGTCCCTCCGACAAGCCACAAGGATGTATCATCACTTGCTTTTGCAAATATTACATATGATGGGTACTAACTTTTTCCATTTGTAGTCCTTTCACAAATAACTCCAACAAACGCAAAGGTCTTTTCCTTCTCTTTTTCGATTAAAAATGTTCTTTCTGATTATTAACACTTGTAAATAAGAGTTACCAGTGACTCTCTACATTTCTAGATTTTATATAGGATTGAAATGTTTTTAAATGAGAAGTTATTTCTAAAAACATGGAAATTTCTGAAAAAATTGTATTTGGAATTTGAATAGGAGTAAGATTTCAAATGCTTTCCAGAACCATTTACCTAGGGCTTCAATAGCAAGGATTTTGACTTCGAGTTTCAGGAAGGGCACTTACTGGCAGTCGCTCTTATCTAAAATCTGTTTAGCAAGAACAGGCTTCGAAAGATAAGCAGTGAAATGGTCTCTCTGATGGCAAATTCTTGATTGCTACAGAAAGTGATTAAAAATACACAGCCTGGTAGTTTGGCTTGCTTGAGAGGGGAAAGGGGGTGGAGTGGGAGTTCATATATGCTGTAAAGTAGTCAGGGTGGGATATGCTCAGGATGTAGTTTACAACAGAAGATGACATCTGTTTCTTCTATAAAAAATTTGGCAAGTTCTAACTTGTTATATGACCTGTCCAACTTATTTGATCATAGCTGATAAAAACTCTGTCCTAGAGTTTGACAACAAAAAGGATGACTTGGTTTCTGTAGGTTCTCTGATTTTTACAGGTATCTATTTGTAAGTGTCCTAGTATAATGCTATCCTTGAAGCCTATACCAGAGGATTAAAGTAAAAATGTATAATAAAACCCTTAGCTTATAATAAAGTGATTTTAATTCTTGGACTCTCACAGGTGACCTTACAGTCGATTCCAATATATTTTATGGTTTTGTTTTTGTTTTGTCTTACTACCTTGGATTCTCAGGCTTTACAGACATAGCAATTTACCTCATTTTTGTGTAGGGTAGTCAGTATCCTATAATTACCTACAGATGAAAAGGTCAATGTTAGTGTTAATTGACTTAATTAGTCTCACATAATGGACTACGTAGAGGCAATACTAGCAAACCGGTTTGTCCCTTACTTCTAATTTTATCCTCTCTTTCATCAAGCAGCATTTTTTTATTTTTTTATTTTTATTTTTTTTTTTGTGGTACGCAGGTCTCTCCCAGTTGTGGCCTCTCCCGTTGCGGAGCACAGGCCCCGGACGCGCAGGCTCAGCGGCCGTGGCTCACGGGCCCAGCCGTTCCGCGGCATGTGGGATCCTCCCGGACCGGGGCACGAACCCGTGTCCCCTGCATCGGCAGACGGACTCTCAACCACTGCGCCACCAGGGAAGCCCCAAGCAGCATTTTTAATTACCTTCTTACAGTGTCTGCATTTATATTTGCCACTCCAAATTTACTTTTATATATCTGAAACACAAAGCAAAACAGTAATACAGAGAAGGTGTGTAAACGACAAATATTTATGAAGTGCCTAACATGCTTGATCTCAAAGATGCAGTGGAGATACGGGACCAAGACTCATAAAAAAATCAAACAAAAGCTTCCCAATTCATCCTATCACCCTCTTAATTTTTGTTTTTTCCTTCGTGGATCAATTCACTACTGGCCCTAGGGTAATAATCTTAAAACAACTGCATCAGTTTTCAGAGTATGAGGCTGAAACTTTGTTGAGTGCTTTTTCAAAATGCGCTAATTATAATGCACTTTCTTTATAGTTTTCTTCTGCAACTCAAATTTAAGCTTGGAAAATTTTATAAATGAATATAGCCAGGCATAGCCAAAGGTTTGCACAGTGGAACTACAGAGTAAATCTAATAATCGATCAATCTCTGGCATTCCAATTCAGCCAGTGGACCAATAAACAATGTGAAGAGTCTCGGCATACCACTCTTCAATAATTTTTTCCAAATTGCAGAATTCACAAATGCATAAACACTAAGTTTGCCCAGATAAACAGATAAAGGGGAAGTAAATCAATACAGAGCAAAAAAGAGTCCCATATTCACCTTCCTCTATTAATATACAGTCCATTCGTCAGGGCCAAACAAAAACATCCAACAATACAATATGGAAGAAAGAAGAATGAAATATATTTTTTGCCTTTTAAATGACAAATTATATTTTTTCTTCATCAAATGGTTTAAACAAATGGATAGGTACAGGATACTAAATTAAAAGTTTGTGCCAACCCTTTGATTTAAGACCAAGGTTTTCAGCTTCACATCAGAGAATGATACGAAATATGAAATTTACGTTTAGTGAATTATTAATGAAATGGATTGGTCACCACAGGTCAGTTTTGTTCCTTACTCAAGTGATCATCTATTGTTATTCCTCAGCAGGGGATTATTTCAGTAATAAGTGAAAGAAAGAATAGATACTTGACCTTCTAAAATATATCTGTGTTTATAACTTATGGTGAGGGAAAAAAAAAAAAAATCCAGTTATTCCCAAGAGAATTTTCTTGGGAAGGAAGAAAGAAGTTTGCAAACTGAGTTAAAATATGATATATGAAATAGGTACATAAACCAAAAGATTCAAAAATAAACTATTAATCTTGAGTACTTGTGAAAATGAATTTTATTTTTTCCCTCAGCTGCAGAGAACAAAATCACTTACTAGAAATTATCGGTGAGTGCTCAGTTTTAACACCTTTTAAATGAGTCTTAACTTAATTCTTCTATTGGATTAAGGGAGAAAAACTATTCACAAACTCAGTCAACTGCAATGAGTTTTGGTAAAGCTGTGGAAGTGAAGGCATTTGGAGCTACCTCTTCAATGATCTACAGAGACAGAAAGAGAGGCATGGTAGAAATAAATGTAATATTAAAAGTTAGGAATTAAACCTGGATGCAGTAAACAAAAGGGAAGAGGAACCAACACTATAAGTGCTAACAGAGGTCATCTTTTATCTGAAGATGTACAACTGTCTCATCATTTTAACATGCCATTAGAGGAATAAGAAATAACTTTGGAGGCAGCAGATTGGAACAGGTTTTACAGCAAGAAAATGCTGAATTCAAATCTTATTTTGTACCACTTTTGAGTTGCTTGATATTTACAAAATTACTTAATCTTTTTGAGCTTCAGTTTATCTTTAAAATGGGAACAGAACAGTTATGCCATGGGAATTACTCAAAGAATGACATACAATAACATATGTAAAGAGCCATACGTGGCACATAGTATTTAGTTATTTTGTTTTTTAAATAGTTTTCCCATTCCAGTTGTCCTAAAAAGAGAAAAGTTTGATTTGGAAGAAAAGCTACAATAAAAAGGAAAACCAGTGAAGCAAAGAATTCATCCTGCACAAGCAACTTTAAATGAACAAATATTTCCAGGCACAATATACCTGGAAATTCAATTCATTCAAATTCTTAGGGAGTTCCCACAGATGCCGAATATTACGTTAGACCATGAGGATCTAAACAAGTAGAAAAAGTCTTGTCCATTTTAAGTAAGACAGTTAAGTAGGGAAGCCATTCACAAATAGATACTCCAAAATGTGGTATAACAGATAAAAGTATGAACGCATAGAGAAAGGCACAATAAAGTATGTCTGTAGTCAGAAAAGAATTTGCAGATCACTTTAGTCTGGGCTGCAAGATTCCGTAGGTACATTGCTTGTGGAAGCATGGTGCCAGTCCAGCAACCTCAGGATCGCTTGTGCACTGGTTAGAAATGCCATTTTGGGGGTCTTGGACCTACTGAAGCAGACACCCTGGATGCAGAGCCAGTAATCCATGGTTTCACAAACCCTCCAGGTGATTCTGATGTACAGTAATGTGTGAGAACCATGGAAGTAGGAGCTCCCCAAGTAAATGAGGAGGCCAGCGTTTCAGACAAGCAACAATATGGTCAGACAACAAGGAAATTCCATGTGGCAGGAGTACAGTGTACATGGAGGTGAGTGACAGTGCATGAGGTTTCTGCAGTAGCTTGGGGCCAGATTGTGAAAGTCTACATACCACGTTAAACAGTTTGGACTTCATCTTACAAGCAGTGGGGGTTAAGAGGATTACCAAGAGCCTCATTTCTTTTCCCTGCAAATTTCTGCACAGAAAGTAGGTGGCACACATATATAATAAAATAAGAATAAAAGTGAAAAGTCTTATTAAAGAAGTTTGATCAAAGTATCAATAATGTTCTCAGAATGGATTCCACCACGATTAATTCCATACACAAGTGTCCTTCCAAGACAGCTCTGGTCCAGCAAGTGAATGCTAGATGTGGAGAGAGGAGCCTGTGATTCCCAGCGGGGTAGCCTGGGGAAAAACCATCCAGTTTTACTGATCTTCAGTTTTCTCATGTGGAAAATGAGCAAAAACCTGCTCTAAGAAGAGAGCTGTGAGAATTCACTGCAACAGGCATGTCAAAGGCACTGTGAACTCTAAAGTATACGTATTACAAGATACTCTTGTTAATAACACGACTTATCTCTTTTAATTTTCTGGTGGAGTAAGTACCAAATAAATATATAAAAAGGGTATCTAACTGCTGGGGTGAGGGCACATAAGAATTTTTTTTTTCTAGGCTAAACAATGTCTTGACTGGTTAGGGCTACAAATCCAAATTTAGAACCTACCAAAAATGAACAGAACGAAGAAATATCCAAGGGTCAGGCACTCAGAGCAGAAGAGAAAACCCAGATCCTGCTGCCTCTGCCCCAATTTCATATGTGGATATAATTAAGAACTGACAGTTAACGATAGTACAAGCCGAGCTAGGAACAAAATCTGAGGCTGCGCTGAAGATAAAAGTCTACAAGTTTTGCACCTGGATGTAAATGAACATCAGACTAAATGCTGATCCTAGCCACAGATAAGAGAAAGCCTTCCACTGAATTACACTCAGACTCCAGGATTAGAAGAGTTTCCAATTTCAGACGCAAAGACAGAATTTTACCATCAACAAAGCCAAAGGGGAAATGACATTTGAAAACCAACAGAGTTTTTTGCCTTCTCCTGGCTGAAAGCCAGGTGCACAAGCTGAAAGGACAGGATTCAAAGTCAGTTAAAAGCAGGAGGAGTAATTGCAGACGTTCTGTCTCCAGCCAAGTTGTGGGTAATACAAAAAAAACCCTGACTTCTTTGGGGACCTAGTTTTAGCCATAAAACCCTTGGAAAAATCAATGCAAATGAAAATACAGATACGGTGCACAAAACATATCAGAACCTGTCAGACTACCTAGTACTAAAAGGGGACCTTAATCTCTCCTTTCTTCCTTTGTATAAATACTTTACTGTTATTTTACTTGCAACAGTTAATGATGCCAAATCCAGAGAGCGCCAAGTATCACAGATCAGGATGAAGCTGAGATGTTGCTTAAAGAATATTGCGGTTTTCATTAACTATTTTAGCTAAATAAATTTATAAATTCATGTGGTGCTTTATGTATAAAGTCCAAAGATATTTTAGAAATTTTTTTTCTGATTACAAAGGTTGGAGGCTTATAATAGATTGGAATATTCATAAAGGTGCTGAGAAAATGACAATCACGATTCCTCCAGTTAGTGGTAATAGATGCTAACAATTTACCATATTTCCCTGCAGCTTTTTAACATATATTTATAGTTTCATCACTTAGCATTTTGCCATAAGTACTCTTCCATATTATTAAAACAAAAACCCTTCCAAAGACATGATTATCTTGCCTGCATAGAACTCTACGATGAGTATGTGATGATGTAATTTAAACATTTACCTACTGATGAACATTTAATTTTCACCCATGATTAAGCACACTGTGATTAATTTCTTTGTACATAAATAGTTGTTTGCATTCTAGAAGAATTTTCTAAACAGTTGATGCAATATTACAACAAAACCTTTAATATTTTGTTGCATTGCCTTCAAGCCTTTTTTTATATGCAAGAATAAATCAGACTGAGATAATATCACCATATTATCTCTTTTTTCTTTTTATCTATATGAGAATCTGTCAATATATGTCAAAAATAAATGTATTAGTTTTGTCTGAATCTCTCATTCAGCATAATTTTAGCATTTTCCCTAGGCACTAAATTTTTTTTTTTGGAAACCTATTTTTATACTTTTTTGGGGGAGGGAGTGAGAACATTAAATTTCTACTAACTTAGCAAATTTCAATTATACATACAGTGTTATCAACTATAGTCACCAAGTTATACATTAGATTCTCGGACTTTATTCCTCTTATAATTGAAAGTCTGTACCTTTTTACCAACCTCTCCCTATTTATCCAACCCCCAACCCCTAGCAACCACTTTTCCACTCTCTGCTTCTATGAGCTCAATTTTTTTTTCTAGATTCCCCATCTTGCAAATGGTAAGATTTCCTTCTTTTGTGAGGCTGAGTAATATTCCTAAATAAACGTGTGTGTCTGCCTATCTGTGTGTGTGTAGTTTCTTGATCCATTCATCTGTGACAGACACAAGTTGTGGAAACCTGTTTTGAAACGACTGAATGGTACTGCATCTCAGGAATTAAAATTACATACATAACAGTACTCTTACTATTGGATAGGCAGGTTAGTCAGAACTTGGCAGCACTATAAATAATGCTGAAACAAACTGCCTAGTATTCATATTTTATATGCATTTCTGATTTGAATAAAGAGAATCAATACCATTAACACTGTAAAATACTTATTTCTAAAAATGTTGTCCAAAAAGGTTTCCTATTCCCACAAGCCAAATATTAAATAAACCATTCTTCACAGACCACAGGACAGATATAAGTCCTTAAAAAATAATTAGCCATTCTAATATACTCTTATTTTAGTTTGCATTTCTTTCATTAGTAAGTGGCTGAGCGTTTCAAATTTTATTTTTTATAATTATTATTTTATTCATTATCTATATAAGGTCTTTATCTTTAGATGTTCACTTTTTTCTTATTTATAAGAGCATGTTATATATTAGTATATTAATCTTCATATATATCATTAATGTAAACATTTACAATACTAGTGATTTTTAACAAAGTTTGCCATTTATATAGCAAAATATATTAATATTTCTCTTTACGGTTTTCCTTTTAAGGCTCTGAAAGACCTCCTTCAACCTATTATATGAAAAATATTTACTTCCAGACATCTCTATTCTTGCAGGGGATTTTTCTTTTTTCATTTAACCTTTAAATTCATATGAAATCTATTTTGCTGTTAGATACAACAAAAGGGCCCAAGTTTATAGTTATCCAATTGCTCTAATATCTTTTAAGATTCTTTCCTTCTTATACTATGTAATAGCATGTAATAAAGTCTATGCTATATTATTATTTATCAAAACATGTTAATCAAATAATGTATAAATTAATACAGCATATTATACACAGACTCTCATACACAGAAGAGTCTCCTTCTGGGCTTTCTATCCTGTTATGTTTTTTCTCCCCTATGTTCTTTATTCAGCATAAGACTACTCCAAATGTTACACTTTCAGACTACACTTTGAAAAGTAGCAGTGATAAATGTCACTCATTATTCTATTTTACCAGAAAATGAGCTATCTTCATACATTGGTTTGAGACAAATTATATCTTTTTTTTCAAATCCAAAAGCATGCCTTAACAAAAACTCTTTTGAGGAGTTTGGTTGAAATCATAGTCACATTGGATAAATACATTAATCTAAGGGAAACTCTTATCTTTCATGTACTTGTGTTTTCCAGGGAGACCATGATAAACTGCAGGTTTATTAGAAGTTCACCTCTTACCACTTTCTACGTCCACCTGCCAGGGAACCAGTAATTAAACAGCCAACATGATATACAGCAAAATAAGAGAATAATAAAGGGGAATTATCCAACAACCAGAGAGAAATAGAAAAATCATTAAGTTTTTAACACAGTGGCGGGTTTTTTTCATGTTAATATTCTGTTCTGAATCTCAACAAGTAATTTGATCAGAGCATTGATTTACGTATCTATTAACTACTTTCCCAATAAACTACTCAGATGCAAGAATTTTACATTATTTTTTTGTGTATGCAGATATCAAATTATCTGCAGACATTCTGAAGTTACCCTAAATTGTTAAAAGCGATCCAGGCCTACTTGGATATTACCTTTTTTTCTAAGAGGCTGCTAAAACAGAACCCAAACAAAACTAAAAGGGAAGACAAGATAGATAATTGAGAGTTTTCAGGGGTTGCCTGATTCATAATGTAGATTGTTCTGAAACTGTTATTTAAGCTAAAAGCAGCTTGATGAAATCAAGCAGTATCATTTTTAAAAATTAAACCCTTCATTTTGAGATAATTGCAGATTCACAGGCAGTCGTAAGAACTAACACAGGACCCATGTACCCTTTTCCAGTTGCCCCAATGTAAACACCTTACAAAACTATAGTAAAATAACACATCCAGGAAATTGACACTGATATAGTCAAGACATCGGGAGCATCACTCATGTTACACTTTTATCACCATGATCACTTACCTCCCACTGGCATCCCTCTCCTAAGCCCTGGCAATCACTAATCTATTCTCCATTTCTTTCATTATTTTAAAATGTTATAAAAGTGGCATCATATGTTATGTAACCTTTTGGGATTGGCCTTTCCCATTTAGAATAATTCGCTGGAAATTCATCCAGGTTGTTACATGTATCTGTTCCTTTTTTACTGCTGAGTAAGTATGCCATGGCTCAGATGTACCAAGATGTGTTTAACCTTCACCCCTTGGAGGACCCGGCTGTTCCAGTTTGAAGCTATCACAAAAAAACCTGCTATGAACATTTGTGTACAGTTTTGTGTCAACACAAGTTTTTATTTCTCTAGGATAAATGCCTAGGAATGCAACTGCTTCATCAGATGGTAGTTGGAAGTTTCATTTTTTATGAAGTGACCAAACTTTTCTAGAGTGGCTGTACCATTTACATGCCCATTAGCAATGTATGGGTGACCCAGTTTCTCCATATCTTTGCCAGCATTTGATAGGATCACTAATTTTTTTTTTATTTAATCCACTCTGATTGGTGTATAGCAATATATAATTGGGATTTTAATTTGCATTTCCCCAATAACTAATAATTTTTAACACCTTTTCTTGTGCCTTTCCATCTGTATATCCTCTTTGGTGAACTATTTCTTCAGGTCTTTTACCCATTTTCTAAACAGATTTTTTTTTTACTGTTAAGTTTTTAAGATACTAGTCCATGGTCCACTATATGATTTGCAAGTGTTTTCTCCCAAGCTGTCCTTTCATTCTTTTAAAAGGGTAAACTGATTCTATTATCATCATATAACATCCCAACATGTCTCTAGTAATTTTCTTTGCTCTGAAAGTTTCTGTTTTCCTTTAAGTGTTTGTATGATATATATTTTACCATCCTTTACATTCAGCCTATGTTTCTTATTGATAGCATGTAGCTAGGTCATTTTTTTAACCCACATAGACTATCTTTCATTGGTATATTTAGGCCACTTACCTTTAATGTAATTATTAGGTTAGGGCTGATGTCTGCTACCTTATTTTTTGTTTTCTTTTTTCTGTTTTCCTTTTCCTGCCTTTCTATGAGTTACTTTAACATTCCACTTCCACAAAAATGTAATAGATCTACTTTTTCCTATTCCTCCCACAAAGTATAAATAAAACTCCTGGACATTATATGTGAAACACACATAAAAATACTCTGAAAGGTGAAGAGAAAACAAAACTGAAAGGGCCCTCAGGACCCAAGGAATAACATATTGGTTAAGTTTGCTGAGTTTCCTTTTTGCCTCATATATTCCAAACTTTGGGTGAAAAAACCAACAACCCCAAACCCCCAACAAATACAGATATGTGTATATATATATAGATCTGTATGTATAGATCTATATGTGCATGCGTGTGTGTGTGTGTGTGTGTGTGTGTGTGTGTGTGTGTGTGTGTGTATATTTAATAGCTCAAGCCAAAGCCTGATTGCTCTAGCTGAAAAACCAAGTTCTCCTGCAGTGGACTTGGCAATATCTTTGTCCAGATATTGAGACACTGTTCACAGTGGGTAGAGAGGAAGAGCTTCCTGCTACTAGAATATACTGGATAGAGACCAGGGATGTGGCAAAGCATCCTGCAATGTACAGGATACTTCCTATATCAAAAAATACCCAACCCAAAATGCTAATAGTGCAGAGGATGAAAAATCCTATTTTCGAGAGATTTGTTCCATTTCTTTTACTTTGTTTTATACTGCTGGTTTCTGTTATCTACACCTTTTTATAAATGACTAGATTGATTAATAGGAGGTGATTTGCTCTAGCTCTTGCCCATGGAACATCCAGACCAGCTAGGGCCTCTCTAACTGCCAGAACCAGAACGGGATGAATGCTGTTCTTGGTTACCAGCCCGCACGCTGTGAGGCCTGGACTCTCACACACAGATCGTTTAATTCCTTTGAAGCACTGTACTGCTTCCTTTCTGTGGGTAAATGCTGCAACTAGTTACATGCCTGCGGTTGGAGAGAGCAAACCTGAGCCATTCTTCAGACTTGCAACCAATGACCTCAACTTCTGCTTCTTACCCGTGCTGTCCTCTGTACCTGCTGACCTCAGCTCACAGCTCCTCCAGCTTTATCAGTGGCCTCTTCGTCCTGCTAAGAACATATTCTCTTTTTATCTGCCTTCACTGCCATTTCAAATGGAATTTGGGAAGGCAGAGTAGACACACGTTTAGCTCAGTCCACAAACTGAACTTGAAAGCTCTCCTCACTTGTTTTCAAACTAAGAATGTTTGTTTATGAGGTTCTCTTACAAAAGGATACGCCTCCAAATAATTTTAGAAAAGCAGCGATCATATGCAGGGAGAATAGAAACTTCTAAACAATCAATTTAGAATGACATTAAGAAAAAATACTGGATCTGTAACATTTGGAAAACGATGTCACTTTTCCAGGCATAGCCTTCATGTTTAAAATGAGATGGTCTGAATCAACTACAAGTCCTTTTCAGTTCAATTTCTATTATAAAATATCTAAACACAAATAACTAAAAAATTAGAATAACACTTTGTATACAAACGTTAATATTTCATTATACCATCTTTCAATGAAAAATATTTAGTGTATGACTAGGGTTTCCCTGTGATACAAATGGAATAGTACAAAATGCTTCCCTCGGATAAACCAATATTTATGAGTCTTTTTTGTGTAAATATAGAGCTTTAGAGTTTCCTCATGCACACTGTTCACATTTTAATGTTTTTCAGTAGAAGGAGGTATGAATATGTCAGTCAAAAAAGAATCATCAACAGAGGGAGAGAGAGACACATATGCTGATAACAGATTTATTAATGATGGGGCTACACAAAAACTGCCACTAAAAGATTATAAACTATCTACTAACTTTTTATCAAAAGTATCTTAATGTGAGATTATTGCTGCTGACTGTTTTTCTTTTGATGGAAAAAAATAGATTTGGGAGAGTTATCTACTTGCAAGCTGTAAATATTTGAAAGGTAGATGGTCTGTTTTTCCTGCTTAAGAAGAAAACCTGGAAGAAAAAAAAATACAATGACCTATTCAAGAGAAGGCAATTAAGAATCCTGGAAGCCTCAAAATTCCGAGTCCACAGTTGTCAGCATTAGGAAATGAATGCATCACTGCTCCCCCAGAAACACACTGCTGCCCTGACTTTCTTCTCAGTCAACAAAAGAATTGGAAATGTTAAACTTCCTCACTGCCCTAATTCCAAAACGAAAGAAAGGTTTGCCTTTTTCTCTTGCAAAAATGTAACAGCTTTCTATATTGATATAAGGCGGAATTGGTCGCTAACATCATCCAGTAGTTTGGGATATTATCCACATACTTAAGCCTTCCAGAACAGTATCTACAAGGCATTAATTGTGAGTCCCCAAATAACAGAATTACAAGGTTAGTAAGGCTGTTGAGGTCAACAGTATATATACACACACTGTATATATACGTATATGTGTGTGTATATATAGTTATTAACATTTATGTATTATATGTAAGTTTTCATTATTGTTTAATATCTAGACACAAATAACTACAATAATTTCAGCACGATGATTTCATAACCTACTTGGGAAACATACTCTAACATTTAACAACACTTACTATCAGAACACACTTCCGTTATCTAATCTAAATCCCATATATTGTAACTTAAATCTATTTCTATCCCCAGTAGGGTTGCAGAACAGCTGGTCAGAATCCTCCATATAATAATGTCTCATATATGTAACTCTCATCATTAAAGAGCCTCACAGACATCTTTCCTCAGGCACAAAGACCCTAAAGCCCTAACTTCTTCTCATAGGTCGTAGTTTCTAAGACTTGAATCATCGTGAAGTTCCATCTTGGGGTGGCTCCAAGTTCTATGCGCCTCTCTGTTTCTTCTCAAGCATCTGTATCTACTGCTTACTAGCATCTCGGTAGTGATCTTCTCTACAAGTATAGCTCCACTGCAAAATCAGGACTAGAGTAGCTCTAATCTAAGAATGCAGCAATCTTCATTATAAGAATATTCACGCCACCTCTAAACCTGCGTCAGAGAGCTAAGGAACGAAATCCAAATAATGATAACTGAAAATTAAAATGATCTCAATGTATACTTTCCCTTATATATAGGTGTCATTACTAGCCTTATCTCATGAACTGTTGGGCTCTATCATGGGAAAACCGTCTGCTACTTCATTCAACTGTACGCCGATTTTCAGCTTTTTCTGTACCAGGAAACAGGATAAACCTAACAAACAGGGAAAATACCAAAGAAACCTGTTTACTGATTAAGTTTTCTTTCCTTTCTAAGACCATCTAACTAACCTCAAGAAGATCTATGGCTATGTCTCGTGAGTAATTAACATGACAAGAAGAGCTGCAAACAGTTCTCCAGAAAACCATTGGAGAGAAAGCTAAAACCAAAAGGAGGGTTTGAAATTCACGGGACCAAGATAGTATTTCCATGGAATCGTCAATGGACAGAAAAATCAACTGCAGCCTGAGTTTACTGGTTATTGTTAACTGTCCTCTCCAGATAGGAACAGCCAAAAGCTTCGTGACAGGTGTCTCATTGCATTGTTTCTCCAGAGCACCAGCATACGTTCAAATCAGTGATAGGTCTGTTTCAAAGTAACCACCATATTGTAAGTAATGCTGTACCCGCTCAGAACACACGTCTCTTCAAAAAATTACTTCAGTTAGTTGTTGAAAGTACAAAAACACACCATTCAAAGGAGTATAACACATTTATGGCTGGAACTGATTTTCCAATTCATTTTACAGAGTTTGATTTCCTACCCTGTCATCGAAAGTAGCTCCAAATTACTTTTGCTATGTTCTAGAAATCAAATCCACTCCTTAAGCTTTCCTCATAATTTCTTCATTTTCTTAAAAATTGAACATTTATTTTATTATCACACAGATATAAAATAATCACATATATGTACACCATTCTGTATATATTTAAGAGACTGATAACTATATAAAATGAGGCAGAGCAATAAAGCTGTAAGGAAATACATGAAAACATTAACACTGATTATCTTTGATGATAGAATTATGAGTGATTACTTGCTTCCTCCTACATTTCTATTTCCATACTGTTAATAATCAGGATATATTTCTTCTACCAGGAAACAAAACCTCAAGTCATTCTTCCACACTATTATTTTTGGTAGCCACCAAGTGATGCTAAATTAAGGTTAGCACAGCTGTTCCATTAACTCTGGACGTGAAGAATAAATATTTAATATTCTGCCTTATTGAGGAATAAAATTTTAATAGTGTGCCCTCTTTTTTTAAATTAATTAATTTATTTATTTTTGGTTGCATTTGTCTTCTTCACTGCATGTGGGCTTCTCACTGTGGAGCTTCTCTTGTGGTGGAGCACGGGCTCTAGGCGTGCAGGCTTCGGTAGTTGTGGCTCGCAGGCTCTAGAGCACAAGCTCAGTAGTTGTGGCACACAGGCTTAGTTGCTCTGTGGCATGTGGGATCTTCCTGGACCAGGGCTCGAACCTGTGTCCCCTGCAATGGCAGGAGGATTCTTAACCACTGCGCCACCAGGGAAGCCCAATAGTGTGCCCTCTTTGTCATGCATTTAGTCACTCAATAACTCGTGTCCCAAGCAAGAATCATACTTCCTAACCAAAACAACTGTTTTTATGTTTCTTATATTTCCATTAACTGGTAAAATTTCTCTGTATGCCTCTATTAGTATATGCTCCAACTTCGGCTAAACCTGCCTACTTGGTGGGTATGACCTTCTCCATAATTGTAATCACTTACCCCTATCTTCTCACCTCAAAAAATTCAAGAACATTCAGTACTGAAGTGGTGTATCTAAAATATGCTTCCTGTATTTATTCTAGTACATTTAAATTGCGAAAGACACTTGCGTAAGAAAGGCTCTTCATTCTTCCCAGGATCTGGTAAAGGTCCAGGACATAGCAAGTGTACCAGGTTAATCTGCTGAATGAATGACTACGAATGTTGGCGGCAGAAACCGTCTCTTGCTTGCTCCTGGCACCTCTATCCTTACCTATTCCAAAAATATATTTGTTAGGCAAGCGCCATTGTAGGGAATAGAATCTATGGGCATCATCTTCTCTCTCATGATGAATTATGGGCATTTTATTTGCATAAACAAACAATTCGTAGCAGGAAATTATTAGTCAACCCTAACGAAATCATCCCAAGTGAGCTTAAAATCAGGCAGTGGGCATCTTTTCTTTCCCCAGTGGTTCTAAAAGTCTTCCACATAATGATCTCCCCTGTATCTAAATACATTTCATGAACCATGGGACCTTATCTCCTTAGACTTCAGATTTTTTTCCCATGACCATGTTCTCCAGTCACTGTTCACTTACTGCCCTGCTACCCCCCCACAACTATCCCCACTGCAACAACCAAAAATATTTTAAGAGCCAATTATCTTAAAGCCACTTCCTTAAAATACATAATTTTACAGCATGAGCTATCCCATTCTGATTTGATGATTACTCAAACCTTATCAAAATCATACTATGCTGCTACTGTATATAAAATAGGTAAACAAAGACCTACCATATAGCACAGGGAAGTAAACTCAGTATCTTGTAATAACCTATAATGGAAAAGAATCTGAAAAAGCATATATCTATATGTACATATATATGTATAACTGAATCACTCTGCTGTACAGTTGAAACTAACACAACATTGTAAATTAACTAGACTTCAATTTAAAAAAATCATACTGTGCTGCATGAGTCTGCATCTATCCGCAGCATTAAATTCAGTAGCTGACTACACATTCTAGAGAGAGACACACATATAATTTCATTTTATTTGTTCCTTATTTACTTGAGATTAGATCACTGAAAAACCCCATATCCTCCAAGCGTTGGCTTATAAAACTGATAAGCTGATAGGCATCTTCATAGAGCCAGAGGTATGCTAAAATTACTTCATAACGCCTCTTTCCCCCTCTGTGCTGGATGTACTCTCTTAGCCTTTCCTGCCACATTTCCAGTTCTCTTTTCTCTTGTTGGGTCTCTGCAGCATGGTCACTGTCTTTCCGAGGACAGTGTAAGAAAAAAAAGTCAAGTACATTACTCCAAAGGCACACAGTACAGAGTAAATTTAACGTTTGATCCACATATTTCCTAAGAAACTAAAGTGATTTAAATATTAGTCCCTAAACTGGGAAATTATGCAAGGAGTGTGACTACCTCCATATGATGGGTGTTTCGGATGAGCTTAGGTTTCTTCACATTTTCATACATCTTTCACATGTAAAAAATTTGATAAAATGATAAAATGCAAGTCAGGGCAGAAAGTGGAGGCAGAAAGGGAATGGTCGCACTGACCTGCAGGTAGGAGAAACTGCAAGTTGACCTAGGTTTCTTAAGGGAATTGAAGGTTGAGTTCAGTCTTGAGAGAGGAGTAGCCACTGCACCGAGAGCAGGCTTCCCTGCCATAGGTACCTTCCCACTCTAGGTGATGCTGTATGAGGACTGGTTGTTGACTCTTAACATTTCAAGAACTATCACTACCACATTTTTCCTCAAGGGACTTTTGATGATTTCTTTGTGTTCTGGTTTTCATTATGTATAACACCTTCAAGGGCCCAAAGTGGATCAAAAATACTGAAGCTTATGTTATACACGGCCTCAAAATAAATACTCATGCCAACTATGATGCCCTAGAAATTTGCAGAAAGCATTTCTAATATTTCAAAGAAAAAATCAAGATACTATGTCATTACTATTTTTTTTAATTAATTTATTTATTTTTGGCTGTGTTGGGTCTTCATTTCTGTGCGAGGGCTTTCTCTAGTTGTGGCAAGCGGGGGCCACTCTTCATCGCGGTGCACGGGCCTCTCACTATCGCGGCCTCTCTTGTTGCGGAGCACAGGCTCCAGACGTGCAGGCTCAGTAGTTGTGGCTCACGGGCCTAGTTGCTCCGCGGCATGTGGGATCCTCCCAGACCAGGGCTCGAACCCGTGTCCCCTGCATTAGCAGGCAGATGCTCAACCACTGCGCCACCAGGGAAGCCCTGTCGTTACCATTTGAATGTGAGAATTATTCGGGCACCAACAGGAAATGGATAGAAGAAGCCTGTTCATTTTCAATATCTAAAGAACTATCAAAACATTTACTGATCAACTGTTATATGCAAAATCAGATCTCCTGCTTTCAAGGGGCTATAAGCTAATGAGGAACACAAGATATACAGACAAATTAAATATACTTGTGGTAGAATATTCTAAGTGCCAACCAAAGAAATTACAGAATCACAAAAATATCAGAATTCTATTCAAACTCCATTCTGTAAAAAATAAATTTAAAGCACATAAAGTTAAGCAAGCGTCTCCCCATAACGATTTTAATTTTTATTGTATATTGGAGTAGAGTTGATTAACAATGTTGTGTTAGTTTCAGGTGTATAGCAAAGTGTTTCAGTTATACATATACATGTATCAATTCTTTTTCAAATTCTTTTCCCATTTAGAGAATAATGAGCAGAGTTCCCTGTGCTATCCAGTAGATCCTTGCTGGTTATCTATTTTAAATATAGCAATAGGATTCTTTTATATCATAGAGTTTATGTCATAGAAAATGGGAATTTCAAAACAACAGAATGTTAGGGAAAACTCTCTCTGACGCCTTCCAACCAACTGAATAGGATCTAAGAACATTTCATTTCAGATTAACCAACTTCCCCTACTACTTACGGAAAAGAAAAAATGTAAATTATTGCCCGAGTTCCAAATGAATACAATTACTTAATTGGGCTACTCTGCTTGTTCTTCAATAAAAAGACGACTTTTGAAACAGCTCAACATCTGCAAAAGAAATTTATTATCTGGCTTTTTCATCCATTACACATCTAATAAGTAACTATTTTTAAAGTACTCAGATCTGGGAATAGAAATGTTAAGATGTTTGTTGAATGAATGAATGAATGTTGAAAAATAAATGAATTTCCACATTGGTATGTGGTTGTGAAACTCTACTCTTTATGCCCCATTCCCACCACCAACAAAAATTTTGTGACTTGATAAACTAGCTTAGTTCAAACTAGATAAATGCATGTTCCAGTCTATTGATTTATATCTAAATTCACACATTTTCAACGAGATTTTTATTTACGCAATCAAGCAGAACTATTCCTTTAAGCCATTCATGTCTTTTGTATAATTAGGTAATTACGACACCCTAGCCATAGTAAAATAATAAGCAAGAAACTCTGGGGATGGTTGTGAGATCTTATTTTTTAAAAAAAAGTGTACATAAAACCAAAGAGATTTTGTTCCAGCTGACTATTTAAATATTTGTTATTTATGACTCTTGTATGACATCGTGGAGAAGGTTGAGTATCAAAGTCTTTATAGCCTAATCTGCAATGATCTGTTTTGCTGAAGAGTGTGACACGGAAAAGAGATTTAATATTCATCAAGAACCCCCCTGTGTACTGGATGCTTTATATCCAGAATCTCACAAAATCCTGTGTGACAGGTATTACTGGACCCATTTCTTCACTAGAAGAAATAAAGAATCAGAGGGTACAATTTGTAAGCTAAGATCACACAGCGGGTAAGCAGAATTATAATTTTAACCCCTGGCTATGTGCCTCCCAAACCCATGTTCTTCCCACATGAACTATTCTACCCTTAAAGGAAGACCCCCGAATGACTAAAGTGGTGGCCAGCATCTGCTGTAAGCTTCACGAAGGCAGATTCTCTGCCTCTTTCCCTCTAAAACGGTGACTAACTAACGTATGGCTGCTATATAATAAAAATTTATATAATGAATAATTTTAGCTCTTAGAATGTTTTCTTCCTCCTCCAGATCTAACTCTGATTCAAAGTCTGAATGACCTAAGAACTAGTTGGGTCACTAGATGAGAAGACCCTAATTTGCATGAACTGTGAATAATCTACCCCTATATCACTACATTCTACCTCTACAGAAATTAGCTATTTCTCATCAGATAAATTCACATCTAATTAGAAAAGACCTTGTAGCAAAATCTAAGTAGACTTAAATGAACAGACCCTTTTCTGGTGATGTTGTGTTCCCTCTTCTCTGAGTACAATGGCCTTCAAATTGATGGATAAAATAAATTTTCATTAAAATAAATAGTACTATAAAATACACTAGCCACGACTGATCCCAAGGTTCATCCTCTTCTCCAACACTGCCAATGAAAGCTGGCTGGGGAGAACAGATTCTAAAATGTCCCCTAATTATCCCTTTGTCCTGGTAGTCATGTCCTTGTATAATTCACTCCCCTTGAGCTTGAGTAGGATCTGTTACTTGCTTCTCACCAATAGAAGACAGGAAAGATGGTGTGGTATCACTTTCATAATTACTTTACATAGGGTTACAATGTCTATCTCGCTTATACACTGTCTTCTTTGGTGATTTCGATGATGCAAGTCACCACATGGAAGAGGCCAACACCGTAAGGAGGTAAGAGTAGTCTTTAGTCAACAGCTAGCAATAAACTGAGGCCCTGATTCCATCAGACACCAAGGAATTGGATTCTGACAATAATCACACCAGGGAGGAAGCAGATCCTTCCTCAACCACTTGGACATTAGACAGAAGCCCTGACCAACACCTTGACTGTAGTCTTGCAAAGGACCCAGTGAAGCTGTGCCCAAACTCCTGCCCCACAGAAACTGTGAGATGATAAATGTGTACTATTTTAAGCCAATAAGTTTGTGATAATATTGTTACACAAAAATAAGGAACTAACACATTGCCCCACAATTCTAATTGTGCTTGAAGGTTTGGTGAGGTCTCAAAGGTACACTGATCTTCATTTCAGGGCCTCTTGGCCTTATCAATCCCAACTTCCCATTTTATTACTAGAGATTTTTAATATCCCTTTCATTATCCTAAGTTTAAAAAATTATGTAGTCTATGAATTAAAATGTATATATAATGTAACCTACCTATACAAGTAATTTTAAAATCAATATAGGACCCTAGATGTAATATGAAAGAGATATAAAGGGATATTAGCTCAAAATAATATTACATGCCCCTCAATATATAAACACAGGGAAACCTACATTAGAATATATAACAAAGTTCACTAAGAGGATAAAACAACTGTAAATATTTCTGCACCCAACATAGGACTACCAAAGTATTTAAAGCAAATATTAACAAATCTGAAAGGAAAAATGGACAGCAATACATTAATAGTAGGGGACTTCGATACCCTACTTTCAACAATGGATAGATCACCCAGACAGAATATCAATAAGGAAACATCAGACTTAAACTATACATTAGACATACACAGACACATCAGAACATTCCATCCAACAGCAGGAGAACACACATTCTTCTCAAGCAGTAATGGAACATTCTCTAGGACAGATCATATGTTAGGTCACAAAACAAGTCTTAATAAATGTAAGAAAATCAAAATCATACCAAACATCTTTTACAATCACAATGGTATGAAACTAGAAATCAATTACAAGAACAAAACTGGAAAACTCACAAATATGTGCAGATTAAACAACATGCTCCCAAACAACCAATGGGTCAAAGAAATCAAGAGAAATAAAAAAAAAATCTTGAGACAAAAAAAAAATGCAAACACAACATATCAAAACTTACTGGATGCAGCTCTAAGACAAAAGTTGATAGCAATAAATGCATAAATTACGAAGAAAGATCTCAAATAAATAACCTAACTTTACATGTCAAGGAACTAAAAAAAGATAAACAAAGCCCAAAGTCTGCAAAAGGAAGGATAAAAAAGATCAGAGGGAAAATAAGTGAAATGGAGATTAAAACGGCTGAGAAACCAAGAGCTGTTATTTGAAAAGGTAAACAAAAGAGACAAATTGTTAGCCAGACTTACCAAGAAAAAAAGAGAGGGGCCTCAAATTATAAACGAAAGGGGACACAATACAACTAATATGATAGAATTACAAAAGATCATGAGAGACTACTATAAACAATCATACACCAACAAACTGGATAATCTAGAGGAAACAGATAAATTCCTAGAAATATACAACCTGCCAAGAATGCATTATGAAGAAACAGAAAATCTGAACAGACCAATTATTAGTAAAGAGATCAAAACGTAATCAAAAACCATCCAACAAAGAAAAGTCCAGGACCAGATGGCTTCACTGGTGAATTGTACCAAACATTTAAAAAACTAATACCAATCCTTCTCAAACTCTATCAAAGCATAGAGGAGGGAACACTTCCAAAACTCATTTTACAATGCCAGCATTGCCCTGACACCAAAGTCAGAAAAGGACACTACAAGAAAAGAAAACTGCAGACCAATATCCCTAAAGAACCTAAATGCAAAAATCCTCAACAAATTATTAGCAAACTAAACTCAACAATATATAAAAAGGATCATACACCATTATCAAGTGGGATTTATTCCAGGGATGCAAGGATGGTTGCAAATCTGCAAACCATCAACGTGATAGATGAGATTAACAAAATAAGGATAAAACTCACATGATCATCGCAATAGATACAGAAAAACTATTTGACAAAATCCAACTTCTTTCATGATAAAAACTCTCAACAAATTGTATGTAGAGGGAATGTACCTCAACATAATAAAAGCCATTTATGGCAAGCCCAAATCTAACATCATACTCAATGGTAAAATGCTGAAAGTTTTTCTTCTTAGATCAGGAACAAGAAAAGGGTGAACACTCTCACCACTTTTATTGAACACAGTACCAGAAGTCCTAGCCACAGCAACTAGGCGAGAAATAAAATTCATCCAAATCAAAAAGAAATAAGTAAAAGTGCCTCTATTTGCAGATGCCATGATACTATATATCCAAAACCCTAAAGACTCGACAGAAGTGAAACAGAACAAACAATTTCAGTAAAGTTGAAGGAAACAAAGTCAATATACAAAAATCAGTTGTTTTTCTATAAACAATGCACTATCAGAGAAAGAAATTAAGAAAACAATCCCATACACAACAGCATCAAAAAGAATACTTAGGAACACATTTAACCAATGAGAAGAAAGACCTGAAAACTTTTAAAAGACATTAATGAAAGAAATTGAAGAAGATGCCAATAATTGAAAAGATAATCCATGTTCATGAACTTGAAGAACGAATATTGTCAAAAACTCTATGCTATACAAAGTAATCTATAGAGTCTATGTAATCCCTATCAAAATTCCAATGTTGGTTTCCATAGAAATAGGAAAAAATCCTAAAATTTGTATGGAACCATGAAAGACCCCAAAATAGCCAAAGCAATCTTGAGAAAACAGAACCAAACTGGAGGCATCACCTTCCTGATTTCAAATTATATTACAAATCTGTAGTAATCAAATTAGTATGGTATTGGCATAAAAACAGACACATAAATCAATGGAACACAACAGAGAACCCAGAAATAAATCCACTCATAGAAGGTCAATTAATTTAAACAAAGAAGCCAAGAATATACAGCCAAAAAAGATAATGTCTTCAATGATGTTAGGAAACCTGTATAGCCACATGGGAAAGAATGAACTAGACGCCTATCTTACACCATACAAAAAACCATCTCAAAATGGATTAAAGATTTGAACATGAGACCTGAAACTATAAACCTAGAAGAAAACACAGGCAGTAAGCTCCTTGACATCAGTCTTAGCAAGGTTTTTTGGATTTGACACCGAACACAAAGGCAACAAAGCAAAAATAAACAAGTAGGACTACATCAAACTAAAAACACCTCCCTACAGCAAAGGAAACCATCAACAAAATGAAAAGGCAACCTATAAACTGGAAGAAAATATTTGCAAGTCATCTATCAGATAAGGCGTTAATATCCAAAATTTACAAGGAACTCAACAGCATAAAACCAAATAACCCAATTCAAAAATGGGCAAAGGACATGAATAGACATTTTCCAAAGAAGATATACAAATGGCCGACAGGTATGCGAAAAGATGCTCAACGTCACTAATCACTAGGGAAATGCAAACCCAAACCACGATGAGATATCATCTCACAGCTGTTAGGATGTTTATTATCAAAAAGGCTTGAAATAATAAGTGTTAGCAAGGATACAGAGAAAAGGGAACACCTGAGCACTACTGGTGGTAATGTTAATTGGTGTAGCCTCTATGGAAAACAGGATGGAGGTTCCTCAAGAAATTAAAAATATGATCCAGCAGTCCCACTTCTAAGTATATATCCAAAAGAAATAATTATCTCAAAGAGACATCTATACTCCAGTGTTCATACCACCATTATTTACAACAGCCAAGATATGGAAACAATCAAGTGTTCATCAACAAATAAATGGTTAAAGAAAATGTGGCATACACACACACACACACACACACACACACACACACACACACACACACACGACTACTCAGCCTTCAGAGAGAAGGAAATCTTGTCATTTTCAACAATATGAAATGAACCTGGAGGGCATTATGCTAAGTGACATAAGCTGACAGAGAAAGTCAAATATTGCGTAGTATTATTACTCATATATGGAATCTTTAAAAAAAGGCAAATTCATAGAAACAGAGTAAAAAAGTGGTTGTCAGAGAATGGGTAGTGGGGGGAAGAGGAAGAGGTTGATAAAAGGGTACAAACTTTCATTTATAAGATGAATAAGTTCTGAGGATTCAATGGTGACTATAGCTGATAACATGCATACAACAGGTATATCTTGCATGCAGATTGACAGTCTGTTTGTATTCTGAACTCAAATACCATAAGCAGTGTTGCCTTTGGGCATTTCACTTTCTGAAACATCGAGCATCTCTTGTAAAAGTTCTGAATAAAATAAAGTACAATATTGTTGATTTACCTGAGTTGTCTTCCTGGAAAACTCAAAAGTATGTTAAAATTGGGCAAACAGCTCCTTGTGTTTACAAGTAAAATGAAATTACTTCTAGGCTCAGATGAGTATCAAGTGCTTTCTCACTTACCTGAAAATCTAGTGGGTCATTCATATACTTTATGAAAACCAGGATGATTCTTAGCTGAGCAAGAACATCCAGTCCGGGCTTCCCTGGTGGCGCAGTGGTTGAGAGTCCGCCTGCCGATGCAGGGGACACGGGTTCGTGCCCCGGTCCGGGAAGATCCCACATGCCGCGGAGCGGCTGGGCCCGTGAGCCATGGCCGCTGAGCCTGCGCGTCCGGAGCCTGTGCTCCGCAACGGGAGAGGCCACAGCAGTGAGAGGCCCGCGTACCGCAAAAAAAAAAAGACATCCGGTCCATTGCAAGGAATCCCTGCCTTTTGCCAATCATTGTGAAAATAAAATAGGATGGAGCACTGCCTCTGGTAAGGAGCACTGCTCTAATTAGAAGTATGCTCCTAATCAAAGATATGGTATAAAATATATGACCAGGTATATGTCACAAAACAAGCTACAGAGGTAAGCCTCTAGAATGTTCTACAGTAGTAAAATTTTGTTGTTAAGCCCAATAAAAATTTTATTAAAAATTATTAAATTATTTACATATAAATGGGGATAGAGAGGAAAGAAGAAGAAAAAAGAAAGGAAGGAAGAAAGGGTGAGAGACAAAACCAAAAGTCTGGTGTGTCCTATTGTATGCAGGATCTGTAGAGGACCTAAAAGCACATTACAACTACGCTGCTGAAGTAGACGGCTTTAAGGTCCTTCCCACTCCCGAGATATAAATATCTGCGAAGCTTTGACAGACCATAAATACACCATAAAAATAACCTGCTTGTTATAACACAAGACAGTCAATAACAATCTTCGCTGGAGTCTTCAGAGTCTAAAATGACTTTCTAAAAAGATTTAATTTGCTTCTATCTATAACAAGAATGTCAACTTTTAACTGATGCCTTTTTACCCCCCCCCCCCACAATAAATATTCTTCTGCTAAGCAGGTAATTAAAGATAATGGTGTTCCCTTTAGAGCGACCCTCACATTTGGCATTCTTCTTCTCACAAACAATCATTACGAGACCAAAGGTTTCATTTCTTTATGGGATTGGGATGAGCCTCTTGAATCCTATTTGGCTGTTTTTTCCTTTGCTCTTGCCATTCCCCAAACCATTCAAAAGTTACAAGTGTCAATGTGTGGAAAAGAAGGGTAAAATGAGCAGTCCCGGCCTGTGCTTAGGAAAGTGTGCATATGCTTTTATTAGACATGGCAGGGGGTCTGTTGACTCTACGTAAAACATTTTAATCAAGTGTCAGAACTACTCTCTCTTCCAACTCTAGCTGGTCCTATGACAGTCATCCAGCATCATCAACGTGGTGCCCTTCTTTAAAAGCATGGGAGAATGTAGAGACACGTGAATTATGGGGGTAAATAATGCTGAATGCAAACCATCTGTCTGCAATTGTCCACCTACAAAGCAACATTTATGATGTAACAGATTTTTAGCTCTTGAATTTTTAAATTTTCTCAGACCCACTGTCCTAGTGCATATACAATCCATAACTAAGAGGGTAGGGATATCATTTAATTATTCCTCCATTCACCCATTCTTTCTCCCATTCGACTGGCAAATTTTTATTCACTATTTTAGGTTAAATATTGAATATTCTCCATCAAAGAGGCTCCAACACATCAAAGGATCAAATCAGAATGTTTTGCTTATCTTCAGATGAATAGAAAGCTTTGGAAACATATCCCTACATCAAACAGAAAATGGTTACCTTATTTAATGGTCATAATAACCAATTAGTTAACTGTCATGATTGCCTCCATATACTTAGATGGGGAAACTGAGACTCCACAATATTGAGTAATTTCAATAAGGTTAAATACCTAGTCAGTGATCTTAACACAGATCCTAAGCCAGGCTCAAACTCCGTGCTCTTATAAGCAGAAGATCTAGATTGAGAAACCTTAAAATAGGTCATATGAGCAAACTGATTTTTAATTGGTTCTGGTTCTAGACACTCTATGCTCCTGTGATCACTTCATTTTTTTCCCCAAGGTTTGTTTTCGGTATGGCCTTGTTTAGGACAGAGTGATCATAAAGGCAACATCTACCTCTGGGAGGTCTGAATGTGTCACCTACAATCATGAGTGATACGCAGAACACAAACTTAGGTTTTAACGACCTCTGGAAGCTCAAAAATTTCTTCTAGGAAAGTTTTATTGATACACGCATGCTTCTCTCAAATTCCTCCAGGGAAGTCTCACTGAAGAGACATTATCACTTGCCCTCAGATTAAAATCTAGAGGAAAAAAAGGTGACAGAAACAAAGCAAGAATTATCATCCAAAAGCCTCAGGAAAGATGAGAAGCTGTTGCACAAACACAATCCAGAAATCAGTTTATATGAACCTCCGGTTCTTCTATAAAACTCCTCCTGGAGGTGCCCACAAACTGGCAACATGATCATGGAACAGACAGAAAGAGAAGGGAACCTGCAGCCAACAAGACGTTCCCACATTACCTGGCCTTACGGGCTCAGTACCAGGCTGCCTGTCTTTTGCTGTGTTCATACCTCAATAGTCGATCAAGAAGTTTTTTTTCAGCTCCTAAGTTCAAAAGTACAAGTTGGAAGCCTGGACCTGAAACATGCTCATCATGGTCGGAAAAAAAAATTCATTATGAAGTGGCCCCTCTTTATTAGAGGAGGTGATGCTTTTTCTTTCCTAAGAGTGTCACCTCTCAGCCAGACTCTCTCCCCAATCTGGAGAAAGGTAGTATGTCTCCCAAGAAGAGAATGTGAATGAACTCAACACTGCTCAGGCTGAGGCAGAGAAACTGCAAGCACGCCTTTTGGCAAGAGTGTTGCTTTTGTACATTCCATCACAGAAGGAGTGATGGGGAAACGGTAGAGGGGTACTGCAAACACTGGATTCCCAAGGACAGGCGTTCTCCCCATGTACTAGGCTCTCCAAAAAGAGGGGAAAGGATAGATCCCAATTCCATCTTGCCCCTCAAGGGCATCACTTGGGTCAATCTCTTTGTTTTCCCGGGAAAAGGTGCTGGCGACCATGAAAACGACAGCTAGAAGTCTGGGATACCCTGTGGCTTGTATGTGTGTTGATTTTTGGTTGTTGTTTGCTTGGTAGGGATTTAGCAAGGCAATGCTGACTTTAAAGAGAGATGAAGTGTAAGAAACCCTGTGCCTCAGTGACATCTGATTCCTCACAAAGGATTTCCCTCTTTGTTCCCTAATGAGTCACTTATACGCTGAAACCTGGAAGACACTTCAGCAAAATCAATGAAAAGACATTTCTGCTATGAAGCACTATGCCTCCAATCTCCTGATTTCTCCAAAGGCAAGGCAAGCAGATAAAATCTAGTTCATCCATCAATTTAAATTTCAGCATTAACATAAAGAGCAAACATGTAATTGACTTTTTGGTCTCTTATTTATCATGTCTTTGTTAAACAAATATCATGCTAGTTAAATCCCCAAACTAGACCCAAAGGACATATCTGCTCACCTGAGTTTGTGGAAATGCAAAACATCATGAGAAGTTTTGTGTTTCTTTTATAAAATTTCATAAAATGAAAATTGTGCCCAAAAAACAGGCATGATTCGATTAAACAAGATGACCAGACAAGGTTCCTTTCAGCTTTTTTGAGGCAATGACAAAGAATTACATATTTTATCAAAGATTCCAAAAGGAAATCACACTGTCATTGCTACATCAAGGAGCACAGGGACATCAAAACGAAAAGCAAGCAGCTGTGGCTTAGGAGCACAGAACTTTTATTTAAAGAGTTTAAAAATGGAAATAATCATTTTAACATAGGTAGACCATGCTATTGTCTCAAATCTGCCTGAAACATACTTCAGTAATACTCTGCCACTTCGGGCATATTGTAAAACACACACACTCCTCTGTACACTAGACTACTGTTCGGGTCAACACCTTCACAAATGTAATACCGTCCTGTCGCCTTGCTTTGCTGCCAAGTGGTGCTCATGTGCATTGTATGAACACATGCAGGTCTTGTGTGGCCAGCCCCCCCTGTATTCACAGGGGAAATGCAAGCATGCTTGAGGTTCCTCTCAGCTTCTCTTTCTATGGACAGAAAGAGCTTTCTCTTTCTATTTTATTGCTTCATCAATGAGATGCCACACCGGAAACCCCACCTCCGCCTCTATCCTACAAGAATCCCTCCTACACCTGATTCTTCCAAAACTTCCTTCCTGCCTCTACTCCAAATATTTGCTGTGAGTAATTGAGGTGAACGACAGCTGTACTCTTCTCTAGGTCTGAATATATGTAAAATTTTAAGCCTGAAGTTTTGGGTTCTGAAAAGTGAATGAATGAATGAATGAATTTAAAAGTCTGTTATTACTTGATAACCTCTGGAAAATCAGAAACATGTATAGTATTTTTATAAAACCAAATATGCCTTTAGCCGACCAAAAGAAAGTATAACTCAACGATCCAGTTTTGGTTTACAGAATAATAAACGGCCTTCCTTCAACACTTTCACACATTTGAAAATGCACAAACAATGAGAAGTGTTAGCTTTGCTTTATTATTAACACCCAGTGATAATATAGCACTGTTTATATATAGCACTTACACAGCACAGTTCTCAAAATGCTTCCATATTAATTAGTTGTTACGGGGATGAACACTGTATTCCTGTTTCAATATTTTACCCTTATACCCAAAGACTGAATAAATAGGGCTTTTCCCCCAAGCCTTCCCCAGTACTGTCATTCTCCTACTGCTTGATTTTCAAGTGCTGATAAAACATGGTTTCTTATAAGGGAGGGCTTGTGGCTTTCTACGTTATGGCTCTCTTTCTCACCAAATGGAACACAGAAGAGTGTGTGTTTTCTTATATTCCATCGAAACTCTCTGGGCAATACTGGAAACTCACCAACAGCACCGGGAAAATGAATGAAACATGAAGACCTCTTACTTGTTCTGGACTAGTTTTGAAACAAGGCTGCCGTATGGAAGTAATTGTCAGACTTCCACAGGGTGCTAAGTCTACCGAATGTAGCCCATGTCATTTGAACAAGAAAGAGGGTATTTCAGTATTGAGGGGAAAGAAATGCTGAAAGGACCAAAGTGAAAGGGTTGTGGGAAAAAGAGTTCTCTCTTAAACAAGAAAATGCATAATAAACCATGTGAATTAATTCCCCATTAATTTAGTTCCTGGTGATAGAAAACAACAGAGGTGTAATTAAAAACTTCATTCCCCATCCCTACCGTATCCAAGGATTTCTTCAAGTGTAAGCGCTCAGAGCTCTTGAGTGAGCACCTACAATGTTGGACATTGTACCACTGGCCAAGGGGCATTTCACACACTTCAGTCTTGATCCGACATCAAGGCAGAGCAAGGATATCTGCTTGGTCCTCCTGAGTCCTGGTGGCCCTAACGGTCCACGATTAACATCGGCTGGGCAATGCTGCCCTCAGTAACGCTGCACAAAACAGGATCAAGTAAAATAAAGTAGCATTATCCTTTTGAATTCACATTTCTCTCCCTCTTTAATAGACCCTTTCCTGCCAAAGTGATCCACAGTAAAAGCAACTCAATTTTCACAGAGGAGAAAAATATCCATCATGATGGTTCTTTGGCCAACATGCATGTGTATCAAATTGATTTCATGGGTTTTTTTAGATTTTTAAGGAGGAATTATGTATGTGTGGAAAGGGGAAAGGTTATTAAGAGTTAAAAAGAGTTTTTGTTTGGTAGCTGTTGATTTTTTTTTTCTTTTGAGTTTTTGGTTGTTTGTTTTGTTTTATAAATAAGAACTACGATTTTTTAGTGAAAGTTTCAGGATTAAAAGAAACAAAGTGGTAATAGCCCAGGGCTGACTCTTGATACCCTTCTTGCCCTCCTGGGAGGATGTCACATGGTGGAGTGAGATGCTTCCAGAAAATGACAAGCCCTGAAATCGGGGAGCACTGAGAAAAGTTTAATGCAATATAACAGCTCCTCTCGCAGCGAGCTGTTTCCTGGAAACACTAGACTATGGCTGGGCACTGGATTTTGTGAACTTCTTCCTGCAGGGGGTGGGAGTCCTCTTACAGCCGTGGAACAACCAAGCAACAGAGCCAGAGTTGGGTCCAAGCCCTTCTCTGTCTACCGTGCCACAGAACTTCCTGGAAAATGCACACACATTTGGCTTTCTTAATGAAAAGAAAATGGAGAGCACGGAGCTGAGAACACAAGGAAGAAAACAGAAAAACCTTCAGCTATTTACAAGCACTCCTCTTCTGAGTCTTAATTACCAAAACATTTCCTATCATACAAACACTATCCTATCACAGAGATATCTCAGAGACTTAACTCTAATTTCCCATCAGTACTGGGCATCACACAGCAGATGGGGAGTTTAACCACTGAGTCAAACGCTGTTTCTGCAGGAACAGATGTGAGCTGTGCTTCCCATAGGAGGTGGACCCAAACGTTTCAGTAAAAGAAACCTGGTAAGACATGGAGAACAGACTTGTGGTTGCCAAGGGGAAGGGTTTGGGGGAGGGATGGAGTGGGAGTTTGGGGTTAGCAGCTGTAAGCTTTTATATACAGGATGGATAAACAAGAAGGTACTACTGTAGAGCACAGGGAACTATATTCGATATCCTATGATAAACCACAATGGAAAAGAATATTAAGAAAAAGAATGTACATATGTATAACTGAATCACTTTGCTGTACAGCAGAAATTAACACAACATTGTAAATCAACTATACTTCAATTAAAAAAATAAAAAAAGAAATCTGATAACCCAAAACAAAGGTTTTCAGAAAAACAAATCACTAACTTTCACCGAAAAAAACAGAAACAAAAAAAAATTCACGAGCTGTACTTTCAAAGGACTCTGAATAATGACCTTTAGGAAATGAAGGGAAGGGAAAGGAACAATCCAACCAAAGCTATGTGATTGGTTTTCTTATGATTTTCACTTTGTCATAACACCATCCTTCTTTAACGATCAAAATCCTATAACCCAGAAGCACGTATAAAATAGTTAAAATCAGAGAAATGGGATTTCTTCACTCACTACACAAAGTGAGCTTTTCTTTCTCCTTCAAGACCAACATAATTCATCGTTTATTTTAATAACTTTCCTGCCAAGTTTTTATCTTAAACACTCATTTTAAAACTTCCTCCAGAATTATATAAAGGCATTCTATTTTTATCTTTCTTTTTTGTATTTTATTGAGCCATCTATGTTATCAAGACTATCTCATAATTGGGTTCCTTACCTTCTGATTACTTTAACCTGTCCGTGAATATAATTAGACTCAATTTACCAGCAGACTAAATTCCAATTTTTTTCCCTTCACCGTGATCTTCCCAACCCTTTTGTCCTCTCTTATCTTGCCTCTGCAAACAGACTTCACTTTTCTTTCTTAAATGTCCTCTTGTGTTCATGGAAAGTAAGGGAAGACTCGTAGCCATAACATAAAGTCCATGCTTTTTTCAAAAACTTGAAGAAATTCTCTCTCCTTTTCCTCAACTCAATACAACAGGTTTCCTGGGATCTCAAGTTACTTTGCCACCCACTGTTTTCTGACAAATTTGTGGCTAAACACAAACTGCCTGGTTATTTTTCTTGATTGTATCACTGCTAATTAGAGATACATGGACATTTATCCTAATTTGGAGACCCAGTAAGGTAATAAGAATCCAATAAGGTGACTCCTTGCTCTTTTAAACATACCGCTTTTTCCAGTGGATATACACGTTCAAAGCATCCCTAAAGATACTTGGACTTCAGTTCTGCCTTGATGGGATTTACCACCACTCTGACAATTTGAAAATTCAATCACTGAATGACTGCTCTAGCTTTCAGATGGGCATTTCAAACTTGCTGAAAAGCACAGGTGTTTCAGGTAGGTATTTCCCATGCACGTAAAGTCCAAATTTAACACAGAGCAGAAATAATCCCTGAAAGACGAAAATGAGGCAGAAGGTTAACGTGGACCAGACTTTTCTTCCCAAAGAGACCTTGAAGTGGATAACAGAGCTCTTCCTCAACCCAGGACTGTTTAAAGAGTGAAGTCCTACTCTGAAAGAAAGGTTGGACAGAATGATGTGTCACTGTACGCCCTGCTCTCACCCCCAGTTCACAGAGTGGCATCGTAGTGGACAACTTAGAGGCCACATGGAAGGCAACTCTACACTGAGAAATGGGCATCTATGTGGCTGCATCTGCAAGATGGCGGCTCAAATCTGGGCACCATCAGGAGTACAGGCTGAAGTCTGCACGTGTTCCTCCTACGGAGGAACAATGGTCTCCAGGAACTCATCAGTCTGGCTCTTGGGCAGAGAAAGACACCTGTGTCTGATGGGAAGCAATCAGAGTGTCAAATGCAGACTTCACATAAAGGTTAAGTCTTTAGGATAAGATCAAACATGTAAGACTGACCCAATATTAATGTGACATTAACCTCCACCACATCCTTATCAAAGATTCCTGTTTGCTCCCATCACTTTAATTTAATGGGAGTTGATAACTGTTTCACTACAATCACCACCTGACATTAAAAAGTCAAGGTATCTCACTTCACAGAAGTTTTCCTAGCCCTCTTTAGAATCTCACAAACACCTGTGAGCCACTACCTATTTTAGAGGTGATAATTTCGAGGCATTACACATACATCACAGCTAAGTACACAGACCATGGAATCATATCCAGGCTGGAGTCAATTCCTGCCTTTACTAGTGATTAGCTGTGTGCCCTTGAGCAACTAACATTGTATAAAAGGTCAATGATAATAATACCTTTGTCATAGAATTAGTGAGAGGATTCAGTGAGGTAACAGCACATGGAAAGAGGAAAAACTGCTTCTTGGGGAGAAAAATTAAGACAATTTTGAAATAGACAAATTAAGAAAGTTACTTGTTATGGAAAACCCTAAAGCCAATTGAAGAGGAAATAGGAGTAGGAGAAGAGTATGCAACCAGCTAAAGGGATTATTCACACATTCTATCGCCTCGTCCCAAGATTAATACGACAGAGGCACAAATGTCTGCTTGTACATCTTCCATTTTGTGACTTACCAAATTCAGAAAGGAAGCAATCTTTTCTCCCAGACTGTTCTCAGTTGGATAAAAGGAAACAAAGCAGGAAACATCTTTCTTTTTTAAGTGATGGTTCTCTGTACTGGTTTCCAACGAAGGAGGAAAACAGGAATAATAAAAGCCTAGGTCCATTCACATAACATTGGGACCAGATTTAAATGGCAGCTCAACCAAACAAGTTAAAACTAGACACCTAAAACCTGACATCCTAAACTTGTACACACATTTTTAAAAAACTAACAATTACTGTGTGATTGAAAGCTTTTCTAAGGTTAAGAAGGGTCCCCACCTGAAATGTATTACCTAGATTATTCAATAACTAGAAATAAAGCATAAAATTTCATTTATCCTATAGTTTTAAAGATCACCACTTTAAAATGAAAATTGGAATAGGCTAACAGTTTAAAAGCTACTTTCCTATGCATGCAGCGAGAGTGCCATGTTTCATGAAGGTTGCTCCCACCCAGAGATAACATCAGTGGCAGCTGTTAAGCTCTTATAGAGAATAAGACTCAAGGACTGTGTTAACATCATACAAGAAGTAACGCTATGTTCATAAAACAGACAAAATAAACTCGCCTTTGTATCATATTACAGGAGAATTTTCTACTTCCATTATAATATGGGGAACTAAATAGCATTTGGGTTCCTCATCAGAACTTATTCTCTGCTTCTCTTCCTTTTCCCAAAGGTACCAATGAGAGCCAACAAAAAGTACCCCTTCTCTTCCTCCCCAAATAGTCCTTTATAGTAAAAACATTAGTACTTTATAGTAAAAACATTGGTAAAGACCTGTTTTCTCATTCTGGTTCCAGCACTCTATTGCTGCCTAAACGTTTTTTTTTTGTTGTTGTTGTTGTTGTTGTTGGCTGCGTTGGGTCTTGTTGCTGCGCACGGGCTTTCTCTAGTTGCGGCGAGCGGGGGCTACTCTTCATTGCGGTGTGCGGGCTTCTCACTGCGGTGGCTTCTCTTGTTGCGGAGCACGGGCTCTGGGCGCGCAGGCTTCAGTAGTTGTGGCTCGTGGGCTCAGTAGTTGTGGCTCACGAGACTTAGAGCGCAGGCTCAGTATTTGTGGCGCTTGGGCTTAGTTGCTCCACAGCATGTGGCATCTTCCCAGACCAGGGCTTGAACCCATGTCCCCTGCATTGGCAGGCGGATTCTTAACCACTGTGCCACCACGGAAGTTCCCTACTGCTGCCTAATCTTTAATAAATAATTTCCTTTGTTTTTCAATTCAGATAACATTGAGTTTGCACAGTCCTCACAGATGGGCAACATCTCACCTCAATCTCCCATCTGCTGTCAGAAATCCGAAGGCTGCAGGACAGGAATCTCTGTGGAAACCATGTAAGTTGTGGTCCTGAAACAAAGTAGCCTGCAGCAGTGGCTGGTGATCCCAAAAGAACCTTAGAGGAGGGATGTTGGGTTTAGAGCCAAGAGTCAAAAGGCAGGAAGTCTTTGAGAAGGAAAAAGGCTAGGACAAGAGCTGCAGACAAAATGTTGAGCTCAAGTCTGCCCCTTCTGACAAGCTTCTCCAGGAGATCGGGGGAGGAGCATGGCCCCATCACTGTGTAACATCAAAGAATGGGATCCCAAAATGTAAGAGTCAGCGAAAGTGTATTTCTCCCCCCAAGATATATATCTTGCTAATAGTACTCTTCAGCTGGACCTTCAAACAAATTTTCCTACTTTCTTACAGGTGGTAAATCCTCTGCAATTCAGAAGGACACTTGTTCTGATGGGCTGGACCTTCGTGGTCAGCGGTGGGCTTCCCGAGAGACCAGTTAGAGTAGTTAAATAGCACTTGCTTCACTTCAGATCTCCCCAGAGAAGAGGTGTTACATCTTCCCTCCAAGAGACCAATTTCTCCGGCCCTGCCGTCACTAGCTCTCAGAGTAAGCAGTGGCCTCAGCGGCTCCCTCCAGTTCAGCCACTCCTGGGGTCTCATACTCTTTTTAACAAGGCCATCTGTCTGCACGGTAACCAGATCCATCACTACATAGCCAGCAGTGCTGCCAAAATGATTGGGATCTCAGACAACTGAAAACACTTTGGCCACAGGAAAAGAGTGTTCATTATTAGCCTCTGTCCTATTATCTAGGAAATGGGAAAATCTAAAGCAGGAAGGGCTCCCTGACGCCTCCAATTAAGTCAAATCCCATGCTAATTAGTTCCCATCCTTCCCATTTAGCACAGTTAGTGAGTTCACCAGTCTTGTGTGAGTGCAGGATTACTGTCTACTGCACTGAGCTGTCAGCTCCATCAGGGCAGGACCATGTCTTTTGTCCCGTTTTACTCATTATTTTATACCCAGTAGCCAGCACAGTGCCAGGCACATATGAACGCTCAATGCAATGTGTTATATGAATGAATGCAGAAATTCATAGATGAACAATGAATAAACCAACATGAACAAACATACGCTCTGGTCCTCCGTTTCCACAACTGTCGATTGAGGATTCAGACAATATCTTTCACAGTCGCACGATTCAAATAATTCTTTTCTCTTCATGTCTATATTACCAGGTATAAGCCATGCTTATATTTAGAATACATTCATTCAACATATGTAGCAAATTGGAATTGCAAAGATAAAAGATGAAGATCCTGCCCTCAAGATATTTTCAATTCAATTACAAATTCAGACAACTTTATTAGAATACAGAGTGCTTGCTACTCTGACATGGACACATCCATACAGCAATGAGGGGACCCGGTACCCTATTTCACCTATCCTGGAGGAGAAATAATGGCAGAGAGGAGGGAGGGAAATGTCTAGAAGGCTTTCCAGAAGATATGACCCAAGAGCTGGCTTAATCAGATAAAGAAGGGAAGGAGGAAGGAAGACTTTCTGAGACTTGGTGTATGGATAAGGAGGCAAATGAGAACTTGTTATTTTCCAAGTAATGCCCGTAGCTGCACGTGGCTGGATGCGTGACATACGGTTCAACCCATATGACAAACCCACAGGTCCCTCCCTCTTGGATCTAAACTTTTTTACCAGCCCAATGCACCTGAAGGATTGGAAGCTGTGATGTGTCTATCGTTAACTCTAGAATACAGATGCATGATGCTTAAAGGGCAGGGCTGTTGGGAGCCACGGCACTCGAGCAGGCATGTATCTTGATAAACGATACTACACACAAATTTTTTAGATGATTGTGATGATTCTTTCCGTTCCTCCAATAACACTGCTATCGATACTTTCAGAGAAGCTGGGAAGAATTGTGTTCCTATTTTGTAGATGAACAATTGTAGGCTGGGACAGATACTTGCCAATATTTTCCAAATCATTAATGTTCAACTGTGAGACTGTTCAGCACTTTTAGTTCCCAAGAAATCAGAAATCTCATATATCTGCTTCAAGTGATTGATCTGAGTGCGAATTTCAGTATAATTGCTGTTGTTGCACGGACCGCAGACAACGAGGGATACAAATGCGCTTTTCAGCTGACTGACAGAAGAAGAACCAGTGAGGAGATGGGAGGGACAGATGAGCTCTGGAGTCCTTCTTTTAAACCCTGCGACTCTCCACATCTACCTTCACCCCCAAAGCTGGATCTAATACGGCTACCTGGGAGGAGATAAGCAGACAGGTGATTCAGAGGAAGAAGCAGAGGAGCAATGCTGCAGATGTAAGAGACAACTACTCTAGTCAATACGGCTCTCCCGTCTACTCCCCAGCAGTGCCTGCAAACCTAGGTACGAAAGCGACTTTCAGTGGACTCTTTATACTCCAGCCTCACCTCAAGTCCACGTTCACATTCCTGTCATGAGACTGGCCATTTCTAGCTCACGCACGGCAGTTTTCACACCTTTGTAAAGGTTGCATATTTGAAGTCATCCTCTTAAGGAACAAATTCAGTTACTGCACAGGCAAAAGGCCAGTGAAATGACTTTAAATGCTGATATTATTTTTAAAGGGCAAATCAATTTCCAAAACCAAATTAAATGGAAAAGTCATTAAAAACTCATGGCAGGACTAAAGCATGTGTTTAGGTATGTCATTCCATTGCCCAAATCAAATGAAGTTCAAAAGCAATGACTTTTTGTCTCGGAGCAAACAGTTTACAAGAAAAAGTACAAATATCAAAAATAAAGGCTGAGGGCTTCCCTGGTGGCACAGTAGTTGAGAGTCCTCCTGCCAATGCAGGGGACACAGGTTCGTGCCCCGGTCTGGGAGGATCCCACATGCCGCGGAGCGGCTGGGCCCGTGAGCCATGGCCGCTGAGCCTGCGCGTCCGGAGCCTGTGCTCCGCAACGGGAGAGGCCGCAACGGGAGAGGCCACAACGGGAGAGGCCACAGCAGTGAGAGGCCCGCGTACTGCAAAAAAAAAAAATAATAAAATAAATAAAGGCTGAATGTTGGACCTAGCATCAGGCTGTACAGAATGTCACCCACTCTACTATCAGATTGAATATTTCACGCCTTCCCTTTCCTTGTAATAATTATCAAACCGCAGTTTGACAAATGGTTTGCAATTTGAAAGAAATCATGGGAAAGTTTATCTGGCTTAACAATAAATGTGTATACAACTCAATAAAAAGCATTTCCTTGCTGCTCACTCACAACTTCTTTCTCTACACACACAAGTAACAGCCTATGGTTAATGTCTCAGAGGTATTCGATGAGAATAAAGAAACGCCTTCTACATGTTGTAAATCAGAACACGCATTTGCTTTTTTAAATCCGTATTTTAAAAACTAAACATTCCCAAGGGTTTCTAACCCTCCAAGCACAATATTAAGTTTTCTTACATTCCAAACCCAACCAAGAGCTGAAACACACTTGCAGCAGGAAATTATACACGGTGATCACGTGGACTCTACTCAGCTTTGGAAATGCCAAGCCTCCTAACAGACTCCTGTCATCCTGGCTCACATTCTTACAGAACAAGAGGGACTTGATTTTTCTTCTTCAAAGGGCACGGGGAATTGGCAGACTTTTCTTCGAGGAATCAGGAAGGTGAAATCTATCACCTGAAATGATTACCAGATTAACAGCAGAAAGCGATCAAGTACCAGATCAAATTATCTGCTCACAACAGGTCATTGTGGGTTTAGGACTTCTTACAAAGATGTTTTGGAAAAAGCTTTTGTTCATCAAGAGGAGAGGAAGGAAAGAAGCCTTTGGGTCTCAAACTTCTCATTTCAGATTTCTCTTAAAGCTCGGCTCTGCCTCTGTCTCCTGTCTTATGTCATACTTTCAGAGTCAGGGAAGACTCTAATTCTAGCTGATTGTATCACAGCAGTTGCAAAGCTGCAACAGCCGTGACGTGGAAAAAGCAAATTTTCCTAGGAGAAGTGGAGGAAAAGTTTGTGGTTTTGTCGTTTGGATTTTTGCTTTTTTAATTTTTTTTTATTACCATATACAATTGGTTTAGGTTCTAAGAGGAAACTTTTAAATTATGTAAAAAGCTGCTAATCAATTTTGAACACTGCCTCATTATTGAATATGTGCATCCCCTTGTCAGCAATAAAGAAGACATGATACTAATTATGCAAAGACAACTGTGTCATACCAACAAGATACTTCATCTAGTCTTCCCTTAAAATGGGCGTTGTAATCTACTCAACATTGAGGTATCAGGCTAAAGAGGAGAGGAATGTTCTAGACCCTCACTGGTGCATCATTTTATGTATTCCTTCAGTAGCACAGCCTTTACTTGGTCAATCTGTGTCTTACTCTTCCTGCCTTTGACCTCTAGACACAATATGTTTTCCCACAGAATAATACTGACAGTGACACCTAGGTAACACTATTTTAGAATGGTCATTTTACTATTACGAAGGTTCTCAGCTTTATCAGAGAAAAACTCAACAAATTTCTGTCTTTTGGTGGAGCAGAAATAGTCACTTAACCTCTCTGAATCTCAGCTTTTGAAACAGAAAACAGGAAACAATGTTTCTCCCCTACCTCCTCAAGTTGTTATGAAAGTCAAGTGATACGACATGTGAAAGTGTTTTTGAAACATTTTGAGGAACCATCACAAATATGCAAGAACATAACCATTCAAGTGAGTTGAAATCTAATTTGTTAAATGAAGGTGGAGTAAAATGGAACTCAGACAATTATCTGAACGAAGGAGGGAGAAAAGAACAACTCTGGCTATTGAAAGTGATCCTTGCTCTAAATTACCCATACTGGCCTTTTACATTCCTCAAATACACCAAATGATCGTTGTTTTTTTCCTCTTCGCCCTTACTTGCGGAGAGAAAGTCGAAGCTGAAGATATCATTACTGTCGTCATTATTACTGTGCAGCACACCTGCTAGTCACAATGTTCAACAACTACTGGACATACGGCAACTGCCTTTCATGCTAAAGACTAATAGGCGTATGTCGCCTGGTTAAAGGACACATCTAATACGTTTGATAGCTGATTCACGGCAATCATTCACAGGAATGATTTATATTTTCACAGCTAAATGCCCACCACACAAACTTTTCTTGATCTAATTCTGCTCCACAGAACTATTTGGCTGCACAAAAGTGCTCTTCTATTCTAAATCGTTCCACGTCTTCAGCACTATGAGTGTTTCCACAGTATGAACATTGCTGTACACGCCTTCAGCTCCAACCTGCACCCTGACATGGTTACAGCGCCATTTACAGAACTTAACATAGATGAATCGTAATGGTATCTACTTTGAGCCCATACCACAAAGCAAACCCGGGAATGCCTGCGACTCTGCCCTCTCATCTTCACAACCCTGCCTATCAAGGCTCCCTCTCGTCCTACATTCTTTTCACGGCGAACAAATTGGGACCCTCTCTATTCTGTTAATTTCCTTGCCAGGACATGGCTCTCCATGTCTTAGTCATGAGTATCCCTGAAAGGCTAGCTGGATACTTTGCTTTCCTAGGCACAGTTTTGCTAGAGACAGTGTTATTTCTAAGTATTGATCGGGCAAAAGAACTAAGCAGGCCGACTGTCCAAATGTAGACACACCCCCCCAGCATGGGGGAAATGGCCAAGGGGGAAAAGGTGCAATGGAACTCAAGTTCAAATTTCCATGTTCCATCTGACTTTGAAAAGCCAAGGTGATGCTATGAAAGGTCAGATTCAAGATAAGTCGCATCTTCATTTGCTAAAAGAGGGAAAAAAAAGTTCAGACCATCTCAGGGGACCATTTTGCTTTAGTAGTAGAAGATACAATGGATTATCAAACCCACTTTTTGTCCAGCTCAGAGCTCTCACTACGCAGATATTCTTCACCTTCTGCAATACTGGCTGTTTTATTCTTTGATGGTTATATGTAAGCCATTTGTTATAAAGCAAACTGTAAAAATAATTTATAATTTAAGGTATCATCATAGCTCTTCCTTGCCAAATATCTTTACTATTTCCCATGCTAATTGTACGTCCCTTCCAAAAAACCAATGGTGTGTGAAGAAGCTTCATACGTGGAAAGTAAAGTAAGCATTTGATGTAGATTGCACTATGATGCTATAGCATTCTTCACACACCCCCAAAAAATGAGGGAACCTCAGGTTTTGCTGGGGAGAACAACATTATGATGGACCCAGGAACTACAGCAAATAATGAAACGAAATGAATGTTAGTACAGCTTGTTGCTTTCAGTTTCATAACTTCATAGACACTTGGTGCTTGGTACCGCAGACCCCAAATCCATCTGATATCCTTAGTAACATTAATAAGGCCTTCTCTTTGCAGTTTTACAACTTGCTTTTCAAATAAAACGATGTTACTAATAAAGCATTTGTCTTTCTACTTCTTAAGTTGACACATGATTATATCCAAAGAATAGAAAGGATACAACTGAAATATTTTTGAAATAAATTTCAGATAGTTCAGGGTACATTGTCTTTCACCTAGCGGGCATCAAAGAATACTCATATAATCCTTCTAAGAAACGGTGTCCATGTTTCACTCATAATAAGCACACAAAATGGAAAACCATTTTCCCAAAGACAGACAACGAAATATTTCCTTCTGCTCTGAAGGCTGCTCCCAAGATACCATCACACACTTATTTAAAATCTTTTAACAGGCTAAAAAGATGAGAAAATTAGCTTTTAATTAGCAGTGTGGATCGAAGGTTTTAGCATTTCCTTTCTCCTCCTTTTTCAACATATGTGATAAAGCACCGAGCTTAGTCATACTGAGCACTTGAATCTACACATCCTGGTCCACCTCTCCATGAGACAGACTGAATCATCTCATCTTCGAAACATTCAGTTTCCACACATGTATCACATAACCCTGAGAATACTACCGCCAACATTAGCAGAGCACCACGGATGCAGGAGGGGAGAAACTTGAAGGAGGGGGTGTCCGCAACAGTGAATACTATGGAAAATGAGAACTAATGATCAGATTTTGTGACTAGGAGTTGCATGTTGGTCCCTGAGAAAATAATTTCAGTTGAGTAGGATGGGCAGACATCAAGCCATATGTGGTGAAAAAGAGCATAGGGGACAAGAAAAAAAAAAAAAGGTGACAAACAGTGCATACTCTCTCTAAAAACCTTTGCCAATGAAGCTGGGAGGAAGGTTGATCACCAGTGGGGAGAGGGAAGTAATTAGGGAACTGAGGCCTGGATACCAGTCCAGCAATGATCAAGGAAGCAGCACTGAAATAAATCCCTGGGGAGTTCTGACAAAGAAGGGAGGCAAGAGAGGCCACAAAGCACGTGAGTGGTGACAAGACACCCTCCTTGACCAAACTCTAAGTCCTCCAGACCTTGACCTTGGTGTCTATTCTTGTTGGGCCTGCATCGCCAGTTGTAGCAAGAATCTTGCTAAGTCATTTTAAAGTGAACTCTGCATCCTCATCTGATCAAATTCCTTACCCCAAACCCACATCCTTGGTATCTGATCACCCTGGCCTGCCTTGGGCAAGAATCCCGTTAGATCGGTTTAACCAGAATCCTCCCTTTACCCCTGATGCTTCTTAGCAATTTTCCAACCACTGACTGACCCTGCTCTTTGGCTGTAAATCCCAACTTGCACAAGCTATAATGAGAACCAAGTCCAGTTTTACACTGAGGTCTCTTTTTCCTATTGTAATAGTCCTGAGTAAAATCTATTTTTATTGTTTTAATTAGTCAGCCTCTTGTTTTTCTGTAATAGTGAGCAGGGGGGACAGGTAAGAAAAAAGGGATCAGCAGGGGAAAGATTGAATTCAGTGGACGTTGGGAAATGAGGCTGAATAAAGACACCTATTGGGGGAAGAAAAAGTGATACTGGGAGAGCAGAAATTTTGAAAAATTCTGTGTTCAAACCTCTAGTAGATTATCTTAGCCATATCACACTTTATTATTTCCTCATCCTTTTAGAAAACAGATTCAACCAAAATTTCCCTCTGCTGCATTTCTCAGAGACAAGAAATTCAAAATACAAACATGCCACAGAGACATTACTGATTCAGAGATGGAGATGGATGTCATAACCACAGAATTATTTGCAGGGCAACACAGCAAAGTGTTACTGAACAAGGAATTCACAATTCTCCACTTCAGTAATGCATTTATAAAAGCACAGGTAAGGGGCTTCCCAGGTGGCGCAGTGGTTGAGAGTCCGCCTGCCAATGCAGGGGACACGGGTTCGTGCCCCGGTCCGGGAAGATCCCACATGCCGTGGAGCGGCTGGGCCCATGAGCCATGGCCGCTGAGCCTGCGCTTCCGGAGCCTGTGCTCCGCAACGGCAGAGGCCACAGAGGTGAGAGGCTCGCGTACCGCAAAAAAAAAAAAAAAAAAAGCACAGGTAAGTGTGATGGAACAAATATCCCACTGTCACCTGTGATGGAGATGTTGAGGATGGATCAGCCCAAGGCTCTTTCAGGGATAAGGTGGCGCTCTCTCCCCTTTTTGGGACAAAATCTTAGGAAGAAAAGGAAACTCACTGTGCTTTCTAATCAGAAACACAAGGAAAAGATAAAATACTATTTGATATTTGCCTGGTGGGCAGCCACTGCTCTATCATGGTGACCAAGAATGACAGGGTTGGGTTTCCCCGGCGGCGCAGTGGTTGAGAGTCCGCCTGCCGATGCAGGGGACGCGGGTTCGTGCCCCAGTCCGGGAGGATCCCACATGCCGCGGTGCGGCTGGGCCCGTGAGCCATGGCCGATGAGCCTGCGCATCCGGAAACTGTGCTCCGCAGAGGGAGAGGCCACAACAGTGAGAGGCCCGCGTACCGCAAAAAAAAAAAAAAAAAAAAAAAAAGAATGGCAGGGTTTTATCAGGGAAAGTTCCAGTGAAGTTAACACATGTTGCTTGAAATGAGCTAATTCTTCTCTCCTGAAAACAACAGTATCAATATGCTCTCCTCATATTGTTCTTTTCCTTCCAGTTTTATTGAGATGTAAGTGACATACAGTACCGTACAACTTTAAGGTTTCCAGCATAATGATTTCACCTACATACATCATGAAATGATTATCACAGTAAGTTTAGTGAACATCCATTATCTCATATAGATACAAAACTAAAGAAATACTTTTTCCCTGTGATAAGAACTCTTAGGGTTTACTCTCTGTACAACTTTCCTATATGCCGTACAGCAGTGTTAATGATATTTATTGTGTTGTACATTACATCGCTAGTACTTTCTTATCTTATAACTGGAAGAGGTTTGTACAGATGCCACGTATCCAGCCACAGTGCTCGACACTGAACAGGCAGTGAATAAATATTCACTAAATGAAGAAATGGATGCTACTTCTTCAACCTCACCAATTCTAATTTATTTATTTTCAGGGAGAAGCAAATAAGAATGATACAAGGAAAGCAAGCGTTAATTCCATTAGAACTCCTGGCATTATATGCATACCACTTATGACACAGTCCATTCTACTTTACACTATAGTTATTTCTAAGCAAGGTTTTTCTATTATCCTGTAAGCTCCTCAGTCCAAAACCACACTCTGACGTCCTCCTTGGAACCCAAAGAAACACCTAATATAGAATGCTTTGCACACATGAGGCATTAACAAATATTTGTTGAATGTTCAACTTATGTTTAATATAAACTTCTACCATCACGATATTACATAAATATACATACTGAGGAGAGTGCTGGTAATGAACTGCCTCATGGTGCCCAGCCTGAAGGCAGGTTTAAAGGAAATTCATCATTTATGTCAGTCAAGCCTCACGATGTACCATATCCAAGGATGCAAACAGCATCCTCACTGATTTCCTCTGGTCACTTCGTATTACTGTATACTGAAACCAAATATAAGGTAGCTTCAGAGCCGACCTGCTTATAACAAGGCAGAGATGAACTTCCCTGTGGGCAGTTCTTCTAAAATTCCTGGCTGCAGAGGTTGCTCACCCTGCTACACCTGCCTGGGCTTCAAACCCCACAGTTAAGCCTTGCCATGACGATGACTTTTGGAACTCTGTGCCATAGATGTCAGCACAATAAAGCCTTTTTGCTACCATCAGGGAAAAACTCACTGGCATAGTCCAAGAGTGATCTGTCTTGTTTTGAACTCTGTTCTGTAGATGGCATGGTACAGTAAGGTCTTATAAACAGATAATAAATTAAATCGATATTGTTGCATGTAAAATCCATTCTGAGAAGAGAAGTCTGACGGTAAAAAGGAAATAAGAAAGTATATGCAAGTCTTTATCTTTTCCACGTCATCAGTATCAGCTTCAGGAGGGAAGGGGTCTCGGATGTGTTAATTCAAATGCAACATATGGTGACGTACCCCGATGGACCCCCCAAAATCTTTGGTCAGACTGCAGTTAAAGAGATTCTAATGGTCTAATTAGGAGCAAAGTGACTTTCTTAGCAAAAGGAAAAATACCAGTCTCCTAGATCCACGACCTTTAATCACCTCTGCTGATCTGGGACTATCAAAGAGAGCATTTTCTCCCTCCTTTAAAATCAGGCCATAAATGCTCTCAAAAACTGACTCCTAAATTTCAGGATTAAGAAACACTTAATCAGCCACTGAAGTCCCAAATAGTTAGGGTGAACTCAACCGTAGCGATGATTACTAAAACACCTCTCACTTAGAAAACAACCTAATATGGAAAGAGGATCCACTTTAATCACACACAGGGGAAATAAGTTAATAAAGAACAGAAAATAGAACCTCTTTATGGGAGGATTTTTCCCTAACAAAGTATGAACCCTGGAAACTATTGCTAGAACTGCATGTAATATACTAAGAGTATGATAAGTTTACACAAGTATAAAAATAATGGTTGCCCCAGGGACTTCCCTGGTGGCGCAGTGGTTAAGAATCCACCTGCCAATGCAGGGGACAGGGGTTCGAGCCCTGGTCTGGGAAGATTCCGCATGCCGCGGAGCAACTAAGCCCGTGCACCACAACTACTAAGCCTGCGCTCTAGAGCCCCTGAGCCACAACTACTGAGCCTGTGAGCCACAACTACTGAAGCCTGCGCGCCTAGAGCCTGCGCTCTGCAACAGGAGAAGCCATGCAATGAGAAGCCTGTGCACCACAACTAGAGAAAGCCCGTGCACAGCAATGAAAACCCAACGCAGACAAAAATGTAAATAAATAAAATTTATTTATTTAAAAAAAAAATAATAGTAGCCCCAGAAGAAAAGACTTCTAGAGAGAAAGAGGTAAGGGAAGAATCCACAGAAGCATTGCTCTTTTTAACCGGTTTTAGGATCCCCAAAACTCACTCTCAGTTTTTGTCTCAGGAAAACCTTTGGGACAGGAAAAGGAAAAATACACTCATCAAGCCCCCAGAATAGTCCAGATCCTACAAAAGTTCGCTGGGAAAAAAATATTCAATCACTTAATCTAAACCACAACCTTTTGGGCATAGGTTTTATTACCTCCATTTACACATGAGTAAACTGAAGCTCAAAGTAGCAACAGAAAAATAGTGATGATGTAAGTGAAGTAAGATCACCCTGGATAACTTAGTTCCTGAAACCCCCTTTGAAGCTACCTTTTCATGCTATACACAATGTTTTCTTTCTTCCAAGGTACGTTTTCCACGTCACCTACCATTTGAGTTCCATGAGCTTATGCCTAGAGGCACACCCAGAAGTGGGAGTCATGCAAGGACAGGAGCAGACTGGGAGAGGTGAGAGCTGCCCAGCACGTGCATCAGGGGAGGTGACAGGAGATTTCTACATGGACAAGATGCTGAGTCCTTCAGCATGACGCTGTTCCCCTAACTTCTGAGATGGGCAGGTGTGAAAAGAGTACCAAGAAAGACAGCTCAGCACCCCGTCTCGCTCCACCCATGGCAGCATGTCCTAGGGGAGCAGAGCCTAACATCTGGAGCCAGACTGCCTAGGTCAGAACCCGGTTACCACTTCCCAATTCTGTAACATTGAGCACATCTCATTGAGCACAATCTCTCTGCCTAAATGGCCTTACCTGTAATAACAGCACCCACTTCACATGGTTGTTGGGAGCATGAAATGAATATATATAAAACTCTTTGAACAGTACCTGGCCAATAAGCACAATAAGTATTAGTTGTTACTGACATTGTTTCTGTATATGATATTGAATATGAAGCCCCAGCACTGGGTCATTCAACAAAAGGTACATGTAGGACATTGACAATGAACTATGAGAAATATAAAACTAACAACAAGCCCTCACACATGCCACAGACTGTTCAGACACATACCAAGTAACAGAGGTTTCCTTTTGTAATGAAAATTTTAGCTACACAGATCACAACAGTATCAACCAATAGAAGGGGAAGAGGCAGAGTAACTGGAGATCAGCAATAGAAGGTTTAAATTTTTTCCATAATGAGTGTCATATACACAGTCAGGTTATTAGCCATTTGAATTGGACTCACATCAGTGGTATGTGGTATCATTGTTCACACCTTCCCCTAAACACGATGGCATCAAATAAAAAGGAGAGGATTAAGCAGCCTTATCAGCAGAAAACACCAGGCATGGGTGCACCTTTGTAAGTAACCAAGCGTGGCCAAATTCCTTCTTTAAAAGACACAGCCTATGGCAGAAGCAGGCCACCACTAGAGTAAGAAAAAAATAACCAATTTCTCATCTAATTTTCTGAACGCTGGAGTGAGGTTAAACCACATGACATTTAGTGACACTACAGATCTCTGTGCTTACCTAGAGCTGAAAGAACAAACTCCCCCCACTGCAAAGTGAATTTTGGAAAAAGCGTTGACAACAGTGAGAAAAGAACTCTGTCCTTTCCAGCCAATACAACATTAGATTTATAAAACTGCTGCCTCTGTTGCTGGTGAGTAATCCTGCCACATTGTTCCTGTATATGAAAATTAATAGGACAGATGCTGGCTGCAAGGTTCACTGAAATTCAATGTAAGGTTTTTTTCTTTAATGGCAGTAAGAACAGAGGTATCCTTCTGTGTCCAAACTGAAAGCTCATATAGAATAAAAACATTTATAGTTTGCTATATCTCTGTTAATATACATCATTTATAGTAGATTTTAAGATACAGACAATTTTTGTGTCTCAAAAATCTTAAAACCATTTCTCATCATCTGGAACATCCTATGAAATCTAGGTTTTGGTAGGACTGCCATCTACGGCAGCTGCTCGTCCACTAGTACTTAGAGGGTAAAACTTGCCTTGACAATGCAGAAAGAGGAACTGAACAAACAGGGAGAAAAAGGAATGTTCACTCATACAGCTTGTCCTATCAATAAGATCAAAGGCATACCTTTATCTATGTGTCTAGTTACTCATTAAGCAAATTTCTATCAAGTGTCTACTATGTTTCAGATATTGAACAAGATGCCATGGAAAAAAAGGTTTGTTTCCTGGCCTCAGGAAGCACTCAGTCTAGCTGAGGAAGATAACAAACTATAAATTATACTAGAGTAACATGCATTAGGATAAAGGTACAAGAAGGAGTGGGGTAGGTGGGAGGGGGTAGGCGGAACATGATGGTCAATGATTCTTTGAAGAGGTTATCAACCCACAGTCTTGTGGTACGCAGAGTTTAACTTCTTCCATTGAACTAAACCTCTCACGACTAAAATAAAAGGATTTAGAAAGGGGTAGAAACGGCTGCATTGGATGTGATGTGGACCCATCAAGTCATTTTGTCGCATATTAATTTAGATCCAGGGGTGGGGAGAAAACAAGCACTTAGCACACTTACCAAGAGTAATGATAAGTCAGGAGCACCTGACCTAAAACAAGCTTATCTACAGAAAATTTGCATAAAGCAAATATGACTGGTGTAAGTGAACCTATGAGTAACTAGTGGTGCCCAAGTGATCCTAAGAGAGAATAATCCTTATTGAGAAGCCAGATAAAAAATCAGGTTAACCAGAATGGGTAGGAGTATTTGTCCAACCGTCAGGGGACCTAGGGATCCTTTTCCGACCATTAACCACCTGTCAGTCATGTGCCCTTGGGTAAATCAATCACTTTCAGTCTGGGAACCTCAGTGTCCCTGTATGAAATGAGGAGGTTTGACAAGATTAGGTTTTCAAGCTGTGCAGGAAGGGGAATGGGAGGGGACAGAGCCAGGTGTCCACCTCTGTCTCTGGCACACACTGGAGCTAATTAGGGAAGCTTCTCCCGGAGGACATGGGGAGAGATGTTATCTTGAAAATCACTGAAGGAGATTGTCTCCGAAATCCTCTGGAGCCCTGATATTATCTGAATGTATGGGCTACTCTCTACATCTTCAAAATGTAAAGAGAGCAAGGAAGATAAGGTAATGATTCCCTGAATTATCTGCAGTCTGGTATTAGCATGAATTTTTAAATTGTTTTTAACTTGATAAAATAAAGTATTTCTCTTACACCTGAAATTAAAGGGACAAATGGCTGGCATCTTAAATTATTATCGCTGAAGGTCCGTTTTTCCTTAAGCGTTAACAAAACCACAAGTTGCCAAACATAGTAGGCTGGCACTTTTTTCTGGTTTACTTTCTGGGTTTGGTTCCATGTTTGCCTTATACATGTGGATTGTGCCCTAAAAACAGCCAAGTTATTGAGCTCCTTGTTTCTTCCTTCTGATCCATTTTCCACATTTCTGGCCTCAAGAAAATTCTTGCTGTGGTCCAAATTGTTTTCAGGGTTCCTCACTGTCTACACGTTCAAGTCCAAACTGTTTAGAGTGGAGTGCGTACAAGACCCTCCATGACCAGCTACTTTCTACCTGTCTATCCCGGGCTCTTGCAAGACCCAACCCACCCTGAACTACAGAAGTTCCTTCAAAGTACCATAGTCTTCCAAGCATCCACTGTGTCTGCCCAGAATGCCTCCCACTCTTACCTTGTTGACAAATAAGCCACTCATCTTTCAAATCTGTTTCATCATCACTTCCTCAGCAACAGAATGAACATTCCTTCCTTTGAGATCCACCTACAGTTTTAAAACTGTACTGCAAATCTAATAACCAGAAAACTCCTTGAAAGAAGGGATTCAAATTTGTCTTTGAATGTCCATAACTTATCACAATGCCCAACACATACTAGGCAGCCTAAAATATCTGCTTAATGTACATGCAAACATGAGTGAATGAATAAATGCTAAGCCAAAATAACTAAGAATAAAGCACATGTCACACTTAAAAGAAACATGGCTATTTGGAAACTGAAAACATGCCTCTCCACAATGGCTCTGCAGCATCCTCTCCCTTTTCTTATCGTGTTTGTATCCTACCCAGCACCTAGCAAAGAGATACAAACCTATTAGGTGCTCCAAGATACTAAATGATAGAAGAACACCCCAATGACAGCAAATATGTAACCATCCTCATAGTAAGAAAACTGGATCGGTGAGAATATTTCTGAGTTTGAGTGTGTATGTGTGTGTGCGTATGTGCGCATGCTTTTCCACCTGAGGGCTGGAAAAACCAATCTTCCATGTCACTGGGGCGGAAGATCAAGTACCAAGCATGACTAAATGATGTGAGGTCAGAGTAAGATATCCTATTTGCTACAAAGTAGCCAAATTATACTCGGATGAAAAGGAGAGACGAAGGCAGGGCTCAGGTATAATGCCGTCAGACTTGGCTGGGTAGGAAGGAGACTGTATTATTTTATATGCTGATATTTTTTTCCTGGAGGGAATTTTAATGTTTCTATTTTATCTGAATGAAAAGAAAAGTAGAAAGATAGAAAATACCCCATTTGACTTTTTCCTTCTTCACAGATGATTTATCTTACTGAAAGAGCTTGCACTTGAGCCAGCTCCATCAATGTATCCTCCGTGTTCTATGACTACAGTTTACTGGCTGTCTTTGTCACTGCATTTGGAATGGGACCACTGCAAATTGAAGCAAGTCATTTTTTTTTTTGCGGTACGCGGGCCTCTCACTGTCGTGGCCTCTCCCGTTGTGGAGCACAGGCTCCGGACACGCAGGCTCAGCGGCCATGGCTCACGGGCCCAGCCGCTCCGCGGCATGTGGGATCTTCCCGGACCGGGGCACGCACCCGCGTCCCCTGCATCGGCAGGCGGACCCTCAACCACTGCGCCACCAGGGAAGCCCGAAGCAATTCATTTTGCCCATCACCTTGATACTAAATTTAGGCCCCACAAGTTTTCTTAAATTGTTTATTGCTGCATTTGTACAATCATTTGTCCTTTTCCGCATGAACACAATGTGAGCTCATTTTCTCTTCTTTGCAGGGACACTCCACTTACGAGGGGCCCTCCACAAAACAATTCTGTGATTCTAGACCATTCTTCACATTGGCCTTGGGAGATCAACTATTTGGCTCCTTGCCCTGCTGGCCGCCTCCCCAGAGGGCCACAATCCCATCCCTATAACTTCACGGGAAATGCTTCACTCATGAGATACCTGAGTAAGGCAAGTGAAGCTGACTAGCCGTGGGTATAGTATTTCTATGTCTTAGACAAGTGATATTTTTGCCTTTCCTCAAATACATTTTCTGTTTCCATTTTGTTACTGACTGGGAATATAAAATGCAATTCGGGCCAAACAGTTGAAAAGAGAGAGAGTGGGCTACTTTGTGCCCTAAAACATCTCGCTCAAAAATAAGGGAGCCTAAAGGGAAAAAGGCTTTCCAGTTTGGGCACCGAAAAGGATATCCCTGACTTGTATCCTAGCGTGTTTAACCATTTTATATGGCTAGACATTATTCTCCTTTTCCATCACTAGAGAATTGCAAAATAATGCAATACAGAACACTAGGAATAATGATCCATTCCTTTGGGGAAATAAAGCACAAACATACACAAAAACAGCAATAAAGGAAAAATGTTTCATTTCTTTGTGGCTGAATTTCCAGCTCTTATCATTTGACACTTTTGATGCAAACATTTGTTTTGAGTCGGGGAAAAGAAGTAATTACCACTGAATTCGCAGCAGGGACCAGTGGGATTCTTACCTAGGACAAGAATTGGGAAGGATCAGTGAACAAAGGACGGGCAGAGAATGAACAAAACTTAAAAACAATAAGGCTTTTAAAATTATAAAGCTAAAATAATTAATTCAACTTAGGATATTAATAACTGTATGGAGATCAAAAAATAGATGTTGAAACAGCATTTGCTAAAATTTAAATAGATTCTTGATAAAAATACATAATAAAATATTTATATCTCAATCTAAAAGACAGCATTATGTTTCAGTGGGATGTCTGGACCTTTCTGAGCTGAAATAAGGAAAAACAAAACATTGCCCCAACTTTCTATACAGTTTAACTACTTCTAGAGGAAATACTGAATACAATTAGGCCAGAGAAAGAAAGGGCATAAAAATTGAAAAGGAAGAGATAAAATGAACATTATCTATAGATTTACACTTGGGACCTTGGAAATATACAAGAATCAATTGCTAAAATGTTACAAAAATCAGATAATGCAGCAGGTCCAAAGTTAATATACACAAGTGGATAGCTTCTGTTTATACAAAGATCCCACTTCAAGGGCATAAAAAGGATAATGTGGGAATAAAATAAACAATGAATGTGTCATATCCACTGGAGGAAAACCGTAAAACACTGCCAGAGGACCCAAAAGAATGCTCAAACAAATGGAAAGGCATACCATGTTCTCAGCTAGAAATAATCAACATCACTTGGATATTTCTAAATCAATCTTGACATGACCCTAAAAAAAATAACAATAGAACTTGTTTTGGAAACAGACAAGCTGAGTCTAAATTTCTTCAGGAAAAATAATTAAGAATGGTGGAACAGTCTGAAAACCAGGAATGCAATGAAGGGAGAACAGTCCTACATTATATTAAAATATATATAAAATAATTAATATAAAATAATTAATACAAGTGATACCAGCAAAAGAGACAGATTTCATGAGACTACAAAGTAAGATACAGTTTCAGATACCAATTGAAATTTGGTACGTGATAAAGATGGTATCTCAAATATGTGGAGAAAAGATGGATTACTTAATAAGTGATACTGAGACAACTGGGTCGTCATTTAGAAGACAAACATTATTTAAGTCATACTTTACATCTTTAGGATAAATGCCAAATGGATTATGGTAAGTATTGTTTATTCTCAGAATAGGTAGGATCTTTCAAATTATGACAAAGCCAGAAGCTATAAAAAATACTGGAAGTTATTTGCATAAAAATTTTAAATTTCTCTATGGTGAATACCAGCAAAAGCCAACTGAAAGGACAAACAATAAACTGAAGAAAATATGTGCATTCTGTTTGTGAGATATGTATTTCCCCCAATAGACAGAAGCTCCTATAAATGAGTAACCAAAACAAAACAAAACAGAAAACTGATGGAAAATGGACAAAGTATACAAACACATTTCACAGGAAAACACAAATGGTTTTATGGACATATAAAGATGATAACTCGTTCTAGGAAGAAAAATGTGTATTAAGACAATACTGAGTTGTTTTTTGTTGTTGTTTTTTACTTATCAGAATGGTAAGGATCAACCAGTCTGATAACACATTGGGTTGATAAGGACAAAGAGATTATATTATGGATTGCCGGTGAAGATATAAAATCATGTGGCTCCTAGGACAGCAATTTATAATATTTATCAAAATCTAAAATGCACACACACCATTTGACCTAACGCTTTCATTTCTAGGGGTCATCCTCCAGATACATCTGCACACATGGAAATTATAAACATGCAAGGCAGTTCACTACAGCGCTGCTTTTAAGAGAAAATGTTGGAAGAAAGTAAATACCCAGCAATAGGGGTTTCATTAAATAAACTAAGGTTGATAGTGCACTTGCTTTAAGAGTAAACTCTGTGTACTCATTTGGAAAGAGCTCCAAGATAAACTGCTTAGTGAAAAAAAAAAAAAAAAAAAAGAATGTGCAGAGCAATGAACATGATATCCTAGTAATTGTTTAAAAAGAGAACAAAACATTTTTACACACTTAAAATATCTAAATATCTGAAAAGATACATAATGAAACTATAACCATTCCCTTTGGAGAGGGGAATCAATGGCTAAGAAACAGGGATGGGAAGAGAACTTTACTTTGCCCCCTCTGATCCTAGTAGGTGTGTAAACTATGTGTATATGAGAACACATGTGTAAACATGTTAACATATGGCCTATTCCATAATTATGAAACTTAAAATAAATATCAAAATAAGCCACATTTTAATTCAAAAATTTAGTTTTTGATTGCAATGCTTTTATAAACATAAGCATGGCCCTACCCAAAATAATCTTAAATTAAAATACTATATTTCAAGAAAACTTTTTCAGGTTTTGATGGGAGGAATAGTGGACTAGAAGCCAAGAGATGAAGTTTCCAGGCTGAGGTTCATTGCTTTTCTTGCTCTTGGCTCTAGATTCAACTAAAATAAAATGAATATGTTGCATATTACAAACTCTAAGGTCCCATCCTGAGCTAACAGATTGGACCTGTGCTATAAGGTTGCCACTAGCGTGTGGCTATTTCAATTTAAATTTCACTTTAAATTATTTAAAATTCAACTTTAAAAGTCTGTTCCTCAGTTGTGCTAGCCACATTTCAAATGCTTAATAACCACATGTGGCAAGTGGCTACCTCATTGGCCAGTGCAGACATGGAACGTTTCCATCAAAGAAATTTATATTGGACACTGCTGTCCTAGACTCTATAAACCAGGATGATTGTTTAATATATGACATTATTTGATACAGGAGAGTTACCACAGAAGGGAAGGGCATGTACCCTCTTCCTTGTATATGTTTATACAGGTTAATGTGGGTGAAGAGAATATCAAGGGCAATTCTAATGAGGAAACTACACCATTAAAGAGCAATATACAGCCTAAGGGGCTTGTGAAGAAATGACCACAAGCCAGGCTGGGTGATTCTGATGAATCTGAATCCACTTATCCACTCACCTGGGTCTGATAACCCAAGCTGTGAAATCACGTCATTATCCATCATTATCATCACTGAAATATCAAACATCTTCTACCGTATAGCCATCTCCTGTTTCCTTTTAGCTTACCAGATTTGATGAGGCTCAACATGATTTTCAGTTTAGGACACAGATAAACAAATGACATATACACACTGCTATATATACAGTAGATAACTAATAAAGACCTACTATATAGCACAGGGAACTCTACTCGATACTCTGTATAGACCTCTGTGGAAAAAGAATCTAAAAGAGAGTGGATATATGTATAACTGAATCACTTTGCTGCACACCTGAAACTAACACAACATTGTAAATCAACTATACTCCAATAAAAATTTAAAATAAAACAAACTACAGATTCTCAAACCAGCTAACACACTAACCAATCTTCAAAAGGGTGTACTTTTCTAAGTGATGAGATAGTGCAGGGCACGCGCTATTTGACATAAGTAATGATCATTAGTTGTGGACTCCGGGGTGAGGCAGCCCTGAGTTCCAATTCTGACTCTACTATTAATTAGCTATGTGACTTGGCAAGTCATGTAACCATAGTCACATTTTATAAAATGTGTTAATAGCTCCTACCTCATAGATTTGTTGGCAGAGAGATAAATATATGCAAAGGACGTAGTACATTGGCATGTAATAAGTACTCGTTAAATGGTACTATCAATAACGCTCCATATGTTTTTTAAATGGTTGCCTGGTCCTCATGGTATCAATATTAACTAGCAATAATAGCATATTACTAATATGTATTAACTTCAGACCATTTACAAGATAGAAAACACACTATGTGACCTTCAATTTTTGTAATTCTAAAGGCAGAGAGGAAAGTTAGGTGCTGAAGACTAAATGTCCGGTGACATAGCCTGGGTATACAACATGCTCCTGAAATAAATCTGGTACAACCAATGGGAATGGGTAGGGGAAAGCAAAAAAGAGTCATCAAACCACTGAACAGAAGGATATTAAGCATTTTTGCTTACTGGTTTATATGTGTATAATATACATAGCATCTTCTACAGATTCACTGCTCAGGCAAGAAGACTGGTTTTTGTCCTGCTACATTAAAAATTAAATAAGGGCTTCCCTGGCCGCGCAGTGGTTGAGAGTCCGCCTGCCGATGCAGGGGACATGGGTTTGTGCCCCGGTCCGGGAGCATCCCGCATGCCGCGGAGCGGCTGGGCCCGTGAGCCATGGCCGCTGAGCCTGTGCGTCCGGAGCCTGTGCTCCGCAACGGGAGAGGCCACAACAGTGAGAGGCCCGCGTACTGCAAAAAAAAAAATAATTAAATAAATAAAACTTCTGTGTTTGGGGGGTGTGTGTGTGTGAGTGTGTGAGGGAGAGGGAGAAAGATTTTCTTTTTGCAAATCCTTATGAAAATCAATGGCTCCACAAAGTCAGATTACTGATGTGGATTTGGTGTCACATGGTTGGCTGATGTTTAGCTAACTGGCAACCTTCAGAGGGAGATGGCAGACCACAAACATATTTGCCAAGAGCTCATGAGTAAAATTAGTGCTAGGACAGGTTTAAATCATGCTTTACTCATGGCGCCTCACACCACTGCACTTATTAAGAACAGGCAATGGTTTTTGAAACATGTCCAGATTTCAAGAACCTACCTGCAAGCCAGCCCAGGAGGGTTTTACTTTTACCTGAGCCAAACACAGTCATGCTGGGTGAAAATATCTCCCCTACTGACTTGCCAAAATGTCTAAAATCTCCACTGTTGGGAAACTCTTTGTCTTGAAGCCTAGAGAAACTTGCTAAAACTTGAGTTAGTTCCCTGGGAGTTAACCCACTTGCACCTGCTACGGGATGAGCAAGAGGATTTTACCAAATGTCATCTAATTCACATGAGATCACGGAGCACAACTCAGGACACAGGGGATGAAGAAAATCCAAAAATGGCACAAGGGTTTTTGCTGTGTAGAGAACAGAACACTGAAGAACTCAAGCAAAAGTGGGTTTGCCCAGGCCAATAATTATTGGGGAATTTTAGCTAATGGTGGTTCTTTCCCTTTAGCTGTCATTTTAACAAAAATCTATTGAGCCATCACTGGTGCTCATGGAACCAGGCATAGGCATAGGCTACTCTCGATAAAATTTCCCAAACAAATTCACAGTTTCGTGTGCTTATCTGCATCCGTCTTGAAAACTAACTTGCCAAAGATGTTCTTTTCAGAAATCATAATCACTCCAGACTATAAACTCTCCAAGGCCAAGGCTAAGGTTTCACCGCAGGACCTCTACATGTTAGGCATCTGTTGCTTCCAGAGAGATGTTCCTGAAACCATCAGGGAGCCATATGCTTTTCTGAGCTATACGTGGGCAGCGTAAACTTACCCATTGGATATGAACATCAGCATAGCCTGTGTGTTAAAAAGGCACTGAGATTTTAAGCTAACCAAGCAAAAAACATTTCCTCCCTCTCCCTTTGCCTAATTTCCCACCCTTCTCCACCATGTGCCTTTCACAACAATGTCCCTTCCAACAGTCTCTTCACTTGTCCATGACTGCGCTATCTGCCTCTAAAGGGAAGAGGTGGGGGGCTGAGTCACACTGAGGTTTTCAGGTGGCTTTTAACCTTTGTTGGATGATGTGGGGATGCCGCAGCTTTGCGAAGCTGGCTTCTCTGCCTGGTGGCTTCTTCCTAAACAGATAAAGTTCTCAGGTTCTAGTTTTTAAAGAAGGCTCGTTTGCAATCAAGTCACCTTGAAACACCTGCAAAAGGTGAACTGATTCCCAGATAAAGTACACAAGAAATGGCCATAGACTCTGGACTGTTTGCAATTTTAATAACAAGAGTTTGAAGACAATAAGGAACTACAACTGAATCTTTCACATGTGTGACAAGGTCAAGATCACATTGCAATAAAGAGAGCCCATTCAAAGGAATCTCTCCTACCTCTGCTCTAATTTTGGCTCTGGGAAGAAGTAAGATAACACTGTTGAAAGAAATACAAGGTAACAGAGTTTATGCAAGAAAGGGATGAGGGAAGACATAATAAAACCATAAAATGTCAGCCATTCTCCGCCACCATGGCCACCATGAATAAAATCTAGGGCATTCAATGGCTAGTTTATTTCCCATCTCGACTTTTAAATTCAAAGCAGAGTACCACTAAAAATAAGCCTTACACCCCAACTGCAATTGGGGATTCAATAAGTCACATCTGAAGATGCATCTCAAGCCAAAGCTCTTTTCCTAGCTAGGAGACCTTGGATTGTACGAGGTGAATGTCTCTATTAAGGCATTATAATAGAGATAAGTACATAGAAACGTGTTAAAGAGCAAGTAAGAGAAGAAGAGGGGCCCTGCATGAGAGGAACAACAGATGAAAAATATAGTCATCATTGTCAGCCTTTAAAACTGTATCACCTGAACGTATTCAGGTCCGAGCTACATCCTAGCTGACACTGGTTAGTGTACAGGTGGCCTCTGAGTGGATGCATCACTAAGGCACAGGGTTTGTATGCTGATCTCCAATGAGCCACAGGGAGCTATGATCAAGCTGGAGCTTTCTTCTGGGAGGAGAGGCAATCTCAGCTACTGTTCTGAGTCTTCCTTCCCACCTGGAAAAGATTCCAAACTGCCAATATAAATCCCAGAAGAGCCAGTCCTTTCCACAGAGAGAGAATGCCCAAAATTAACCCTGTCACTAGCCCCAGATGTTTCTTCTTGTCATTAGCAGGCAAGGTTTCACATATTATGACTATTACAGTGATAAATCAATTACTTCTCAGAAATCTTAAAACTGCTCCACATCTGTCTTAAGAACTGTTTGAAGCTCTATGACATTCTGAATATAGCACAAAGCTCTGTGCTCTGTCATTTCCCCTGAAATCTCCAACTCTTTGAGAATCGTGTGCAAACTATATACTATTTTAAAAATGAATCCTTGTAGAGACAGTTGATAGGTTTTGACTGTCTTGTATTCACTGCTCTTTCTTTGGGTAATGATACCCAAATCATCACTTAAGCATCCATTCTCCACGTAGTGTTTTGGCAGAAGCTGACGCAAGTTCCAGCTGTAAAAAGGTGGAGGTATTTGGGGTTGAAGACTCAACCTAACCAGCATCATCTCACCACTAGCCATCATGATCAGTTCGGCATAGGCATATGACTTAAAATGGCCTAATTAGATCGAAGCCCAGAAATTTCTTCCAAGATTACAGGAAGAAATATGTTCTTCCCTGCTGTATTCGAGCAAGATGATAATGACCAATTTAGCAACATGAAAACAAAACCATCATAAAGCCAAACCGTCACTAGAGCCAAAGCCAAAGAACTAGATTGAAATGGAGAGACGGCAGATCTTGATCACAATGTTGCAACCACTAAGGCAAGCCTCACCGGAAATTAGCTTTACCTCCATGATCCAATCATCTTCACTGGTTAAGCCAATGTGATACTTTCCTATTACCTGCAATTGAAAGCGTCCCAGCTGATCCCAGCATCTAGTGGGAGATGTTTTCAAAAGACCAAATAGGTAGCAAGTAAGTATGTACATACACACACACACATATACACAAATGTGTGGTTCAAAGATAAACTTTTTTAAATGATTAAATAAGGACATGCCAAGCAATATTTTTCTTCTCTTAGTAACTACTCTTTTGGTTTTATTTTTAATTTATTTTTTGGTGGCTATCATTCATCATATCCTGGAAAAGACTGATATAATAGTCTCAGCTAATGGTGGCTTGTACTGGCAATGGCTGGCTGGGATACTATTTTGATGTGAAATGGAAAATCGCAAGAAAGTTCAAGCAACCAGGAAGAGAAGTTTCGATCTATCAGATTTGGAGTGAACTCTGCCCAAACACACCTCCCCAGGATCTAGTGAGAAACGGAGGTGTGCAGTGGGATTTGACCCACTCTGCAGAAGATAATCCATCCAGATGAGAACGTGAGATCGACAAATGGCTCCATCATCGCAGCGCGTGCTACCTCAGCTGCCTCTTGTGCACCAATCCCTCTCTGGCCTTATCACCTGCCAGTCCAGCCAATCTCCATGAAACAAAAGGAGCCGTTTCTAGGGGGGAGTAGGTACCTATACAGACATGCATGGAGACAGGCAACCCTGCAGGGATGCTCTCCACCAGCTGGATCGGATGTCCCACTCCACTCAGCACTAACAGGATTCTAGGACCACAGTGGTTTCGCATTGTATCAAATACCCTTCAGAAAGCCTCAGAGAAGACCGTCCCTACCTTTCAAATAAACAATTATGGAAATACACAAATTTGGAAATTAAGTTGTAACCATAAGACATCAGGCAGTGGATGGGATTTCACTAAAAACTGAAAAACTTTACCCATGATATATCACAGATACGGTCTGTCAGTCTGCTATTCCTTTTTGCTACGTGGTACCCGACTGTCATGATAATGCTATCCATTTGTAGCTTGGAGTACAGAAGGTGCAAAATCTTTTGTCGAATGAACTCTCCAAGTTTACTGAACACAAGTTAAGTGTCTAGCGATGTATCAGTGAAAGGGAAAAGCAAAAATAAAGGTGCCAGAAACACTAATCTCTCTCGAGGAGTTTCCAATTGAGAGAAAACAACAAAAGACCATGAAAAATTCAACACATCTGCCTGAAAGATGTATTGACGAACAAGGTTACAAAGGACTACGAATGTATATGTGTTAAGAGAATTCTAGAAAGACAGCCTGCTCAGAGCTGAGAGGGGCTAATCAGAGAACTCTCCAATGAAGGAGGCGAGCTTTTCATCGATTCCTGAAGGCAGTGGATTTAGCTGGAAAGCCAAAACCCAGCATTCCTGGAGAAGAAAGACAAAATCTTCAGAGAGGTCCCATCTCTTCTCTTCGCTCACCACTGTAGCTCTGGTAACCAGCACAGTACCTGCTACTAAATTAGACATTCAATAAATGTTGAATAAATGACCTGCACCCAATAGGCATTTTTTGAATAAATGAATAAGTAAACAAATTCTCTTCACTAGTAGACATGACAATTTATCTGCAAGATCACCAGGAAATCCAAGGACTGGTTCTAAGAATATATGCAGAAAGGGAAGGGTGTTGGTAAAGCTGGATTCATGCTTAAAAAAGAAAAAAGAGTTTGACCTGCAAGTACAAAGGCAAAGGAGTAAGTTGAAAATAGCACGGGGGAGGTCAAAACTCTGGCAACAGGTGCCACCCACTACGTAATTCTCAGCGCTGCCCTGATCTGCTGTTTTGCTGTCTGCCAGGGCAGCTGATGCCGCTAGACAGAGCGCCAGCGGTGTTTACACCAGAGGAGACCATCTGGAAACGTAATCAGAGACCTGAGCCTCCGGGGATTATTGGACCCAGCCGAGCATGAAAGGAAGATTTGTGCCCAGAGCTCTTTGGTTCTGTCATGACCTTAGCTCCATGCAGCTATAATTTTGACCCTTTAATGTAACGAAATCAACTATAGTTACTTTCGCAGGCGCCAGCCAAGTTAATTGTCATCAAAGAGCAGGAATTATACTGAAGCAGGTAGCAAGCGGCAAAAAACAATGGCTATTTTGCAAAGATAAACACTCATCATCAAATATTGACCAGAGGAGTTTTTGTCATGGAAATTCTATAGAACACATGTGGTATACAATGTCATAAATACGCATCACACACAATGTGACTTCAAAATGGAATCATATTGGAAAATACCTGCAGGAGTCTTCCAAAATAGCTGAGCACTCATAGAAACTTTGGACTTTCCTGGCCTTACTGGCTCTCTGATAATGCATTTGGCAGAAATAGCCTTCACAGGCTCAAATCATTCTATGCTTGCACTATCATATATTCTTCAGTTTTAAAAATTAAATTTCCTGCTGCCCACAGATTCCTTTGGGACATCACTTAATTTCTTTAAATCCTAAGCTAAGACTAATTTTCTGGCCGGATGCTATGGATGTAAGGCTGCGTCCTCAGTATGCTAAAGTGTAGACCAGCTTATATAGAAAGATTTCTATACAGCTGACCGCAAACACTCAGTCACTTGGGGAACAGATACACAATTGAGCTTAATGAAGCAACAAAAGCCACCCTATCGAAACAAACAATCAAATAAAATGAAAAGGGAAATAAAAGAGAAAACTGAAAGCAGAAATAATTTATTTTTGTGTTGAATGAAATCAGCCTAGGAAGGCTACCCAAGTGTTACCAGAGAAAAATGATATTTATGACAGCCGGTCTTCAATTTCTTGATAGTTCATCACCTAAAAATCATGCTACCCAAGCTCAGTTTCTTACATATAGAATTTTAACCATGCCGCTGTTATTTATCTTGTCCAACTGATTATGCAAAAGTCTATTATTCACCCATTAAAATTCATACCAAACTCCATGTTATTTTGTAAAGAGAAAAAAGATCACCTCCCCAAAAGATGAGGTGATCTTCTTTTCTCCCAGTGACTGTGAGAGACCATATGGAAAAGTCTTACTCAAACGGCCATTACTCTTCCATGACAAATAGCTTGCATAATTGGAACAGTCAGAACTAAGGCTGCCCAAAGAGCAGGGGAAAACTACCCCACACTCCTTTCCTTTTTTCAAGTAAAATATCTAACACTAAAAACACTTTAGCTGGTGTATAAGCACTGCTTTATTAGCAAGATACTTCAATTACAAAAGTAATCAGCTGCATAAAAAAATGTAAATTCGCACGTTCTGTTGTGATACTCTGAACCAGAAGAACCAAGACACAATTCTTGCAAAAGAACCAGCAAATCCACTGGCCAAAGACTTCCATAGGCCCTCAGCTCAATTTCACTTAGCCTTTAGGTCACTGCTGCAGCCCAGTGAACAATTCTCTTTCCAGCGGGTTTCTAAACTTATTAAGAGTGTGTATCAGTTAGGATTAGGTTTAGCATCATATAGCTGAAAGAAAGAAAAGGGAAAAAAACTAACTTATGCATAATATAATAGCATTTCTTTCTCATATGAAATAGGTCCAGAAAGAGGTAGTCCTGGGCTGAAATGGGACAAGCAGGTCATCAGGGGCCCACCCAAACCCCTTCTAACTTCCTACTCCACACCCAAGCACTGGTTTCCATCCTCCAGGTCACCTCATGACCCAAAACAGTGCCTGAAACTCCACCCCCAGATCGTTATTGCAGGCCAGGAGGAAGAAAGGTGCAAAGGCTAATTGCATCCCTCCCAGCTGAATGTGATCCCTTGGGAAGACTTCCCAAAAGTCCTGTAGAAAACTCCTACTTACAGCTCATTCAACTGAGTCTCAAGGTTTCACCAGGCTGTAAGAATAGGCAACACAGCTTCTCATCCCAACTGACAGTGCACACAGCTCAAAAGGAGGATTCTATTTCCAGGGAAAACATGGAGTGTGGACAGTGAGAGTGAACGGGTATTCTGTGTCTGTGTCACAGGGGGTGCTTCTAGGTGTATGGGCAATAGCTAGAGATGAACTTGAACTTCAAAAATGGATGACGTAAGTTGACTTGTCTTCCAAGATGTCTGTCTGTCTCTACCTATCTCTTTTTTCCATTATCTTATCCTCTTGTGTCTCTTCATTATCTTGAACAAGTACCTTCCTTCTCTGTGCCTCAGTTTCTTCTTCCAGAAGATGGGGATGACAATAGCCCTGATCTAAGGTTGTTCTGAGGATAGATGTGTTAATATAGTGTTAGATATTTTTTTAATTCTTCTGCTCAGCTACTCTCCCTTCCCTGGTTTTTTAATTTATTTCCATCTCCCTTATAACAGCAGCTATACGTGGGAAACATTGCAAAAAAAAAAGTTGCTCTATGCATTAACAGTCTGCACCCCTGGTTTTCAATTTTTACAAGTGATTTTTATCTACGTGGTTGCATTTAATAAAAATAATTGACACATAAAATCTACAATATCACTATGTTTTTTTTCCTTTCACATGGTTACTGCTTGTTTTTCTTCTGTGCCTCAATGACGCTCAGTAGAAAAATATTTAGGTGAGGTAGAAGGAATGTTTAAAAAAATCGCTCTCCCTAATGTTCACATATGTGTGTGTGTGTGCACACTGAAACTCACTACAAGCCCAACAATTGCCTAATGCTAACGTTTAGCTAGTATATTTAGCAAGTGGTATACTTTCTTTGCTCCTTATTGAACATAACTTACTTTCATTAATTATTTTGTTCACAAAACAATCAGCCTTACATCTTTCTGCAGATATGGATACATTTACTTTAATCATCTTTTCTGGCCACACCCCAGGGCTTGTGGGATCTTAGTTCCCCAACCAGGGATTGAACCTGGACCCTCAGCAGTGAGAGCACAGAGTACTAGCCACTGGACCACCAGGGAATTCCTTTAATCATCTCTTAAGAAAAAATTCAAAGGGATTTTGGCAAAAATCAGGCAACAAGATACACAAAAGCCACTTGTTCGGTTGTCAACCGCGAGGCTTTTTTGATCACGGCCTACCTGGAGGTAGGGGCCATTGATGAGAATCCATTAGTGACACGTGGGAACAACAGAGCCGCTTGGAAAAGCCATTTGGAAATGGTAAAAGTTATTTTCGATATATTTATTTTGCCTTACAGGCCTCTTCAGGAATTCAAAGCAGCTTCTGCCCCCCACCGAGGCCCAGAGATAGAAGAGAAACTGCTAAAATCTTACAATTACACACAGAAAGCACAATGTCAAGTAGACCAACAACTTTGGAGTTAGATACACGTGTATTCAGAGCTCCTACATCTTCCGGGTTGTATGTCTTTATGCTTAGACTTTTATTTTTAATGTCTTCAAATTATCCTATTTTTCAGTCTCTATTTCCCATTTAAAAATGGGAATAATGATAGCTACCACATGAAGATTTTCATGAACATTCAGTAAGGCAACGTAAGTGAAAATTCCCAGCCCAGATTGCAATAACCAGAAGTTATTTTTCTTTCTATCCATAGAAAGTATAAGTATGGCATATATTTGGTCACTATGCTATCACTGTCAAAGTGTTATGAGTTTATTTGTTTAGTTTATTTATTGTGGACAAAGATATTTCCTGAAGTCCAAAGGCACGTGTCAAGATCTGCTCTGAACTTTTCCAATATCAACACATTTGCAATTATTGAACTGACCTGACCAGAGGTTAAATATACCACAAGACCAACAGTGGAGACACTGGTTTAAAAACAAACCAAGTATTCCAATAAAAGTGCTACAAAAAGAAACAATGCAGTGTTCAAGCTGCCAGCCAACTACAGTTCATACAATTTTATTATAACACAATTGAATGTACAATGAATTGAGTGGGACACCCCTTAAATTTTCTGTAACCAAAATCGTCTTGATTTGGGGGTAACATTAGTATCAACTGCAAGATGCCTACAGCAGACTGTTAATTAGGTCAACGGTCAGTGTGGGGTTACTGATTTAAAAGAGATCCTGCCAATACATCCTCATCCTGCTGACACTGTTCTGGAGTAGGAAATCAGTCACTTGGTGCTAAAACCAGGAAAAAAAAAAGTAGAAGAACAGGGATTCAAGTGAACATAAACAAAACTACTACGAAAATACCCTTGGAAATAATTGTGAGAAAGGGTTCCATCTCTCCTGGTTGTCAGAGACTCTATATTTATTTGCTTCTATATCTTTTCTGCAATTGTTCCCTTAAAAATGTCAGGGCCAATATTTGTAGCCACCTGAATTCATAGAACATGGCCCTCTCTGTTGGCTTCTTGAGTATCAAGGAAAATATTGACAGTAAAACCTTGCCTGAGATTGCTACTAAAAATAAAATTCATCAATTTCCCATGCCATTGTTATTTGTCTCCTGAGGCTGTTTCTATTTGCAAAACAAGACACCTTCTTCTAACATGCCTGCATATAAAACCGAAATCTAGACTTCCAGAAAAAAAGTACAGAAACAAGAATGCAAGAACTCTGAGTTTGTTTCCAGCTTCTATATTAAATCATTATTTCATCTCCATGAGACCAGGGCCTGCCTTTTGCTTTAAGTGTCAACCTATTACATAAAATGAAGTAAAAACACTTTGCCTTTCAGAAAGCTCTAATACGATTGGTAGGCACAGAGGCTGTTGTGGTATTACTGTTTGCAAATATTCACTGCCTCTCCTTGGAGAAGAATTTTCTACTTCCTCAGCCCGTAAGTGTCAGGTTTTTCCTTTGGACTTGTTTAGATCAGTGGAATGTGAGCTGAAGTGACACACGTCGCTCCTAGGAAGATGCTTCAGGAGTCTCACAAGAGTTGTTTCTCCCTCTGCCATGACTAGTAATGTTTAAGATAGTGGCCGCTACGTCAAACTGGGTCTAAGTGAAGATGACAAGCAGAAAAACTACAGATGACCCACAAAGGACGCATCGGAGTCTTTCCTTATTTGTGTAAGTCGCCGAGATGCAGGGGACATCTCTTACCAGAGTATTACACCAAGCCTATCAAAACCTACACATAATGAAGGAGAATGTAGGCTCTGTATTCAAGTAGATGAGAATTCACATCCAGATTTCCACTTTCCTATGTGACCATGGTCAAATTTCTTCTCTTCCCCATCTGTAAAATACAGATACCTATGCCACGGAGTTAATGAAACAATGCTTATGAAGTTCAGCGTAATGCCTGGTTTTGTTAAAGCTCAATCAAGTTTTGCCTATCATTAAGTAAGGATTCTATAATAGTTTCTTTAAACATAGGTGCATTAACATCCTCTCCAAAGAGCTCTCCCTAGAAAAATCAAATCAAAGAATCAGATAGATACCACACAGCAGCCAATGAGCTCTTTTTGTCAAGTGATCCCAAAGGCACTGTTAGTGAAGAATCTAATCCTCTCCATTTTGATCTGAACATGTGATGGCCTCCAAAGCTAAAAATGATGGAAATAATAAAGTGATCGTTTTGTATTCGAATACTTTACCTTTAAATTACGCATGTTTCAGTCTCTAAGACTTTGTGCTTATTTCTAGGCCATACTTCTGTAAGCCATCTGCACCCACCTTGGGGCGTCTAGGGCCTTAGAGCTGCAGGTTGAGCAAAGCCTTTTTCTTCCTTAGAAATACCTTACGCCCCTGACTTAATTGTCTCCTTCTGCACCCAGACCTCCCTTCATGTACTGATAAATTAATCTCATGAGCAAATGTGAATTGATGGGTTCACGGAACTTCCCTTCCTTCCTAGGATCCCTCCAATCCCACTGCTAACTCGTCATGCTGATGATTGACATAGTGGTATTACGTCCAGAACAGATCAGTGGGGATGGAGATGGGGTGGAGGTACCTTCACGGAACAGCCTTCAAATTACCACATATGGGTGTCTGTGTAACTACCTCCCCAAATGCTCTCACCAAAATGAGGACCTGTTGGTTTATGGAAACGATTTATTTGAGCATCTATATAAGGAGAATCCAATGTAACAACAACAATTACCCGTGTCTTCTCCACTCTTACTTTTCCTAAGAGGGAGTTCTGATGAGTTACATCCTATTCCATGATAATCAGAGTCGCAGTTTAGGTAAATGTTTGAGACAATTATTACAAAGGAGAGTTAACTAGAAATCATTCAGGTCATCTTGGGCTAGTTTAAGCTTTATTTAACGTGTTCAATCCAAGGTTTGAAAAATACATTACGCCCAAGCCTCCCCTACATCTAATGAAAACTCCCCTCTCTTCATCAGTGAAAATGGAAGCTTTTGCCTTGGTCAAAAACAAATATACATTGTATATTTGTAAAAGAAAATTGGAACATATTTTTTTAACTTGGGATAAATATAAAAAGGCAGCTCAGGCTGAGAGACAAGCCAGCACATATAAGCCAGGTTTCTAATTTTGGGTGCACTTCAAAACAATGATTCCCAGAACCCACCTTCACAAACATCCCTTTGACACTGTAAAGACTTTAAGAAAAGTGAGAATTCATGCTTCCTGGTTTCTCTCTAACACAAAAAAATGACATGAGTGTATTTGGATTCCTGCTGTTTCTTTCCAAGTACATCAGTGATTCATGCCACCCCCCTGAAAAAACTGACAAGCACTGCATTTTCCTGTTAAGTAGAGAATCAGACAAGTATTAAAGAAGTGAATCCACTCCGGGCATGAGTTTAGAAAACTGTCAAAAAGAACTAAGGGTCCAAAAGCATTCCCACAAAACTGGTATGTATGTACTTGAACCTAACAAATGTTAACGCTCTTTCCACTGTCTTTGCAAATAAGATAACCAAGAAAGAGATCTTAAACTCAGCCATGATGGGAGGAAAATTATTTGGGGACTGCTGAAAGCCCTGATGCTTATAGTTCCATGACATTTACCAGAAATGATGAAAATCTGGCTCTCATTCCAGAGTTTGAAGGAAGAGAGCTAGCTTTAGTATTCCATTACACAGCTTTCACCGAAACATTTGTGACTTGAGAACCACAAACATGCTACAAAGGTATAAAACCAACCACACTGGAAATGGGCATGTAAATATGTTATACCACTTGTCTCACACCTAGCTGGATTTTGCTTTTAGAGGGACTCAATGACTACGGTTATGCCCAGACAATATGACTTAGAATCTATTTTGCAAGATAAATTAAACAAAATATAAAAATGACAATTGACTTGGAATACATGTCTTGTGTCTAATCGTTAACCTACAGAATTATTTTCTCACAAAATGTGTGAATGTTCCATTGCCAACTGGTTTATGTAATTTCCAGTGCTCATAATTCAAGTTCATGAGTTCAATCCCTACCAACTATTCCTAGAACATTACACAATAATGCACTAGGTACCACATGTTGAGAGACAGCTCTCCATGAATATTTTCACATTTCTGCATGATCTGGGGTTTCTTAGCAAAGAGTATTGGCAAGGTTGGTCAACGGATGATAGCACGGCAAATATGCCTTGGAAGTTAAAGACAGTGAATTGTTCTGCAAAGATGCAGAGATGTTTCTCCTCTGGAGCCATTTGCTCATGCAATGAAACCTACGGACATGTTTCCACTCTTTCCCAGAATCACCTGCTTACACTCCAGAATGAGTCTCTCTCTCTCTCTCTCTCTCTCTCTCTCTCTCTCTCTCTCTCTCTCTCTCTCTCTGGAGGGAAGGAAAGGCAGATGTGCCAGCTGTCCTACATATGCCCTAAGTTTCATAATTTCAGGGCTCCTCTCATGTGGTGCAACACTGCTCTACATGCAAATGGATTCTGGCCCTCATCCATCACCCTATGGGGGCTGGAGCTTGGGGGACTGGGTTAAGATGTTCTGGGAACAAAAAACAAGCTGTTCTTGGATCCAGAGATCTCATACTTCCTTACAGCATAGACAAACTCAACACTCTTCATCACACAAAGGAAGTACAGATGGTCCCCAACTTACAATGATTCACCTTGTGATTTTTTTGATTTCATGATGGTGCAAAAGCAAAACACATTCAGTAGAAACTGTGCTTCAAATTTTGAATCTTGATCTTTTCCTGAGCTCATGATATGTGGTATGATATCACCCTCTCTGGTGATGCTGGGCAGTGGCATCTCCCAGTCAGCCCTGTGATCACAAGGGTAAACAACCGATACACTTACAACCATTCTGTAGCCAGACAACCATGCTGTTTTTCACTTTCAGTAGAGTAGTCAACCCATTACATGAGATATTCAACACCTTATTTTAAAAGCTTTAGGCTTTGTGTTAGATGGTTTTGCCCAACTGTAGCCTAATGTAAGTGTTCTGAGCATGTTTAAGGTAGGCTAAGCTATGATGTTTGGTAGGTTTCCAACTTACAAGACTTTCCACTTATGATGGGTTTATTGGGACATGACCCCATCATAAGTCAAGGAAGACCTGTATGATTTATGACTCAGAAAGGTATCCGGCCTTCCTGCCAGTTATCTTTTAACTACAGTCTGTTGAACGTATTGTGGAAAAGAATGGGTTAAAAGGGGGTACAGAGACAATAGTTTGAAGGACAAAATAATAAGAGCTATGAAGATTCAACATGATCTTGAATTTGTTTTATTATATGATAATCACATCATTAAAACCCTTTCTCACATCAAAAGTTAAGAGGCTAATTTTAAAATGTCAGCTTCGTGAGGCTAGGTTGAGTTGTTCCATTTCTAGAAGAAAAGAATTGCTCCAATCACTTTTTTTTTTTTAAGAACCATTACTAAGACTTGAAACCAAAAAGGAGGAAAATCGCCCACAGAATAGGGTGAGGTTTATCATTCATAACTCACTGTCATTAATGCTATTTCCTTGAATTCTGACAAATTCAGGATCTAATAACTGTGTAGGGAGTTGAAAATATAAAAATTTGCTAAAGCTTGGGAGGAGAAACTACTTTCATTAGGAGGGTGTGGTCATTAATAAAGGCAAAGTGAGGGCTTCCCTGGTGGCGCAGTGGTTGAGAGTCCGCCTGCCGATGCAGGAGACACGGGTTCGTGCCCGGGTCCAGGAAGATCCCACATGCCGCGGAGCAGCTAGGCCCGTGAGCCGTGGCCGCTGAGCCTGCGCGTCCGGAGCCTGTGCTCCGCAACAGGAGAGGCCACAACAGTGAGAGGCCCGCGTACCGCAAAAAAAATAAATAAATAAAAAATAAATGCAAAGTGAGAGTTATCTTAAAATAAGCATTATTTTAAATATAACACTAGATAAAGCACATATCCAAAAGTGGAGGTATAGGCCAAGCTCCACCATGAAATTCCTATAGTCTACTGAGTCTAGGATTTCAACTGCTTTTTTCAAAGATGTTATATGTTTTTCACAAATATCTGATAGATTTTACCTTGTATTTAGATCATCACAGAATTCTTGGAAGAATTTTAATAAGAGAGACTATACAGTAGCAGATAAAATGTTAGGGTACTGTTTTCCTCACACCGTATGTACACAGCACCATAAAATCTATTTTTTTTTTTTGGTGGAAAGAAGCCTTACATATAAAAACTGTTTTAATATGAATCTAGATTGAATCATGTCAACAAATCATTCCAATTTAACCTGACCCAGCACCTGGCTACAAATATGTACTAATCAGTGAGCTGTCAAGTCAACAGTGACTCCTCTTCCCCAATGTCATGAGTAGACTTCAAATATGTACACAAGTTGACCTTATGCTCCTTCCTTTTTTTTTTTCCTTTGAGATAGGTTTGATAAAGATCTTTCTAGCAGGATCCACAGGAGTTACTTATTTGCAGCCACAAAAGCAGCAATAGCAAAACCAGGGGGTGTTCCAAGAAATGATTTCCCTCTCCCTCAAAAAAATATTTCAACCTCATGTGTAGAAGGAAGACTGGGCCTACAGAAACTGATTTAAGATATTCAATATTATTTGTACATAAGGGGGATTTTCTGAGGAATGTAGATGCAAGAATAAGATGTATAATTTAAGCGTTCTCTGTAATATCTTACAAAAGGAATTTCAGATGGTGAGTTGGATTTTAAAATAAATGAGCTTACAGAAATCTAAAACATGTCATATTTACATACACCACCAGTGAAAAGGAACAACCTTTGTTCTGCGGCATGCATACTATTTCTGTTTGCATTAGGAAAAGAGTTCCATTTTTTTTATCAGACGCTACAGTGGTGGGAACGTTTAAACATAGGATGAGGAAACAACTGGAAAAGGGGATATTCCTGGCTCTACTACATCACACATTGAATTTTTTGAAGGAAACAAAAATGCAAGTATAAAGATTTTCTAATCTATCTAACAGCATGTTTCCCCCATTCAAATGCAAATGCACTCTGTACGTTCTGACTTTGCACATGTAATAGGCACTACATGAGATGGGGCCTAGTGCCCCTTCCAGTGGGCCTGATTCAGTGATTTCAAAAGGTAGAAGAACATCAAGTGTGTGTAGCGGAGCATTTCCGATCCTCCATAATTGGTCACCTTGGTGGAACGCCCCTGGTCCCTCAGCAGCTGACTGACTTTCCTTTGGATGTGCAGGCCAAGGCTCAGCACTCCATTACAAGTCTTTGTGAGGCAGCAGAAAAGAACAGGGAGGGACAAAAGTCATATTCCATGGTGAGAACTGCTCAAATGCTAGAGAGAACATTCCTAGGTGTTCCTAACGCAGAATCCCCCCACACAGTTTTACTGTTGTCATTTTTTGTTCAACAACATTTGCCAAGTTCTTTAGGCCTTGGGGAAGCTCTGTCTGCTTTGGTAGAAGCTTGATGCAAGAAGTATTTAGAGGTACATCACGCCAAAGATATAACCTTATAACTAGTAGCTTTTAGGAAATGGTTTTTAACAAGGGACATGTCAATTTTATAGCTAGGGGGTTTATCTTTTCACAAAGATAGATATGAAATATATATTTATAAGCTATATATATATCTTCTGCCTTTTGGAACTTAATTTACATAACATTTAAATCAATCAGCGGGTGAATAAAAATAAAATATGAATTTTTATAGACGTCAGGAAGAATGTCAACAGAACACTTAACAGGGCTTTCGTGATAAGGGCAGGAGAGGAAAAGGCATTAGTTTGGCATTTCTTCTAATGATGTCCCAGTAGAACAGAACAAGCCTCAGAGAGCAAATGGAGCCAGAAGACCTGAATTCCACTCCTGCTTCTGCTCTGTATTGGCTGACTTGGTTTGGGAAAATCATTCAAACACCCTGAGACATGGAATTTTAATACCGGCCTTGCCTAGCTCTCAAAGTGAGGACCCAGAGGAAAAATACACCACAGATTATTTTAAAACTTTTACAGGATCATATAAATGTAAATGATGTCAGGCTCACTTGGTTACTATAGAATTATAAATATATATATATATATAGAGAGAGAGAGAGAATTATAATATGGAAACTCATATGCTTGTAACTTTTTAAAATGTTGCAAGTTTTTCTACTTCCTGAAAGCTATTTAGCAAGGGAAGGAAGAATTACAGGGTTTTAAAACTTAATATCTAAGCAATGACCACGCTGGAATTCAGGTAACTTGGATGTGGCTGACGATCAGTGGGTGGACACACTCAAGGGAAAAGAATAGGAATGTACAAGCAGGACACAGAAAAATGGCCAGGGCCAAGGGCAAGTGGTTTCCCTGACAGAGTGACACATATTCCCTGGCCCAGGTTCACCTGTTCATGCCTACATCTGAGGATGAAGGGGCCAGATAATTACAGATAAAACCTAATGATGTCACTTGATTACACATAAGGTACTGTCACAGGCACTGTGGCTTCAAGGGTAACAGGAAGTGGCATTAATGCATCCAAACCAAAGCTGCAGCTTTTTGCACAGACATCAAAACCATAACATACACATCCATCCCCTAATGCAAGGCATCAGCCTTCCCCAGAGCAGATGTGAGAATAAGAATCCAACAGAGGCAAGGAAAACGGCAGTTTTTATCTGGGGGTCCAGGAATAATTCGGGAGAAGAGACTTACAGAGGATGCTGTTTGGACGGGAGCAGAGCCAGAGAAATAATGCTTTGTTGAAAATTATTGTATTCTGAATGCTACCCCCATGCAAATGAGTTTCAAGAAATGTTGCCAATAAATGGAAACATTAAATTGAAAAGAAACATTCAGGGGCTTCCCTGGTGGCACAGTGGTTGAGAGTCCGCCTGCTGATGCAGGGGACACGGGTTCGTGCCCTGGTCCGGGAGGATCCCACATGCCGCGGAGCGGCTGGTCCCGTGAACCATGGCCGCTGAGCCTGCGCTCCGCAACGGGAGAGGCCACAGCAGTGAGAGGCCCGCGTACCGCAAAAAAAAAAAAAAAAAAAAAAAAAAGAAACATTCAGGAGATACAGTATATACTTGCCCAAAGGCATTATTTATTAATTTTAAGGAAAAACACGGCCAGAGCTCTATACTATCATGAACAATCAATGTTAAAATATTTCGTGATAATTTTACTGATCAGACTGTAATAGCTAATATTTCATGAACACACCCTATGTGCCAGACACTGTGCCAAACGCTTTCACACAGATCATCTTACTTAGCTCTCCCAACAGATCCAGACAGTGCGTTTCAGCCCTCCCAATAACTTTATTTCACAGTGGAATAACTGATGCCTGGAAACCTTTCGTGACTGCCAAGGTCACGCTGCCAGTGAAGGGGTCAGGGCTGGAAACTAGCGGTCTGACCCTCGCTGCCCACTGGAACAGCAGCCTGGAGAGCTTCACCCCACGCAGCTAGAGAGGAGGAAAACCAGTAAGCAAGTAAGGTCTGCAGGATTTCTGTGCCGGGAAGACATCTCCAGCTACAACTAGTCCACAAATGCAGGACAAGGCCATGTGCAGGCCAGGTAGGTTCCATGCCATATTCACTGGCTCCAGCTACATTTCACAATTTTGTATCTAAACAAAACTCTGTGCAGCTAAAGATGTCATTTGGGGATTAATATCTGAGTGCAAACCCAAACTTTGCTTTTTCTCAGAATGTAACCTTTGAGAAGCGACAACCCCTCTGAAACTTGTTTATTAATGTGTAAATGGGAGATGGGGCGTAATGATGATCATTAATTAGAGGGATTAATTGTGAGAGTAAAATAAAATAATATGATTGAAGTACTCAAGAAAATCCCTGCAGTGTACAGTCAGTGAAAAAAGTGGCAGCACATTCTTTCATCATGTACAAATGTTTCTTAACAGAAAATAAAAAGTGTTAATACCAAGTGACTTAAAGCGTTAATTGAAAAGTAAAAAGTGTTCTACACTGTTTTAATGTAACACATAGCCTCCGATTCTTATCTTTCAAAACTGAAAATGTTCATATTTGCTTACATACAAAATACATAACGTTAACAATTTCAATATACTATGATGACAAATATGGACAAAAGTAATCAAAATATAAATGACAGCATAAAGTACAGGCATGAGGAACAGCCGCCAGCAGCAGAAAGTGAAGAGAACTTGGAAAAAGAAACATGGGTTCAGATCTTTTTCATTTTCTTCCTTTACCCTTTCCATCAATAAAATAATGGATTTACAGCGCGTAACCTCAATGGTCCTGTCCAATGTGAAAACAATCATACAGTTCTATTAATTTTCAAGTATTTTTGATAATCACAGTCGGGAGACCATGGATAAATAGATTATTGCTACACACGATTTAATGACAAATTTCAATCTCCGATTGTCTGCTTTTCATTTCACTACCTTGCCTGTGACTCTCCTTCTCAACTTGGATAGATAACGTAAAGCAGTACAGTACTCAAGAGGCAAGGTACCAGGCATGACAAGAGAGAAAAGAAAAGGGAAGGGAAGGAAAAAGAAGAAAGGAAGGAAGGGAAGAAGGAGGGAAGGGAGGGGGGAAGGAGGGAGGGAGGAAGGAAAGAAGGAAGGAAGGAAAGGAGGGAGGGAAGGAGGAAGGAAATAAAGTGAGATAAAATGGTCTGAAAACTTCACAAATTGCGTAATCAGGCTTCAGAACAAGAAGTGATCACTAAACTGTCCCTAGGAATCCCTACTGGGAGATTACACTAATCCAGCAGCTCCCCAAGTGTCCTCCCTGGACCAGCAGCCTCAGCATCACCAGGGAACCTGCTAAGAGGACAATTCTCGGCCCCCGCCCAGACTCTGTAACTCAAACTCTAGGGGCAAGGCCCAACAATTGGTGTTTTAAGAAGTTCTTCAGGTGACCTTCATGCATAGTAACCCCTCACACTGTATTTTTTGGTAGTTATTTCCAAGAGCAAGCTTTCTAAACATCTGCAATCTTTAGTACTCCATATTTAAGCAACTAATCCTACATTCTATCAAGGTTCAAAAATATCCTATAATCCATTATAGAGGCTGAAATTTCACAGCTGTTATATATGCGGTGTATGTGATCCTCTAAACCCCACATGTTCTATTTCTGTCTAGGAGGTCATGAAGCAATTTTAGATTACAAAGTAGCAGAAATGACCAGAGCTTAGAGAAAGAGCTTTAGGGGCAGAGAAGTATGAGATCTTGCTAATAACTCACAGTTTGAGGTACTTAATTCACTAAAATAGCAAGAAAAACAACGGATCAGTGGGACTATCTAGCACTCTAATTAACATGTGTATCACAGCAATACTAAGAACATTCCTATTTATCTTCTGTTAAATTGCAAAGGGCTCTTCTCTTGATAAACTTGTCCACCCTCAAACCCATTCTAAAGATTTTCATAATATTCTGATGAAGGTCATGGTCCACAATTTTTATATCCTATCTTAATTATAAGACGGAATAGAACAATGCTATAAAATAAAAAGTGATTGAGATGGGTCTCTAGCTACATTTAGTAAGCCACAAAAACAAAACAGAAGACCAATAATATGCCACAGAGCCAGAAGAGATAGAATTTAAATGGGGGACTGAACATACACATCTATCGCCCCTCCTATCCTAAATCTCAATGAAATTAGGGAAAAAAAATTTTATAATAGGTTCATGCCAACATTGGGGAAATTTTTTACCCATCAGTAGATAAGAAATTTGGAGAATAAAAAATCTTAAACATATGGGATTAACTAAAGGCGAAACAGAAGTAGAGGAAAACAAAGCACAAAGTTAAGTAGGAGAAATCTACTCTAAGTAAGATCAGTTCTCTCTAAAATAAACTCTAAAGAGACACCCCCCCCACTCAGAGACATCCAATATACAGTCAAGAAGTAGTAACCAGGATAATTATGAAAGAGCCATGGTGTGAACAGCTGGGGTGGTTTGCTGCCTTCTCCCACGCCTTTGTTTATTCTGTGACTAGCATCCACAGTCTTCATCACTAGAATAAAGTCCTGAAACCTACTTTCTAAATAAAGTTAACCATCTGCCTTGGGAAGGCTCTTAGCCAGACTAGAGAGAGAAGCAGTAAAAAGCTTGAGATATTCAGAATCTCCACAAAGACAACAGAGGAGACATCAAGAAAAGAATCACCTGATGCCAGCATTCACAAGAAAGCAAAATCATCATATGGTCCTTTGATCTACTGCCTCATGCAACAAGCATTTCCTCGTGCCCATTAAGTAACACATGTGATTTAACACCCTTGGGGGAGACCCTGGTGAAGAAGTGGTCAAGTCCTTACCCTGGTCATGTTTCCATTCTCGTGAGGAAAAACAAAATAAGCGAATAAACCTATATTGATCACACCAAGCTGTTTATGCGCTATGAAAAACAACAACAAAGAAGAGGGCGGGAGAGGGGATAAAGAGTGATGATGGATGATAATTACATAAGAAGTGCATTTGGTCTGAGACCCAATTAAAGCGGTATCTAGAGAAAGAGCTGAGGCTGTGGAAACAGAAGGTGCAAAGGCCCTGAAGTAGGAACGTACTTCCCAAAACAGCAAGAAGGCCAGTATGACTGGAACACGGTGAGTGATGATAGGGAGGATAGAAATGATAGAAAATAAAGTTGGAAGTGAACAAGAGCTTGACCACCAAGGGTCACTGTGGTCATGCTAAGGACTTTGGATTTTATTATCGGTCTACTTTCTCATGAAAGCCATGAGAAGGTTTGTTGTTATTATTGGGTTGTTTTTTTTTCAGGGACTTGATTAATGTTCTAAAAGATTCTCTGAGTAGATATTAAGCAGAGAATGGAAAGAATAAAAACAGGGAGACGATATAGGAGACGACTGCACTAGAACAGGTGAAAGATGCTGGTGACCTGGATTAGGGATGGGATTGGGGAGTGGCAACAGGTGGTCAGATATGGCGTTTGTCCAAAGGCAGGGGTAGAAGTGGCAGCACTTGCTCCTGCATCGGGTATAGAATGTAGGAGAAATGGAGGAGATGAGGATGGTTCTAAGGCTGGCATGAGCAGTAGGGTCTGAGGTATCACCATCTCCTGATAGGAGCAGCACACCTGCCCTGTGGGGGGTCAGTGTGGTGTCTGTCACAGTTGAGAGGCCTATCAGACAAACATGAGAGTTGAAGGTATTGAGTATGTAGTTGGATTCATGAGGCTGTCGTTAAAGGCAGAGAGATGGTGGGTGGAGAGTTCTGACTCCAGGAAATGCTGAACAAAAAAGAGCACTGGGGTCACAAAAGTAGAACACTGAAGGCCCCCCAAACCCAGAAGGCATGCTTTTCTGTATGTATTACCCGGCTAAATCTCCTGCCCTTTCCCTTCAGCCACAGAGGCAGCTGCATAAATAGGAATCTTCAAAGAATAAAAAACAAATTGCAATTTAGGCCCTTAACGACAAAAAGAGAAAACCAAATACCAACAAATACGTGAGGCATAAAAAGAGCAAGAAAATGTGGCAAGTGGACATATTCATCAGAACAGGATGATTCTTGAATCAGGTACATAAAACTATCAACGGCTTAGGAAAGTGTGTTTTTCACATACATCACAGTCCATTGCGGGTTAACCGGAGGTGAGATGAAAAGGGCGATTTTGTCCACCATCATTCAGGGATCTAGTATCCTGTAACTAGTAGCTCTGCCAACACCTATGACTCAGAGTCGGCCACTGGATTCCTTGTATCCTGCCAGCAATCAAGTGATGAGAACGCTGAGAACGCATACTGCCTCTTCTTCACCTCCTTCCTGGGGAGTGTTTTAGGATCAAGGCCTGGAAGTGACTTTTCTTATTCTGCTGGCCAAAATTCAGTACATGGCCCATTTAACCCCAGGGGAGGCTGACGTAGAAAAAAATGAAGTGGGATTTCAGGACACATGACTTGTCTCTGACACCCCAACCCAACAAGCAGAAAAATTAGCTCTCAAGAAAATAATAAAGTAGAAGAAAATTTTGAGATAGGAATGATTAACTATCTTAAGGAATGTGATAAGATCTCATATCCATAGGAAAAAGGGGTTCGTTAAAAAACATATATATATATAAAATCACTATAAAAATAAAATTATATTTATGATAAGGAGGAGCTGGTGGCTGGTGAAGACTTTGTAAGCTACAAATTTGATCCTTGGGATTATTCCAGATTATACAACAAACACATAAAAGATGAAGACTATGAAAGAAAACTCAAGACACAGAGGATGGAAACAGTAACTCCAACATTTGTCTAATAAGACATTAAAAAGCATAAAACAGATTGGATGAGAGAAAATAAACAGGAGAATAGGTATATTTTAGAGCTGAAGGAAATCGTGTATCTTTAGATTACAATTCCCTTTGGGTACACAAGACTAATAAATGTGACCTTCACTTACATATATTCTGATGAAATTCCAGAACTCCAAAAACAATGAGCAAATTTTTAAATATTGCAGAGAGAAAAAACAGGAATATTACTTACCAATGAACGGGAATTAGATTGGTATTGATATCCCATCTCTAAGGCTAAAACAAATGTAGTAATGTCTTCCCAGGTCCACAGAAAAACATTTAAAATTTAAAAATTCTAAACTTAGCTAAACCATCATTCAAATGTAAGTGCAAAGATATTTGGGGATACCTAACTGCTCAGAAATTTATTATTTATAGGCCTGTCCTGAAAAAATTACTCATTCAACAAAACAAAACAAAAAATCACCCAAGAAAGAGAGAAACATGGATAACATGAAACAGCAGGACGTGACGCAAACAACTTACCTTCACACCTAAAAAATATCTGTGGCAAAATTTAGAAGCAAAATAATGGCAACCTGGATCTAATATCTGCATATTTAAAAGAAGATGATGCAGAAAGGGAAGCATCCTAAGGATAAAGTCTTGTCCAAGAGAAGGTATTAGTGTTGACTGAGTCTAGACACTGACATAAAACGTGTTTCTGTATACTTCTCAAAACGTTAAAGGTAACCACTAGAAAAATAAGAAGTGAATACTAAAATCTGTTAGAAGAAAAAAAGATGGAACAAGGACAGCACGAAGAACATCAATTTAAAAAATGCCAGTGTGGAAGACCTGGGGGAAAAGCAGCAGTAAAAAAGCATAAAAAATAAAAAACTAAAAGGAAAGGAATATATACAAACATCATGAATTACAACAAATGTGAATGGGCCAAATCTATTAAATCTGTTATGTCTTAAAAGTTAGTCTCTTTAAAATTCTAAGTTTGAGTAGTAGGAATGATGCTATATATACACTGTTTGTAAGACAAACAACTGAAATCAAAGACAAGATGTGAAATTAAAAACTAGGAATATATTTTCCAAACTTGAGCTTACGTAAAGCCATTATTAACATCAGAAAAAAGTATATAAACACAAGTATATATTTCAATATATACATCCTGATAACAATGAAATACAACTTGAAGTTAATCTCAAAAGGGTAACAAAAATAAATCAGAACATTAGAAATAAAATTTCCTAAATAACGCTTGCATTAAGGAGAAAACAAAGTTGAAATTATAGACTACTAGAAATAAAAGCGATGTTATTTTTATTAAAATCTGTGGAATTTGTCCAAAGAAGTATTTGGAAAAATATAAGTAGCTTTAACTACATGCATAATAAATTAAGACAAGTGAAAATAAGTCAATTAAGTAATCACCTTAAAATTTTTTTTTAAATGAATAATAATAAAAGCAGATATTAATAATTAGAAAGGAAAACAGACTGAATAGAATTAAAAGTTGGTTCTTTGGAAATACCACTAAAATAAACTTCTGAAAAATCTCAAGAACAAAAAGATGCCAAAAAGTAATAGTAAAAGAATTATTTTTATTAAGAGGTGATCATTGTGGACATGGCTTCAACTTGAATGATTCAGGCTCTAAAGAATCATAGATGCTAATTGTGTGCTAATTAACCAAATAAGTTAATTAATAAATAACTGAGTAAGCATATAAGTTACTAAGTAAATAAAGTTAAGTAGTCATTAAGGAAACAAGTGGATAATAAAATAAATTAATAAATGACTGTTAGGACTAAGTAAATTAATATGCATGAAGGCTTTAACCAGCACCTGGCACACAGCGATGCTCTATGTGTTTGCTGTCATTATTATCTCACGTCGCTCAGGCTGCTGTGTGGAGTAAAGGTTCGTGAGGGAAGAGTGGAAATGGGAAGATTAGTTAGGATGATATTGCAATATTCCAAGGAGAAATGATGATGGCTTTGACTAGAGACAGGAATGGAGGTGATGAGAAGCAGCTAATGTACACATACAGTCTGAAGATAAAGCCAAAAAGATTCACTTAGAAACTATGTGGGATGTGAGAGGATCAAGGATGAGTATGAGCTTTCAGGCTTAAACAGCTGAACGAATGAAACTGCTCTTCACTGAGGTCAGGAAAATCGAGCGAAGAGCAGTTTCAGGAGGAAATGTAGAGCTGTATCTTAGATATATTAAATCTGAGAATGCTTTGTATTCAAGTTTATAAAAGCTACCAAATTATTTACAAAAAAAAACAGCTCAGTATATATTAAGTTCACAAAGTTATTAAATTGAATAGAGACATCTTTTTATGCACACTAATGGGCTGGTCTTATCAGAGAAAAAAATCACATAGTTTTAAATGCCATCTTAGCATTTAGTTTACTGAATTAAATTCAAATAAAAGTCCCTTACTAATGTATCTCTGACAATCAAAAAATGGCTTAGTTATTATGTTTTATAATTGATTAAATTCAATGTATGTTTTGATTAAAATTAAAGAGATTTCTTTTCTCACAGGAATTAGCAAAGCTGAGAGTATTAGGTTAGGTAATATTTTTTTAAAATCAATGCAATAAATGCAGATATCTAAATAAATTACATTATCTTACTAGAAGATAAGTAATCTATATTCTCTGAAGCAGAAGTAATAGCTCTACAATTTTTTTTTACTTTACATTACAATGGAATGAACTCCATATTGATGGGAATGTGAACAAATTGTGGAACATTAATATATTTATAGCATAATTAATTTGTAAATGATGCTAGAGGTAAGACTATTAACTTGTAAATGGTCACTATGTGCCAATAATTTATTTAGCTTAGTAGCAGTTTTCATTTGTAACTCAATTACTCAACATTTGTGTAAATCATTGCTGTTTGCTGTAGAAATTATATTTATAATTAGGCAACAAGTGCATTTAAGACATTTAGCAATTCACAGTTTTCCAGCTGATAGCATATATGGCCTACCTCTAGATCATTATCATGCATCTGTCCTTTTTGACTATTTTAACCAAGATTTGGCAAATTACTGAATCTAAATTACTTCAAGTTAGTAATAATCATATATGATTTCCTCCAGCTAAACTTTCTAATGTTACCATTTATCCTTAAATATTTTTTAAAAATTAACTCTGGTTATATGTATTCTAAGGCGGCAATGTTGGCAATGATTGACAGGCATTATCATGCAAAGGGAATATATGTATGTCATTTAAATGTTTCCAGCTAAATTTTTAAGCAATATTGTGCAGAAATGCCAACAGTAGAGCCATAATTGCCTATTTTACACTAGGAATAGAGATGGCGTTCACTTCTTAAAGAAAACAAAATAAGGAAGTTTTCTGCTTATGAAATAGACATAATAGGTTTATCTTAAACAAAATGCAATGAATTATGCTGTCTTATCTGTAAAAATTACCTACAGATATCTCATAAGTAAAAGGTAATATTAAAAAACAAAATCTCCAATGCCATGAATACAGTCCTTATAATTTTTCTATTCTTAAATGACTATTATATAGTATTCTGTGATACTACAGGTAATTTAAAGCACCATTAAGAAGATAATCAATTCAATATTATGTACTTTGGTCAGACCTTATTTTCAGGATAAAGAGAGAGAAACCCAGTTGTACTCAATACCTGAAATGTCACCAACACACAAAAATGCAAGTAAATCGGCAACATTTATTTCAAGGACTTTTGGTAGGAATAAAACAATTTTACATAAAAACTCAGAATCAGAAGTATGACATTCAATCCTTCCTGACAATTCTGCTACAAAACAAACCAAAAAGTCTTGCCTTCAATGTTTCCCAGCAATAACAGTCTCCCTAGTAACAATGGGTCTCAGAAGCTGTGTTTCCTGTTTCCAATTCCACAAACGCATGGTGTGATAGGTAGGTTCCTGTGTCAACTTGGCTAGGCTACAGCATCCAGTTATTTAATCAAACATTTATCAAGTGATTTTGTGAAGGTATTTTGTAGATGTGCTTAACATCTACAAGCAATTGACCTCAAGTAAAAGAGATACTTGATAGTATGAGTGGACCTCATCCAATCAGTTGGAAGGCCTTTGGAGCAAAATCAGGCTCCTCAAAAAAGAAATTCTGCCTCAAGACAGTAGTACCAACTCCTACCTGAGTTTCCAGCCTACAGGCTTGCCCTACAGATTTCTGACTTGCCAGTTCCAAGATCACATGAGCCAATTCCTTAAAACAAAGTTTCTTTCATATAGAGATACATAATAGATTCTAAAATATAGAATACGTTTTCTGTTCCTGTGGCTCCATGTTTCCCGCAGGGAGAGGGGTTCTGATCAGAACCAGTGGGCGTGAGAGGGGCAATTTGACCCAATCTGAGGAGGGGTTTTGTGAAAGACAGGAGACATGCCTACCCCTTTTGAGTATTAAGGGACATAACAGAGTAACAACTACAAAGAATGCCAATTAACGGACTTCCCTGGTGGCGCAGTGGTTAAGAATCCGCCTGCCAATGCAGGGGACACGGGTTCGAGCCCTGGTCCGGGAAATTCCCACATGCCGCGAAGCAACTAAGGTCGTGCACCACAACTACTGAGCCTGCACTCTAGAGCCCGCGAGCCACAGCTACTGCAGCCCGTGCACCTAGAGCCTGTGCTCTGCAACAAGAGAAGCCACCGCACTGAGAAGCCCGCACATTGCCACTAGAGAAAACCTGCCCAAAGCAATGAAGACCCAACCCAGCCATAAATAAATAAATTTATTTAAAAAAAAAAGAATGCCAATTAAAAGTGATCTCAGACGGCCAAGAGAGCAAAGGTTAGAGTAGGCAAACGGATACGCTTGGAAGTGTTCTTTGTATCTATTCCAAAACTCTACAAATAGTCCAATATTACTGAGCTTATTACTGAGTTTTAGGGTTTTACTTTTCTTCAATCATTCAACAGATACTCATAGATTGTTTACTCTGTGCAGACCCTCCACTGGTTGCTGGAGATACTACTGTGAACAGGACATCAAGACCTCTCTGTCCTCATGGAGTTTGCTATCTAGTTGGGAAAAGGCAGTTAACAGGTAAAGATATAATTAAATAGTTGTGCCACGAAGAAAATAAAAGAGTGCAATGGAAGGATTGAGGGAAGGAAGCAAGGCTGGGAAACTCTCTGCAGAGGTGCCCTAACGGTGGAAAGATGTAAATACCTGGGAGCTTCAGGCAGAGAGAACAGCAAACACCACAGCCCTCAGATGGGAATGTGCTCTCAGTTTGGGGTAAAAAGGAGGCCAAAGTGGCTGCAGCATACAAAACAGAGGCTGGAGATGAAGGTCCAGACGAAGGTCCAGAGGTTGGAGATGAAGGTCCAGAGGCAGGAGACAAAGCACATAGATCCTTTTGGGCGTGGAAGGAAATTTAGGGTTAACTCGAAGTGCAATGGAAGCCGCCCTAGGATTTTAAATAGTATAACAACCAGGATCCAGCTAACACTTTTTTTAAAAGATCATTTTGCCTCTTCCATTGCTTGTGAAGGAAGTTATGGAAGCACAGACACCAGTGAGGGGACTATTTCAATGTTCAAAGCATAAGATTTTGTTGGGTAACAATGTAGCTGGAGAGACATGAATAGACAATAGGATTCATGTTGAAAGCAGAGCTGGCAATACCTGCTAATAGATTTGGCAAATCAAAAAGTTATCCAGTGTGATGTCTAAGCTTGCCCAAATTAGGATAAACTTCAAGTAAAATTGAGTAGACTGGTAACTAGAGACTGGGGCTCTATATCCAGTTTGCCATCTATGTGGCTTTGAGCAATTATTGTACATTCTGGCCCTCAGTTTTCTCATCCATGAAATGAAAGAGTTGATCAAGATGAATTCTACAGTCTTGCCCCGCCCTGACACCTCATGAATCTGTGCAAAGGTTGTAACTGCAAGCACATTGAACAAAGACCTTTTAAACATCTCAACATCTGGAAAATAGGTTCACTATTCTGGTTCTTTATTTTCAGAGTATTTCTCTCCCTGGCAGATTAGACTAAATTAAATAAAAAGAAAAAATCCTGTACACCATCTATCATTCTGACTCATCATTCGTGACACTCGTGAACACTCCCAATTATCATATAGGTGATGTGTGAGCAATGCCAGAATGCTAAGCTAGGGGGACTCTTCTGCATATGGCTCCCACAAAAAGGAACAAAAACAGTCATGGATGACTTCCCACAATTGACTCCAAATATCAGAAAGATCATTTATAGTTTATTTCCTTTTATTTAAAATCTGAATATGAAAAGCAGAACATCTTTGACATTCTACAAAGTCCACCGTTCACTCAAGCATCACAGATCCATATTATGCCCTGCATTTGAAAGTAATCCCAGAAACAGCCTCTTTTATTCAAGCACTCAGATGCTATTTTTTCCCAGAGCCATATGCTCTTCTTGTTTCTGGGTTTACAGGTTGCTGACTTCTCTTAGGGTCCCAAAGGGCAAAATATAAGCACTGAAAATGTAAACTGATGTAGTGTTCTACCCAGTAGAATGTGGTTTCATAGTTATGGTGTTTATGGACATATTGAGACATGTTGAGTGTCTATAGACATATAGACATATGGTGTTTATGACATATGTCATATTGAGACATATTTTTTTAAGGAGCGAGAACTAAGAAGCATCAGAAATACCAGCATATGAGTAGCTCCAAGTAGAGACCAACTTTTTCCTGTGCTTTTTTGCAGGGGGAACTCTATTACAATAAAATTTTAATCCATGGCTCTCAATTTCTTAACTGTAGGAACAAATGTAACTCCCAGAACGTGCTTGTGTGCACAGGGGTTAGAAGACCAAGTATAAGATGTATTTTTAATGGCATATTTCCTCCACTGAGGGGCATCCATTCTTTGAGTAGACAAATTCTTATTTCTACTTGTAGAGAAATGCAGCATGAAGTCAGAAGAAAAATGGAAACTGGAGGTAACTTGCTTGCATTCTTATCTGTGAAGCCATGTCTAGCTTAAAAAATCTTTTCTTAGAAGGATACTGGACACAGTCCATGACTAAAAACAAAAGCATTATACACATTTGGAAAATATTAGTGAAGAAGGATTCTAATATGCTATGAATTTGGAGAATAAATTACTGTTGGCATTAAAGCTTTCAGCAAGGTAGTAAAAATGATGAAAAATGATTAATACAAATGATCAATTTTGATGCAGGATGTTTCCTGGAAGTTAGTTTTACAGAGAATGGATCATGGATTATGGAGAGCCCACAGACCATGTCTTTCCAGTGAAAACAGCACCTGCAGATTCTCCCCAGCAAATCAAATCTAGGGTGGAAGTTGAGTCTCAGTATGGAGGGGGGTTAAACCTTTCAGTGCAATGATGGTAACACTACTAAATATGCAAATAACCACTGAAACAACTGATAAATTTATTTCACTGAGCTCAAAGAATTTTAGAAAATATTTCATCAATTCTTACAATTTCATGTTACGTTGGTGATAATGATTTCTATCTCTATAAAAGAACACCAAAGGGGTTAAGTTTAGAGACTTTAAAAAGGAGAAGTGAAAGCTCAAAGCCAGAGCTGACCAAATGATTGTGAAATACTAACCACTGTTTCTGTGTTCCAGCCATAAAATCATGCAATATTCCCTGATGGTTTCAAAAAAAAGTCCCAACCTCTGCATTTAAAGTTGAGAATTACATGTTACAATAATAAATGAGAAAAACACCTGATAGTGTAAAGATAAAACCAGAAATGACTGATTTTTATGATGTACTAAAAGATAAAATCAAGTCACAGAAGAATAGAGGGCAAATAGCCAATCAACAAGGAAAATGTCAGCCTCACTAGTAACCAGCTACTTAAAAATCAAACAAATTGAAACAAGATATGTTTTATCTATAAAACTGGCTGATGTTTTCTAAAATAATTTTGCCAAGTGTTAACTAAAATAGCAAGTTATAAAACAATATGTGTGGTTTGATTCCAATTTTATTAATAATTAAACAAAAATTTAGATAAAAAAGAAACAAAAGGAGCTTAGATCAAAATGTTGACCCCTGATTTATCTAAGTAGTGGCAGTTCATTTAAATTTTATGTTTTTCTTTGTCGTTTTTCCCACTTTTCCAAACATCTTGGAATAAGAAGTTTCACTGGAAAAAAAAAAGTTGTTGCTAAAAAATCAGGTTAACTAAAATGCCTATTGTGCTACTGTGAGTCATTTAAATTCATCAGTACTCTTAGAAAACTTTTAATTACAAGAGATATGTATTCCAGGAGGACAATTACCATTAGGATATTTATCTCATTTGGAGAAGACCATCCAATAGAAATCTCCTCAACCTTACTGAAATAAATGCGCTAGAAAAGTTTAGTCACTAAAAGACATGCCTTGAAAACATTAAAGCATTTACAGCTTAAACTGCTGCAGTTGAATCTAATTCCAAAGATACTCAAATTTTAGAAATGTAAGGCTGGCATGATATCACCTGACCAGAGTAAAAATAATGGTTTCCTCCTTGCCTCTTGCATCAGATGTCAAATCCCACCCTTGCCCCACTTCCACCTGCTCTATTTTTTAATCACACTGGTGGATCTCAAAATACTTCCCTATGAAAATAAAAGGTATCGAAAATTATCGTTGGTTTCTGATATGATAATTTAATAGGGCTATCTGGATTAGGCTGAAGATGACCTTAAAATAAACAAAAAGTATTGCTAGGTAAATTAAAGGAGAAAACTAGGAGATATGATTAAATTACTGAGGGATTATTTTAAAGTCTTTAAGACACTATAGGAAAACAGATGAAGTTTTCCAATTATATCTATTCATTAGCACAGGTTCAGCATTACTTCAAATTTCTGTTGGGAAAGCACCTCCACTTGCTATCTACAATACAAAAAAACATTTAAAAAATATCTTAGTCACACTGACCTCTTCTTGATTAGTCCTAATATATCAGATTTTAATATGTGCAAAGTCTTCCCAATGAAATGGGTAAGTTGTGATGTATTAAAAGGAATACAATGCATCTTTTTCTAAAACAAGAAAACTAATTATACATAGATGTATATATACACACACACATATATATATTAAATTATACACACACATACACCATACACACAAGCAGAGAACCCCAAATTAGATAGAGTTGGTCAATAAAGTAGATTATATCTCCCTGGAAGTCACAGAAATGCAAAATAAGACAATGCTATTAATTAAGTAGAAAATTGGAACACAAAATTACATATGAAATTATATAATTATATGTTAAGTTTTGTGTGCATTTGTGTGTGTCAAAAACCAAATGAAACATACTAACATATTAACAGGCTGGAGTTACGGATGTTTAGAGATTAATGTTTTTTCATTTGAAAATTTCCTCATAGAAAATGGTCGTGTATTACTGATTATGTATTATTATTATTATTATTTTTTTTTTTTTTTGCGGTACGCGGGCCTCTCACTGCTGTGGCCTCTCCCGTTGCGGAGCACAGGCTCCGGACGTGCAAGCTCGGCAGCCATGGCCCACAGGCCCAGCCGCTCCGCGGCGTGTGGGATCTTCCCGGACCGGGGCACGAACCCGCGTCCCCTGCATCGGCAGGCGGACTCTCAACCACTGTGCCACCAGGGAAGCCCCTGTATTATTTTTATAAGAAGAATTTACTTCGAATTTCTAAAAAGGAATAACAGATATATGCTTGCATAAAATGTCAACAGAGTCTATTCTAATTCTGAAACAAGTTGAAAAAATATTTTCTCAAGACATTCGGCAAGTATCACCTAAAATTAAATAGACAGGTCATCTAACTTTGTGTTCAGCTTGGCTTTCTTCATCTTCTGTAATAACCAGATTTTTGGAACAAATTCCTATCAAAGGTTCAGACCTAAACAAAAACTACTGAGTAAAAACACATCTGTTTTGGCTTTTTCTGTGAATAGTTCCAGTATTTGTTAAAATTGAGATCTTTACATTAAACTACACGCACAAATAAACCCTACCAGGACCAAGTGTTACAAAATACAGCATGAGGCAAAGCAAATATATTTCACGACAATAAACTAGGTACCTTCAGGAACAACTTCATTTCTTTTAAGCCATCGCGATAAAACTGCCAGTAAAATCATGTCCAGCTTTTTATTCTACAATGTTTTGAATTTCTCTAAAAACATCAAAATATTTCCTATTTCCTCAGTTAATAACCATTTCTATATTCTGACATGGCACTTTATGTGGGTAGTAAAGAAATATTAAAGCAGGCAGAAGAGTGATTAAAAGCAGTGACTTATGTCGGAGAGAGCTGGGTCTGAATCCTCAGTCCTGACTCCTAATTTTATGGTCATTAGAAATTCCTTAACCCCCCTGAACATTACCTTTCTCACACATAAAATGACAGTAGTAATATTACACCATAGAAATGGAAGGTTAAGTCAGATCATGTATATATAACTCTTAAATTACTATATTGTTAGCAAGCAAAACTATGCTAACTAAAAGAAAACAGCCAATGGTATTGATTCCCAAGGAAATGGAGGGAAGTAATGAAGGAATTCTTCAGCCTTTGAAAAATAGTCAAGTTTTTCTGTTTGTTTAACCTATTTTCCTTCTGAATAAGTCAAAGGCGAAAAAGAAATTAATCATGAAGTCCAGTCTGGAGATAATTCAAGAAATTAAGAGATTATATTACAACTAAGTCATGCAACTCAGGTGGAATCAGCAAATAGATTTTAAAACAAACTGGGTCTGGGTAATAAGTAAGAAAACAATACTGTTGCATAGGTCTCTTGGGACTTTGCTGAGATCCACAAATTCTCACAACTTCCGGTGACTGAACAAGTACCTATCACTTCCCTAAGGAATGGGAAATAAAAGCGATAGGAATAATTAAACTTGGTCCATGACCAAAGGTAGAGTAACCATCTCTAGAACAGAAGCTTACTGGTCAATACTCTTCAACCTCAAATTTGATTTCTCACTGAGATACCAAGGAAAGTGTTTGAGTTTGGCAATCCCAAGAAACTGACATTTTCAAGTCAATTATGATAGTTTGGACCTTACCAAGTTTCTAAATCTACACGTTGTAAAAAAAAAAAAAAAAAAAAGCATACCACAGAAATAGATGTGGGTAGTGGCAAATTGCTATGTTAGAACACTGAGCCTGATTCAATTTCAGCCAGATACTTTATATTCTGCTCAAACTCAGTCTACAAAAGGACAGTTTAGAACATACTCCACCTTCCTGGGTCATGTGTTGCTGTCATCAAAGGAAAAATTCTTTTTTTCCTCTTTTGGAGGCGAGGGGGTGAACAGGTGGTGGTTGTTTACCTGAATACAGAATAGACTAGTATGAATAAAATAGAATGGAAAGATGGTTGAGAAAATATATAAATAGAAAAGTCTGAGCTGGAAGTTTCTGGTCCCTTTCTTTCTGGTCAACCTGTACTTTGGTCCTAATGTATATGACAATGTTCCAAAATGCTTAGTCTACATACATCAAGATTATGTGCATGTTCCATCTAGAGCACTTAGAGCAAAATTTTTCTTCAAAGAATTTTACCCTTAGGTTGAAAAGAAATACGTTCCTTGTAACATGGTATAGACAAATATTCCACAAATGGGACTTCCCTGGTGGTGCAGTGGTTAAGAATCCACCTGCCAATGCAGGGGACACGGGTTCGAGCCCTGGTCCAGGAAGATCTCACATGCCGCGGAGCAACTAAGCCCGTGCACCACAACTACTGAGCCTGCACTCTAGAGCCCACAAGCCACAACTACTGAGCCCAGGTGCCACAACTACTGAAGCCCATGCGCCTAGAGCCCGTGCTCCACAACAAGAGAAGCCACCGCACTGAGAAGTCCGCACATCACAAGGAAGGGTAGCCCCCGCTTGTCACAACTAGAGAAAGCCTGCGCACAGCAAAGACCCAACGCAGCCAAAAATAAATACATAAAATAGGTTTATTTAAAAAAATTCCACAAAATAAATCTGATCATCAGTGGAATAAAATTTCTGTGCTGCCTGTAATGTGCCAAGGGCAATTCTAAGTACTGTAAACAAAGGTAACCAAACACAACCTTTGGACCAGGAACCAGGTTCTTCAAACGACACTTGCAAACCTGAGATCCTTTAGGTATCTCATGAAATTTGTTTCTTTAACCCAAATTTCACAAAAAGGCAAAAATAATCATATTCAATCTGAGTATTTTAACCATGAGAAAAGTGCCCAATGCAGAGAAGGTTATACCTAAATATTTGTTGAGTGAATAAAAGACACAAGAGATGAACTGCTACAGCTGGCCAAGACTAGAGCAAGAACAATTATCAGAAATATACAGGTTAAAGAATTTCTCTAGTCAGGAAAAAAAAAAAAAAGCTAGATATTTTTAAATGTCTGAATGTTTGTTTCGCGGGGTTAGGAGGCAACGTAAGAAGTGGTTCAGTACCTTGGATAGCTCTGGGGAGGCACAGTTTCTAACGTCCCAGATCTACTTAGTTGCTGGTGTCTTCCAGCTGGAATTTCCTTGTCAAAGGGCTCTGTCATTTTTAAGCCAGATTCATGCCCCATAAAAACCGAATAGACTCCTCGACCCCATCCTCACCCCGAAACACATGGAACAAATACGGACACATAGAAGTCTAGCCTGTTCGTTAAAAAGAGGGTATCTTCTGTCCTGACCAGGGAATAAACCTGTCACTTTAGAAAACTGATCCAGGAAGTCTTATCTCTTGCTGTGTGACAGCTCATCCTGAGAGGACTCACCCCCCAGATCTAGAGTAAGGGTTTACCCATGGGATCCGATAAAGTAGCTATCTTCAAGTTGAAATAAAATGTATTACCAAACCATAATTCAGTGTTATAAACTCAAATCAATAAATCTCTTTCTGAAGAAGACTCTACCGGAAGCATGTTACCTTTCCATAACATTCACATAAGTGAAGCAACTTACACATGAGCTATGACTACAAAGTAATGGTAATGATTATAAAGTAACAAAAACTGTAAAGTAAAATGACACAATTTCATCTCTCAAAACTACACAGAGCTAAGGTAAAATACTGACAAACAAAAAGACCCTCATCTCTACTATTCTACATATTTTGCTTAGCTACTGAGTTCCTAAATCCTTGCTCATTTCTACACCGTAGCAGTCATCTTACGGTTGGATATTTATTTGCATAGCTTCTCCCATACTAGATTGCAAATTTCTTGACAGGAGGGATCATGTATCATTCATAATGGCCAATGGGATCCTAGACACAGTAAATGTTCCATAACTGTTTATTGAGTTAAACTGAGTCGAAGTAACTCATCCCTGGTTTATGAAACTTCTGTTTTCATAGCGATATGAGTGGGAGCTATCCCACTACACAATCATGTCACCGTAGAGAAAAAGGAAGAGCTGTTGGTTCTTATAGTAAACGTAACAAAGAGATTTGGGGCATCTGGAAATATTTACCCCATAAAGAATCCTATGAGAGAAAGTAATACAAACCATACCTTCCTTTCTGCTGAGAAATCACAGAAGATTCTACTTATGTTGTATTTTTAAATCCCCAAAGACTGTATTATGAGGGAGAGAAATATAAAAACAATTGAACCCTTGAGGAAAACACAGGTCAAAAGAGATTCCTTTTAAAGAAAGAAAAAGGAGGCAGGGAAGAAAAACAAAGGGGGAGAGGAGGAGAGAGGGAGGGAAGGAGAAAGGACGAAAAGAAAGATGATGCTGTTAAAAGTGATGCTGGAGAGTAATGAGTTATGTCTTGACAGATGGTGAGAAGGTTAGGAAAAGCAGCATCACCCAAAAACTGTACAAGTAGAAAACAAGCTTATTCTTGCTGGTCCATAGATTATATTACACTGAATAGAGGAATGGTGGGTATGCATGTTTGTTCGTTTGTTTGAAGATTACTTGTTGGGCATATGCTTCCAGGAAGTGCTTTGGGAAAGTTCACGTAGATATCTTGCAACAGACTCTCAACTTCAATAATCTGAAAAACTGCTCAAGTTTTCCAAGGCAAATCCACACTGTATGTTCAGTCTCACCAAATTCATATTCAAAAATTCATATGTCAATTTTTATTCTTACATAAAATTTATCTTACATGAAATTATCAAGTGTTTTAAAATAGTTATTAAGAGTTTGGAGCACTCATATTAGAAAATTAAGTGTTACCAAGTGAGGCCCCTTTTTAATTCAGGACGTTTTCCATTTTACTGGGAATCAATTCTGCCTGGTGTTTCTAATCCAGCATGTTAAAAAATCATCCTACAAGGCCTCTGATGTTGTTTAAACACTAAAATTTCACAGTACAGGTTCAAATTTCCATAAAAGTGACTCTGCTAGTGAATCCATTTCACTGTCCCCTCCATCTGCTAAGAATAGTTTTGTTTTTCTTTTCTACCTCAAGAACACCTAATCCTTACATTTTAAGAAACAGTACTTGAGGGCTTTTACTGCCAAAAGTCTCATTGTAATATAGCTAGAATATTCCCCTGTGAGTACTAGTTAGTGCTATTGCTTGTTCACACATGCTTTTTTAATTTCAAATATGATTAGTTATAGGCAAGTCACTGAATATTTAAATTTGGTACAGATAGGTTTTCAAACTACCTGTGAACAGAAGCCTATAAATTAGAGGGAGTGTGGGAATATGAAATCTGAGCAGCTGTTTGAAATCTGGTTGTTGTACATTATGCTCCCTTCTTGACTTGTAACACCTGCTTTCTGCGGAACCAGAAGTCTGGGTCTCCTGTGGCATAGGTTTTAGCCCGGGGTGAGGGTTGTAACACCCTCACCGTAACGTGTGGCATGTTCCAGACTCCCCTGTGGTTGAGAATATGCATAAGCTGAGACGGAGCTGGGAACAGCAGAATCTTCAAAGCCGAGAGAGAAGTTCAGAGACCACAGGGAGACCTCAATGCCCACTACAGGCTTAAAGAAAATAAAAATAAAAATCTAGAATAGTATTGACTTGCTAAAACCCAAAATGAACATAAGTATTAAATTTTTACTAAACTGTAAATCAAACCTTAACAAAAACCTAAGTCATCAGTTTAAAAGGAAACCAAACTGTTGTAATTCTAAAACCAGAGGCAGGAGTGCGGTGTGAGACAAAATGCGTGAGACCAAAAATTGGCAAGCTCTGGATTCTTTTTCCTATTCTGTTTCTTCTGAAATGTACCATCGAGCATATCACTTAACCCTCCTAGATCCTGGATTTCCATTTGTTTCATCTGTAAAACAAAGAATCTGGACTAGAAAATAACTAAACTTGCTTCCAGAAATAAACAGGCATTTCATTCCATTTGAACTCAGATCTGACTTGCACTTGAACAGTTCTAAAAAAGAGAGAACACTTTGTGTCTTTTATAAATGTGTTGTAAGTTTCTGAAGTTAAACTCTAGTTCCTTATGAGGGTAATATGCATTTTTCTTTCAAAACAATTCCAGATGATGGGAATGAGCACAAAGACCTGAATAAGTGAAAAAAAAAAATATATATATATATATATATACATATATATATGAATCTATGTGTGGGTATATGTATCTCCAGTTCCAGAGTATACTCTCATTTTCTTCCAAAATCCTGCAAAGTTATAGAAAGTAGAGTGTAAGGGCCAACACAGCTGCTCCTGGCTTGAGGTATGTCTCCTTCACCACTCTGAGTAAACCAAGGAGCCGGAACATGTCAGCAGCAAGAGAAAGCTTCCTGCAACATCATACAAGAAAAGGCCCATATCAGAGTCTAAAACTAGGCTGCCAAGAATTGCACTTAAGTTGTTGGAACCACAAAGGACAGGGTATCTGCCTTTCCTCTCCTACTGTATTCCATGGTCTTATACTGAGGGACAAAACTACAGCCAGCCTGTACTCAGAGCTGTGGTCCCGCCCTGGCAGCTTGAAATCCTAGTCAGACAGGCAGCTTGAAATCCTAGTCAGACAGGCCACGTGATGCTAATGTAGAAGTATAAAGACATTTAGCAGCGTAAGAAATGCAAAACAGCTCAAGAAAACCCAATGAGGGTCCAAGCACTGAGAATGGCGTACTTCCTAATGACCAAATCCAAGTTTGGTCCACATAGACAGAGTCCATCTCTTAGAGTGAAATACCTTAGACAACATTAATTAATATTGTGAATGATGGTAGTTAAAAAGCAAGGCAGAAGAAATATTCAAAGGTTAATTTCAAGGAACATGTGTAGAGCATAGCTTTGAGAGGAGGTGGCAAACATATAGGTTACTTCCCTGTTCTGTTTATATAGCAAATGGTCCTAATCAATAACATTAGCCTTTTCTATAGTACCTGGCTCTCAACAGCCAGGCCTTACTAATCAACCTGAATTGGCATGAGAAAGAGAACCTATTTACCCCTTGTGCTATAGGAGAAAAGAGCCCTGTGTGTGGAGAACTGTGAAGCCTTGTTAGTCCTTTGGGCTTTACCATTCACCAGTCAGACAAGTCACTTTGTAATTCAAGGCCTCTCCACCCTTTAAGAATAAAATTTCGAGTAGGGGTGTACTATCTCTAAGTTTCCTTTGTGTGTTCAAGCCTTATATATTTATAATCTTAAGCAATGCGGAGTATCTATGATGATTGAAAAAAGCATGACTATCCCATAACTCAAAGAAATAAAGTTACTCATTGAAGTTATCAATTTTCGTTATTTTTTTTCCTCCTGAAGAACTGCAGACACTAATGATAAGATTCTTTGTCCAACAGTGGTTACTTAAGCCCGGAAATATATTCTAATCCAACTCCTTCACAGATGAGGAATTCGATTTTCTGAAAGGTTAACTGATTTGCGTAACGTCATGCCAGTAAATCTGAATACCCAGATTATGATTATCAACACCAAGGTTATTAGCACAATTATTAGTTTTTGTGGAGTTCACAGAGTGATTTCCAAACTGCAAACCCAAGTCTATTGACAAGCCAGTACCTCTCCTCCATCATGGTCTCCTTTTTGGTGATTTCTTTATACCTGAATACATTTAAGGTGCCTACACTCTTTCGATTCCTCATGATTCCTTTTGATTCCTTATTCACTGAGCACATTGTACTCATCCATTCATACCTGCAATTTGCCAGTTCCCCAATTTAGCGTCTCTGAAATATTTACTAGTGGGGAGTATAGTTCTTGACCGTATCATAACTATGCTAAATAAGACCTTATCTAACACAAGTCCCGTGGAACCCAAAGGGCAGCCATTTACTGCTACCTTTTTGTCTGTTGTCTTTTACCTGCATGTAGTTGCTGTTTATGCTTCCTTGAGCGGAAATTATTTAACTCCCTAAAAAACCATCATGATATGCCATAAAATGATCTTAATACGTCACTGTGTCTGTTGTCTAAGCCTGAATCCAATTTTCAAGTGCTTTATGTTGATTTGATAAGCAAGAAGAGGCATTTCTGGTTGTACATGAAATAAAGGAACATAAATTCACCAAGGGACCATATTCCTGTGGGAGCAAAAGGAGGCATGGTATCCAGTATAAATGAGTTAAGTGGTGAGTTAGATAAGCAGTGAGGAGACCCGAAATTCCATCCTCAACTTTCACACTAAAGGTACAAACTTGCACAACTTTCCTCACTTCCTTGAGTCCCAACTAAAAGTGAGGGAGTTCAACTTGCTTTCTAAGATCATATTCGTATCTATCATTTTATGACTACCACGGGCAGCCCCTAATACCCCCTCTGCATGTATGGCGGCTCTTCTGGGCAGTTACCTAATATTTCACGTGGCAGCGTACACCAGCCACTGTGCTGTGCTTAGCCAGGATGGCCCACTGCCGGGCTGGCAGGCATAGCCTCCTGCCCCATGACTAACCCCAAGCATCCCAGCGCAGGCGTCAGTAGCAGCCTCTGCTTCAACAAAACCTAAGAAAACAAAACTTCTGATCTTCACCTCCAGTCTTTACTTCACGTGACAAATGTAAGACCTTAATGGCTACTTTTTCCTCCAGTGGAAAGTTCCAGGCCAGCTGGCTCTAGGATACTCCATAAAGCATGCAAAAAGCCCCAATTCCACAGGCATGTATCACTGAACTAAGAAGGGACCTTGGAGATTTTTAATATTAAAAACTGAGACCCAGAGAACGGAAATGTTAGGACTAGAACCAAGCATTCTTGATTCCAAACCAGCGTGCTCCCAAGGGGAATTTATCAAAGTATAGAGAGAATTAACAACTTCTTACTTCGGTGGATTTTAGTGGGTGTTTCTGTAACACATCATGCAATATAGTGTTTTCTTAACATTCATGGTGAAAATTTTAGAAATCTCCACATCTTGATTGTTATAGTGAAGCAGTACAGTAATGAGACAAAGGATTTGTTCTAGAGCTAAAATCACGTCTCCTTCACTTATATTTGGCCAAGTTAACTTCTTTGCACTTCCTTTTGTCATCTGAAAAACGGCATTAAAAATGCTTTCAAACTATTTTTGAAAGTTAAAGACAGATAGCTAATGTAGCGTTAGTAGTGCTGTGTCTTCACACATTCCTTAATGGACTCAAAAGACATATGTTGTCTGACAGTCACAACAAATCTTACAAATTAAAGTATCTCTTCAATGTGGCCTGATACCCCAGTTGGTCCTTGGGCTAACATCCTAAGATGCACTAGTGACCTTGAGGACATTTCCTGCAATGGTCCTGACTGACACTGTTCTTTGTTTCCAGGACTCTGAACCACACTGCATGGCAATATGACTGGGGATTTGAGAAGATATTTTGTTTTTTAAAAACAAGTTTAAATAAACCTAAGTCATAGAAATAAAAGAAAGTTCTTTTTTTTTTTTTTTTCATCTCAAGATGGTACAGGAGAGGCTTCCAATGTACTACTTCCTGGTAATGTAGAAATAATTTCTGAGAACATTAATCTCAACACAGCAATTTAAACCGACACACGTGTGCATTCATTATAAAAACAAATATCAGCTGCAAGAAGTATTATTCAATGTAGGATCAGACTCTTTTTCAAATGTCTTAAAGCCCCGCCTCTACAGGAAGCTTTTCCCAATTTACATGTACTCGACTGTCCCCAGCTTTTAGTCCACAACAGGAATCAAGCTGCGTCTATCACACCTGCGGAGGTATTTTCATTTGCAAGTTGCAACATTATGGAGCTAAAAGGAACCTTTAAGACCACCCATTGCAAGCTTCTCATTTTAGAGATGAGAAACTGAAGCCTGAGAGGTTATGTAGTTGTTTTTGCTAAAAACAGAAAAGCCAAAAACAAGCTGAGACTGGCCTAGAACAGAAGGCACATCACTAGGTACGTATCCGGCCCAGCGCTCTTCCCAGGAGTCATGGGATCCATGAGATCCGACTTTACACTATACAGCAGGCAGAGTTAGTTAGCAAGACTCAGGCTCAGAACGAATCACTCTACCTTCGCGTATACCTATTCTAAATGAATTCCTCATATCTGTCAAGGATTTGTCTTACTTTCGTAAAATTAGGATAGCTTTTTTATTTATTTATTTATTTATTGTGGTACGCGGACCTCACACTGTTGTGGCCTCTCCCGTTGCGGAGCACAGGCTCCGGACGCACTGGCTCAGCGGCCATGGCTCACGGGCCCAGCTGCTCCGCGGCATGTGGGATCCTCCCGGACCGGGGCACGAACCCGTGTCGCCTGCATCGGCAGGCGGACTCTCAGCCACTGCGCCACCAGGGAAGCCCTAGAATAGCTTTTTAAATGTTTCTTTCTTTCACGATTTTTTAAAAAACACTGTTCAATTGCACTCTGTCCCAAGGGCAAGTGCTAAAAAAACAATGGTTTCAGACAGATTGTACATTGTTCTTCTCTTCTCCATTGCTAAAGATATTCGTAAAGCATGCTTTTCCCAATAGCTTGGGCTCTCATTTCCATAAGGAGTCTACCTAACCAAGATCCACAGAAGGAAAAATGTGTGATAGCTCTATGTCACCCTGATAAGATGTTGACAGTTTTGTTTTCACCTACAGATCCCTGAAGATGTTCTCCTAGGAACTAGCCCGACTATTAAAAGGGTACCACGGAAAAATCAGTTTAGGCATATTGGGGTCAAGCCAGGGAAGAGGACCAATATTTTTGTTGCTGTGTCAAACCAGAGAAGTGAAATTCTCATTTCAGATCAGTGTGGAATAACCCTGGCATTAGGTCATGATGCTGGCATTGGAGAAACAGTTTCCTCAGTGGAATCTCTTAAAAGATCTATAGAAATACGCTTTTGATGCACTTTGAGCTTATAATTATTGTCAAAATAAAGTTAAGTAACTGCTGACGGTAGGTTCTATGTGCATTAATCCCACATAAACAATGTAAAGTCTTCTTTACAAATTCTAGGGAAGCTAAAGAGTTGTAAAATAAACATTTAAAGTACTTCAAAGAACCTTACGGGAATTCCATTATCTTGTTGTCATTGTTGTTTTTAAAGCTATAACTCATGGTTTATCATTCTTTAATACTGCATATAGTAAGTTCCAACCCCTAGTCAATGAATCCTGTATTTTGGTCAATAAGCAACTATTCTGAGAGCATTGCTTAGATTCTGCACATAAAAACTAGTATTCCATATACACTAGAGTGAAATACACTTAATAATGATAATGATGATGATAATACAAGCTAATATTTACAGAAGGATTACTAGAAATCAGACGTATGTATGACTTATTTCATGTAACAATCCCATTTTACAGGTAAGAAACTGAGGTTAAAGAGAGGTTACTTAACTCGCTCAAGATTATACAACAAGAAAGGAGCAGATCCAAGCTGTCCTTTCAAGTCCACGTGATTCCAAAATGCCTGCTCTTAAACTACTACTCCATATTTCCCATAATTTAATCTTCCACTAATGACTTCTGTGAAAATATTACTGTAATTCATCATCAAGGACAATCATCACCGTTGTGGAGATCTTCAGAATCACTGGATGTAGGGGAGTAGGACTGGTGGACTAATAAATAAACCAAGGGCTGTGGTATCATGTTTTCACAAAGATAACATATCTGTAATAAAAATATGGGAGAAAATTCTGCTCAAGAATAGCATTTCATGGTGAAAACACTGTAGATTCAAAATCTTAATACAACACAAAATAGCACGCCTGGCATCTTCCTAGACGACTAGATATATATTAAATGAAGAGGGCTTTCAGCATCAGCTGAGCCATCTGAGCCATTTTTCAAAGTAGAATCATCCACTGAATCTGACTCAAAGTAATGAATACAGTCTCACACCGATTCTCTTTTCTGTTACCTTCCCGAATCTAAATTATAGTTGTGAGGAGCATGTGAGCAGATATGGCGAAAAGTGAAAGAAACAAGTCTAAGAGAAAAATCACAAATTAATCAACTGCAGTTGGAGTTACATATACTTTCAATTAAGTGTACATTTATTGTACAGTTTGATGCTATTGCCTATTAATGTTAGGTTTCTATTGAAAACCTTGCTTTCTAAAAGCAAGAGGTAAAAAATAATCTAAATACTCAACAGTGGGGGTCTGTAAAAAATACAGAACATCCATATCTTAATGTAGCCATCAGAAATCATACTAAAATAATACGATGGAAAATTTTCAAATACTACTAACAACAAAACTGTTAAAAATTATATGATCCAAATTCTGCATGTGTGCCAAAAGACACCAAAAAAATGTCTAAATGTGTATAGCTCAAAATGTTAACAGAGGTCTCAGCTACTGGTAGGAGGATGTTTCCCTGTCTCTCTCTCTCTCCCCCCACCCCCTTTGCTTTCTTCATTTCTTCCTTTTACCAATTTTCATAATCTACAAATATGCTCTAAGTATATTTTACTTGGTTAGTAACTATATTAATGCAGGATAGAAGAGTACGAATTTTGCAGTCTGTCTGGATCTAAAACCTGACTTTATCGCTAACTTGGTAAGTTACTTAAAATCTCTAGGTCTCACTTAGGAGGATAATATGTTTCTACATAGCAGATCCATGGTGAGAATTACATGAATTAACATATGTAAAGTGATTAAAAGAATGCCTGGCACATGATCGGGACTCAAAACATGCTAGCTATTGTAGTTGCTACTGCTGCTGCTAATTTTATTACTGGAGAATATTCAGTCAACCAATGGCTCTGCTGTAAAAACACAAGACATTCATATTTTAATCAAGATACAATGTTATTAAAAACATATGACTTCCCAGATGAGAGCAGTACATATATAACACTAGTATATCTGCCAAACATTGAGTTTAAATTGACTATTCTGTGGTTACGAAAATAAATTTGACAATTCGTAACAATATTAGAATTTTTAAAATGAGTATCGTTACTTATCTGTTTTTCCTCTTCCATCATATATCTATAGATGACCCTCTGTGGACATCTCTAGGTCCACTTTTCACTCATTATTTTCTTAGACACAACAAGATGATTTGGGGATTAGGTAAGCAGTTACAGGACAACAGAAATCTGACACCAGGCATGTGGTACATGCAAAGTCCATACAACCCAATAATGTCTATAAGCAAAGGGACAAGAACTTTACCAGGACGAAGATGATCAACATTTGAAGGTCTACCATCACCTCAACAGAAAGTCTAAGCCTAGGTCACTTATTTGGCATCAATGAGGGTGATCAAACCCATCTCCGAAAGTGCAATGGACTTCTTTCCTGGTGTGATAAGAAAACATTCACATCATAATTTTTTTTTCCTTACTACTAGAATAGAAGCCTCTGTGATACTAAACCTCCCTTCATCAAGCCAGGGCCTAACCCAAACATATGGAGTTAGACCATATGCTTTTCCTTGATTATGTCTCTTAAGCAAAAATAAAACAATTCCTTTCAGAAAGTAAGGAGCAAGCCTTACTCATTTGTCTTCCTCCTCCTACCTCAACCCCAAACTCCCAATCATCAGGGATGCTCCCTGGCACACAGCACGCTCTTTTAGGTTAATATTTTCTGAATGAATGAAGCCTTCTGATTTCTCAAAATATGCAGAAGTATAAGAACCTGCAAACATGTGCTTCATAGTGATAAACCTTGAAGTGGTATTTCTTCCCATCTGAAACATTAGCTCCCTACCTAGTCCTAAAGAGTGACTGGAGTGAGAGGTGAGGTGGCCTTGAGGTAGGAGACAGATGGCCCCCAGGCTGAACAGCTGGAGTCTGTCCCCTCTGGACAGATACTCCAAGATGAAGAAGAGGAGGAGCTGAACCCTGCCCAGGTAAGAAACCAGCCCTTTCTCATTCTCAAGGTCAAGGACACCTTCCTGACTACGCATACGCAGAAAGGTTCCTTGGAGGTCAAAAGGGGAGTGATGTCAACCTAGCCATAGGCCTCTTCACTGGAATCCATCTTGGCCAAGAGATGCACGTGCGCACATTAGAGGACCCTGGGATAAACCAAATAATGGACTCAGAACCAGGCAAAGCAAGATGATTGGCCAAAGGAAACCAGGAAGAAACACCCCATATACGTGGTTTAAACTACTACGAGCAAGTGACTCTCTGAGTCCGCCCGTGTGTCTATCCACACGTACTCCTTTTCCTCCTAATAAACACTTTACTTGTTTCACTACTTTCCATGTCTTTGTAGGAATTCATTTCTACAAAGCGAACGAGCCAAGGGCCTTGTCACCGCCACTGATGCCTGGTGGTCTAGTGTCTGGGATTCAGCACTCACTGCCGCGGCATGACTTCAATCTCTGGACAGGGAACCGAAATCCTGCTTCAAGCCGCTACAGGCCGAGGCCACCCGAGATCAGCCTGACCAGGTCTCACAGTTTGTGGCCAAGCAGGAAACTACCCAGAGGTGTCCAGGTCTGCACTCTGTGTACCTTGCAATTCTATTTCCCAAAATAGAATTCTTAAGGTCATTTCTTCAAATGTGTGATTAACTACATGCAAACTGGATTTTTTTTATGTTTAAGTTAGTAAAATACTGTAACTCAAGATTGTTTTAACCACACACAGAAAGCAATTTTCCATTTAATGATGTCAATGAATTTAAACCAAATGAAATGATAGGGATTTGCAAACAAATTTGAAAAGAATAAGGCACATCTCAAATACTGTTGATCTCTTTCAAACTCAGTTTTACATTTGAGAAACCGTATCTTAATGAACAGTCAGTAGAGGCAATCAGTTCTAATATACAGTTGACCCTTGAGCAACTCGGCGGGTAGTCCATGTATAATTCACAGCCGGTCCTCTATATCCATGGGTCCTCCACAGCCAGGGATTCCATCAACCACAGACTCTGTAGTACTATAGTATTTACTACTGGAAGACATCCTTGTATAAGTGAACCCGCATACTTCAAACCCATGTTGTTCAAGGATCAACTGTAGTACCTCCTTTAATCTCCATGACACTAAAACAACACAGCTGTCTTCTGAGCTCTCTATCTGCCCCTTCTCCATCTCCTTCACAAGTTGGCCTTTCTTTTCTGAACCTGGACTTGGGCATGGCACAGGGGGGTCTTCATGGTTCCATGTTCAGTCTTCTGAACTGTATGTTGTATGTTGTTGTTGACATCTCTTGCAAGATGTCAACAAGAGATGTCAACAAGATGTCAACAAGAGATGTTGACATCTCTTGCTCAGCAAACATCCATCCTCTGGGCAATACTTCAACTGTCAATCCTTGGAAGGCAACTCCCATATCCAGACCTGGAGCCCTGCGTGGACGCCCGATCTACAATCCCTCATCTCCGTTTGCCCACCGTACGTTCACTTGAAGGTCCTACCATCACCCTCAAGTTAAAAACGCTTAACACCAAATGCACAGCATTTGCTCCATCGCTTTTTTAATACAGCTTTCACCATTTTCATTAGGCTCAAAAAGTCCCTGATAAGCCTTCTTGTGAACTTAACACAGTGCCATTTTGGAACCTGAATGAACGGAATCCCTGTTGTCAATAAGGAATGAGCAGTCAAAGGAGATAAGAGTGAGGCGGAAATGCAATAAAGACAAAAGATAGCTTACATTTATCTGACTTTCGCAATCTTGGGGGCTTCCTTGTGGTGACTGCCCAACCACTTTGAACATCTGCCTACATTTCGGAATTTTCACACATTGTGAATTTCACACAGTAGTTGAAGCCAGAAACTTCAGAGACTACCTCACTTCCGGGCACCAAACCAGGGAGAACCAGTTTTTTGGCTGGAGCATTTAGGGAAGCATTTGGTTATTCAGTTTTGGGAGGCAGATCCCTGGCATGACAGGTGATGGGAAGCCATATGATCAGAGACAAGTCCTGGGTGTGGCTGTGTAGCCCCAGAAACAAGTTCTCTGGCAACTATCCCAGAGACTCTGGAGGCTAATACCTGTTGATACACTCTTTTTCTTGTTAAACTAGCCTGTGCGTATTCTGTTATTTGCAACTAAAAGTCCTGTACAAGACACACATTAAAGTATTGAAATTCCACTAATTCTCAGAAGCACAAGTTGAATATTAGGGAAAAGTGGTCCTTTTCTAAAACAATTGCATTTATACTCACCCTAATCCATTTTTGCACACCACAGTACTTTTGCCGTGCTACAAAGCCAGACAAAATCCTCACTTCCATGAAATGGTCATGCTTCAGGTCTGAAGCTCATGTTAAGTAAAACTTTTACCATAATTTCTTTAACAAAGAATATTTAATGTTTCTTCCGAAAATAATTTAGAATAGGTAATTGGCTGACAGTAAGTTCATAAAAATCTGTATTTTCTTTACTCTTGAGAGTAAATTAAACCAAGAAGCCTTAAGATGTAGTCTGCCAAATAGATATCCCAAAGTCATCGGTCATCAGTGTGTTATGGTTCTGAGCACAGCTTAACAGTTAACAGCAAGAGTTCTGGATTCAGAATATTCAAATCTGAATCCCAGTTCTACCATTCAGTAATTTTGTCACCTTGAACGAGGTAAATCACATATCTACACATCAGTTTCTTTATCTGCAAAACAAAAATAATTATAACACTTACTTCAAATAAGTCTTGTCAGTATTTCTTATACAGAAAGCACATGGAAAGTGCTTAACACACTGGCTAGCATATATTAAGCACTCTTGGTTAGGCACTACGATCATTAGTAGCATTATTACCCATCATGATGGCAATGATGCCATCACAATGCAAGGGTGTCTAGAATTGAACACATTTGACTAAGCACTGCTCTAGATGTTTATTTTGTAGAGCTATTTAATATCTCAGTTCTTCCAAATGACTTCTCTTGTTCTTTCAGGGGATTATTACTTCTGAAACTAAATTGCCCACACTCCTCGGCTGAAAAGAGTACACCTGGGGGTAAGTTGCTTGACGGAAAAGCTATGTAGCTCTTGATGGGTTACTGTTTGCTTTCTATCAGAAAACAGCTTTTCTACACCAGTGCCCCTTTGAGGGTCTTTTGGCCTCAGATTAGAAGGACAGTGAGCTACTGCAATGGCATTTATAGAGGGCTGCCGAGTTTCCAAACACTCGCTTCTAGCCAATGTTTCCAGCTTGGGTCCATTTCCAGTGGCTAGGGAAAAACAAATATTTACCTTGGGATTGCTGGGTCCAAGCGTTTTGCAAATGATTTCACCTAATACTTCCCTGGGAAAATTATCATCTCTGGTAAATGTTAACTTAAAAAGTTGTTTGTTCAGTTTAAAAAAAGGGGGGGCAGTAAAAACACAATCTTGCAAAGTATTTGCAAACCTTCGTGTTGATTTTGTCACCATCATAGCAACGTGGTCATAACGTGTTTGGGATTGATATGTAAAGTTTAACATCAGCCAGAAATAATGGGTGTTACCCTTGTTTGCAGTTATCATCCCTTTGAGAAACTGATGAATGTTCTCTACCGTTTCCTCAGGAAAAGAAATCCCCATATACCTATACGTACGTCTGCATACAGATCAACTATGTGTGGTTAACATTTTAAAGCTCTATACATGAATGCCCAATAAATTATCTGTTTATGGGCAGTCTATTAGAAATCTCTAAAAACAAGCACTTAGGCTTTTGCTAGAACAATACTTGCTCATAATAATGACCTTGGCTTTATGAACCCCTTGAAGCCCACGTACAGATGCTTCAGAGCCTTGTTACTCAGAGCACAGTCCTTGGACCAGCAACATCAGCATCACGTGGGAGCAAGCCTGTGAGATACGCAGAACCCCAGACCCCAACCCAGACCTGCTGGATCAGGGTCTGCATTTTAATAAGATACCCAGTTGATTCATACACACACCAAATTTTGTGATGCACTTCTTTGAGTTCATGAACAATTGCTTAAGAACCTCTGATCTCCAAGATGCTTCCAATGCTCGAGTCACAAGGTAAGGGGAGTTCTAATGCTGTCTTCTAGAAGGCCCCAATGCAACACATATGAAGAAATACAAAGGAAGTGCTAATCATTTATTCATTTTTCAACAAATATTTATTGGGTATCCATTGTGGGCCAGGCATTGCTCTAGTCACAGAGCTCTATCCTCATTCTACAGGGAAAATACAGACAATGAACAAACATGGAAGTAAATAGGTAATCTGTCAGATGGTAATTAGTGCAATGAGGTAAAACAGGGGAGGCTGAAGGCGATAGGAAATGCTGGTGGGATGCTGTTTCTTAAAAATAGGGTGGCCAGGGAAGCCTCGTGGATAAGATGGCATCTGAGCAAAGACCTAAAAGAAGTGAGGGAGTGAGATCTATACTATTGGAAGGAAGAGCTTCCCAGCAGGAAGCATCCAAAGATCAAGAAGGAGCCCAGCTTCCCCAGAGTAAAAAGGCTAGAGGGAGAAGGTGAGCTCAGGGAGGTAGGATGAGGGTGGTCATGAAAGTTCTAATAATCACTGAGCACAAGTACCAATTGCTGTAAAAACATTAGGAAAGAGACCACAGTGCTACAAATCTGGTTGGGTTCAGTGGAGGAGAGGACCACCCCCTCTCTTCCACTCAGTTGGGCAAAGTCTCTCCTAGAGAAGGTGGGGTTTCAAAGGCTGTTTGAAATACGACTTACTCCCATCAGAAAACAATTTATTCTTCTTTCCCTTTTTTTGGAATTTAGGCTTAAAATATAGTTGCTAAGTACCTCTGGCAAAAACCAGATTTTGTTTCAGAGGGTCTGGCACATACTTGGCAGGGAACACACTCAACTGGAATTAAATAATAATCTCATGACTGGCTCTAATTCAGAACCGTATCTTGGCTACCTTTTTAGGCTTATGTTCATAATTATTCTTGACCACATTTCAACAGTACTCTAGCCATCTTGTCTGAACATCTGTTTCAGGAACTCTTCTGCCTTTGGCCAATATGTACTCTCATTGCAGACAGCATGCCAGATGACCAGTGCCCTCTCCTTAATACTGTACATCCACATCCTGTGTTTCTGAGGCTGCGCCAAGTTCCCGCTGGGAGACACAAGGTTTCGGTAACAAGGGACATGCGCTCCTCTCATTGCCACGTGTAAACTGTATGAAAGAAATCATGACTCTATTGCAAAAGAAGTCATGCCAGCAACTGTAAAGATCAGCCCAGGCTACAAATAATGGCTAATAATTTGTACAACCTTTGTACATGGGATAATCTAATCCATGCTAATCTCTCTCCGTTATGGCAATGAAGATGCTACAATCACTCCTCACACAGAAAAGATTCACTCAAATTAATGTTCCATGTCAGCTCTATCTTAAAGTATTTCCTCTTTTTCATCCAGAATGAAGAATGAATAAATCTGTCTATGCTGAATAAGCCTCCCAACGATTCTCCATCTAATTCAGCCAAAATGAAACTTACAAGTCAAAAAAAGGCTAAATAAAAACAAGGATAATAAATGGATGCCATTATCCACTTACAGATACGTGTGATCCACTTTAAGAAAATTAATTTGTAAGCAGACAAACTGTAGGATTATTATTCACAGAGAGTTCCCTTTTCCCGCTCAATTATCTGTACAATAGTGAAGCCAGATAGGAGCAATGGAGGTCATCATTTACACATGAGAAAACGGTGGGTAGAGGAGGCAAAAAGGCCTTGCTCAAAGACACACTACTCTGTGATGGCAGAGAAAGCACCAGAACCAAGGTCTTTCATCTCCCAGATAGCCCACCGCACCCCACTCCCCCGACCACACACACACCAGGACTGTCTACAGGGTTACAGGACAGAGACGCTCCTAACTTACTCTAATATTTGTTTACATATCATTAACTACTTGGGAGGGCAGGGTAAGGAACTATGAAATTCAGAGTTAAAATGGCAGGAACCATTGCTAATTGAAAATCAATCAGAAATGAAGATTAAGACATCTCTGAAATTCGAATGCAAGTCAATGGGAAAAGTGGATTCAATTTTTAAAAATGTAACCTTCGTAACTCTCAGGAACATGTCCACTGTACCGCAAGAGGCACACGTATAATGTCAGTGAATAATTCCAAGAAATCACCCACTCCATCCGTTCCGTACTTGACCAAGCTTAATTTTGCAGGTGGCTGCTGATACAGAGGATGGAACACGTTACCACTCAAAATCCAACTTCATAAAACCTGAAAACTTTCATAAAGACAACTGGCACAAAAAGTGGCTTCACAACCACAACTGAAAAAGTATGTGAGAGTGCCAAGAAGAAATAAACAAGCTAGCTAACCCAAATTCGTTTTCCCATTTGCAAACTTGGGTTCAATGAGTTTTGTCAACCAATAAATTACTTCTCAAGATGTGTCTGCACAAAGTACACGACAGGACATCCATAACAAGATAACCATTTAAAAATCCCATCGATGGATCCCAGTAAATCCTCTGTTTATAATGACCCATTATCAGAACACTTTTTTAACTAGCACGGCTGTGCTTTCCCAGGACATAGCAATGACCCTAGGATATTATAAGATTCCCAGGTGTCTACTTTTGTCTTTATCACTCTGGTGCTGGTGCATTTTCTTGGGTTCTGGTTGTTCATATTGGTATCCTCTCCAAAAAAAAGATATATATAGAGAGAGATAGAGAGAGCATTAGCAAGAATACTTTGTTCCCTAATGACCACAGACAACACATTCCCTTTTCAGTGATCTGCTTGGTAGAATCTTATGTATGTTGAAAGATCTGTTCACAAACACAGTCCTCTCATTTTACAGACTAGAAAACTGAGATGTTTAATGACTTGCCCAAAGGCTATTACAGCTTATTCATGCAAATCCAGACCAGAAACTCAGGTCTCCTGGCTCCTTATCAGCTGCTGTTTCCACTATGTCAGGCTACCTCTTCTGTGAGTCATCCCCCACTGCAGGACAGAATCTTACTTTATCCTCCAAATCCAATTCAAATGGCCAACATTTTAACTCACCCGTAATTGCTAAATTGGACCAGAAGTTTAAAAGCAACTGCTTTTTCGATTACAGTGGAAATTTTGGCTCAATAACTATAAATGTCTTACAATGTTGTACAAAACGCCAGCCTTTCCAGAATGATGTTTTGGGTTTGTTTTTTGTTTGTTTGTTTACCATTCTGGCCTATCTCTGAACAAGCATTTCCACTGTTGTTTGATACAGGGGAAAGCCTGCAATCTAGCAGGAGAACGCTTCACCAGTTCAAGACTTTTGACTCTCATCTCAAACCTACAGCTTGTTTAGGATTTTCAGGTAATGCCAGCTCCCAATAACAACCAAGGTTTATTGAGTGGGGGCCCCAAGCCATCTTCACAGGATGTCCAAGGATGGCTTGGGGTCCATAAAGGATGGATCCCAAGCCATCCTTTGCACACAGAGCATCTCATTTAATGTTCATCACAACCCTAAGAGGTGGCTACAATGAACCCCACTCAACAGATAAGCAATCTGCAAAGACCAGAGGGTAGATAGGAAAGTCAACACTGGATTTTCTCTGCTCTGCTAAAATGTTCCTGAAGAGTATCAACAAGAAATAGTCCCCATTTTTCAGCAGAGGATGCATTCTTCAGGCCCTGTCCTTTTCCAGGATCTAAAGCAAAAACAGTAAGTGGAAGATAATGATAAAGCTAAAAGCAGAATACTTCAGTTACATATGTCTGCTAAATCAACCTCCAACCCAAAGAGCTAGAATCCTGTTTCTTCAGCCCCAGCTATTCCAAAGCACAGCAAAGCAACTTCTGTACATTCTGTTTTTAGGGGAGTGAAACTAGGCCTTCTGCATACTCCCCAGAAAGCAATCGTTTCCCCATGGAAAAATGAAGTGTGTAATAGTGGTGCTCAGGGCCGTTGAGAGGATTAAATCGGTTACTACATGTAAAGCCCTTGAACGATGCCACAGAGTAAGTTCTCTGCAAATAACAGCTACTACTCTCTCATTATTATCCCTATCTTTAGAAAACTAACCAGTCAGGCAGCAGCGCATTTCTTTATCTTGGGATGATCATTCAGCTTAATAGCAATTATTTAGCCCTGACGAGGTGTAGAGATCTACAACAGGAAGTGAGGGGGCAGTAGTAAAGGGAAAAACAGACCCACTCCTACTCCTGCAGGGCAACTCACTTGAGGGAAAGAAGACAGAAGCAGATGAGAGCTAGAACAAGTAACAAACATTTCCATGCACGGTTATGTCTAATGAACAGTGTGCTGGTGGTGACCAGAGCGAGACCAACCGACTTCACAGAGACAGCAGGATCTCCCTGGACCAGAGGAGGGCTGTGCCCTGAGAGCAAGGGTGACAGCACTGCAGACAAACAGAGGGGCAGTGCAAAGACTCAGCGGTGGTGCTGGACGATGCAAGCAGAGCGCGTGCATTTCTGGGAACATGAATAAGTACTTTGTAAACCACAGAAGTGCTGAAGTTTTAGATGTTATGACGTCCACCATGCACGGCTCTGATAAAGTTTTAACCAATCCAGCATTCACAACTCTTCATAGGAGCAAGGCCTGCATGAATCTCTCTCCTGGAGTTTCACCCCTTGGAGCAACAGGGCCTGGATGTTTGGGGATACAGGCTGGTGGGGCCCACCTCCATCGCAGGACACCTGGGATCCAGACTACCTGAGCTGGGGCTCTGCTCTACCATCGACGGACTCTGTGACCTTGGGCATTTACCCTCTGGGTCTCAGGGTTTCCTCATCTGTAAGATGGAGCTAATAATAGCTATCTTCCGAATAGGGTTGTTGTGAAGACTCAATATATTAACAGATGAACAGTTCTTGGAAGGGTACCTGGCACTTCATAAGTATTTTATTAGTGTTTACATCATCTTAATGACTATTATATGTATGCTGTTCTGTCTTGCTCTAGCTCTGATTATTTTGTCTGAGACCAGACACCCAGTAGGCAAAACTTTAGTACTGCATCCACCTGGCAGGACTCCAGGGATTTAGAAATGGTTTCATAACAGAAATGAAACACAAGTGGGGTATTGGGCTTTGACCTCAAAAAATGGGCCTGACCAGAACAAGGGGAGGAGGGAGACAGCTTCTTCATTTCTTCCCATGCTCTAATGTTCACTCAAGCAGGGAAGCTGGTATTTTTTTTTTTCCCACCCTTCCCAGCACAGAGGCCTTGGCATCCAAATGCAAGTAGTGCACACTTGGTGGCCTCCCACAGAAGCCACAGAACCCACAGGACTCTTCTCAGATTGCAGACAACAAGATCCCCCAGCTGGGAATTAGGAGGCATAAGGACATCTGTTGTTGCATGTATCCAGTTTTCATTTTGCATGGACACAGCCCAGTGGTTCTCAAACTCAGGGCCTACAACCCTCCAAGGGCTTCAGCCAGCCCCTGGAGCTCCACATCACCCTGTCACAAAAAGATAAAACCAATAAGAAAAAAAAAAAAAAAAACCCCTGAGTTTCTAGTCCATTTTATAGGCAGTGCCCACAAACAGCTGTGTGGAGTCAGACCGAGGGCATGTTTGTAGATCGCCCACTCTGTGGCAGACTTTATCTATTGCTTCTTTTAGTTCTAACAACCTAGGAAGAAGGTAGCACCGGACACATTTTAAAACATGCAGACGAAAGCTTAGCAAGTTGAAGAGAGATGCTTCGTATTCCAATAAATGGCAACTTGATAAGGTTTAGACTTGACATCAGGCATATCTGACCCTCAATGTAACTCCTTTCTCGGTTCACTCATTTAAACAAATACTCATCACAAACCTGCTCTGGGCCAGATGTCATTATAGGCATGGGGATACAGCAAGAAAAGGACCATGTCTCTAATCTCAAGGAGTTTCTGTTCTAGAGAGGAAGAAAGGAAATAAACCAAGAAATATAACATGATCCCAGGTGACCAGGAGTCAGGAAGAAAAATATAGCACGATTGTGGACACAGAGTGACTAGAGAGTGAGGGACCAGGGAAGGCCTCTCTGGGGAGATGGCATTTGAGAAGATGCTTAAAGGAAGTGAGAGAGTCAGTCAGGTAAAGATCTGGGGGGAAGGGGGTGTGTCCAGCAGGGGTACCAGCAAGTGCAAAGGCCCTGAGACATGTCCAAAGAAAAGTAAGAAAGCCAGTATGATTAGAATGAATCAAGAAAAGGGGACAGCAGTAGGTAGGACATGACTTTGAAGAGGCTGGTGCAGGCCAGGTCACACTGAGCTCTGCTAGGCCCTGGGAAGGCATTTGCATTGCATCTGATTCTAAGAGAAAAACCAATGGAGGGTTCTGCAATGAGAATTATATTTTTGAAGAAATTGTATTTTTAGAAGATCATTCTGGCTGCTTTGCGGAGAGCTGACTATAGGGTCGCAAGAGTCAATGCAGGGTGCTAGTTAGGAAGCCAATTTAGTAGTTTGGATGAGAGATTCCGACGGAAAGCACTAGGTTTGTAGTTGGACTCCTGCCGTATTTTGAAGGTGTTCTTCCTGCTATGGAATCAGGGTAGTCCTTAAGGAATTCTTTCGGGAGAATTCTTTTGAAACACAGTTTGAGGAATGTTGACACCAAGACTCCTGAGAAACTTTCAGTCTGTCACAGCCGTGACTTAAACACAATGTCATCACCCATGTGACAGTGTATCAAGCATGTAATCTACCAGCAGGACAGCAGTGAACACTAAGCCACAATGACAATGTCACTTTAACCTTTTTAAAAGGTGAAAAGGCTCACTTTCCTTTTAGTCATCCATCAGCCAATTCCAGTTTTACCTTGCTACACACATAGGTTCTGAAATTCTCAACTTTTAAAAGAATCATAGGCTTCCCGCATTTCTGCATTATAGCAATCAGCTCAGCCTGAACAAGGACACTGAGAGATGGACATATCACCTAATCAATCTGTGCCTTCTTTCAGACAAAACACTTTTTGAAGTACCCAAGTGCTGTTGTTACTACCTTTTTGTATATGAGAAGATTAAATTTTAGAGAGATTAAAAATATGTGGTTCTGATGTTGCCGTAACATTCTGCTGTTGCAGTACGTAAACATTGTGTCCACACACATCTTCAACTAACATTTCGTATGACGCATTTCTGAGCTATGAAACTTTTTACCTAATAACCAGGTAGACTGCTAGGTCTGGGAGTGTAAAGCCACTCAACGGAGTTAATTCTCAACACCCTGACTGGTGATGTTCTGACTGAAGAATTCTGTGCTTTGTCCGGAAGTAAGAGAAAACCTTGAATTAAAAAACAAACAGAATGTGGTTGAACAGCATCATCAGACTTACAAATCTGTGCTGCAAACCGAAGGTAACTTGGTGTACCTGGAATGGACAGTATGACCCCCATATCTTGTCTAGAATCTCCCTTTGTCATCACAAAACTCCAGTCGGCTACATAGGCTTTTGTATTCACCTGATTTTGGTGATGAGAAAGCAAAAAGCATCCTCATGATCATGTAGGGAGTTAGAGGCAAATAAAGTACCAAATTCCAGATCTTCTGGTAAGAAGGGCTCATTTGCTCAGACCAACCTAATTTCCAACCTGACACCTAGTTTCCCAGAGGATCAGAAAAACCCAAAGCAATTTTATTCTTTAAAAAAAAGTTACTATAAGGAAATAGAGGGACTTCCCTGGTGGCGCAGTGGTTAAGAATCTGCCTGCCAATGCAGGGGACATGGGTTCCAGCCCTGGTCCGGGAAGCTCCCACATGCCGCGGAGCAACTAAGCCCCCGAGCCGAAACTACTGAGGCCGTGTGCCACAACTACCAAAGCCCACGCACCTAGAGCCCATGCTCCGCAACAACAGAAGCCACCGCAGTGAGAAGCCCCCTCTCGCTGCAATTAGAGAAAGCCCACGCACAGCAACGAAGATCCAACGCAGCCAAAAATAAAAATAAATAAATAAAAGAAAATAGATACTATTAGCAGATGCAACAGTGGTTGAGAAAAACTTGAGAAATCATCCTGGGTTAACTCCTCAAACCCATGTTACACTTGTCCCCAGAGGTAGACATACGTCCCTTCCATGAGTCAAATGCAATACTGGTCAAGCCCTTACTATGTAGAGTCCTGATGATGAAGAAATGGAGGAGGTGATTTTCCACGAGAGAGGCTGGATGAACAAACATAAACACATATAAGGAGCACAAATGCGTAGGTATAGAAACATGAACAGAAATACCTGAATCTTTATAGAAAACTTCTTAGGGGAGATAAAAATTCAGCAGTTTTGAAAGAGGAAGGAGAAGATGGAAAATAGCTTTTCCCCATGTGCAGAGAAAGTAACCCAAGGAGAGTGAATTGTGGGTACCAAGACTCACAAACGGGGTTAACAACTCTATGTACTCAAGAAATTACATCAAATAATGAATCTGGAATTCATTACTTGATTGGAACATGATCTGGAAACCATGTGCTATAATTAAGAATAATTGCTTTGGGTTAACTATTTTGGACAGACTTGAGATGGGTACCATCCAATGTTAATACCCTTAAATAAGCAAAGGAACTACTGAAACACACTAGCACCTGAATCAACGGAAATGTTCACACCCATTTTTGCACCGAGCTTGCATTTTTCTGTCCAATACACCAAGAAAGGAACCTTGGTGGAGGAAGGCCAAGTATAGGAGAAAGTCTAAGTGAGAAGCAAGAGGTCTGAGATCCACCCTCCGGTACAAAGGGCTGTGGCAGCACCTAATAAAAGAAGTAAAAAACTGTAGCCATGGACCATTCTTTTAAGAACTTTGTGAGTTATTTTAGAATTTGGACATTCCTCCTATATTATAATGATAATTGCCTGTCTACTTTCCTATAATTATTAGCATATTCTTGACATATACAAAAATGTGGGACCTTCTCTGGTGGTCCAGTGTGGTTAAGACTCTGCACTCCCAATGCAGGGGGCCCAGGTTTGGTCCCTGGTCAGGGCACTAGTTCCCGCATGCCGCAACTAAAGATCCCGCGTGTCACGACAAAGACCCGGCGCAGCCAAATAAATAAATAAAAATATTTTTTAAAATGAATTGATATACATATTTTATTCAGCTAAAAACGAAGCATCCTAGTGCTTTTTCGGAAACTGGGAACCTGCTCTTTATCCTTTTAGTAACTCATCCCACATGCAGTTAAATCCTAAAAGATACAGATATACTGTCAGAATTCATATAATTGGGGAAAACAGTACAAATGTAAGCTCAGTAATTACAATTGGACAAAAAAAAAACCCCAATGTCCTTCAAGGAGTAAACTGATAAACTATGTTACGTGCATACAATATTTCAACAACTGAAACACACAACTTAGCATAACACCCTGAGATCCATCTAAGTGGAAAAAAGCCAATCTCAAATGGTTGCAAAGGTGTTATTCTGTTTACGTAATATTCTTGAAATGACACATTTTTAGTGATGGAGCTCTGTGGTTGATACGATTATAAAGCAGTAGCAGGAGGGAGTTTCTTTGGCATAACGGAAGAGTTCTGTATCCCGAACATGGTGATGGTTAATGTGATAAAGTTCCACAGAACTATACACCCCTCCAAAAAAAGAGTACCTGTAAAATCTAAAACTCTCTAGTTTAATTAATAGTATTTTTTCAATATCAGTTTCCTGGTTTTGACCACGGTGGTACGGTTATGTAATTTGTTTTCACTGAGGGAAGCTGGGTAAAGGGTACATGGGAATGTTCTAACATTTTTACAACACCTGAGTCAAAAACTAGTTCCAAAAAACTTTTTTAAGTTTTCAAAAAAATATAACCTCATTGATCCCCTTTCCTCAGATCATTCCAGTACCACCTCCAAAAGTCGCAGAAATTTGACTTTTACCCAGATAAGTAACAGAACAGGAAGAATATTTTTGCTACAGATATTTTGAATTCAGGGTTTTTTTTTTTTTTACTAGACTTTTCACTATAAATAATTTCCTACTGAGAGCTGTTTTAGCTAACAAATCTTTTCTGTGTGGACCTTTCTAACTTACGGCACAGAGAGGCATCATGTAAAAGAGGCAACAAAATGTCCCCTGGGGTGCCAGGGACCTTACATGCACAACCCCGACTTCCCTGCCAAGCCTCAAGGGCTGTTCTCTATTCCCAAGATGATTTCTCATGTTCCACTTTATTTTTAACCTTAAGACTCAAGAATACAGCCTGCCTTCCTCTCCTTTAAACAGATGCCAACAGCTATTTCTTGGGGATTCTCTCTCCCCATTGCTCCTCAATGTGTCTGAATAAGGCACATCTCTGGAGCTTTGATGCCCTGGAAAGGAACATACCAGAGCTCTTCTCCTAAGGGTTCGCTGCCTCTCACTAAAGATAAGTTATAAGGATACCAAGTACTTATAAATTTTTCAGTACGGTCGTCCTTGGCCTATTTTCTTATTTCCCTTTCTAAATATCCATAAAACATTGATGCCTCTGAACTTTTATTTTTAGTGGTGATCCCCATCCTTAGCTTTCTCAGTCACAGGAAAATCCAGTTATAAATTAGTTCACCACTGGTGCCCTTAGTAAGTAATTTACAAATGAGGAGACCCCCATCTCTGTACTCTGAGGGGCACTCGTCCTCAACACTGATGCCTCCTTTCCCTTAGCCTTCAATATGAGCTTCTGGCACATTCGATGACTTCTATTTCCTTAGCGCCTACTCTTGACTCCTTGCCTGATGCTACCTTCCTTTTTTCCGACCCCAACGAAAAATCCTATCTCAGTGTGGGCAGCTATGGTGCTAACAGTTGCCAAGCTTAAGAAAGTGGACAAGCTGTGGCAGAGACCTGGAAGCCATGCCCTCTTAAAGTGGCCTTCTGTCAATTCAGAACACGTGGCTGCGTGGCTGATAAAACACAGGCGATCAGCTTTAGCTAGAGCCGTCTGACAATGGGATAGGTGTCCTTGCAAGACCTTGAGCTCTTTGCTTATAGAAAAGTTCAAGTTCAAGAAGTTAGACAGTATAGCTTTCTCCAGTGTCATTATAAACTGAACTTTCAGCCATGGATGGAGGCTTGACTGGACTTCCTCTAGGAATCCTTCTACCCAGTGATAGGTGTAAGTTTATCTCTAAATCTGAATTTTTGGTATTTCTTCCATATTACTTTCCAATTTGAGTTTTCCTTCTTTTGAAATTGAAGACCAGATCCTAACTACTAGACTGAATGCCTAATATCACACGACCACCAAAAAACAGCGATTCAATCAAATGATTATCAACTCAAAACCATTCTGATGCTTTGCGCATAACAGACACTCCGTAAACATCTTGTGAAAAAATGTTGAGTGACTATGCATTTCATACATCAAAAACTATTCCTGTAAGAATAGCACGGCAACCATGTTAGAAAGGAAAAATTTCTGTAAATGAGTTTTAAGTACAATGACAGGTTTTTTCTGAACCAAAAACTGAGGCATGTACTATAATAATGGAATGAAACATTTGAAATTGAGATCACGTTAAAAACTCAGGAATTACGGTTGCTGTTATTATAATATACTGTGCTGTGTATTATAGTAGTATAACAAGAGCCATAAATATATATACACACATCACATATATAATGCTTAATTATATTAATATAATGAAAAATTATTAATTATATAAACATATTATACATATATACACAATTATATTAATATATACATATACACACATATGCATAACACTTAATTATAGTAATATAATTACATAAACTTAATTGTATTTCAATAGAACTACTACTGATTTATATATATAATCTCTGATGTAACTGATTTATATATAAATACATGCAACTCTGACTTACGTATATACATATATATATATATATATAAATCATATAAAATCTCGAGGTTCACATTACCAAGAACTTGCTTGTGAGTACACAATTCAGTTTCACAAGATCTGCTGATCTTTATAATCTCAGAAAACAAACTAGAAACATTTCTGAACATTATGGCCTTATCAGAAAAATCTTTTTGTCCTAGATCTCCACACTTTCACTGAAGAAATGGTTACCACTGGTTCCCAACCTTGACTGCATAATAGAATTATCTGGGGAGCTTAAACAAACTGATGCCTGGGTTCCACCCCCCAGAAATTCTCATTTCATTCGTCTGTGGCTTATTCTTTTTGTTTATTTTGAAAACCCACAGAATATGACTTCATCACACAGCTTCAGAGATTATCAAATATTGACAGTCTTGTTTCATCAAAGCCCCTGCTTTTGTTTTTTGCCTGGAGTATTTTTTTTAACGTTTTTATTGGAGTATAATTGCTTTACAATGGTGTGTTAGTTTCTGCTTTATAAGAAAGTGAATCAGCTATACATATACATATATCCCCATATCTCTTCCCTCTTGCGTCTCCCTCCCTCTCACCCTCCCTATCCCACCCTTCTAGCTGGTCACAAAGGACCCAGCTGATCTCCCTGTGCTATGCGGCTGCTTCCCACTAGCTATCTATTTTACGTTTGGTAGTGTATATATGTCCATGCCACTCTCTCACTTTGTCACAGCTTACCCTTCCCACTCCCCGTGTCCTCAAGTCCATGCTCTAGTAGGTCTGTGTCTTTATTCCCGTCTTGCCCCTATTGCCTGGAGTATTTTAAAGAAAATCCCACACATCATGTTATTTCATCCCCAAGTACTTCTGTTTGCAATTTTGATTTTTTATATATATATATATATCCACCAGTCTTAACAAAACTTTAAAAGCTTAAAAAATTTAAAAGCTCCTTAATATGATGTAATATCCATTCCCTATTCAAACTTCCCCAAATTGTTTCTAAGATATATTTTTAAATTTAGGTTGCTTGAATTATCATCAAAAAAGATTTACATGCTGCTTTTGGTTATCACTTGATTTTCTTTATTCTACAATAGTCCCTTCCTTTCCACACCCATACCATAAGTTACTGAATAATCCAGGGCATATTTCCTGTCTAGTTACGTCCTGTGGTGTCGTTTAACGTGTACCTCTATCCTCAGTTTTCCTTGAAAACCACCAGAAGCTCAATGAGATTCACATGCGATTTTTCGGGCATGCATGTTTCATTGAGCTGGTTACTTCCTGTTGTGACAGTATGAGACTCACAATGTCTGATAGGTCCACTAGGTGGTGCTATTAAGACCAACCCCTTGGTTTAGGGTTTCCAGCCTGAACCTTTTGTTACAAAGTCCTCCTTCAACAGTCCACCTGATGGTTTTAGCCAGTGATGATCATTGCCTAGGTTGAGGTGTTATTTTAAAAGTATCAGTCCTCAATACCAGCATCATTAGAAGCTCTCCAGGTGATCCTACTGTGTAGCCAGGGTTGAAAACCACTGGTTTTCACCTGAAAATGGCACTCTTGGAGAAATAATTTAGCTCTCAGAAACGGGAAAAGCCACTTTAGGTACATGGAGCTGTGCACACCAGAATGAAATAGTCATTTAATTGCTTTTGCATTGGAAAAAAATGGGTCACTTTGCAGAAGAACTAATGTGTGTCCGAAACTCAATGGTACGGAATACACACAACCTGATGTGTAGGTGTCTGCCGGGCCTGCCCTGCCCTTCTACAGCTGATCCACACATAACATTCCTGCTGCCGCCCAAGCCTGATCCTTGATCAGCTCTACCCCAGTGGGAGAATTTAACAAAATGAAAAACTGTCCCTGTCTCTCCCCTCATACCTTCCAGAGATTAGAACGTCAAAGAAAGTCACTCCACAGGAATATACTTGCTCAACTCCCAGAGAAGTATTTCCTCTTACTGTGGAGCTTTCTTAGAAGATCCCTCGGAGACCAGATCAACTCAAATAAAATGTACTTTGTTCCCTACTGCCATCTTGCCCCTCCCCTCTTCGCTCTCCCCACTGGTAGCCACTAGTTTGTTCTCCGTATCTGTGGGATTATATGAAATCATGTGTGTCACACTGTTGAAAGTTGCAAGGCGCTACGGAATTTTTTAAAATGAGAATTAAAAGAGAAAAAATGTACTTTGAAAACCAACAACATTGGTCACAAAAAAAAGTGACAGGCTTGGGCTTCCCTGGTGGCGCAGTGGTTGGGAGTCCGCCTGCCGATGCAGGGGACACGGGTTCGCGCCCCGGTCCGGGAAGATCCCACATGCCGCGGAGCGGCTGGGCCCGTGAGCCATGGCCGCTGAGCTTGCGCGTCCGGAGCCTGTGCTCTGCAACAGGAGAGGCCACGGCAGTGAGAGGCCCGCGTACCGCAAAAAAAAAAAAAAAAAAAAAAAAAAAAGTGACAGGCTTAAGAATGTGTCTTCCACATCCTCTGTCTTCCCGGAACCCAAAATCACTTAATCACGGCTCCTCCTCTCTCATCCCCAAGGCCAATCTCCTGGGACCCATCCTACTCCTTTCTCTAATGAAATTCATATTCTCTATACCTCATTCTTTATCATCTCTACAGTGTTCATCTGTTTGCCTGATCAAACGTATCAACTTACTAAACCGATCTGCTAATCCGTACACATGGGAAAGCTGTAAAGGGCCACCTCAGGGCAGGGAAACAATATGCCTTTCAAGACAACCTTCCATAAACTAAAGCACTGTATTTGCTGACAGACGCCTTAGTGTTTTAGTTAGACAGCACAGTACAAGGGAAAATATTCTGAGATCATGATCTCTGAGTTTAATTCACTGTCTCTACCAGTTATTTTATTTGTGAAAGACATGCTACCTCTCTGAGCCTCAATTTTCTCTCTTATTAAATAGCACATTTGGTTGAGACACAATTTAAACTGTTATAATTTGATGAATGGTCAGTCCAAACCAGAGAGATGATTGCTATTACAGAAGGTCATGTAAGATGTATTTTCCTTAATAAGAATATAAGAGACACAGTACTCATAATCAGATGAGCTGCCACATCAGGTATTAAAGACACTTTTAAAAAAACCTCAAAAGAAATGACTCGTAATTAAAAACTTGTGTAAATTATTTAAATATTCACAGGTGGAATGACATGATGTCTGGGAATACTTTAAAATTTTTCAACAAAAAATATTATGAATGAGAGAGTAGATGAAACAAAATTAGCAAAGTACCAAAAACTGTTAAAGAGGATGGTGAATACTAATTTCTTCTAATTTTTGCATATTTGAAATATTTTATAATATGAAGTTTAAAAATCTCATACAATTGCAGCTACCTCCCCCCATCAGTCTAACTGTGGAATATATCCCATGGTTAGACACTGAAGCACAGTTCTCCATCTGGAGTTACTGAAGGTAGCTGGAGTCCAGAAGAAGTAAAACAGAAAGTCTATAGATAACTATGTAGATTCCAGGATATTCCATAAATGTTGAGTCTGCTCATGCCAGCGTCTATCTCTTCACTGAGATACTGTCTGTGCTCAGGAAAGGAGCTAATTCTACTGAAGAACACAAGTTCACTTTCATTACCAGACAAGATCATCAAGGCTCTAAGTAAGAAGGAGAAATTGCACTTAAGTTTCCCAAAATGCAATGTCTTGAAGAGTATTCCAACCCTCAATGACTCCCATGAGAAAACATAAAAGGGAAAAAAAAAAAAAGCATAATATGAGAATTTATGGTTAATATGTGTTGGGTCAGATTTTCCAGAAGTTTAAAGTGCTCCCCAAGGACTGAGCACCAGTGGATCATTTATTCACTCTTTTGTCCCGTGAACAATGTTCAGCATGTCACCACTGCAGTGGGCTAACACTCCAGTGTTAATGCTAATGGACAATGCTCCAATCACTATCCAGAGTGCTTAAATGGTAAAGTAATTCGGCTGGTCACCATAGCAACTCAAGATAAGGTGGATACTTTTCTATTCACCTGGAGAGCTTGGTAAACAAAATTATTCTAAACCGTGTGTTAACTGCAGGTCTGCTTCACTATAAGCACAAATATGCTCTTTTCAAGACTATAAATAAGCTAAATTAATACCTGATGCCTGAGGAGAGTCAGCTACCTGAAGTGGTTCTTAAAGTGAATAATTTTGCAAGGTGCATTCATTTCAAGCACGGAAATTCCCACCAGCTTATTGAGATGAAGACATCAGATGGGGTAAAGTAACTGTTTTCGCCTCCCCCAGCTGCTTGCCATTTCTGATGCAGTGGGCTATCTGATGTGATAGAAATGTATTCCAGGAAGATACACTACAGCCCTGCCACATCTTAAATATGATAGGGAAGATCAGGGTGGACCTCTGTTTTGTTTCAGTTGTTGTTATTGTTGTATTATTTTGGAATAAGAATTGGGGAATGTGGCCCACGTTGGACAAATATAGAAAATTTCTAAGTACAATAATTTGTATTTAAGCTTACACCACTTAACTTATGAAGATTCCTTAAAGGCTTTCTTTTATTGCCACTTACCTTCATGAAACTGCACAAACATGAAGAATACAGGATATATCCAAAGTGGGGGAATGTTCAATGTTTTTTGTTAAACCAAGAGCATAAGTGAACAGAAATAAAACCCTGGGGCATTAAAAAAAAAAAAGCACAGAAAATCTGAAATTCCCATGGTACAAGAGCACAGGATTCTGGTTTCCTCATAATGGGTGCTTGGTAACTAAATGATCTGCCACAAATTTTAACAAATTAATCAACAAAAAGTATTCAGTTTGTTCTAGTAAAAGAAATCAACTAACTTTGACCAACCATTCTGTTCCTGGACTCTCTAAACCAAGCCAAAGCCTGCTTTGAAGGCTACTGAAAATTTCTCTTTCTTTTCTCCATCTGAAGTCCAACTTATAGCAAGCCCCTGAAATAAAAAGAAAGACCTGCTACTTTCTCCCTTTAGGATACAAATCTAATAAGTGTTTGAAAACATTTATGGAACAGTCCTTCTTGGTCCACGGAAACGAGAAATAAAACTTCCCGGTAGGCTGTAAGTGCTCCATTGGGTATCAGATGACTGTTTAGAGCAAAGGATGATGCTTTTGCCAAAGGGAAGTAAGCACATATGAGATGTTACGTTCTACTCCAAGGTACAAAATGATAACAAGTGGTAATTTAATAACCAGTAATCCTCCCTTCAAATAAGAATTTATCTGAATTATTTAGTTAACTGGAAAAAAAACTCAACTTGAGAAAGTCTAGAGTACTGCTCAAGGGAGAAAAATCATTAAACACAGAATTACTTGGGTTAATATTAAAACCCTTCAGTAGGTTTCCATACTACTATTCCTTTCCCTCTCTTTTGCTTCTAGAATAAAGTTTCTAAACATGGAGTGGGGACAGCTACAAAGGGGTGCTGTGCATCAGAGTGTGCTCCCAATTTAGTCTGGATCCAGCTTGTGGATGCAACAGGTAAACTCACAAAAACATCAGCCGCATTGCCAAAATGTTGGGTTTCCGGAAAGTGATTTTTCCTAACTAAAATGAAGTCATAATATAATAATGGCTTCCACGATGCTTGCAAAACGTTATACTTTTATTATAGCATATACAAGTAAGAGCAATACCTGATCTTATAAAGGGAAATATTTTACTATTTCATCACTAAGTATGATGTTAGCCATAGATTTTCTTTTATAGATTCTCATTATCAAATGAGGAACTTGCTTTATATTTCAAGTTTGCTGAGAGATTTAATCATGAACCTATATTACAGTTTTTTCAAATGTTTTTCAGCATCTCCTGAGGTGATCATATGATCTTTCTCCTCTGTTCTATCGAATATGATAGACTGCACTGACTGATTTTCAGGTATTAAACCAACCTTTCATTCCTTGGTAAAGACATGTTATTCTTTATACATATTGTTGGGTTCAATTTTCTAAAATTTTATTAAGAATTGTTGTGCCCATGCTCATAAGGTTATTGGTTTCTAATTTTATTTTCTTATATTGTCCTTTTCAGTCTTGGTATCAGGTAATACTAGCTTCATAAAATAAGTTGGGAAGTGTTTCCTCCTGTTATTTCCTTAAAGAATTTAAGATTGGTATCATTTTTTTTCTTAAAATTTTAGAGAATTAACTAGTGAAGTTATCTGGCCCAAGAATTTTCTCTGGGACAAAGTTTTGATAATAACTACAATATGTGATATCATCACTTCTATTCAATATTGTAATTAGAAGTTCTAGCCAGAGCAATTAGCCAAGATAAAAAGTAAAGGCGTTAAAAATTGTCAAAGAAGAAACAAAACTGTCTTTATTCACAAAGGATATAATTGTATACAAAGAAATTCCTAAGAAATGTACAAGGACCAACTAGCTCTAAAAAAAAATGAGAGATATACTCATGGGTTGGAAAACTCAGTATTGTAAAGATACTAACTTTGCCTAAATGTATCTAAAGAATCAAAGTGATTCCATCAAAATGTCAGCAGGCTTTGCGAAAACCTAATAAACTGATGTTAAAATTTATATGGGGATTTAAAGGACCTGAGATTGCTAAAACATCTTGAAAAAGAACAAGGTTGGAGAACTTAAACTATTTGATTTCTTGATTTAATTAAGAGTGTAGTATTGGCATAAGCATAGACAAATAGACCACAAAATAGAGATCCATAGACTCCTGCTTATATAGACATTTGAATTTTTACAAAGACACAAATGCAATTCATTGGGTAGAGAATCAGGGACTTCCCTGGTGGCACAGTGGTTAAGAATCCACCTGCCGGGGCTTCCCTGGTGGCACAGTGGCTAGGAATCCGCCTGCCAAGGCAGGGGACACGGTTCGTGCCCCTGTCCAGGAAGATCCCACATGCCGCGGAGCGGCTAGGCCCGTGAGCCACAACTACTGAGCCTGCGCGTCTGGAGCCCGTGCTCCACCAATGGGAGAGGCCGCGACAGTGAGAGGCCTGTGCACCACGATGAAGAGTGGCCCCCGCTCGCCGGAACTGGAGAAAGCCCTTGCACAGAAACGAAGACCCAACACAGCCAAAAATAAATAAATAAATTTATAAAAAATTTTAAAAAAAGAAATAAAAGAATCCACCTGCCAATGCAGGGGACACAGGTTCGAGCCCTGGTCCAAGAAGATCTCACATGCTGCAGAGCAACTAAGCCAGTGAGCCACAACTACTGAGCCCACGTGCCACAACTACTGAAGCCTGTGCACCTAGAGCCCGTGCTCCACAACAAGAGAAGCCACTGCAATGAGGAGTCCGCGCACCACAACAAAGAGCAGACCCCACTTGCCGCAACTAGAGAACACCCGCATGCAGCAATGAAGACCCAACACAGCCAAAAATAAATATTTTTAAAAAATGGGTAGAGAAACATTTTCACTAAACTAAATGTGCTTAGTGGACATCTGCATGGAGAAAAATTAATCTTGACCCATACCTCATAATATACATGAAAATTAATTAAAGACATATCGCAAACCTAAATATGTTAAAACTTTAAAGATTCAAGAAGAAAACGTAGGAGATTATGTTCATAACCTCAGCGTAGGCAAAGACTTCTTAGACAGAATGCAAAAAGCACTACCCATAAAAGAAAATATTGATAAAATGGCATTCATCAATATTTAAAACTTCTGCTCTTCAATCAACAACCTTTAAGAAACTGAAAGGGCAAGCTACATTCTGGGAGAATATATTTGCCACACATATATTAGACTCACATCCATAACATGTAAAGAACTATGAATTAATAACAAGAAGACAAACTAATAGAAAGTGCATAAAAGACCTGAATAGACACTTCATAAAAGAAGACATGAGTGGCCAATAAGCAGAGACAAAGATGCTCAACATCATTAGGCATCAGAGAAATGCAAATTAAAACCACTATGAGTTACTACTACATACCTTCTATTAAACAGACTAATAACATCAAATCATTGGCTAGGATACAGAACAGCTGGAACTCTCATTCACTGGGATAGGGATATTGCAAAATGGTACAACCAGTGTAGAAAACTGGACACTTCTGATAAAGTTAAATATGCACATGGCTTATGATCCAGCAATACCATTCCTAAGTACTGTCTCAAGAGAAATTACAACATAGGTTGACCAAAAAAATTGAATATGAATGTTCACAGCATCTTCATTCATAATATTCCCAAACTGGAAACAACCCAATATCCATCATGTGACACACCCATACTGTAGAACACAAAGAGAAATGAACTACTCATACACGCAACAATTTAGACTAATCTCAGGAGCATTATGTTGAGCTAAAGAACCTAAGCACAAAACAGTACCTACTCTACGATTCCATGTATGTGAAATTCAAGACTAGGCAACACTAAGTGATAGTGACACGGATCAGTGGTTGCGTCTAAGTGGGATACGAGGAAGAAGTGTGAGGGGCCGGAGGAATTTTCTGGAGTGATGGAATTGGTCTGTATCTTAATGGAGGGTGCGTTCACGAGTGTATACATCTGTCAAAACTTACTGAATAACTGTATCTTATTGTATATAAATTATGCCTGTAAATTATAGCGTCAAAAGATCATGTGTTGGTAATATCTGATACTATCTCTTTTCTCCCCAAATTGACTCCCTCTTTTTCCCATACAGAGTCCTCCTACAGGACACAAACTGAGGGAAGGATGACTTAAAGTTTCTTCAATCCCTCTCTTCATGCAGAATTCCAAATTTGCTTTCTTGAGTCTTGCTATGGTATTTTTCTAGGCTGCTCACAGGAAATCCAGCGAAATTGTATATTATTCACTTTTTAAAAATCATCCTCAGCATAAATGATCATTTTCATTGTCAATGTAGCACAGTGGAACATAAAACAAATGTCCTGATTTAGTGGAGTTGTTTTCCTAGCCAATGTCACAAAACCTAAATTATTTGAAACAATAAGAGAATTGGAGCTAAGATTTGTGAAAACCAAGAGTAACTCTAAACTGAATGAGGAAAAGACATTTCAACCCTCCTCCTATACCAGACTTAAAAGAGAGCTGCCAAAGAGCAGCTTAAGCAGCAATTTTTTTTTTCACTCTCCTTATCTTTAACTACCTTTTGGTAAAAAGTACTAGTAAAACAGGCAGAAAGCACGTGAAAAAAGCAAGAACAAATTTCCATTACTGAGACCACCTGAAAATGATACCAAATCTAAAGCATCTCAAGATATGTATGTCTCAGAGATATAGCTTTGTTCATTCCTTTTCTCTAAAAGAAGCACTACAAAAATGCAAATGATGCTTCACAACTTTGAAAATGCATGAGAACGGTGGTATTTAACGGTGATCACACCTTTAGAATATGCCTGGCCCCCCTTCAAAGGTTCAGCAAATGCATTACTGAGATCCTGGCCCTACTGCAACCTCAGTGTTTGCTAGAAGATTGCTAAGATGATGAAACGGAACTATATTTACAAGCAAAGCCAAAAGAAAGCAGGGAGGCTCAGTGGGCTCTTCAAATCTATTAAGCATGACAGTTCTTCCTTCAGAAACTCTTAAGTATATGGGCATAAGCCAAATAGGTAACACATCTTGTTATTTTTGAAGCCATTAAGATTTTTGATTAATCCTCTGTTTCTAATAGATGCAAAGGGGAAATAAAATAGACCCTAAGGTAATGCAGAAGGGCCCAGATGTAGAGATGCTGTAAGGATAATGGACACTGATATTTTTTCATCTCAGTCTGGAAGGAGGCATGGTTGTCCTCAGGGAGTTTACTACCTCTCCCCGCACATGTATAGCTCGAAGCCCTCCACGCGGCGTCCAGTGCCCATCAGTAACACGACTGGCACTCCTGGGTCAATAAGATGAGCTTGGGGAAAACGGGTGTGCCTAGGAGCTTGCTTGCTTCAATGGCCGCTTCCCTCTTTTGTCAGCATATTTCTGCCTTCTCTGCTTCCTCCTTCTCCTTTCCTGTTAAGAGACCTGCTTTCTACTCATCACCTGGGAAGACTCTCAATCAGTTTCACCAAGATACTGGGATATGGTCTTATGTGTGTGTCTTCAAAGATACTTGTATTTCTCGAGGACGATCAATAGTACGTTTGTAATGAATAAATGATATTAAAGACGGACACTCTTCATATGAAATGTGAGACGAACTGAGGCTTCAATTGCCTCATCACCACTGTAAACCTGGGCAGAGGCAGGGAGATGAAAATATTATGCCAGCAAGGATCTTGAAGACTGTGCTATAGAAACGATAATTTGCATGGATTTAGATTCTTAGCTATCCAAACAGAGGGTTATTGACAAATAAAGTGGTGATGTAAATAATTTAAGCTTTCCTCTTGAGTTGGCTTTGTCCTAACAGGTCTTTTTTTCCTCCTCTTGGCCTTCCAAACCACCATGCATAGCCTTGATCCTATAGGAAAATGCTCTCTTACCATCAAATAAATGACTGAGATTACTCTTTTGGAACAAATGCATCAGGAATTGAGGAGATAATGGTGATTATCTCTTCACATTTCAGGACTAGAGTTGGTAAGGTTGGAGAGGAGTAAGGTAGGAATTCCCTCTCTCTCTGAACAGCAGACTCTCCTGGGAGAAAGTGAATTCTCACCTCTGCAATGCAATGGAACCCCATGCCCCAGATTTGGTATTTGGCCAGCTTTTCAAATGGACAGCCAGGTATATTGGCTAATTATACATAAACCCATAGGAAGCAGAGCAAAGATTCACTAAGTCCCAGGCAAGGTTAAATAAAGTACTTCCTGAAAACAGGTTCAAGAAACATTATTCACTTGCTCTAAGAGTTTAACATGTAAGTGCAACCTGAGCACTTGCCAGTCATTCATACAAGTAAGAGCAGCGACAGTTCAGAATGAGTGACGTATAAGTGGATGGATACAGCACAGCGAAGAGACTGTGGATCTGAATTCATGTTCAAACACCAGCTAGCTGACCTTTAACAAGTAAGCTTCTCAGTGTCCAGTTTCTCAGCTATAAAATATCTTCTTAGAGGGTGATGTGAGGTGATTAGCAGGAAGTTATACGGTGGGATGTCAAGACTGGGATTGCGGGTATAGACATCTTTATAAAAACCGGGGCTGCAGCTCAGGGCATTAAGAAAATCTATGGTTTAGATAAGGCCACGCAGGTCAGTCCTCCCTGCTGAGACTTTGGAGGAAGTGAGCTAATAACTAGCCTTTAGCTGGCAGAATTCCCAGAGCAGCCCAAGTCTGTCCAGGGCAGGAGCTGGCGAAGTAGTGTCAGGGAGTGAGGATGACCAGGCAGAGCGTAATGGCAGGAAGGACAAAACCAACCGGCAGCGCCTGCTGGCTTCATAGTGAGAGCTCATGCTCTAGTAAGGAGCCTCACCTTCTACCTAGATACCTTGTAGGTGGACAGGGGGAAACCCAGTCAGCCCCACAGCTGCACAACAGCAGGTGTTCAATAAAGATAGTTAGAACCATTTTTAGGCAACTTTGCACTAAAAGGGCTACTTTTTTTAAAAAACATTATTAATTTATTTTTGGCTGGGTTGGGTCTTCGTTGCTGCGCGCAGGCTTCTCATTGTGGTGGCTTCTCTTTGCTGAGAAGCACAGGCTCTAGGCGCGTGAGCTCAGTAGTTGTGGCACGTGGGCTCAGTAGTTGTGGCTCGCGGGCTCCAGAGCACAGGCTCAGTAGTTGTGGCGCACGGGCTTCGTTGCTCCGCGGCATGTGGGATCTTCCCGGGTCAGGGCTGGAACCCGTGTCCCCTGCATTGGCAGGCGGATTCTCAACCACTGTGCCACCGGGGAAGTCCCTAAAAGGGGCTACTTTTATAACTACATTGTGCCTTCATTTTCCCAATCAGATAAGAGCAACTTGTCCCTACGATTTTAGTACTTGTTACAGAGGCCCCTGAGCGCCTGTATGTGGAGCGGCTGCGGCCACTTGGAAGAACATGGGCAGCCCTCAGAGATACTGCCGCTTCGGTTCCAGACCATCGAAGTAAAGTGAACACCACAATAAAATGAGACACGCATTTTTTGGTTTCCCAGTGCGTATAAAAGTTATGCTTATACTATGCTGTAGTCTCTTAAGTAGGCAAGGCCATTGTCTTAAAAAAACAATGGATATACCGTAATTAAAAAATACTTCATTGCTAAAAAATGGTAACCAGCATCTGAGCCTTCAGCAAGTAATGATCTTTTTGCTGGTGGGAGGGTCCTGCCTCAATGTCGATGGCTCCTGACTCATCAGGGAGGTGACTGATAAAGGCTGGGGTGGCCGTGACAATTTCTTAAATAGACAACAATGAAGTTTGTCCCACTGATCGACTCTTCCTTTCACAAACAATTTCTCCGGAGCAGCCAGTGCCGTTTTACTGCATTTTACCCACAGTAGAACTTCTTTCAAAATTGGAGTCAGTCCTCTCAAACCCTGCCACGAATTTTAATTAAGTTTATTAAATATTCTAGATCCTTTGCTTTCATTTCCACAATCTTCATACAATCTTCACCAGGAGTTGATTCCATCTGAAGAAACAACTTCCCTTGCTCATCCGTATGAAGCAACTCTTCATTCACTCAAGTTTCATTGAGAGATTGCAGCAATTCAGTCACATCTTCAGGCTCCACTTCCAATTCTAGTTCTTTTGCTATTTCCACCACATCAGTAGTTACTTCCTCCTCTGAAGTCCTGAACCCCTCAAAGTCATCCATGAGGGTTAGAATCAACCTTTTCCAGACTCAGTTTAACGCTGGTATTTGACCTCTTCCCATGAATCATGAATGTTCTTAATGGCATCTAGAATGGTTAATCTTTCCCAGGTTTTCAACTGACTGTGCTGAGATCCATCAGAAGAATCACTATCTATGGTGGCTATAGCCTTACAAAATGTATTTCTTAAATAATTAATGACTTTAAAGTCAAAATCACTCTTTGATCCACAGGCTACAGAGTAGATGTTATGTTACCAGGCATAAAAGCAACATTAATGTCACTGTACATCTCCAGAGCTCATGGGTGACCAAGTGTACTGTCAATGAGCAATAATATTTTGAAAGGAATCTTTTTTTCTGAGCAGTAGGTCTCAACGGTGGGCTTAAAATAGTCAATAAACCATGTTGTAGAGATGTGTTGTCATCCAGGCTTTGTTGTTCCATTTACATAGCACAAGCCAAGTAGACTTAGCATCGTTCCTAAGGCCCCTAGGATTTTCAGAATGGTAAATGAGCACTGGCTTCAACTTCAAGTCACCAGCTGCATTAGTCCCTAACAAGAAAGTCAGCCTGTCCTTTGAAGCCAGACACTGACTTCTCCTCTCTAGCTATGAAAGTCCTAGATGGCATCTCCTTCCAATAGAAGGCTGTTTCATCTACATTGCAAATCTGATGTTCAGTGCAGCCACCTTCGTTAATTAGCTTAGCTAGATGTTCTAGGTGACTTGCTGAGGCATCTACATCAGCACTTGCTGCTTCACCTTGCACTTTTTATGTTGTGAAGACGGCGTCTTTCCTTAAACCTCAAGAACCAATCTCTGCCAGCTTCAGACTTCTCTTCTGCAGTCTCCTCGCCTCTCTCAAGCTTCACAGAAGAGCGTTAGGACCTTGCTCTGGATTAGGCTCTGGCTTTAAAGAAATGTTGTGGCTGGTTTGATCTTCTATCCAGACTACTCGAACTTTCTCCACATCAACAATAAGGCTGTTTTGCTTTCTTGTCATTTGTGTGTTCACCAGAGTATCACTTTTAATTTCCTTCAAGAATTTTTTTCTTTGTATTCACAACTTGGCTAACTACTTGGCACAAGAGGCCAGGCTTTTGGCCTGTCTCAGCTTTCCATCTCAGCTTTCTACATGCCTTCCTCATTATGCTTAATTATATCTAGCTTTTGATTTAAAGTGAGATGGGACTCTTGCTTTGCCTTCAACACTTAGAGGCCATTTTAAGATTTTTTACTGGCTTAATTTCAATAATGTTGTGTCTCAGGGAATAGGGAGGGACTAGGAGAGGGAGAGAAAGGGGGGAATGGCCAGATGGTGGAAGTCAGAACACACACAATATTCGTCGATTAAAGCTTGCTTTCTTCTATGTGCGTGGTTCATGCCTCCAAACAACTACAGTAGTAACATCAAAGATCACTGATCACAGATCACCATAGCAAATATAATAATAATGAAAAAGTTTGAAATAGTGCAAGAATCACAAAAATGTGACAGAGACGCAAAGTGAGCCAACACTGTTGGAAAAATGGTGCAGACAGACTTGCCTGATGCAGCGTTGTCACCAACCTTCAGAATGTAAAAAAAAAAAAAAAACAGTATCTTTAAGCACGATAAAGCAAAGCGCGATACAACAAGGTCTGCCTGTAGTAGGGTTATTTGCAGGGATTAGGGGTGAGAACGTATCATGCATCAACAGCATCCACAGTGATACCACAAGACTTCATCCTCAGAACCTTCCAGCACAAGGTAAAAGTATGTCATTAGCAGCAGTAGCGGGTTAACATCACTCAAAGAAATTGTAAGCCCTCTCAACTGCCTATTTTCACATTAGGAATGTTGCCTCTGCTACTTAACAAATAAGGCAGATGTTAATAGCATACCATAAATGTAACATCATTGAGTTGGTAGACACAAAATAAAATAGGTACTGGAGGGATGTGTTTCATTTTAACCTCTCTTTGGAACAAGTATTCTCCAACCTTTGACATCACCAGAACCATGTGATGTATTAATAATTTAGATCCTAAGAATAACTAATAGGTGCTGATATTGCTGCAAAATCCTAAGGACAAAACCTTGAGACAGGGAGGTCCGAAGAGCAAACACAATTTTTTTTAAATCCTGATGTAGTAGAATAAGTAGGGATAGAATAGTTTTTGAGTCTTTCTTTCCCTCTATTATATTCGGGAGAGTGACTGTTTGGCTCGATTTGGCAGTATAAATAATTAAAACGGCAGGGCCTGTCCAAGTGAGTACTGCAGTCTCCGCTAATATTTTATTGCATGATTCAGTTAATTTAATAATAGAAGACAAATCATGGCTCCTTAACTGACTCAAGTTTACTTTTTTAAAAGAAGTAATTAAATCTCAAAATTCCCCAGGCTCTCCTCTCCACAGTCCCGCAAGTGTTCCTCTAACTTTCTATAACCTTACAATCGAGACCAAAGATTTAACTTCAGAATAGCTGAGTACATATCAGGGGGATAAGTGATATACTTCCTCACCTCTAGGGAGGTGATGGGCCTTCCAACAGCCCATGAAAATTCACAAAGCTTGTAAAAACAAATATACTAAATCTACTTTTGAAAGTGGCTTGTTTATAAAAGAAAAATGTCTGCATCAAGGAAGTAAAAAGAACAGTGAGCTATTACATTTCCAATCCTAGGCTGTCACCACTGCCTGGGATCCTTACAGATCTTCCCGTCAATTTCTCATCAGATACTCACCTTGGAAAATTTCGGAGCTGAAGAGGATGAGATTGAATAAATAAATTGCTCAGAGTCACAGAGCAAGCTAGTGACAAAGCCAACAGAACACAGTTCACGTGCCCACCAAATCAGCATAGTGGCTTTCAATATTGTCCATTCTAATAACTATAATCATTTGGTAAGTGCGTACTATTCTTTGCAAAGCCCTTAACATGTATTACGTCTTTATCCTCATAAGAATCTGTAAATAAAAATTATCATGTCCTTAAAAACTCTAGAACTGAACTCCTGCTGCTCCACCTCTCCTAATCTACTCCTTCGGGTTCTCCCAGCCCCAGTCCCACCAGCATTCACTCGATGGCTCAAGCCAAAAACCTTGAAACCACCCTCGACTGACCTCTTCCGCTCATAGCCATGCTCAACCCACGAGTAAATCCCGTCAGCTCTACCTTCAAAACAGACAAGGGAAAAGTGGTCAGATTTGAGATCTAAGTCCAAGGGACCAAATTCTCTAGCCTACACTACACACATCTGGCACAGAGTAGATGTTGAATACGCATCGGCCTCATGCTGACTGCACAGTCTCCTTGTTGGTCCCATCCCCCAGCCCTTCCATTCTTGCCTGTTTTCCAGTCTACCCTCTGCAGGGCCCTCTGATCTGGAGTCCAGTGAAAGTGTGAAAAAAGGTCATGGTACTTCCTCACTCTAAAGTTCCCAATGCATTCTCATCACATGTAGAATAAAATGTAAAACCTAATAAGCTGACTCAACTCAGCTCCCGTCACTGTCCTTTCTCTTCTTCAAGCATCCACAAGCACTCTCTTGCCTTCACTGTCTGTTCTCTCTGCCCAAAACATTCCTCCCCTCCTTCCTTCATCTTTCCTCCAGCCCTGACCTCCTGACCTACACTAACTCTCTCTCTCTCTCTCTCTCTCCTTCCATTCAAAGCTGAAAAGTTGTCTGCTCTTCCCTATATACTTCACCTACTCTTATTCTTCAATCCCTTCCCATCTAGCTTCCACACCTGAACTGACGCTTGCTAGGATGACCCGTAACGTCCGGTTCCTAAAAACCAATACGAATGTTTTCTTCCCCATCTCAGTTAATCTGTCACAGCATGTGACCCCACTTACCCCTCCCTGTATTTTGAAACATCAATCTCCTTGCCTTCTACAAAGCAGTCATCTTCTCGTTTCCCTCCTATCTGGTCCTTCGGTTCCTCCTTGTAGGCTCACTCTCCTAAATGGAGCTATTCATGTCACAGCTCTTCACCCTAGGTGTTCCCATCATGCCCATCCCCAGATGTGCACACCTAGATTTCTCTTCTGGAGTCCACAGTCATACATATCCAACTGTCTTTGCACATTTCTAAGTTTCGTAGGTGGCAAATACATGTCAAAAATCAAGTACCTGGGCTTCCCTGGTGGCGCAGTGGTTGAGAGTCCGCCTGCCGATGCAGGGGACACGGGTTCGTGCCCCGGTCCGGGAGGATCCCACATGCCGTGGAGCGGCTGGGCCCGTGAGCCATGGCCACTGAGCCTGCGCGTCCGGAGCCTGTGCTCCGCAACGGGAGAGGCCACAACAGTGAGAGGCCCGTGTACCGCAAAAAAAAAAAAAAAAAAAAAAAATCAAGTACCTGGTCCATACCCCTAATCCAGCACTAATAAAAAACAAATGACCCAATTTTTAAGAGTCAGGTCTTCGTGGATGTTCCCCATCTCTGTAAATGACACCACTATCCATCTTATTATGCCATGCAGAGCTCTGCGCCACCTTAAAACCCTCCTCTTCCTCACCTCCTCCTATCCTTTTGTCAATGAATTCTATTAATTCTACCCTCATCCCCAAACTAGCTGTGGATCTCCATCCTTACCTGAACCACCCCATCGAAACTACCACTGCATTTCACCCAGATGACTGAACTAAGTCTAATCTGTTTCAACTGGTTCTCCACTCTACAACTATAATCTTGTATTGAAAAAGCACATCTGTTCACATTAAAGCCCTTGATGAAAGCTTCTCAGTAGCTTTCCATTACTTTTAGGATGAAGCAAAATTCCTTCAAAAGGTCAGAAGAGCACTACCTGGTCTGGGTTAGGGACTCAGCCTCAGCTTATGTGATACTGGCTGCTGCTCTCCCTCTGTCATTCAGCCCTTCTTCTCCTATTTTTCAGTTCCCTCCTACTGCAGATTCTTTGCAACTGCTGCTCCCTCCCCCTCTTTACTGAAGTAACACACCATCTTTTAATTAATATCCCAGTGACCAATTCATTGAAGAATGGGTTACTAGGGGCTTCCCTGGTGGCTCAGCAGTTAAGAATCCTCCTGCCAATACAGGGCACATGGGTTCAATCCCTGCTCCGGGAAGATCCCACATGCCACGGAGCAACTAAGCCCATGAGCCACAGCTACTGAGCCTGCGCTCTAGAGACCGTGAGCCACAACTACGGAGCCCACCTGCCACAGCTACTGAAGTTCGCACACCTACAGCCCGTGCTCTGCAACAAGAGAAGCCACCACAATGAGAAGCCTGCGTACCACACCGCAATGAAGACCTGACACAGCCAAAAATAAATAAATAAATAAAATTTATTAAAAAAAAAAAAAGAATTGGTCACTGGGATATTCTTCCTTCACTCTTCCAACCCCCCACCTGGGATTTGTGGCTAATTACTTAATTTAAAATTTTACACACTTTTCTTTTCTAGTGTAACATTTATAGAGAACCAACTGGCTCAGGGTTGTAAAGAAGATTAAATTAAACTGTTTCTAAAATGTCTTGTCTATAGTTAGCATTGGACAAATACGATTTCCTTCTCTCTTGCAATTCTCCCTACCCCCATGATTGTATACGACCTGTAATACTGCTGCTGTAAACTATTCTTTGGGAATTGAAATAAGAAGAGAATGACCCTTTCTTCCCACCTCTATAAGAAAATAATTTGATTAGTAATTGGGAGGTCATAATTCTTCCATGAATCCCACTTCTGAATTATTATGCCAGTTTCTAGTAGAACTCATAAATTCCAGTGACCTGAGGTTCATATTTTCAAATTGCTCCAAGAGGTATTGTCAAGTTACGTAAGCACTCAGGGAACAAGAGAAGGAGAGAACAGAAATACCACTAAACTAGAAGAAAGCCAGGAGAGGTCAAATCCCCACCTGCAAATATCACTGCATGATCAAGAAAAAACACGCACTATTAGGCGATGCTCATTTAGGAGAGTAGCATTCATTTCGGCATAAAAATTTAGAGAGTCACTTGTGGTTTGTTGTAACAAGACCTGATCTATACAGCAGTTCATTCTTAATAAAACACCATTCTGAGTTTACTTACAGGTGAGGCCACCATCAGCATTCTAAGGATCTCAGGGCTCTCTACTGATCACTTCTACTTTTAAATGTACTTGAGGTTTATCATTTATTTTCTCATCATTTAGTTCTTATATTTCACCTCTCTTTGACACATCACCATCCTAGACAGAAAAGTAAAGAGTGTGGGTGTACATAACAGCGCTTGACATAAGATTTAGACGTTCAATCCTGCATTTGTGTATTTCTACTGCAAAAACATTCACACGCATGTGTGGTATCCTGTGATATAAAAATAATACTTGTTCCATTGAGAGCATGGTCTTCTTGCTTTCCCACAGAGCTCTCTCTGCTAGCACAGCCCTGTGTGGAAAAAATTCACACGAGGTTAATCCAGCGGACACTTAGGAAAATGGCTCCCCACTCCTACTAATTACCGGCTTTCCCCTTTTCCTGTAATCAGTTGATGTTCACGAGATGGAATGTCATGCTCTGGGAGCTCTATTTGAAATCAAAGTAACGAGGGTCCTCTTCTACTCTCTGGATGTAAATTGTCTTTCAGGAAAGAAAACAGCTTCTCCTGGTGGAAGGTGGTAGTGAGAGAATGCAATCATCCATCCCATCTTCCAGAAAGAGACGAGCAGAAGTGAAGTGGAGAGGCTAAATGTCCCTAGGAGTAACCCCACTGAAAGCTCATTTATGTAGTGTTTATGTATTATGCAGAGGCATGAAAGTCAGGTAACTGCTGACTTGGCCTCCAAAAACAAACATATTAAGAAATATTGCTTGCAAAAGAATATACACAACCCCTAATTTGCAAGCACTAAATTATATCGGATATCTATTTATAATCCCCACCATGTATGCAGATGTATATCGCCTACACTTATCTTTGCCCTAAATCTTTTCTACTTTTTCCAGCACCCAGAGTCCTTGCTTTCACTGTGAAAAACAAAATAGAAAAACAAAACATGAACTTGCAAATAGAAAGTTCAAATTTTTTAAAAACATTTTAAAGGATAAAAGTTGTGCAAAGCAAGAAAGCTTAGTGGGCTATCTCTAAGAACTCAGTTGCAGGTGTTCTGTTTCAAATGACCACCTTCTATACTTCCTTAATCTTTTGCTTCATTTTCTTGTACTGTCTGGCATCCTACTAATTAAAGATATACTGGGAATGGCAAGTATCATTTTTGAAAATGACAACACACCTAAGAGGATTAAGAATAAATCAGGTAATTTATTATGAATCAAGCTTGTTTTTAATTGAACATCACCTATATTCTGGATTATAAAACCAATACATTAGAAAACGGAGAAAACTATAATCACTTTAGAATCCCACCATCCCAATCTATATACATTTAATATTTGAGGTGTTTATTTCCTATTTTATATGAATTTAGTTTCTAGGGTTGATATCAATGCTTTTATCTTGAATTTTCTCCTTAACATTTAAACTTATGCATTTTCCCCTGTCATTAAGTCTTCATAAACATAGCTTCAATGGCTGCATAACGCCGCACTGCATGTGTTTAGCATAGTTTACTTAACCATTCATCCAGTGTTGCACATTTAGGCTGTTTGCAATTTTTTATTATTGAAAAGAAAGCTGTGATTAACACCTTTATGCAAAAATCTTTGCATTTCAGAATATTGTTTTAGGATGGATTCTAGGAGGAATTACAGGGTCAGAAGGAGGGTAGATGGTTTTCATTTTAACATGTACTTGAGGTAAGCTCACTGAAAGCTTGGGACTCTCTTAGGGACTGGACAGGCTAGAAGTACTGGAAATGGGGCAAAAAATAGCATGAAAGTGAAAAAGAGGAGTGCCCAAATGTGAGAGAGAAAGCTGAAAAGATGCCAAAGATATACTTCACCTATTACACAAGTTTGCCTTGGGCTGGTCCTGCGTAAGACAAAAGGGCCTTTATTCTGTTTTCTCTTCATACAATCTCCTGCTTCCAGGATCTAGGTCTTGGGCTAAAAATGGGACTGCTCAACGTCAGCTACAATATTACAAGTTAAAAAATAAAAATTTGTGTTGGCTTGCGTGGTTATACACATTCCAAATTCAGAAGAAGGAACTAGAAACTAACTTAAGGAGACAATATGTGAAATGGTTAAAGGCACAGATTGCAGAGAGGGGGTGCATGGATGGGTTCAAACATTGGCTCCATGACCTTAAACAAGATAGTAAGCTTCCCTATCCCTCAATTTCCTCACCTATGAAATGGGTACAATTAACAGTACTCAGAGTTGTTGTGAGGATTAAATGAGTTAATGATATCAAGTGTTTAGAATAGTGCCTGGCACATACTAGTGTGTGTAACGGCATTATAAAAATAGTTGTTATTATAAAGTTTGGAAAACAAGAAAAGCTGAGAGCAGCCTTTTTAGAATGCAAAGAATGTTAAAAGAGAACGAACCAGAATAGTAGGAACGCAATTTCATTTCTTACAATAGTGTTAAATATGGTGGAAGGGTAGACTATTTTATGTGAGGTTTTGCAAAGAACAATAAAAATAGGGTGAAACTTGACCCTGCCGAGTACTGCAGGGACATGACATTAAAGTCAGGACAATAAATTCAACAAAAAAAGACTAGGTGGGGCTTCCCTGGTGGCACAGTGGTTGAGAGTCTGCCTGCCGATGCAGGGGACACGGGTTCGTGCCCCGGTCTGGGAAGATCCCACATGCCGTGGAGCAGCTGGGCCCGTGAGCCATGGCCGCTGAGCCTGCGCTTCTGGAGCCTGTGCTCCGCAACGGGAGAGGCCACAACAGTGAGAGGCCCGAGTACCGCAAAAAAAAAAAAAAAAAAGAAAAAGACTAGGTGATCTTTGTCTTGATTACCCACCAAAGTCAGTCATCTTTAAGCCTAAGAATATACCTGTAGTCAACACAGTAACTATACACCAGCAGCTGATAAGCCTGGGCTATATTTGAACCCTAAATATCCAGACAACCTCGTGTCAAGAGTCCACGTGCATGTGAAACAAGTTTATATTTCTGCGTTCCTCTTAAACAAAATAACCAGATATTCCAACGAGGCCAGTAATAATCCAGTTTACAGCTTGTGAAATGGAACCCGTAATAAAGGTAATCCACATGGCCAACATCACCCTCCAGAAATGCAGGCAAGGCGAAAAGTATCCCTGTGACTACTGAGGCATCTCTATCTGGCAGAAGTACCTAAACTTCAGAGAAAAAACATAGTGGAAAAGATAGGAGAGAAGATTGTGTTTACACAGAACAGGAAATGCTGGTTGATGGCGGCGGGGAGACACTCTTGCTTGAACTAATTAAGTAACTGGAAAAGAATTTTCATCTCCAAACGTGGCACTCCACCCGAGACTGTGTGGTCCCCTTACTCATCTGATGATAGTGAGCAGAGCAAGGACACAGACCCAGGCAGTTCTTGTCTGAAATCCACAGCATGGGGACAACACTTCCCTCATTTCATCAGTCCTACTCGTCCAAGAGAATCATCTTAAACTATTTCTTCTGATAAAACACCTGGAGGGGTGACGTCTCTCTACTTTGCATCACTCTCAACATTAAGCAGTGACTTGCATATGGCAGACACTAAATAAGAACTAACTGAACACTGCCTCTAATTTTGAACTCTTTGGTCTGCTTGACCAATTCCGTCCCATTCATTCATTTTAATAAATTTAACGAAGAAAATTAGGTTGCTCACCTATTCTCAATGAAAAGCAAAAGCACAGCAGTGATGCCCAGGCTTTAGCCATTCTGGTGTTTTTCCCATGAAAGTTTGTACTGATTGCTTCTGGTTGGTGGACATGCATATAAACATTATCCAAGGGCTGTTTTTGTTCTCCCCAAACCAAAAAAAAATCTCCTGCAGAATCTAACCAAGTTTACACTGATTTGTCAAAGCACATAGAACACAGAATTTCAACTAAAATGGCTATTGTCCAGAGAGGCAGCACACGGTGCTCTTCTGTGATCACATTTCCAGACTAGCTATCTGTTGTAACTCCTGATGCTACATCAGTTGATGGAAGTTTACCCTTCAGATACTCTCCAGGTCCCAGGATGGTTTAATATCCCTCTCTCTCTTCTTTTGACTTCTTTTCCTTTATCTGGTAGTAGTAGTAGCAATAGTAGCAGTAATAATAACAAAGATACCATTTACTAAGTACCTACCATATGCTAAGTAAATATATGAGATCATTCCTGCTCACAGGTGGCATGAGATAAAGGTATTACCACAGGGCTTCCCTGGTGGCGCAGTGGTTGAGAGTCTGCCTGCTAATGCAGGGGACACGGGTTCGAGCCCTGGTCTGGGAAGATCCCACATGCCGTGGAGCAACTGGGCCCGTGAGCCACAACTACTGAGCCTGTGCTCCGCAACAAGAGAGGCCGTGACAGTGAGAGGCCCACGCACCGCGATGAAGAGTGGCCCCTGCTTGCCACAACTAGAGAAAGCCCTCGCACAGAAACGAAGACCCAACACAGCAAAATTAATTAATTAATTAATAAACTCCTACCCCCAACATCTTCTTAAAAAAAAAAAGGTATTACCATAGAGTCTCAAATGATACATGAAGAATAGAGGCTCAGTAAGATCGATTCTGCAAAGGATCTCAACTAGTAAACAACAGAGCCAAGATTCCAGCCTGGACTCAAATTCAAGACTATGATGTTTCCATCATGTTAAATAGTGTCACATTTTTGGTAAATCAGTCTGTTCTACTATCAGCTCAGGCTGAGCTTAGGAAATAGAAGAATGTCTCCTCTAAGTCCAACTATTACCTAAACTTGCCCAATATAATGGTTTATATAGGTTTGTAATTATATTTGCAAATCACATCACCCACATCTGAACTACGGAGTTTCATACCCTGCCACCGCCCCTCCTACATCCTGCCCTTCAGCATGCGAAGTATTTAAAGCACTTTGATTTCACCAGGTTTCCCCAAATCAAAGATGCTGACTCAGGCTGTTCCCCGTATTGGGGGTAAAAACATGTCCATTGGTCTATTCATCCAGCCTTGCTCAATCACCAGCTGCTCAGAAACTTCCAAACATCTCTAACAGTCATCACATAAAATCATGATTGTATATTTAGCTTCTTCTCTCTCTTAAAAAATAAACTACTCGGAGGTAGAGTTTTCTCATCTTCATCATTTCCTCCCTAATTTCTGGAAAAGTCTGATAAGTAATAACTGCAGATAACATTTATTCAATTCATCAAAAAATGAAGTTAGCTATGCTATAATCTGTTCCTCTTCTAACTGTAAAACCTCAAACTTATCTTTCAAACAATATGTTGTTTCAGGTTTCTTATTTTTTCTTTTTTTTTAGAACTTAGAAAATTCCAGAGTATTTGCTAAGCCATGACATCACAGAGCCAGAAAGGGAGCCTGATTCAGAACACTACTCAATAAATAAAAGCACCTCAGTTCAGAATTTTTTGCTCTTATCTTTTTGTTTATTAACTTCATGGTATGCTCACCTCTGGGGACAACAGGAACAAAGATAAGTCCCCAGGAAATTGAGCTGACAGGAACAAGCTGAAAGTAAACCTCTCTGCTATGCGGTTGGGTGCAGGATAGGGCTATGCCACTGTGACCCACGACACTAGTGAAGAGAGGAAAACCAGGAGAAGCCAAGAGATTAAGAATAGGCGGTCAGGATAGTTTAGAGGAAGAAATAAATTCCACAACATGTCTATGAAAGTGACTGGCCCAGTGTATTACAAAGAAAAGACATCCAATTGTTTCTTGTCCCTACCCACAGACATTGGACTGGAGATGGAGGACCCCCTCATTAGTTCTAGAATAGGGTCAGGGCAAGGAACACAGAGCTGGCTGCACATTCTTCACATCTGGGATGGAGCTCTGGGCAGAGACTCAATACCAACGGCATTAAACAGCATCTGACAATACCTGCACAGGTGTATTATTCCACACTTGAATATCTGGCCTTTCTAGCCAGAGTCAGACCCATCGACACAAACCTGGGGTTAGCTACCACGAAACACCCAAAGCTTAAAGGAATCTTGGCAAAATCTTTCAACATTTTCTAAAACGTAGTCTGTCTCCTCTATTTAGTTCACATGTTCACATTGTAAAGACCTAAGGGTTGAAGGCTATTCTGCTTTCCTATTCCTGCACTCCAAGACAAAGCCTTTTCCCAAGGCAAATTTACAAAGCTTACATTGTTCCTATGAAAGCTGAAAGTTTAGAAATCATGTCAAGAATAATTCTCAGTGCTTTTGCTAACAATTTAATTATTCTGGGAAGATGAAAATCTACATAGTTTTTGTGTTGTACGTACAGAAAGTGCCTGCTGGGGGTTTAAATCAAGATTTCTCAACATGTTCAAGGCGCAGACCCCTTAAATTCCCCCCATATTTACCCTATAAATTGTTATTTACAATAAAATGTATTTATTAAGCAATAATGTTTCCTAGATGCACACATACACATGTAGCAAACAATGAATAGATAGGAAAAAACTACCACTTACAACTTATATCACAATAATGACTAGTCTCCACACACTAAGTTCCTATAATTTCAGCCAAACCCAAAGAAACTTGGCACTTAAGTTTGCTGTGATATTATTATTATTAACAACAACAGCAGCAACTATTATGTAGCTCTTACTATGTGCAGGACTTAATGCATCATTAATTTCACTCTAGGACAGACGGCAGTCACACGATAGGCACAATTTGGGGCACTAGGAATACACAGCGTGGAACCAAGGAGAACAATCATACAGGAGACCCCACCCTCCAGCAGGATATTATTATTATTATATATTATTCCTGCCATGCACCAGTGAATGCCGTATGTCTCCCACTCTTCCCTTTTCCAAATGGGCATTTTTATTATAGTCACCCCATCCCTCTTTCCCCATTGTATATTGACGATGGGAGAAAATGTGGGAGGGAAACAGCTTCTTTTTAATTCAGAAGTTGCAAGATTAAAAGGAACCACATCCAATACTAATGGGGAGGACTGCCCGTTACCTAGAGACACCACTCCTATAGCTCAATGTCCTGATGGGATTTTGGATGGTCTCCCTTGATGAATGGGTTCTATGTATAAGAGGAAGAAGTATACTGATATCTAAATAGATGATTTAACTAGATTTAACTAGATGGATAAAAGGCAGCATGGACTGACGGGCTAGCTGTTCAGAAACGCTATCTCTTTCTCTTTTGCACACACAGCTAGGTGACCCTTGCCAGCCTCATTACCACTTAGGAGGGGCCATAGTACTGAGTTCTGGCCAATGGCACTAGGATAAAGTATAAGCCTTGCCCACGGAAATCTCCCACATAAGCAATGTCCCATGCTCTTTCTCCTCTCAGAGACCTGAAGCCACTTGAAGATGGCAGACCCACCAGATGCAAGGCTCCAGGACACCTGAAATACCACTTGACGATGAATGAGCTGCTGCCCATAGATATTCTCATCTTTCCTCTTCCTTGAGCATCTTACATCTACTGTGTTACTCTACTAACACCAGGGAAAGGGCAGTACCTGTTACTGTAGCTAGCACTCACTTAACTAATACAAGGTATGACAGGGGAAGGTTCATCACACTGTAGAAAGAGAAGGAGAACCTAACCCAACATTAATAGGGAAGAAAGCATTTTCCATAGAAGGTGATACCTTTTACAGTGAAATTCCTCAAAAGAGCGGTCTATACTTGTTGGCTCCACATCATTCCCACTTTCCTCTTTTTAGGTTTTTTTTTTTTTCTTTATTTACTCAGCTTTCTGTCACCATGCTTAGAAAATAATATATTGAAATTTATGTACAACTTGGAAGAACAATCATGTTTCTACCATCATCAAATACGTTTCTACCATCACTCAGACTAAGAAATGGAAGCATCCAAGTATATGGGAAGATACCTAGCACGGCTGTCCCCACTCATATCCCCTTCCCTCCCTCCACAGTGACCATGATTCGGAATCTTGTTTTAATCACTCTCCTGCTATTCTCTTAAGTTTTACCACAGGACTGCGTGCACGCACATTTGTTTTTTCCAGTTTTTTTTTTTTTTTGCATTACAATCATTCTAGGAACATTCTTGTACATGTTTCCTGGTGTACATATGCAGGAATTTCTCTACATATACATATATATATAGTATTACAAATCTGTAAACAGGTATATCTTCAAATTTTATAGTTTATGCCGAATTATCTCCAAAATGGATATATATACTCCCAAAGCAGTGTTGCTTCTCACTCTGTCAAAATTATCATAATTTTATATTTTGGTTAATATACTGAGTGAAGTAATATCTCAGTAAGGTTTTTTTTTCATCTTCCTGATTACTAACATTGAACTTTCCATGCTTATTGGCCAGTAGAATACATTTTCTGAACAATGTCGTAATCATTTTTGCATTTTGCTACTATGTTACACTTTGTTGTTGATTTTTAGAAGTTCCTTTTTCATTCTGGAGAGTAATCCTTTGGAGGCTAAATGGACTCCACATTTCTCCTTTTTCTTGTGGCTGTCTTCTCGGTTGCTTTGAGTCTTTTCATTAAAAAAAGTTAATAAACTTTATATATTCAAATGACTCCCTCTTCTTCTTTATGATTTACACTTTCGATACCTCGTTTCTCATTTCTGGCCACACACACACAAAGTATCCATTCAGTGCTAAGCAGTCTTTCAGGTGTTTAAGAGAGAGCAACAAATAAAATGGACCAATTCTGACAGTCTAGTAGGGGAATCTAGAAACTACTAAGAAGAAAATATGACTTGTATACATGGAGAAGAAGGCTGCAGATTCATTTAGGGGCAAGGAGAGCAGACAGTGAGTACAAGGAGACGGCGGTAGCAGAAAGTGGAGGACAGAGTTTCAAGCACGGGAGGGGATGTCTTTTCTTAAGAAAGTGACATCCGAACAGAGTTCTGATGGAATTGAGAAAGGGACCAAGTGGAAATCTGAGTCAACAACTTTGCAGGCCTATGGAGGAGAAAATGCAAAGCCCCTAAAGTGGGAGCATGCCTAGTGTGTTCTAGCAAAAGTAAATAGTACAGTTGGAGAAAAGTAGGCAAGGAAAGAGTAGGAAATTCCCCCAAACCTGACCCTCCTCCAGGCTTCCCCTGTCTATAGAGGGAAAGTCTCCTCCTCCAGGTGTACAAGCCAAAATGCTTGAAGTCATCCTTGAAGCCTTTCTCTCACATCCTCCATCAATTGAAATCTGACCATTTTTCAGTCCCTCCACTGCCATCACTGTAGCCCAAGTCAACATCAGGCAACTGAACTTATACAACAGCTTTCTCACTGGTCTCCCTATTTCCATGTTTGTCCCCCTAGTGTCCATTCCTCCCGTAACAGCCTCAGTGCTGTTCAATTATACACTCAAAACACTTCACATCTCACTCAGAGTAACGTCCAGATTCTTACCTTGACCTTCAAGACCTTCTACCAGACCTCGTGCTCATCAGTCCCCTGACCTCACCTACCATTCTCCCCATTACACTCACTAACCTCAGGGCCTTTGCTCGGCCTTTCCTTCCCTCCCTTCCTTCCCTCCCCACTCCCTCTCTCACACACTCATATACACACACAATTCCAAGTTACACTCATGGAGAAAGGACAGTTATTTGCAAATTGACAAGCATAGGAATTTTTTTTGTCAGCAATGAAAAAGGCCCCTGGCAATTTAAGCACTGTCTTTTCTTTCTCGTCTTTTTCTATTTAAAAATAGTAAGAATTATAGCAAACATCACTGAACCCACCTTTTAGCTTTGGTCTGAGTATAACCAAGCAATTTTCCAATTACTTGTAACACAAGACCACAGAAGTCTTACTCGATAAATCCCTGTAGAAAGTCAAAGCAGGATACTGTCTGCTACAGATAGAATTTAAATTGGCACTCCAAAATAAAATAAAATATAAAAAATCAAAAATAACCTCAAGGCATATACTTTTCATAAAACTAAAGCATCTCAAGTACTTCCTTACTTCTCTCTTCAGTCCTGTGTGTGGGTTTGGTCTGCTCATCTAAACGATGGCTCAGTTAGTTAAGTTGGTTTGCATTGCCTAACACATAAAAGAATCGAGAGAAGAGAAAACAAAACACTTAACAGCAAAGAGTCTCATTCTTTTCCCCCACATGGCAAATGATTTCAGCTGCAACAGCCTTAAACATTTATAGCTAGCTAAATATTTTATGAGATGCTACTAAAAAGGTTCCATCCATTTCTTAAGAATGATAGCCTGGTCACAGAGAGTCTCTTAGAAAGCCAGTGTCCAAGTCCTTGCATTCTGAATTGGAATTGTCATCAAAATGTTAAGGAAAGCTGAGTAACGACTCTGCCCTTCCCAATCCCAAGTCTTTTATTCAAACTACTAGCTAGTTTCTCTTCTATCTTATAAAAGAACAAAATAGCTATAAAAAATAAAGTGCAAATTGAAAGAGAAAACACTCTCATGCAAGTGGCAATATTAGCATCAAAGAAGAGAAATTCTTATTCTTAGTAAACACTGTACAATATTAACATTTAGATATTATGCTCCCCCAAATGTCACTGCCCCATTTTCCTACTATTCTAGGTCTGCATGAAATTATAAAATGGCTTTCTTGTACAATCTCCACAGTGTTTTAGCACACAGCAGCATAGTAACATTATTAATATTTATGAACCCCAGAGAAATCAGGACAGCTTGGTTTTCAGAAAGGCCACCCTGCCTAGCCTTCCACCATCAAAAAAGTAATAAAATTACCTCTGAACAGCTTAGTGAAAGAACCTGAAAGAAAATATATGTAGATCAGAACAAGGGGAGGGAAACTGAAGCATAAAATATAAAGAAACACCAGACCAAGAAGAACACATCAACCAGAATCACCTTTTAAAATCAGTGTTCCATTACGAACTCCAATGTGAGACAATGTGTTATGAATGAAAAAACCTGGGTGGCCAAATAACTGGTTTGTAGGATGAAGAGTGATCGTGACAAATTCTACTGCCTTAGCAGACCTGGCTTTGTCCATTATTTGTAGAGAAAGGCTAAACATAATTTCATGGAAGCAGAAAACTACTAGTAAAATTGGGAAGACTAACTTCTTTGCATATATGTTGAAAGGTATTAAACACAAACACACACACACACAGTTAGGGGTTAAGATGTGTCCCCAAAAGAGAAGGTGAGGTCCTAACCCCTAGGACCTCAGAATGTGACCTGACCTTATTTGGAAATGGGGTCATTGCAGATGTAACTAGTTAAGATGAGGTCATACTGATGGACGATGGATCCTTAATCCAATATGACTAAAGTTCTTATAAAAAGAGCAGAATTGAAACACAGAGACAGAGACACACAGGGAGGACACCACGTGAGGATGAATGCAGAGATGGGAGGGATGCATCTACAAGCCACGGAACGCCAAGACTTGATGGCCACGACCAGAAGCTCGGGAGAGGGGAGCAAGGACTCCATCCAGAGTCTCAGAGGAAGCACAGCCCTGATGACACCTCGATTTCAGACTCCAGCCTCCGGAACTGTGCAAGAATAAATTTTGGGTTTTTTTAGCCACCCAGTTTGTAGTCCTTTGTTACAGCAGCCTGAGAAGATGAGTACAGTTGACCCTTGAGCAACGTGGGTTTGAACTGCGAGGGTACACTTATATGCAGATTTTTAAATTTTTTTCCAATAAATACATGCTATGGTCCTACAGGGACCACAGTTGTTGAACTCCTGCATTTGGAACCGCATATACAGAGGGCCGACTGTCAAATAACACACAGATTTTTGACTGCACGTTGCAGCGGTGGGGAGTGGGCCTCACCTCTAGTCCCCCTGTTGTTCAAGCATCAACTGTATGCACGCGTGCGTGCACACACGCACACACACACACCAGGGAAAGACCCGGAAGGAGAGGCCTAGTAATAGGCATTTGTACATTAGCATAGTTCAAAAATAAACCTAGCCATCTGTGTCTGTGAGTCTGTTTCTGTTTTGTGAACAAGTTCATCTATATCATTTTTTAGATTCCACATGTAAGAGATATTATATGATATTTGTCTTTGTCTGACTTACTTCACTTAGTAAGATAATCTCTAGGTCCATCCATATTGCTGCACATGGCATTATTTCATTCTTTTTATGGCTGAGTAGTATTCCATTGTATATATGTACACATCTTCTTTATCTTCTCCTCTGTCGATGGACATTTGGGTTGCTTCCATGTCTTGGCTGTTGTGAATGGTGTTGCTATGAACACTGGGGTGCATGTATCTTTTACTCACAGACATAGAAAACAAACTTATGGTTATCAAAGGGAAAAGGCGGGGGGGATGGATAAATCAGGAATGTGGGAGTAACATGTACATGCTACTATATATAAAATAAACAACAAGGACCTACTGTATAGCACAGGGAACTATACTCAATATTTTGTAATAAACTATATGGGAAAAGAATCTGAAAAAGAATATATATATAATATATACATATAACTGAATCACTTTGCTGTACACCTGAAACTAACACAACATTGTAAATCAACTATACTTCAATAAAAAAATTTTTTTAATTTAAAAATTTTAAAAATATAGAAACACAAAAACCTAGTTTAAAAAAAAAATCAATGCATACTTTGGAGTAGTAAGTTATGGCTGGCTGAAATACCTTGAGTTTTAACATGAATATAAGTACAGCAAGGTATCATACACACATTAAATAGAGATAGACGCTTGGCTATTTAAGGAACCATGCTGTCTTGAAAATGAAGTCCAGCTCTTCCCCTTAAACTGCACAAGGAATAAAGCACCACAAAGACCTGATTCCCTCACCACCTCAGTTACTCTCATAAGAGGCCATTCAGTAATGAGATCAATTTCCTGCACAAATATTTTCATCCCTCATTGCCATTATGAGATCTTTGGTTATAGACCTCATCCTCTTCCATACCGATTCTGCAACAGCCTCTCTACGCATTTCCCCCCTTTCATATCCATTCTGCTCCCCGCCACAGGGCAGTAACTCTCTAATTTAAAGCTAGTCAAGGCCCATATTTTCACACAGCTGTATTTCCTAAACTGTGTCCCATGGAACACTAGTTCAGTGGGATGTTTATATATAGAAAGTTGAATAATATTCTTAAGTCAAAAAGGATTGAGAAATTCTAGCTTAAAAAACATAAAGTTCTTTACTGAAAGACTCAGTGTCTCTAATATACTAACATCTGTGGCAAATTTCCCAGGGCATACGATAATGAACAGTGTTTTCCAAACAATGAACCATGGAACCCTTTTAAATCAACTCTCAGGGGACTGGATTTCATAGAACAGACTTGAAGGGAGTATTTCCCCAAGGCATTAAAAGGTAATCTACAAACTGACTTAAATCACACAACCTCCTAATACCCAAGTTATTTACATTATTCTAAAAGAGTGATTTAACACCAAAATTCTGATTGTTGTCCTATTAGGTGATCTAGCCAAGAGAAACAGACATTTTTATCATATATGGAAGATAATCTATCCCAAGAGAGACATGCTAGATAAGCCAGTAGTGCCAAGGATTCTATCCCGGAAGTCGTTTATTCATTCGTCATTCATTAGGCAAATATTTATTATGTCCCTAGTAAATTTCAGGCCCCATTCTCAGCTCTAGGAGAGCAGGGGAGACACAGTTCAACCTCTAGAGAGCATAGTCAGGTGGGTAATGCAGGCAAGTTAAAAAGAAATTACAATATAAGTACATTAATTGAGGAAAACAGGGTCCTATGTAATCACAGAAGAGGAGGCACCTAACAGTCTTGTGTTAAGAGAAAATTCCTAGGAGAAGCGGCATCTACACTGAGCTTGGAAGGATGAATGGGCAGGAACCAAGAAAAAAGTTGGGGAAAGTATCAAATCCCCTTTGCCCCATCCCACTTCCAAGCTCACAGAGACGCTAAAACTGGGATAAAAGCAAATTATACCTCCAGTTTCACGTCTAATCAATGTATTATCTTTTCTAGAAGGCTGCAAGGATTCTTTGGAACAGACCTAGCTCAGAGGGAAAGTGTTTTATAATGAATCAGTAATATGTGCCACAGGAGAAGGCAGAACCCAAACCATGTATTTATCCAACCTAATTCAAGTGTTTTCCATGTTCTTCACAATGAGCCTAAGAGGTAAGGCTCTAACCTAACCAAAACTAGGATTCGGGATTGTGTAGCAGGGAGAGGAAGGAGTATACGTATGACAAAGGGTGACTGCTGCCCCTCTACCTGAGTCACGTTAGTGAGAAATGGCCTGGTATTAAAAAATATACAACAAATAGGTAAAGGGGATTACAAGTGTTTACTTCACAGAGCGTTTTTTTTTTAGAACAAGAGGAGCCTTTGAAATGATCTAACTCAATCTACTACATCAAGGAATCTGAGACTAGGCAAGTTAAGCACCGGCAAAGGGAAACATATCTAGTTAGCAGCAGATCGACACAGGAACTAAGTTTTCTTGGCTGCCTGTTCAAGGTTTGGTCTACTACCCCACGACAGAAAATTAAAGTTTAATTCTTTCAAAATAGCATGAAGCAGCTACTATGTGGCAGTCACATAGTAGGTACTGGGAATATATTTAGGTATCGGGGATCAAAATCTCTCTACTAAGAAGGAGCTGAACAGGAGAGAGCAGGACAGGGAGTTGGGACTGCTGCGTGTGCCACATTAGATTCTAGTTCATGAAGGGTACTCAAGCCTTGCTGAGAAGGTGGCATCTGAACAGCAACCTAAAGAAAGTAAGGGATTAAGCCACGCAGACAGGCAAAGGAAGCTCACTGCTGGCACAGGAAGCAATTAGCACAAGAGCCTTGCAGGTACCTCAGGAAAGGCAAGGAGGTCCCGGTGTCTGGAGCAGAATGAGCTGGGAAAAGTGGAAGGAAACGAGGCCAGAGGGTAACAAGAGACCAGATGATAAAGGGCACTATCGGTCACGGTAAGAACCTGGGAATTGACACTGAGTGAGGTCGGCAGTCATCAGAAGTTCAAGTAGGAGTTACATGATTTGGCTGTGGTTTGAAAAGGTCAGTCTGGCTAATGAGTGTAGTGTGTAAAGGTGCATGAAGATCAGATATGAGGTTATTGTAGTAATTCGGGCAAAAGTTGGCGGGTGGTAGCGACTAAGGTGGTAAGAAGTAGTAAGAAATTCTGGAACTATCCAGCTAATTGGTTGTGAATTGGATGTGAGGTGTGAGAGAAGGAGACAAGGAGAAATGACCCCAAAGTTCTGATTCTGACCTACTGGGGAACTGGAGGGGCCATTTTGGGGGTTGAGGGATACTGGGTGGGAGACCAGTTCCTGCATAATGCTAAGAAGTTACAGGAGTTAAAAAGAAGATCATCTATACATGTTTGCAAGTGGACAGATTTACATCATTTAATTGTAACTACAGGCTGTACTGCAAAGAACAAAAATCAATAGAAACAAAGCACAGGACACGGGCAGGGGGAAGGGTGAGCTGGGACGAAGTGAGAGAGTGGCATGGACTTATATACACTACCAAACGTAAAACAGATAGCTAGTGGGAAGCAGCCGCATAGCACAGGGAGATCAGCTTGGTGCTTTGTGACCACCTACAGGGGTGGGATAGGGAGGGTGGGAGGGAGACGCAAGAGGGAGGAAATATAGGGATGTATGTATATGTATAGCTGATTCACTTTGTTACAAAGCAGAAGCTAACACACCATTAAAAAAAAAAACAAAGCACAAAGCATGATGATCTTGTTTCAACGGCTACAAAATACTGCACTGAGGTCCCATTTAGAGATTAAAGTATAACTTTCTTTATTAACTGTTCACATGTGTAATCGTATTGTCCAGATATAAAAATAGGAATGTATATTACTTCACATTCCGACCATTTAATATCAGGAGAAGTCAGTGGGTTTTGTTGTTCTTGTTGTTATAAAGGTAAAGCTCTAATTTAAGTTTCAGTTGGCATAGTAAGTATAGCTTTCACCACCACTATATATGCCTCTCAAATCTTTCTTTAGACTCCAAACCTGCAGACATACAATTTGTCATAAACCACACTGGAGTAGAAAAACGTGTTTTAGGAGCAAGCAGTGGGTGTGTGGAGCGTAGGAGTGGACAGAGCACATTGAATACTGTGAGTTTAAAGTCTATCTAAACCTGTTGTCCTTCTACACCATTCTCAGTCCCTAGAAGTTGATTTGAAAAATTCCCCCACTAGAGTTTAGTAATAGGTTGGTTCAGTGCACTGTCTACAGAAGGCCATTACCAACTTGCTCAAGAAGCATTTAGCCTGTCCTGTGTCCAAGTGTCCGACACTGCATACATATGTGGTGGAGTTCTCCAGACCCCTGCCAACGTCACACATCAGCTAACATTCATTGGATCCTTAGAGCGATAATAAGGTTGGCCAGAAGCAGGAAAAAGGGAGAGTAACACAAAGAAACGGAAACCAGTGGATCAGGGAGGCTTATGATGAAAGAACAGAAGGGGAGGGTGTGTGTATCTAAGGCAGGATTCTTTCCTACACTGCAAGGTCAGTCCTGGTGCAGCACCTGTCAACGGACACTTTATCAGCCTCTATGATCCCAATGAAAGTGAGTAAATTTGCAGTAATAATCAGAGAAAACTGGACTGAATAGCATTTTGAATATGTGATCACTTTCTCAGCAGGTAAAGTTTTAGATTGAAGACTCTATTAATTCCTAAGATTAATTCCTTCCATTTTTTAAAGAAATAACATCTATTATCTATTCTATAATCAAATCCTTTAAAACATAATATCAAAATGATTTCCTATAGGTCAGTCCTATGATTTAAAAAAACTTAAAGAGTTAAAATAATGACAAAGATATTCACTATATCTCAAATGACCAAGGGAGGGTAGGATACTGACTCACTACCGCCAGCAATTAATTCATCCTGTGACAGAATATAAACTATGCTTCAGTATTTTGATTTTTAAAATCTCTTGCTCCAGGAGCCAATCATCACATGTATGCTGAAATCCCTTTTCTCTTTCCTGCTGTCACTGAACACCTTCCTTTTGACATCTAGCCTCTGGGGAGTAACAGAATTTTCTTGTTTGAATTCTTCAAAAATGCTTAAGTCCAAATAAGCCTACTCAATTTGGTCCAACAAGTCAGTCAACTGTTCATGAGCTGCAGCACAAAATGGTAACCCCCAAGAGAAATTTCCATCTTCTTTTCCATTTTATTTAAAATGATGGTTAAACATGGGACACAGGTACGGTTGGGGAAAGGTTAGAGAAACAGGAAATGATAAGCTCTCATTGTGTAAGAGGATCTTGAAGGTCACCTACCCCACGTCCAATGATGCAAACAAGTGATTCTGTAGCCTCTGCAGGAATGTATGTCTGAACGAGAAATTCACATCTGCCAAAGGCAGCTGTTCCCTCTCAGGGGAGCTCTTATTATTTACAGGAGGGCTGACAGTGGGGTCAGGAGGGTTCACTCCTAGAAGCAGGACACAGGGACGAGTATGACAGGGTGGCAACTGGATTTGCCATGTACCAGACAAAGGCTTCACGTCCATCTGTTGGCCATTAACTCTGCCCAAGAGAATAACCGCGCGTATCTAGAGATGGGAGGGGGAAGGAAGTGAGCAAGAGCTGCAACTCTTCAAAATCTTCCCAAGTGTCAGGAATCAAATGGTAAGTTTAGTCCGGTTTTCAGAGGCACATCCAGTTCACACCCAAAACCACAGCCTTGGGGCAAGAGCCTGGCCAGATTTCAAAAGTACACATTCTCATGCTGCATCAGTCTTATTCAAGGTTAGACGGGGCAGTGTTTTTACCTGCAGTCACTGGAATTCAGAAAGATTCTTAGATGATTTAAAGAAGTAGATTAAACAGAGGCAACTGATATACCTATTCTCCATTTGTGTAGATTTCCAGAATCTGGGATGGCTGTTAGAACACAGGGTAACTAGGATAACTGGCCCAAGATTTGAGGTGCTGAAGCTATATCATATCTGCTGATTTGCCTCTGCCAATCTGATTAAATTTCAAGGAGTGAAGTATCTAAACCAGACTCAGAAGCAGGGGTTATATTAAAAACTGGCATGGCAAGGGTATCGGCCAATCACAGCAGAGTCAGCTGTGAACAACCAATGACCTGAAGCGAACACACTGGACTTGGTCCTGGAGAGGAGTGAGAAAGGGCTCACGTGTGATTTTCTCTCCAACTGCCTCACCCTGGCCTCAACAGCAAGGACAGTGCACTGGTTTTATGTAGGAAAACTTTCGATAACTTAAAAGTACTAGGGAAAAAACAATAACTGTGTTTACATTTGGTCTCTGTGTTTAGAGAAAAAGGCATGAAGAGGATGAGGAACTGAATTACTGAGCAGCAACCATGTTCTAGATGTCTGACTAAATCATACCGACTTCACAACAGTCCTACGATGGAGATATCATGTCATAATGTGATGAAATTCCAGTTCAGACCTTTATTTTATTTAATGTTGCAACTGCATTTCAATTAAGAGCCCGAAACGTTTCAAACTGCATTTTAGGTCAGAATTTCCATAAACATGTTTATGCTTTTCTCTCACTGGAAAATATATTTATTTACTATATGTAAATTAACTGCATGTTTTGCTTAAATATTTTTCAAACTATACTCTTGAAAAATACTTGTTGAAATTTTAAAATTATTTTAATATATTAAAAAAATAGACATCCTGTATGATTCAAATATTAATTTGTGTTTATGATTTGTATATTTACATCTCCCTGTGCATGTGCTGTGCATATAAAAAATATATATCACACTTTTGGTTTTGGAAAATATAATTATGTAATTTTGTATCCTACTTTTTTCATTTTACTTTATGGCATGGATTTTCCTATGTCATCAGTCTTTGAAAACACAATTTTAATAGCTTCACAGTATCTTCATGAGTTATTAAATCATCATTTAACCACTGCTCTTCAGTTGGACTGGTGGATTTTTCCTGGAAGTTTGGTATAAGAATAATGGTAAAACAAACAAAAAAAAGAATAATGTTTCAGTAAACATTGTTTGAATATACATCTTTGCTTTTATCTCTGGTATATTTTTAGGTATGATTTCTATATAAAATTTAGATTTCATTTGCTAGATAGCAATGTACGTAACATTAAAATTTCATCATACATAGTCAGTTTACAGATATTTCTTTTGTCTGTTACATATTTAAAATATATTTTCCAGGTTCGTCACTTCACTTTTAAATTTATAATGACTTTTAAATATTACTACAAATTAAAACGTGTTACTAAATGTGCCTTACCGAAGACTGTTTCATTGTTTCTTCTTGTTTTTGTACAAATATTTCAAATTTTTCTTTTTTTGGTATCTGGATTTCATGCTTGCTTTAAGAATCTTTCCTCTTTGCAAGATATAAAAATAGTCTATACTTTCTTCTGAACTTTTATAGTTTTATTGTGTGAATTTTTTTTTTTTTTTTTTTTTTGCGGTACGCCGGCCTCTCACTGTTGTGGCCTCTCCCGTTGCGGAGCACAGGCTCCGGACGCGCAGGCTCAGCAGCCATGGCTCACAGGCCCAGCCGCACCGCGGCATGTGGGATCTTCCCGGACCGGTGCACGAACCCGTGTCCCCTGCATCGGCAGGCCGACTCTCAACCACTGTGCCATCAGGGAAGCCTATTATGTGAATTTTTAATCCACCCACATTTTGTTTATCTTGGATGATAGGAATCTAAATTTATTTCTAGCCAAATTTATAGCAAATTGCCTCAAGCCCATCTATTAACCGATCATTCCCCACTGATTTGATACGAGATTTATCAAATTCTAAATATACATATATGTGTATATAAATGCATATAAGTACAATCATCTATTACTACCTCATCTATAATTATCATATAATTATCTAATGAGTCTCTCAGAGACACAGTGAGTGGCTCTCATTAGACTTTCCAACTGTCATTACTGTCCCCAGTTTATCAAAGGACAAAGACACATGGGTCCAAACTCTGATGTACTCCAGGCATTTGTCTAGAAGTACAGGGAGCATAAACTTCATTTCATTACCTCCTCGACAACTGTCAGAATCTTAAAGAAATGATAATTACTGGTATTTGCCTAAAGTCTATGGAGATCTCCATTCCTGGATAATCTGAAATCCAGTTTTGGATTAATCAGACCACAGGAATGTTGTTCCTGGACTAATTGCTTTTTCCTTCCAGTTAAATTGTTTCGACTATATTTGCTCTCTGGCCTGAAATCATCTGACTACTCAAGAGATACTAAAAGATACGGCTTTTAAGACTTCCCGTTGCACCTTATACTCTATAGGGTCTCCTTCTGATAAAGGGAAAATACTCTGGCCTCACTTAAAGAATTAGCTCCTCCAGGTAAAACTGGCTCGATTTTGCTTTAATACTGTGAACACTGAAATAACTATATTTTTCTCTTAGAGTTGGATATCAGAATATTTAGATACATTTGTGGCCCTTCAGCAAATGAACAGAAACGCGAACACTTTTTGTACTAACTTCACTGCAAGCTCTTTCTTCATTTTCAAAACCTTACTTTCTGTTTGTCCTCATTTCCTTTTTATGGAATTTATTAGCATAAACGTATTAGCATAAATTTCCTATTTATGCTAATCTTCTTACATGGTATGTATCAATATTATGGTAAAGTGCCTTAAATATACTTTAGAAAATGATAGGGCATAAATAAATACAAAAAAAATCTCTAAGAAAAAACCTTTTTTTCTGGACCTCAATGATCAGAAGTGAGGACCGGAAAAGACCAAATTTTCCAATCCTGTCTAAACTAGAGACCAGCAAAAAAAAAAAGCCTCCTTACATTCAGTGGTATATTTAGAGAAAAGAATCTGGCTCTAGGCACTTTTAAAAATTACCGGTTATTTTCCAAAGGTAAATTTTTGTGATGCTATTTTGTCTGATATCACCATGTTCTTCTCTTTCCAAATTACACTCTCGTCTGTATTTGCCAAAGCAAATGAGACCTATATGTGAATGTGTATAATACACGTTACTTTCCAAAGGTAAAAAACATAATATACTTATTTTTAACATGACTTCTTACAAAGCAGCAAAAAAAAAATGGAAAAAGAACTTTGTTTCAAAATTTTAAATTCCTGCTTTCGATCCTAGTATTTACTTATGTCAGTGCTGTTATTCCCAACCTTTACCTAAAATAGATGCTCAAAGCCAACTGCTTCAGCACCATTCAGCATATGTATATAAGTGTATAAATAAGTATATACACAAAATTAAACCTTTACCAATGTTCCTTTTTTAAATGAAAACTTTATTACCTCAAAATAAAAGCCCCAGAACCAGATGAACCCTAAAGCCTCCTCCAATTCTGAGTCTCATGGAATTTAGAAGTAAAACAAAATACTGCCATCTCTCCTAGTTCTCTCTCGCTCACCAACAAATCCCAGTAGGTTTTCTGAGACCTTGGAATATGCTACCAGGTTGTTAAGTAACTCATTTGTGACCCTAGGGTTCTACGAATTAAGGATCATAAATAAAATTCACTCACTGGAACGTCTGAAAAATTAGTCTAAAACAGTACACTGAGGTACTGGTGGTCCAGCAGTTAAGACTCCATGCTCCCAAATCAGGGGGCCCAGGTTCAATCCCTGGTCAGGGAACTAGATTCCACATGACGCAACTAAAAGATCCCACGTGCCGCAACTAAGACCTGGCTCAGGCAAACAAATAAATTAAACAAATAAATATTTACCCAAAAAAGTACACTGACATTTACCTTTTAACTTTTTGATAACTTGGTGAGCAAGCCTAAAGACTGTGACTCATAATAGTTTGTAATTTTTATGAGGCATAAATGTAAATTGCCTAAGTTATAAACTTAGCTAGCATAAAGCAGTGAATCCCTTAACTAATTACAATAACGAACCTCCCAGTTTTCTCACACTGATGCACTTCTATTTTTTGCCGGTCATCATATTCATATAATACTGCAGAAGTTCCCTGAAAATTACTAAAACTTGGGACAAAAGTGAAAAGCAAATATGATGTGATCAAAGAAATTAATATTTGGGAGTAGAAAGTAGGAATACTAATGAGTTATAGGCTCCTCCAGGGTATCAAGAATAATAGATGTTTTGGTTATACTTTGATGCATTTCATAGAGGAAAATATACGCCGTAATTGTAGTCATTCATTTGGAAGACTTGAGGGGAGCAGGACCTATCCATTGTCTATTCTATTTGGCACATCATTCTTATGGTTTAATTATCAGTAACTGGTCTGACTGTAGGAGAGCAGAGTATGACTCTGGTTGCCTCATCACAGTATGATCAGAAATTAGAGGAAACATCTGTGAAGGGAAAGAAATCGAAATTGACTCAGATTTGGAAGCTGTCATCTACCAAATAAAAATAAGCAGCATGAAGAGAACTTTTTTTGTGAACTAATGCTTTTTTAAAAATCTTTCAACTGGCACATACATAATTGCTATTTGAGCAATTATGCCGTAATTCTTTCTTTACATCTGCTTGCAGCTAGGCGGTAAACTTGAAGGTAGGGAATGTACTGGGTTGAACAAAATGTTCATTCGGTTAGTGAATACATTGTTCAATAAATTCTTGGAGAAAATGAAAAATGTTTTATTTTTACTTAAAACTGAACAAACTTTTTGGCCAAGCCAGTATCTCTGTTTTTATCTTGAGTACCTGACACTCAGTACATGTTTTAGAAATAAATGCTTCTTGCCTGCCCTGCAGTCCAAACATTTGCTCCCAGTAAGCCCTTACACAAACGTTTTCCAATCATAAGTACCATCTGTTGTAGTGGATGCTGTAGTGTGCTGTCCGGAAACACCTTTGGGACTAAAATGCTCAGACTTTTGGCTACCGGGAGTGTTGACCATTGATGATGCATAACTAGACCCTCTCTGGGAACTACTCTCAGTTGAGGACAGCTGCCTCACTCAAGTTTCCACCCCCCCATCCCTGGGGCAGCCTGCATCCAATGTTTGGTCGAAGCAAAGGTACAAAGTCCTACTTGCCTCATTTCAGGACGATTCGCACAGGCCACCTCAGCTCCAGGGCTCCCTAGGATCTATTGCAACTGCTCTGAAGTTCAGCTTTTCCTCCTCTCCAAGCATGCTTCTCCCTCCCACTGGTATTATTCCCGGGAGAACTCCCCAATAAGCCTCCTACATAATACTATCTGCCTCAAATTCTGTGCCCTGGAACTTAAGACACCAAGGAAGGTTTATTAAAAAAACACAGATTTCCGAACCTCATTCTAGATCAACTAAAATCAAAAAATTTTAAAACACGTAAATTTTTTAGTTTCGTAAGTTATATGTCAAAAGTTTTCCTTGGGCTTCCCTGGTGGCGCAGTGGTTGAGAGTCCGCCTGCCGATGCAGGGGACACGGGTTCGTGCACCGGTCCGGGAAGATCCCACATGCCGCGGAGCGGCTGGGTCCGTGAGCCATGGCCGCTTAGTCTGCGCGTCCGGAGCCTGTGCTCCGCAACGGGAGAGGCCACAACAGTGAGAGGCCCGCGTACCACCAAAAAAAAAAAAAAAAGTTTTCCTTAAAATTTTTCTATTCCCAACAAAATAGCAGCCAGTACTTCTGCTTCCGATGAACTTCTAGGTCTCAAGACTGGTTGCTGCCTGGTTGTTGACCTTTTTAAAAAATCCATGTCTTCTGATCTAACACTTCTCAGCTAATGGCTTCTTTTAGTATCTCTCATCTAAACTGGGTACTTAGAAGTTTGTTATTTCTTGTATTTACTTAGGGGACATCTATTAATAGGTGATTACAAAGCTGTGCCCTCCAATTTGTACGAACCAGACCTTTTTTTTAATGCAAATAATTCATCAGAACCATTAGAAATGGAATTCAGGCTAGACAAAGTGTTCTGTGACCTACCATGAAGGAGGATGCAGATTGCATTAAATATTTAAATATTTAGTAATCCCTAAACCTGTTTCAGACTTTGCCACTATTATCTTTCATATAAAGGCAATAAAATAGGTATGATCATCAACGTTGCCATTTAGTGATTCTCCGTAGTAGCTGGTTCCTCTCTTTAAAAAAAAAGTTAGGGTGGGCTTCCCTGGTGGCGCAGTGGTTGAGGGTCCGCCTGCCGATGCAGGGGACACGGGTTCGTGACCCGGTCCGGGAAGATTCCACATGCCGCGGAGCGGCTGGGTCCGTGAGCCATGGCCGCTGAGTCTGCGCGTCCGGAGCCTGTGCTCCGCAACGGGAGAGGCCACAACAGTGTGAAGGCCCGCGTACCGCAAAAAAAAAAAAAAAAGTTAGGGTGACCACGCTTTTCATCTGTCTGATAAGACACTTTATAAAACCATTCTGTGATGGAAATCTCTTCATTTCAAGTGTAATAACTGTATAAAGCACAAAGTCCAAGGGCACACTTTTGAAAATTGCAAAAATTCTTTAAAAGTAAACTTACTGGGCCAACAGTTGCAAAAAAAAAAAAAATATTATAATGAGCACACTTTTTTCCTTTAGCTGTTTTGATTTCAATGAGCTTTCCCTCCTCAGCCCCTTTCTATAATTTAAAGATTGGCTCTAGCATAGACTAGCAAAGATGAGCCTTTTCTCTTGAGGCTGGGAGTTTGTATGCCAAGTTCAGTCTGCTGCTCCTGGAAGAGTGCTGAGACGTTAGAACTTTGAAAAATGTGTTTCTGAACAGAAATGCCGACACCAGGTACCTGTACCAATTCAACTCTGTGAGTTGTGTAGGTGCAGAGTGCTACTTTCCCTGCATTGCACATTCTGCCCACCTCTGAGGCACGCAAATAACACAGAAAATCATTTCTCCTACGTGAGTATTCTCCTGTTTACCTGGGAATGTATGAAAAAACAAAACAAAACAAAAAACATGTTCCCATGTCTTCCATCTAAATGTCAATCATCCAAATGGCTTAATAAAGGCAGTCCCCCAAAACCACCCCCATACCCTGATCCTTCCAAATTTGGAGCTGTTTTAGAGCTGGGCAATCACCTGGAGAAAGACTGGCAAACGGCAAACCCTGGGCCAAATCAACATGTTTTTATACAGCCTGCAGGTTAAGAGTGGATTTTAGATTTTAAATGTAAATCTAAATGGTTGGGAATCAAAAGAAGAATATTTAATGTAATGTAAGTATTACATAAAATTCCATTTTTGTGTCCATAAAGTTGTATTCGAATACAGTCACACTAATTTATTTGTGTGCTGTCTAGGGCTGCTTTCACACTGCAATGGCAGAGTAATGGCAGCAGAGAACTCTGTCTTACAAAACATGAAATACTTACTATCTGGCTCTTTACAGAAGAAGTTTTCCAACCAGTGACCTAGAGCATCGCAATTTACAAGGCATATGCATCAAATTTAATCCTGTGGAGGGTATTGTGTCTATTCTACAGGAAAAAAAAACAGACTTTTCCAAGGTCATATAACCAGTAAGAAGTAGAGTTACTCATATTCTTTCATTTTGTCAGAAAGTTTTTCTACAAATAACTGTTGTGTTTAGTAACACTAATTAGTATTTGGTTTGTAAAAACGCTGTCATCCATTCATTTCAATACTGCAATCAAAAGTGATTTGCTAAGAAGAAAAAAAATAAAATTAAATTTAAATTAAAAAAATAAAAAGTGATTTGCTTAAAACCTAGCACTTAAGAGTATTTTGAATGGTGAAGGGCCAAGGATCAAACCCTTGTAAAGCACATTTTGCCTAACACTGTTAACCAACAGACTTGTCACTTAAAGGACAAATGGAAGTTTCTCCCTTCAGCTCCTCAGATAGGCTGTGGAGAATCCTGAACACGTCACCTTTCTCCTGGACGCCTTAATATTTCTCATGCAGATACAGCCGACCTTTCTGACAAGGTCAAACTCCTCTGAAATTGAGTTACTAAAGCAATTTTATACGTTCGCAACATGCCATTGGCCTTGGCCTGAAGATACTACTCAAGCAGAAAAAACAAAGTTTCATCTTTTCCAGTAAGTTTTCTCTCAACATTTTACACTTGAGTAGCTACAGAATTTATATGTTTAACCTTTATACCGTTCCTCTATTTATATATATCAAGAGAGGATATATAATGATTATCAATTCATTTATTAAATGTGCTATAAATACAAGGAGTAGGTAAAGTTCTACTAGATATAATGACCCAGCAAACACTCAACTACAACCCAGGAAAAGTGAGATTTAGCCCCTGCTTGACCAATAACTATGTGACTTTGGGAAAGTCCTTGAATCTTTCTAGGTTTGTTTCCTCAACTATATGGTCTATTCTTGTTTAAAATTATCTCTACTTCTTAATATTTGATGAATGTTCATTGTATCCAAGTCTGTTTCGTCATCTCTAATTTAGAGATGAGACCTATGTTACAGGTGCTTAATTAAAGTGAGAAAATGCACTTAAAGGACATGCACATAGTGTTCCAATGAGGACGGTAACAGGGCTGTGTATGTAGATTGTTTCACTTGTGATGAGCAGTTGAAGAAGAGGCTAGCAAGAGCAACGACACACAGAGTGAAAATGATGGTTCTTTTGTTTAACGTTACACAAATCCATGGCAAACATTCTCTTGGTACCCAAGATTATTCTCACCCTGCTTCTATGAGGCAAGTAAGACCCAGGTCCTTACCAGGGGTACTCTCTCTTCTTCACTTCTCCTTGGCTAACACAGAGCAAGAGGGGGAACTGTGGTCCTTCCAGGCTCAAAGTAATGAGAAAGACACTCAGATCCACAACCAATTTCACAGTGAAAGATCCCAGCAGCTTGAATGCTTACAATATAAAATACACTCTCTTTCTATTACATCTTATTTAATAAACAACGTGTTTCTAAGCAGTTTCACTAAAACAAGCTGTGCCTTGAGACTGAAATTTATAATCTCAAAGATCATCAAAATAAAGGTAATTTTATACTCTCAAAGATAATCAATATGATTTCTTAATCATTGTGAATATTTTCATATTTCCATAGTTTTTTTAAACAGAGCTTAACTATCGTTGAAATTTTTTCAACACTATGACTTTATATATCACAGTCATCAAATTAGTTTACATTTAAATTGATCAATCACCGCCCACCCGCCATAGAGGGCTTAGAGCCATCACACTAACCTTTAAAAAGTTAACATTTCTTAACCGACAATAAAAAGAAGAAACAGGGATACACAGCAGAACCACCTGATATTTGAGCCAAGGGCTCCCTGGATCGTTCCTAATCTCTTTCCGTGAGGCCGTGTAGTGATGGGTTACATCTTTTACTCTGTGTGTCTGGTTATTTTTCTGAATAATAGGAGCAACAAAATCCTATGTTCTTGGTAATATTCTAAGAGTCAACATTTAAGGTTACAGTTGCTTAAATTTGATACTCTCATCAGGATTTAAATATAATTCAATGAGGCCAAGGCTTGAAAATACAGAAACTACTTCAGAACGATTAGAATATTTCTTCGGCTCATTTATCTATAATAGGCGTCTGCAAGCAATACCACCATAGATTCGAGAGATGCTATGTCCACTATCAAGGGATAGTGAACTATTTCTAGAGGATGCTAAGTGCTGGGAAGGAGATGTGCCCACGTCTATGGGGTACAGATGAGAGGCATTCAAATTCAACATTAGGGAGGTGACAATAATACCCAATGTCGAAGAGTCAGTTGGAAATTAGTTATGTGAAGAGGCAGGGAGTAAAGAGAAACTTCAGGATAGAGTAAGTGCACGTGGAGAAGCACAGTGCTACACCCCAGTCTAGGGCACTAAAAGTAGTTAGTTGTGGTCTGACTATGCTGTATTTTGGGGAAGTAGCCAGAGTTGAAAATGCCAGGTCATCATGGGCTTCCCTGGTGGCGCAGTGGTTGAGAGTCCGCCTGCCGATGCAGGGGACGTGGGTTCGTGCCCCGGTCCGGGAGGCTCCCACATGCCGCAGAGCAGCTGGGCGCGTGAGCCATGGCTGCTGAGCCTGCGCGTCCGGAGCCTGTGCTCCGCAACGGGAGAGGCCACAGCAGTGAGAGGACCGCGTACCGCAAAAAACAAAACAAAACAAAATGCCAGGTCATGAAGAACCATGGACGTCATACTAATGAGCTTGAACTTCAGCCCCGAAAGCTCTGGGAACCCAGGGGAGGGTTTTAAGCAGGAGAATGACTAATCAGCTTTGACATTAAGGAAGATGTGAAGAAAAGTGTGAAAAGATAGAGGGGTGAGTGGTGAAGGGGCAGAAACCTGAGGAAGGTGGACAACTTAGGAGTCTACTGCAGTAACACAGATAATACTGTGAGTTCATGTAGGAGGAACTGCGGTGAGGACAGGGATGCAACAAGGAACATTTAGTAAGATTTGGAACTTTATCAGAAACAGAGGGTGAGTGAGTGAAAATTTACAACAACTCCTGGATTTACGGCTTGGACAACTATGTGAATTGTGGCACTCATCATTATAAAGGGAAGCATAGAAGATACATCGTTGATGACATTATTTTTTTTAATTAATTTATTTTTATTTTTGGCTGCACTGGGTCTTTGTTGCTGCGCGCGGGCTTTCTCTAGTTGCAGCGAGTGAGGGCTACTCTTTGTTGTGGTACCTGGACTTCTCATTGCAGTGGCTTCTCTTGTTGTGGAGCACGGGCTCTAGGTGCGTGGGCTTCAGGAGTTGTGGCACGCGGGCTTTAGGAGTTGTGGCTCATGGGCTCTAGAGCGCAGGCTCAGTAGTTGTGGTGCACAGGCTTAGTTGCTCCACGGCATGTGGGATCTTCCTGGACCAGGGCTCGAACCCGTGTCCCCTGCATTGGCAGGCGGATTCTCAACCACTGCACCACCAGGGAAGTCCGATGACATTATTTTTGACATTTATGACATATAAAGAATTTCACTTATAGGAAAGATTTGTTGAAATGAACTTTCAAAAGAAGTTCTGCAGAGCAAGAATATTAGGCAATAAACACAGAAAGGACAGGGAGAGATGGAATTAAGACAAATTTTCACACATGCCCAAACAGAACAAACAGCATCATGGGTTGTGGTAAAAGTGAGAAAAAAAGTAAGAAGGGAAATTCAATGCTTGAATTTCAATGTTCCAACCAAAATAAAGAGGAGTGAAGAGAGGTCTAATACAGCTCCTGGAAAGAAAGACATGAAATCTGCCAGAAGGAGAGGGTCAAGGGAACAGCATGACTTCATAAGAGGTGGTACTCTCACACAAGAAAATATTTCAAAGGATAAAAGAAAAAGATGATAATTTTTAAAAATTACTTAATAGAAACTACCAGGATTTGACTACTTAAATGCATGTCTAAGGAGGAGGGCAGATAATTTAGGAATTATGCCTATATTTAGATCTAAAATCTAGCAAAATGAAAAATGTTAACATGACTTTGTCAAAAGCAGCAGCCACTGTTCACACACGCATCACAGTATCCCGTGGAAAGAATAGCTTAGATCTAATGCTTTGGGGATAATAATCAAATTTGCAATTAGAAGACATTTTTATTCTCATACAATTATGCATACACAAAGCCAGAAACCATTTTTCAAGAAAAAAAAAAATTGGCAAAGTTTCCTAAACAGAAGCCCTACTTACACCAAATCTGCTACCGTTGGGTGCCAGACATCCACAGCAGGCACAGACGGCGGGACTCCTATTGCCTGCTTCACAGATTGCTGTCTGGTTGCCATTTCTCATCATATGTGATTTGGTGGAACAGAGAAAAGCCCCTGGCTTTCCCCTATCGGTCCTGCAGCCATAGCTCCATCCATCAAAATAAACCTAATTGCCCACAAAGATTATCCCCAAGTATTGTCTCTGTTTACCCAGAAAGCATTCCTTTACTCCTATGCAAAGTTCAAGGAATAATTTAATTTACAAATTGTCGAGAAGCACAGACTAAGAGTGATGAGAAAACAAGCATCGTTAGCTGTCATTCCTGCATCTAACTTCCCTAAGCTCTGCATCCCTCCTTCCTTCCTTGATATCCACCCTCCTTTCATTTCTTGAAGTAGAAGCCATTTTCATAGCACTGCCTTTATTTTTAAAAAAACAAAGAAAGAAAAAGGAGGAGAGTTTGGTAAAGGAGGTCATCAATTAATCATCCACACACCCACCCAAACATTTATACCAGGTACCAACTGTGTGTCAGGCATCCACCATCACTAGCAATTGAAGAATTAGGAATGTCTGAAAGCTAGTAAGAGCATCTAATATGGAAAAACAGTTATAGCTTTAAAATACTGTTTTATAGATGCTATAATAGAAATATAAACAAGTGTTAAAGAAAAATCCAGAAGGAAAAAAGTAGAAATGTTGGTCTTTTGTTAAACATGTATTTTTTAAAAGCCCTTTCTTCCATCACACTCACACAGAAACAAAGACATCTCAGATGGCCTTTTCATAATGCAATGTCTACCATCCCCACAACTTTTAATTTTGCACAAGATTTTAGAAAAGCGAAGCCAATACTGAGACCCTTTTTCTCCCACTAAATCATGCTAAAACTCAGAACCTAAAAAATACTGCATTCACTTAAAAAGCATAACCCCAGAGACTGGACATTCATATACACATCATATGGCAGTCTCTGCAGATAAATTTCCATTTATTCTCATCTTGACAAATGTCATACAGGACTACGGTTCATCTTCAAGTGTTCATGCCCAAGAAGAAGGTGTGCCTTCTTTTATATCAATACTTATTTAAAAGAAACCTCAATTTACCTTAAAATAGGAAAACGTAGTGAAAGCACTATAAAATGGACTGTTCTAAAAAGAAATTGTGGCAATTTTATACTTTCAAAAATCAGTATTTGGGAGTTCTAAGATATTAGAATTGACCAACAAAACATCACTCTCTCTCACCCCTAACTTCAAGACTTAATTATTTCTTTTCCGTATCTCAATCCTGAGAACTTCTTTGGCAGTTACGAACATCTAAATGATAAAACAGATGGAAACACAGTTGTAGACAAAAAAAAGTAGAACTAGCAGTTACCTTCTATGCCTAGTTTAATTTTCTGAGTACAGTTGGCCCTTGAACAACATGGGTTTGAACTGCATGGGACCACTTATATGCAGTTTTTTTTTTTTTTTCAATAAATACATGCTACAGTCTTACATGACTCTCAGGTTGATTGAATCCGTGGCTGCAGAACCACAGATACAGAGGAACCACATACAAGGAGGGCAAACTGTAAAGTGACAGGCAGATTTTCAACTGAGCATGTGTTGGGGACAGGGGTGGCCCAGCACTGTTCAAGGATTAACTATTTCTCTCCTCATTTAAAATGATCCTTCAAAGTAAATGACAGTAAGATTAACGAAGGTAAACAATCTGGTTTTAAGACACTAGAGACATTTTTATCTCTCTGATAGGAAAAGATCTAACATGTTAACCAAATAAGAATATTTAAAGAATATATGTCTGAAACACAGTTGCAGTAGATAGATACCTTTGACCAAGTTTCAGATTTAGAGGGGAACATGGACCAGTAAAAGTGAAACAGCCACCTACCAGACAATCAGAGGAAACAAACCAAACCAGGTTAGCGACTGGTACAATAGATGTTTTAGCCAGATCACATTCACATACATATTTTTAAGACAACCGTCTGGGCATTAACCAAGGGCATTAGGTACCACTGATAGGAATATCCAAATGATATTCACACACACACACACGGCATTTTTTCCCCTAACAACTAGTGCTTTCTAAACAGTGTAGGATGTAACAAGAATCTACAACGAAAACAAATACTTTCAGTCCTCATATGCAAGTGTGAATATATATAAACGAATATATATATATAAAACACTAAAAAACTACGTATATCTAAGAAAATCTCACTGTAGAAATATGTTTCCTTGTTAGAGATAGTTTTGCTTTTGCTATTTCTCACTGACTCTCTTTTTCTTAATCTAACCATTCCAGAATATTCTGAATGTACATCACTTCAATAGGAAAAGTTTCAATTTAATGGCTCTCTATAAAAACGGTTCCAGTTGTATATTTCTTACGTTTGTATCTTCACTGGCATGATCTGTGAATGTCAAGATATAAAAACAATCAAACCATGGTGTACAAAGACTTTATCACAGAAAAAGAAGAGTTGGGGACAGAGCACAAATCCTGCTGCGAATATTCTGGGTTGACCTGGGAGAGCACAGTATATGTGGAGGGGATTTTCTGCTGTAAAGCATGAAGCAGCATAGGCCTCTTACTGCTCTGGGTGACTGTGGGTGTATTAAAGGATTAGCGTAAGAAGCATGCCTGACGCAGATGAAACCACATTCCCTACACCACACACAGCCGCCTAGTCCAGCTGCGCACACTATTTGAAGCAGGTACTGAGGAAAAGACAGGCTGGAGAATTCTCATTCCTAAAACATACATTGTTTCTCCATACCAAATGATAAAAAAAGTAAATGCAAACACGATTTCAGATAAGAAATGCAGAACTAGAAGTTCCCTTCTCTTAACAAGTTTAATTTTCTGAGTATTTCACTGTTTACAAAACATTGATTCTGTGCAAATATCCATTAAAGAATGTAAACGATGTTGTTTTTAAGACACTGGAGAAATTTTTACTTCTCTGATAGAAAGATTTAACATGTTAACAAACTGGAATGTAGAAAGATGTCTAAACACACACACATGCACGCGCGCGCACACACACACACACACGCACGCATGCACGCAAGCAACTCAAAGAAGTATTCATCAGAGCATTGAGCACAGTAACCATGGAAATCTGTCTCCAAAGTTGTAATTCCCAGATAGCTAGTGGGAAGCAGCCACATAGCACAGGGAGATCAGCTCGGTGCTTTGTGACCACCGAGAGGGGTGGGATAGGGAGGGTGAGAGGGAGACGCAAGAGGGAGGAGATATGGGGATGTATGTATACATATAGCTGATTCACTTTGTTATAAAGCAGAAACTAACATACCGTTGTAAAGCAATTATACTCCAATAAAGATGTTAAAAAAAACAACAAAGTAGTAATTCCCAACCAGATAATTTAGGGTATTCCCGGGTATCTCAAGGATTACTATAAAAATATCATCACTACCAACAACAACAAAAATGTCATTGAATTTTCATTATGCTGTGCTATAGCACTTTGGGGGGGGGGGGAGGAACAGCATTTAAATGACGAGAAAAGGCATCACAAAAAAACTAATTGTTCTAAACTTTCAAAGATTATAAACCACATATTTTAGGGGAATAAAGATAAAGCTATGGATTCTTTTCAAATAGCATTGGATGGAGTGGCTTATTCTCATGGAGGTGAATGTGTCCAAGGAACACAAAGGATGTTGCTACTTTGTAAGATTAGAGCAGGGATATTCAAAGCGGAAGGCTGAGCATGGGTGCCCTTCATGCGTGACCTCCTGTAAAGTTTTTCTTTCCTCCCAGGCCCCCATGTTAACCCACTCCCATATCTACCCTAGAAAGTAAACAAAATACAAAGGCAGAGGATCCACCACCACCCGAGGGGATTAGTGAGCGGTTCTCAAAGTAGCTATCTAACACTGACACGTGCCCTAAGGAGAATCTCTCCTGGAAATCCAGGCTTGGCACAGACTCCTCTGTCACTGGGGTTTGAGTATTTTTGAAATCACCTATCAGGTTATGAAGATATAACTGAAAGTATTCATGCAGATTTCATCTGTGCTGACTACATCAGGTCACAGGGAAGCTTCCACTAGCTTTGGGAAAAATAAATGGCACGTGTTTTCTGAGAAAATTACAACTATCTATCTGTCAATTATCCCCCAAAGTTTTAAGAAAAAGTCCAATTCTAAATATCTATGACTTTGAAACTATATTTACATAAAATAACTCAGGTGTCAGCTAGAACCTACCTATCATTTAAGATCTAGAAAAGACCTCAAGGATTAACCTTGAACCTCTCAGCGCATGCCTTACACTAGTTAACAACAAACACTTCCCATCCTGTCACACTGAACAACTGAATCTTCTGCAGGGATTACTATTTTCAGATCTCTCACATTTCATCCCAAATGGTTTACCAAGCTTTTTCCCCCAAAACATGGTTCCTTCCCCAGAAGTAATTATGGTGCCAGTTGGTTACAATAATGGTTTTTTAAATCTTGACAAAAATAATTAAATTTATAGCAAAAAAGTTAAGAAATTACACTGTTACGAATTTAAATACAAGGCTATTATATACTTTAATTATTTCCTTGATTCAATTATATTAAAATTGTTTCAGAGATTTATATTAGCTTATTGTTACTTACACTTCTGTTAGGAAGCTGCTCTGTACTTTTACAAAGAACTTGACAATAGTCCAAGTGACCAAGTGAACTCTGAATAGTTAGACTTTCTCTTAACCTAATCACAGATCATTTATCTCAACTAGATTGATTCACTTTTTTTTTTTTTTTGCACTAGTCAATCTCCGGCCTAGATCTGTGTACACGCACTTTTGTCCGTGAAGTCTCACCTTGTTTCTGTATCTAACATTCCATATTTTATAGGCCTTTACTCTGTAATTTTATCATACTTAATAAATTCAGCAAATATTTGTGATTCAAGATTTTATCATGGTCTTAATCTTAAGCTTTATATTAAATAAGTCTCCTGAATTAATTCTTATATATTTATCCTTACATAAACACAGCAGGAACACTTTGTTTTTGTTTCTGTTGTAAGGGAGATGTCACCTGTAAAAGGAAAATGCAGAGACAAAAACATTCCAAAAAAATATATTTTTACTTATAAAACTTGAAAGTTTTTAAGGATCCTTAACAAAAGGACGTAGCAGGTATTTAAAAAAAAAAAACAACCCTACAAGGCTACCAAGGTTATAAATATTCTGTTCATGGTGGAACCAGTGGTTTCCTCTTTGGTTCATCATATCTGCAAGGAACACCACGTATCTGCGACTGTAGTTTTGCAAAATTCATCAAATGACTTGTTTCCATTAGAAAGTTAGCGACATAAGAAAGAGCTCAACATTTTCTTAATTTGGGGAACAAAGCGGTTTGGTAGATATAGATAAAATTTATATATGTCTATCTAATCTATCTCAGGATGCAAAGTGATTCCTATTTCCTAACTGTGGTACATGAAAAGCTTAGTCATAATGACAACAGACCAAAAGACCATTAACTCACACAGACGTCTAAGTGAAGCAGTATATGGTCACACAGTAACTGAACAATCCTTAAATACAGAAACCAATAAAAATGATAAACAGATAACAATCAGCAAAATTCAAAGGGAAAAAGGGGAAAAGGTATGAATATGCTCCCCCACCCACACCATCCTAAACCCTGGCTAATTTTATACCCTACAAGGATGCACATCTCATTTTGAATTTACATATGTGGCCATCAATTTTAAAAAGCTAAAATGAACAATATCAACAAATAAAAGGTCAGTTTTCATCTTTTGGCATGAAGATGGCAACAGAGGAGAGAATGTTCCACTTCCTAGATATTATATAAAAGTAACAGGATAAAAAAATTAAAACAAACTATTTTCAGCATTTCACAAACTCATATAAGCTGCTAAAACAACTGAGATTGGGTGGAAATAGTAGAGAAATAATTGTGAAGAGACTCAGAAGAGTAAAACGGCCCATCAATGACAGATTTCCAAAGACAGCAGCAGAAACATTCTTTCAACTTGTGTGGTACCCTGAAGTGCTAAAACTATACTTTTCATAGGCTAAACAGTACTGTCAATAGAATAGAGGTCTCAGAAATGGTAATAAAAGAGAAAATCACCTTAGGGTAAACAAATCTATGGAAAACAAGGGACATAAGAGCTAAGAAATTAAAAAGTAGAATACAATTAAGTGGAAATAAAGACTTGAAAAGCATATGAGAGTAGAAGACAGATATGGAAGACAGATAAAGTATATAGATACAATGAACATATTTGGAGTGCTTAAAAAGAAAAAGCAGGGGAACAGAAAGCTAATTTAAAGATATAAATTTTTAAAATTTCCTTGAAATAAAAGAAAACTTTACGAATATGGAAAGGTACACTGTGGGCCAGGAAAAACCCAGGATAGACAACCCAGAGAGACTGCCTCACCGTGCAACTGAACTTTAAATGATAAACAAAGAATCATTAAGACAGCCCAGCAAAAAGAACACATTATTTTTAAGTGGAAAATTCAGATTTGCCAGTTGCATTCAATGCCATAAAATAGTATAGCAACATCTACAAGAGGCTCAAAAAAATATTTCAACTTGTCCTTCAAGAATAAAAGCAACAATGTACAACATGGTGACTATAGTTATTAATACTGTGTCACAGACTTGAAATTTGTGGAGAGTAAATCACACACACACACAAAATGCTAACTATATAAGGTGATGGATGTGTTAGTAACTTGATTGTGATAATCATTTCATATCTTTCTTAAAGACAGTGACTAGATGGACTTCAGCCAATAAAATGACTTGGGAAAACCACGGAAAGAAAAGATTTGAGGATTGAGATGAATTAAAAAAGAAAGTTAATATATTATCTGCTCTGACAAGTAGAAATGCTACAATTAATAAAAATGAATGGGGAAAAGAAATTTAAAAGTTGAAAAAGTTTACTGATTGCCTTACAGTCATACCTGGAAATCAAGTAATATCATTAAAGCAAACCAAAAAAATAAAATAAATAAAGGTATAAATATATTTTACATAAGGTAAGCACAAAGTAAACACAAAGACAATTTTATTGGAGGAGAGAGAAAATGAGGAAGACACTCAGGCTTATCACTGAACTTAGTAGAAAACTGATACACTTTAAAGAAAAGGAAAACTAAGGGAATAACATAAAGCACAATTTTAAAGATAAACACTGGAATGAATATGGAATTTTCCTGAATCAGAAAAAGTGTATACTTAAAACAAAAGACACAAACAACATAATGAAAGACTAAGTACAAAAGCCACCTAAGTGTCCATCAACAAATGAGTGGATAAGGAAGACACACAATGGACACACACACACACAATGGAATACTACTCAGCCACAAAAAAGAATGAAATTTTGCCATTTGCAGCAACATGGATGGACTTGGAGGGCATTATGCTAAGTGAAATAGGTCAGACAGAGAAAGACAAATACTGTATGATATCACTTATATGTGGAATCTAAAAAATACAACAAACCAGTGAATATAACAAAAAAGAAGCAGACTCACAGATACAGAGAACAAATTAGTGGTTACCAGTGGGGAGGGGGGTTAAAAATTGTTGGGTGTAAGACAGGCTCAAGGATATACTGTACAACATGGGGAATAAAGCCAATACTTTGTAATAACTATAAATGGAAAGTAACCTTTAAAAACTGTATAAAATTAAAAAAAAATAAAGTCAAAATTAAAGAAATAGCATTCACAAAAAGGCTATTAAAGAACAAAATAAAGCAAATATGAAAACATAATATTTAACATGACAGCACTTAGAACAAATATATCTACTATATCAATATCAATAGGTTTAACTTGTTAAAAGAGATTTTAAGATTGAATCAGAAAGTGAAACCTAGCTCAATGTTTAAAAGAACACCTAACACAAAGTGATTCACAAAAGTTACAATTAAAATGTAGGCAAAGATACACCAGCCAAATGGAAACCTAAAAAATGTAGATGGTGTTGATCGTCACATCAACCAAGGTATAATTCAAGTCCAAAATGATGTCAAGAAATTGTGTAACTACACAATGCAATTCACAATTTTAACTGTACATAGCAAAACATTCATAAAACTGAAATTACAGGAAAAGACAGAAATACACTAGTTATAGGAGACTAGTTCTCTTCTCTCAAGTGAGAAAACAGTATCAGATCTGTATTGCAAAATGATCACCAAATAGGTCTAGTTAACATCCATCACCACACAGTTATATTTTTTTCTTGCGATGAGAAGCTTTAACATCTACTCTTAGCAACTTTCAAACATACAACACAGCGCTATTAACTACAGTCACCATGCTGTACGTTACATCCCCAGGAGGACTTATTTATCTTGTAACTGAAAGTTTGTACCTTTTAACCCCCTTCACCCATTTCACCCACTCCCCACCCCCGCAAACACCAATCTGTTCTCTGTATCTATGAGTTCGGGTTTATTGTGGGGTTTTTTTTGGGGGGGGGGTGGAGATACATGGTTTTTTTAGATTATATGTATAAATGAGATCATTGACTTTCTGTCTTTGTGGGGATGGAGATTGTTAAGGAAACTGGAGATATAGGATTTAGTATATATTCATTTACTCTTTCAGATTTTTAAAACGTGTCAAAGTATTACCTATGCAAAATACTCAAGCTTAAAGGTAAAAATTTAATTTTAATTTATTGCTCTTGTTCTAAGGAACTGGAAATAATGTAAGAAATTATAAATTGAATTTAGCCTCTAAGATGTTCCTGAACCCAGTCATCAGACATGCAACGAGCAATTGCCTTTCTTTTGGACACTGTTCTTTGGCACTCATAAAAATGTTTTAAGTTTGTTTTTATTTGGGCATTTGACTACCCCCTCATTAAGTAAGGATCACAGAAGTATGGGGTTTTCTTCCTGAAAGCACAGAAGATTAGTACACATAGAATTAGCAAGTGGAAACATGGGTGGTAAGTATTTTTATTGTTCACAAGGTAGGTCAAAAATCCTATCTCCCGGGCTTCCCTGGTGGCGCAGTGGTTGAGAGTCCGCCTGCCGATGCAGGGGACAGGGGTTCCTGCCCCGGTCCGGGAAGATCGGAGCCTGTGCTGCGCAACGGGAGAGGTCACAACAGTGAGAGGCCTGTGTACCGCAAAAAAAAAAAAAAAAAAAAATCCTATCTCCCTAATTATCACTCCTTGGTAAAGACTAATTGGGAAGAAAGCCAAGAATACAAATGGAGAATAAAGAGAAAGTAATTCTCTCATCAGAGAAACAGTGGAGCTTGATAGCTTTTCAATGATTTTATTCATCAAAATAGAATCATCTTGTCACATTAATTTTCTACAATTTACTTTCATAAAGCATGGAACACAGGCTCTCTCCACAAAATTACTATTTTCCAACTTTCATCACATCTCCTGTCCTTCAGTGGCAAGATGGGGTAAGGAGTGTGGTGGGGGAAGAGAAGAGGGAGCAAAAGAGACATTTTCAGAGTTGAGACCTCCTTTGGAAAACTGCTCTCCTCCTGTAGCTATGTGCTCTATGAAATGTGTGGAATTTTATTTTAACACACTTAAGGCTTTATCTTAAAACAATGAATCAGAAATATGTATCTACTTATGGTTTGTTAGGGATAAGTAACTAGAGTCATATTTAAGATATGGAATCATATTAATTTTTCTAACCAATCAAAAAGAGTCATGAATGTTGACAGTAAGCTTTCACGTTTGACCCTAACTTTGGTTACAAGGCCGATGCATCAACATTTGAGTAGGTTTCGCTTGGTAGTAGCAATTCACTCTTGCCACATCCTTACCATTGAAAATATCAGTAATGTTCCACTTATTTGGAGAGTATTCAATAATAGTCTGTACTATCCAGATCATAGATAAGAATTCAGAAGTAAGCAAATAATAAAGGTATCCAACACAAAAAAACAGTACCACCAACTCATGCATTTAATTCATAAGCTGTTTCTTTAGATGTTATTCAGAGTCTGTTTTTTCTTAAATTAAAATTTGGGGGGAAGTTTTACCAACCTACAACAAATCTAAAAATTATGGGTTTCCCTGGTGGCGCAGTGGTTAAGAATCCACCTGCCAAATGCAGGGGACATGGGTTCGAGCCCTGGTCTGGGAAGATCCTACGTACCACAGAGCAACTAAGCCCGTGCGCCACAACTACTGAGCCTGCGCTCGAGAGCCCGTGAGCCACAACTACTGAGCCCGCATGCCACAACTACTGAAGCCTGCGCTCCTAGAGCCCGTGCTGTGCAACAAGAGAAGCCACCACAATGAGAAGCCCGTGCACCACAACAAAGAGTAGCCCCCACTCGCTGCAACTAGAGAAAGCCCATGCATAGCAACGAAGACCCAACACAGCCAAAAATAAATAAATAAAATAAATTTTAAAAAAATTATATCAGAAAGGAAAGTACTTCTATTTAGAGACAGATTCAGCAGTAAGGACAGATACTGACAGCAACAGAGAAAAAACATTAAAAATTAGAGAGTACAAAACAATGAGAAAGACACAGCCCAAGTTCATTTAATACAGGGACAACTAGTCCTTAATACCTTACCTGTCTAGTAGAAATCACTACAATGCAACTCTTTACTGTGTATAGTGTCACTCTAATTTATCTGGAAAGGATTAAATTGTGTTCAGCATTTTCTTTTTAAGAAGCACAAACTGGTTAAATTTAAAAGTTTTTTAGTTAAAATGTTTATAACATAGAATCCTAAAATAGTTTTCTCTTGATAGTCTGCCTTCCTCTATGTACAAGGAGTCATATTTGATGATCTGACTGGACCTGTTTAGAAAGAAAAGGCAACTTAGCCCAAGAAGCTCCTTTGCATGAACCTGAGATGTGGTGGAAGAAGGAAAATCACTGGACTGATTGAAGCAGAGGAGTGATGATTAGGGATCAATGAAAATAGAACAGTAAACCGAGGGCCGTGAATCCTGGCACAGCAAACAGGAGTAAATGAAAGTTTTCAGGAAAATAGTTATGTGGTTTGCATATACAGTCGACTAACCTTTGACAATGGTGCCCAAAACACAAAATGGGGAAAGGATAGTCTATTCAATAACTGGTGTTAGGAAAATTGATACCCACACACGAAAGAATACCACAGACAAAAATTAACTTACAATGGATGAAGGACTTAAATGTAAGACCTGAAACCATAAAACGTCTAGAAGAAAACATAGGTGGTAAGCTATTTGGCATAGGTCTTGGCCATATCTTTCTGGATTTGACACCAAAAGCACAGGCAATAAAAGCAAAAATAAACAAGCAGAACTATATCAAACTAAACAGTTTCTGCACAGCAAAGGAAACAACCAACAAAATGAAAAGGCAACCTATAGAATGTGAGAAAACATTTGCAAACTACCTATCCGATAAGGGATTAATATCCAAAGCATGCAAAGAACTCATACGCCTTAATAGCAAAATTAAAAAAATCCAATTAAGAAGTGGGCAGAGGACCTGAATAGACAGTTCCCCAAAGAAGACATACAAATGACCAACAGATATATGAAAAGGTGCTCAACATCACTAATCATCAGGGAAGTGCAAATCAAAACCACAATGAGATATGACCTCACTACCTATTATAATGTTTATTATGAAAAAAGACAAGAGATAACAAATCTTGGTGAGGATATGAATAAAGGGAACCCTTGTACACTGTTGGTGAGAATGTGAATTGGTGCCGTCGCTATGGAAAACAGCATGGCGGTTACTCAAAAAGTGAAACATAGAACTACTGAATGATCCAGCAATCCCACTTCTGGGTACATATCCAAAGGAAATGAAATCAGTATCCCAAAGAGATATCTGCATTCCCATGTTCACTGCAGCATTATTCACAATAGCCAAGATAAGGAAACCTGTGTCCATCAATGAATGAATAAAGAATATGTGGTACATATATTCAATGGAATATTATTCAGCCATAAAAAAAGAAGGAAATCCTGTCATTTGTGACAACATGAATGAACTTGGAGGGCATTATGTTAAATGGAAAAAGTCAGACTGAGAAAGACAAATGCTATACGGTATCACTTATATGTGCAATCTTAAAAAAAAAAATTGAACTAACAGAATAGAAGGGTCCTTGCCAGGGTCTGGGAGATGAGGGAAACAGAAAAACATTGGTCAAACGTACAAACTTTCAGTTTTAAGAAGAATATGAATAAGTTCTGAGGATCCAATATACAACATGGTTACAGTAGTTAATAATACTGTCTTGTATACTTGAAATTTGCTGAAATAGACTTTAAGCATTCTCACCACCAAAAACAAAAAAAAACAAAAAAAAAACACAAGGGTATGGGAGTAGAGGGGAACTATGTGAGGTGATGAATATGTTAATTAACTTGATCAGGACCAGTATTTCCCAACGTCTAGGTGTATCAAATCATTTTATACACTTTAAATATATACAATTTTATTTGTCAATTATACCTCAAGAAAGCTGGGAAAATAAGAACTAAATATTTAGTAAATGAAAAAAGTTATGAGGTAGGTGTTTAGGAAATATTAATTAGGAAACACTGTACAGACAGGAGAGCAGACAGGTACTGCAAACAAGGAAGTAATCTCTCTCTTCTTCTATGGCAATAAACTAAGAGTACCCATGTCTGACAGCAATTCATCAACAATGTCCCAAAATTCAGATTCCCAAGAAAAAGAACAAACGAATAGGAGAGAAGAGATGTTACGTATATCCTTAGCCCATAGCTTTATCTGTTTTCAGTCTACAAACCAGTTCCTTACAGTCCCCTGGGAATAGGAACATTAAACTGGAGGAGGATAATGGTTGCTTTAACATCCCCCGCTAAGCTCATCAACGATATGCTAATAGTTCATACATTTAAGCCAGACACTCTTAACTCATTTTCAGTGGTGCAACTGTCCAATAAATTGTTTGAAACTTTTAAAAATCTTCAGTGTTCCATAAAAATGAAAGCCTTTTCAGAATAATTGAAACCAGTAATGCAAAACAAATGTATTTCCTTGATAAATTTAGTTTTAAGTAAGCTCTAATTTATATGCTAAATTTTTTTAATTTAGTTCAAGTTTTGGCAGAGACATGTTTATTTTAATTGTTGGTCTTCAAAACTCTAGCTTAGGAATAAGCATCTGCTTCTTTTCAATTTTCTGCATAAACTGGGTAAATTTCTTCAAGTTGCAAATGAGGGGTGAAATACACTGTATTGCTTCTGGAAAGGTTACAAAATTGCAGCACTTTTTGTGAATCCTTTATGAGCGATCTTATAGCATTACCCTTAAATCTTAACTAGGGTTCTTATATGTACTTATATTTAAGCTGCTTTCAAAGAACATAATACATTAGCATCTAGACGTTGTACCCAAATATCCCTCTTTGGAGCACTTGTTGAATACTCTAATAAATTCTGAACTCCTCTCATTGCTTTATAGAGATTCACAAAACACATGGATCCTTTCTCTAAGATGAAAAACCTCCCAGAGGAAAAGCACAAACACAGCCTCAGCCCACCTGTACTGGAGACCCTGTAAACAGTCTGACAAATAATAACATACAATGCGTATTTCTCCAGCTATAGGCTTTGGAGGAAATCAATAAAACTTTCAGAAAATTAAAGTTAGAGCTCTTGAAACATTGTATGAGGTAACATTCATCCTTTTCAAATACCTTAAGAAAACTGACTTCTGAGAGAATCCAATCCCTATTATAAAATATTTTATAACCAGTAATGGTTAACATTGGTAAAGGCGCTAAGCATGTTTGCACCCATCTGAACCAAGCAGTCATAGAATCTAGGTAACAACGCCCACTGGCTATTAATATGATTGAAACTATCTGTGAATTGGGACTCAGTTGATATTAAGATGTAAAACCCCTGAAAATCTACAAGAGCATTTTCTTCTGGGGTGTTTTATTCCGTTGGTTTCTTTTTCAGTCTACCTTTTAAAGTGTTACACAATCGCCATGTTACGGTGTCTAGCCATGGTACTGATGTTCATGATTCCATGAAATGGCATATTTGCTTTACAAAGTATCAGGGTTATAACAGAGAGAGTGGTGGAGGACTAAGAAACATAACTTTAATAGAGCCAGTTAACTGGCTGGACATTAACAGCCTGTCAGGCGCCTCAAGTAAAATCTCTGCCCAAAAGTTTCAATTGCTAAATATCAAGGGAATAATATCAAGGCCCAATCACAGAGTAGCAAATACCAGAGGCCTGGGAAAATCCCAAGAGAATAGCTTCAATGGCAGTGATTCTCAAATGTTCAAGGTACACAAGCATCACCTGGTGAATGTGTAAAAAGAGTTTCTGAGGCCGATCCTCTGATATTTTAATTCAGCTATTCAGGCAAGGTCCATGAATTTATAGTTCTAACACGGCTGGTGAAACCAGAGCTGCTGCTCTGAGGAATACACCTTGAGAACCACTGCCCCACCACTATGAAATCAGAGTCGGCAGTCTTGTAAAATGCAAGGTGATTTGCATGTTCATTAAAGTTTGAGAATCACTGCTTTAGGGAGTGAGGCAACAGGTTTGTTTTTTTCCTTCCTCCTGTGATATCAGGATAGGCAGACGGTGAAAAGAGATGTTTTCAAAAGAAATTAAGTGCTTAAATCACACTCTGTCATGAAACAAACCTATCTGGCCACCTTGCTCACCTTCCTCAGTGAAGCATCGCTCACTCCTTCCTTTATCCACCTCTCCATCCTCACTGTACCTTACCTAGGGCTCACGAGGAGACAGAGGTCCCATATGAACTTCAGATCTGAATGTTATGGATTTCCCGGGAAAATCTAGAATTCATATAATATTTTTCTAGTCAATAAAAATTACACTGGCATTAAACAAAGAATCAACTTTGAATTACATACATTTATAAAACTTTTCATGTAAACAACTTCACAAGAAATTCATAGAAAAATATTTTTTCAGACTGATTGGCAACAGGGCCACGACAAGAGCAAGAAATGTCAACAGAGTGGCCTCCTATGGTCACCCATGTCTCAGAGATGGAGGAAGGAAAGACAGCCTCTTGACTGATTTGCACTGTATGTAATTTTACATTACGTGTAATTACGCGGACTACACCAAGTGTAACACAGAAGACTAAACATGCTATCATTCCATGTGATGAGCCTCTACAAAGAGGAAAAAATAGAAGATGTGAAAAAAACTCACTTTTTTTCTACTTTAATTTTGTACCTATATGAGATGATGGTCACTAAACTTACTGTGATAATCATTTCATGATGTATGTAAGTCAAAGCACTACGCTATATACCTTAAACTTTTAGTGCTGTGTGTCAATTATATCTCAGTAAAACCGGAAGGAAAAAAGAAGTGGAAGATGTGAATATACCAAGCCTTGGCAATGGGAAAGGCCTAAGTCCACGTGACTAATTACACCTCCTTCTTGCTGATTCATGCTATTGTAGATTCAGCAGCTCCAGCAGCGAAACAGCTTATCTGTTAATAAGCTACAGAAAGAAGAGCTCCAAGTCCCATCACACACTGCAGAAATGTGATCTGAACTTGCAAACATCTCCGAATCCACCACAATAACCCCTTGCCTTGCTTACCTGAAACTTTCACACATACCACGTCTCCCCAATTATTTCCATAATCAGTGAGCCTATTGCTGATCTAAAACCTGACACATACATGAGTAGATTCCAGGTCTGTTAAGTACCAGGAGCAAAGGAGGACACAGAAAACCACTGCATTTAGTCTCATTTTCTCCGAGAAATTCAGTACACTGGAAGACAGTACTGGACTGAGAACACCGAACCAAGGTTCTAACACCAGTCTTTCTACCAGATGCCTTGAAGCGATTCACTTGGCCTCTTTCATTTCTTTTGAAATCAGACTATATTATCATTCAGATACTTCCATATCTAGGAGTCTACGATTATGCTGAGTATCCATGCTATTAGAAAGCCAAAGAAACAGCTACTCAGAAGCAAATGGAAAATAACCATCTTGGATGAGCCTTCAGAGCTGCAGTTGCACTAGCTCCACACAAGGCATCCTAATTCCAGGTCAGAACTCGGTACTGCAGGCTGCCCAGAAACTGGGGCATATAATAAGGTTTATTCATATGAGCATCCTTCCTAACTTACTCAACCAGAAGTCTTTCATGAAAACCACTCAGATGCTGGAATTAGGATCGCCATCCTTAGGTATCAGGGATTAAAGTATGATCCAGAGAGTTCAAGTTGCCTCCAAAATGTCTGCAACTGCATGGAAATTGAAGGCCTCACTCACCTCATTCCCACCACATACATCCTGCAAATCCTCTTCTTAGAAGAAAATCAGAAACTCCCTTTTTTGAAGACAGATGGGTAATTCATGTACAACCATCTATGAGACTGCCTGCATGGGGCCTCCTTGTTTGAAGACTACAGAGATTTTAATTAAAAGAACCATCTATGTCAACTCTGTCTAGATGATGTGTTCAAAGGGAAGACTCAAAGCAGCAAACCAGAGGGAACTTTTCGTTTACTTATTTCTAAAAAGCCAAATAAACCTTCTAGAAAGGTTATCTGTCATTTGCTTTCTCAGCATCCACTTTTCCTTCTTCTGGTTGCAGTCACAATTTTTATTTGCAAACCATGACTACCACTCTCAATGGACCCATGTCTTCAGTCCCAGGGTTCCTTTTCCTCTAAGAATTTTATGATCTCCATGAATCACTTTGCATAGATAACTAAAATTGATCGTTAAAATCTGAAATTTAAAAAAAGAGCATGAAACACCCTGTTCTAATTTTGCTTCAACGATACTCCTACTGAGCTCATGGAGTTGAAAGCTGCAAAAACGTGAAGGATCCTCCTCTCTGGTTGAAAGACTAGGACGTGAAGTACCCAAGTATGCCACACAGAGTTCAAGAAAAGGAATACAGCCAGATCTTCCAGCTAAGTATCAGGAAGAAATCGGAGGCAGGGAAAAAGATTGGGGTAGCTCAGCAGTAGCCTTTTTCTTAATGTCAGAACCCTGATTTTTATTCCAAAACAAGGCTATAAAACAACATTTCTCAGACATTCTCGCGTGGGGGTGTAATCATGTGACTGTGTCTGGGCCAATGACCTGCAAGAACAAGTGTTATGCTGGCTTCCAAAAGGCTCCAGAAAAAGTCCAACTTAATGAACTGAAAATGTCTGATTAGACCTTGACTTGTCCTGACAACTCTGGTCACAGGGAAAGAAGTCTTATTAACTCATCATGTCATTTTGGTCAACTACTAACGCAAGGAGTATCATGAGGAAGAAAGAACTGCTTGCAAATGTACAGAATAAGCAACAAATACCCCTGTCAACAGTATTAAATTATGTATCAATCACACACTACAGGTTATATCACAGTAGTTACAATGATGGAGGCCACTGGGTCCTCACCAACAAAAAGACTGGTTCTTCTACGTTTAGGACAGTTAGTTAGAGCAGGGGTCCCCAACCCCCCCAGGAACCTGGCTGCACAGCAAGAGGTGAGCGGCGGGGAGCGAGCGAAGCTTCATCTGCTGCCGCCCATCGCTCACATTACCATCTGAACCATCGCCCCACCCCCCGTCCGTGGAAAAACTGTCTTCCACGAAACTGGTCCCTGGTGCCAAAAAGGTTAGGGACCGCTGATTTCGAGGACTACAGGGCACTCAGCGTTTATCAGGAGTCTGTGCTTTCACAGAATCTACTCTTCAATAAGTCTACACATCTTTTATCCTTGGCCCTAAAAGCCAAAATCAGGGCTGTACTTTATTATAATCAAGGTTTTTAGGAATTTCTGGTGAAAATAAAAGTTTACACTCATATTAAAAGTGAATAAATGTTTCTGAATCTACCTTTCCTCTTTGGTTAATATGTTTCTTGCTAAACAAGCCAAATTCGTAAAGGAAAAGATAGGTTACCTCCTAACACTTTCTTTTCAACTAAAGCAGTAAAGACCCACACTAACACCGCATTTTTTTACCTCCGAATTCTACACATCAGGCTTCTCACAGAAACTGTCACTTCAGCCAGTGTAATACCTTGCAGGAGGCAGGCACTCAAGAAATATTTGTTAAGGTGACTTGAACACAGTAACACATTAGGCGAACATTATAGGAAGTTAGCCTAAGGGCTCTTCACCGAGAAGAAAACAGCTTTTTACCATGTTCTTTATTGCCAAGTGAAAGGATATACATATATAGCCTTGCTCGCTAAAAATGTACCCTCTCCACATCACTGACATCCTGTAAATGGCCATAAATCACAACTGGTCCTTGTCATGAGAAAAACTGTGTGTCAACTTGAGTTTGTCTGACGTAAAAGACAGGTGCAAGGGTAAAATCAGACATATTTAAGTGCTTGGGCAAGAAACACTACTCTACAGAAGCAAGGGAATGTTAGGGGCAGGAATTATAAACATATACACCTTTTATAGCAATAGACTCCAGACAGGAAATCAGGATGAGACTGGTCTATCCTGGCATTCATTTCATAGAGTTTAGTTTTGTCTGATGAATATTTAAGCCCAAAGCACTGCAGTGGCAGTGCCAATATATGTAATATTTTCAGTTGCATCTCCTTTCTGGACTAGAAGTACTACTAACTATTCATAAGCCTTAAAATCCTAATTATCGGATAGACCAGTGGCCGACTGGAGTGACACGACATTAAGGTTGACTTTTAAGAAAATAGGCACACGTCTTGTACTTCTCTGTTAGATACACTTTGGCATTTTTCAGAGCCCAAATAAATTACAGAAGAGGCACAGGTACTGTTAATACATCACATGCCTTCTAAAAATTCTGGAAGACTTGGGGAGTCCCAGATCATTTCTTTGGGCCTAGAGACGTTGCCAAGGGCTAAAACTGATAATGTATAGAAGGAGAACCCTCCAAAACTAACTCTTCTGCTTTGCTGACCCAAAGGAAGCCAAAAGAAACCCTCTCACTCAAAGTAACTCCCTAAACTAACAATGTTTAGAAAAAACAAGTATCTTCAAGATGGTTCAGAGTTGGAGGATAGAAGGCAGAGAGTAGAAACTGACTTGGATTGGATTATGGGGTCACTAGACAGGATCAGAAACGTTCATTTTTAGTTATTACTGCAGTTTTTATAAAATCCCAAGACATTCATTAGAACTTTACTAATTAAGACACGTAACCCACACACAACTAGACTACAAATACTTATAATACATGTTTTTGTTTTTTGAGAAAGGAATCTCAACTACCAAAGGTTCACCAGCTGCAGGATTTCAAAGGCAGTAATAGGAGCAATGGTCTCCAATGACTCAATTTGGAAAGAAAAATCTCTCACACAACCCACCCATTAGACAAGATGACATATACATCTACCTCAGGACACCTTACATTTTGGATGAATAGCCTTGAATTTGCTTCACAGCCAATAGCTTGCAGAGAAAACTTAGAGTTGGATCCTATTACTTAATACACTAAATCCAGAGCTCAAAGTCCATCTCACTGGATAACTGAATATAACTAGCGATGGGAATTAAAACTGAGGATGCTAGCAGCCCTGATTTCACTGTTATTATTTGTATTCTTGTGAAATGATTTTCATATTGGCGAGTATGGGATCTCTGAAACTGTGCACTCTTCCTATCTACCATGGTACACACGATTATTTGCCTGTGCACGCTCTGAGGGGCAATGCAGTACAATGAAAGGAGCCCTGGGCTTGAGTCAAAACCAGTTCTAGTGTCAGCTCTGCCACTATCTGGCTGAAGACCGTGGACCACACTTTAGGTCTAAGTTTACTTATTCATTGATTTAATAACCATGGTTTGATCACAGACCTAAAAGAACATAACATTGCTCAGCTGTAAAAGGGAGGAAACTAGACCTAGTTTATAGAACTGGTGTTAGATTTAAATGAGATAATGGGCGTACTTTGCATCCAAGACACATCAGCGCTAGTCTTCTCCTACCGCAACTATCAGGCACTGTGTTCAGTCTAAAACACCACTGCAGGGAGCACACTGGAAGCCCTCATCACGTTTGTCATCACTGGGTAAAGCCTCTTGCCTCTTAGTCGGTAAAATCCATGAAGGCCAGAATTTTCTTCTTTCTAATATACAGATACATCCTCTGAACCTGCACGTGCCTCAGCACCTAGTAAGCACTTAATAAATAATTGCTGAATGAATAAATTCTCTTTTATTCCTTAAAAGAACTCTGGATCAACTAATATTTTTACCATTTTACAGTGAGGAGGCTGAATAATGAGATATACTGTCTGTAAAATCGGCAGTAAGTCCCTTCCAATTCCACAATGCTATCTATAGTTTTTACATTTTCCAATAGTTCATCATTATATCATTCTTCCTAAATAACTGCTACTTACTCACATTTATTGGTTATTGCTTCAATAATAGCAAGAGTCTCAAACTATAAAATCTACCCCTATCTTTAAGGAAAATAAAATATTTGAACTATAAAAAAAATTTGTTTATAAGAAAACTTTATTCTCACATCTACACACAAACTATCTAACGAGGTCATTCTTAAGAAACTCTTCCAAGTAATTTTCCCAACCTAAACTTCCATATACTTTTCCCCAAATAAGAAGCGAAATAATCGGTCAAGAGTGATATTAAAAACATGGGAGTGATCCTGTCCCTAAAACATTTCTTCAACAAAATTTGGATTCTTTCACTTTAAGAGCAGCAAGATTATCTTTTTTACTATCTTTTATTAGATAATTGTAGCTTCCCTAGTCTGAGGCCCTAAATGAGAAAGACCTGGGTTAGATGCAGCCAATGTCACAGGGTCTCGAGGCTCTGAATCCTTATTTTCACGCTCTCCCAATCATAAATACCCCAGAGACCTCCTATCCCCAAAACTGACACTGCTGTATCTCAAGTTCAGGTTTACAGAATGATGGCCTCCTCAAAGGCCTTCCTTATAAAACGTACTCCCAAGTTTGCCATCTCACCTCACGCTTCCTTCTCCAAAAGCAGTCTCCTCTTTACCACTTATAAGTCTTCTCCGCTAAAGGACTGAATGTATATTGGGGCACTCAGCAGATATTACACTCTATTCCATCAGAAGGATCTCATAAATTTGTTTTAATTTAGTAATTAACATTCCTCTAGACTTGTAGAAGTGTTGAGAGCAAACTCATAACGCTTTTAATGGCAAAATCAAAATGTAAGCCCAGGTCAGACTTCGTATCTAATGCTGTTGCTGGTACACCCAGTGATTTTGAGACTGAGCAAGATGATTTTATAATGAAGGCATCACCATTGCTGTGCACGGAATTTCTCTTTCATTACACCTCAGCTCCCTCCCACCTCAGAACTCTGCGTAGAGTTCTAAATACTCTGTTCAGAGTACTCTGAAACCACAGTAACTTATGACAGAACAGCCATCATGATGACGTGTAAGTATCAAGGTACATATCAACCATTGGCTATGTTATTAATACTTGAAGTATCAAATTTGCTAAGGAAGCAAAAAGGAGCTTCATTCTTCCTCAAGGGGAACCAGAAACCAGTATGTTCAAGAGAGGATTTCCATAGGAAAACCGCCCCTGCCTCAGACAGCACCTACCATAAACATGTTTATGGGCAAACACAGTATCAGAAAAACATGCTTTGAGTCTTAGAAACAGCATATGCCTCATTTCAAAGGGGCTGCTATGGTGCTAGGCATTGTTTTGTTTTTTGGTTTTTTTTTTACTGCATTTCAGAGAAATAACCATAAAATGAGGGTCTATAACCAGCATATAACACAATAAACAACGGCATCAACTTCTGCATCCTTTTTGTGAACGGTTTCCCTATGCTTTAATTGAAAATTTTAATATGCTTTGTGTTTCCTCTCAAAGTAGTTTGGGACCAATTCTATTCTAAGACTTCTGTATTTACCATCTCCATCCAAGGTCCAAAGATTACAGAATTTACAAATGAAGGACACCCCCTACACACACACACAAGTCAGTAATACAGGAGCTATGACAACAAAATTCCTGAATGACAGAAAGAAACACAGAGGACAGTGGTTTGAAACAGCAATGGTGGTCACAAGCTTTGTCCTAGAGTTCAGCTCAGGCCTTTCTGAAAGCCTGGACCAAAAATTAACAAAAACAAGAAGCGGTAACACAGTTCACATAACTTTCCTGAGCTTAAATATATAATAGATCTGGGTAACTGTCCAACCTAGGTTGTATCTTCAGGGAATCTCAAACTCTCATAAAAAACCAAGGTTTCTGGGCTTCCCTGGTGGCGCAGTGGTTGAGAGTCCGCCTGCCGATGCAGGGGACACGGGTTCGTGCCCCCGTCTAGGAAGATCCCACATACCGCGGAGCGGCTGGGCCCGTGAGCCATGGCTGCTGAGCCTGTGCGTCCGGAGCCTGTGCTCTGCAACGGGAGAGGCCACAACAGTGAGAGGCCCGTGTACCGCAAAAAAAAAAAACCAAAAACCAACGTTTCTGGCTCAAGAAAAGGCTTAGAGATGAGCATTGTTAAATCACTGGTTCCTATTCACATTTCAATCCTTGAAATAACGTTTCACTACTTGTCTCAGTCATCAGCGACTCTAGTCTGTCTTGGGAAAGCTCACACGCCTCCCTGGACACAACCATCTCCTTCTCACTGACAGGTCAGGTCCAATACAACCAAAGCTTAATTCACTTTAAACGATATGGGAACTATATTCAAGGACAGTAGCTGTCTGTTCACAGAAGCCTCATCCACGTCAAGGCAGCTGAGGTTGTGAGCTTGATTTTTGTATTCTTCTTTCATTCTGTCAAAATTCAAGTTTACAGATATTTCTACTCTCAGTCTATTCTTTAATAAATGTCCCTCTCAGTGTAAGACAGGACTCAGAGTTTCAATGACATAACTGTATATTTTCCCAATAAAATTGTTTATGTACCTTTCCATAAATGTTTTAACGTTTTCACCTAGAATATAAAATCCTTGAAGAAAATGTCTGTCTTCTATAGTTTAGCAAGATACATGCTCAACCCAATTTCCAAATCACCTTTAGTACCAATTTTAACCATGAAGCACACCGAAAATTCTACTGTAAATCATCAAATATATGGAAGCAAATATATAAATGAAATTCTTCTGTAATTTAGTACAAAGAATACAGATACAAATATGGGATAATTTCTCAATGAGTTTCAGCTACTTAATTTGCTACTTTAAAGCATATTCACAAACAATAGAAATAATCTGAAGAACTGGATTCACCTCTATACACAATGGACATTTTTATACAGTTCCTCGAAGAATTAGCCACACAAGCACATTAGGTACCATAAAGATTAAAAGAAAATAACTGCATTAAAAATACTTCAGTTTATTAAAAGGAACGATTATTTATATGTATACACATATTTTTATAGAAAAGAACACATCTATTTTTATTCTAATTTCCATGACTCACTCCCCACCCATTCACAGATGAGATAGATAACAGTATGTTTCACCTTTTAATTTATTCTACCTGGAGAAATAAAATTCATCATTGTCCTATGCTATTTTCCCTCCCCCTTGGACATTTATCCACTAAATAAACATCTATTACCCACTGCTGTTAAGCAGTGTGCTGGGTCCTGGGGTTCCATCCCAGTCTCTTCTGCTGGTTTCCCCTATTTGCCCCAATGTCTAAGCACTGAAGTGTCCCAGGACTCAGCCCTGTCTCGTTCTCAAGTCAGTCTACACCTGGCTCACTTGATGGTCTCAGCTAGTCTCCTGGTCTCATTAGCATCTATCCTATGCTGTCCACCCCCATATTTACATATACTGCAGACCTCTTTCCTGGGCTCCAGTTTCACATATGGAATCACCAACTCATCCTCTGCCATTAGATGTTTTACAGATCTCGAACGTTTAACAGGCCCAACTAACTCCAGATCTTCTCCACCAAACCTCCTTTCAAAGGATGAAGTTGATGACAACTTCGTCCTTCTAGTTAGTTAGGCTGAAAGCCTTGAAATCATCCTGACACCTCTTTCTGTCATACCCCACATCCAAGCTATCAACAAACCTCTCTTGGAAGGCTGGTCAAGAAGACACTGTGACGTAAGCTTCTGCCCAATCCTGACGCCTCTGCCTTCCTCCCATGTTGTTCCCAAGGGCACATGCTTACAAGTATTCTACACGCTAAACCCTGTCTGAGTCTACTTCCCAAATGACCCAAATGCTTCAAGTGTTCACTACAAACATCCATTACAATATTGTGCATAGAATAGTTTATCCCTACTAGGAATAAAACAAAGGATGATTTTAGCTGATCTATGCGTAGAATCATATAGTTATATATTCAGAGATTAAGGATACTGTCTTCTTAACAAGGACACTGAATGCCTCCCTGCCTTACTACTCTTTTTGTTTTTCCTTAATGCAGCAATGAAAGGTTTTAAATAAATCTTATCCATTCAAGTCCAACTGGTATTTTTTCTTTCTCTTCCCTGAGGAGCATCTTTTTTCTATTCTATCACTTCTCTACTACTTCAGTTTTTCACTGCATTTAGTTGTTTATCTTATTTTTTTCAGAAATATTCCTTTATAACAAGAAGGTGCTAAAAACCTCATTTCTCAAGTAGGTATGAAAAAGAAATATCTTGAACACCTTTCCTAAAAAGAAATCTAAAGGTAGGTAATTTAGTACATAAGCCTTTAGGAAAGCATTGGAAGAAAGTAAGACAAAGTCAAATATTAACAATTCACTGAACATAAAATCTCATTACACAAAAAAGTATCTCTTCTTATAACTTCAAAATATTAATAGGGCAGCACAGCAAAACATCAAGTGTCAGATGCAGCTTGACTCCAAAATATTATGCTTTTATTTTAGAAGTATGTTTTTTATTATTGCTGAAATGAGAATTTTAGAAGAAAAACTACCATCAGTTTCTTAGCGTATAATTTATTTGTAAAAGTCAACCAAAACAATCTGAATTCAATCATCAGCTCAGGAAGCAGATTCCATGACATTTTTTCCCCCTAAATGCTAAATGACACAGGCAGCAATAAAATATGCAAAGAAAGAACCATGTCACAGAAGATGTGACAATTTTGATACATGGTGATAAATTGTGATGTAGAATAGCAGTTTGTAAGCTGCTGTTTTCAAAAACATGTATTTTAATGATGATTTTTGCCAAACATCATTTTAGAGAGATATTTTGTAATAAAACCACTGACAAAATTGGTACCTTATTACAAATTAGAATAGAAATGTATTTAAGTTTTCAGCAAACTTATAATTTTTACTTTGAATGAGAATGCGTTTTAGATCCAGTCAGCTCCTTAAAATGTTAAACAGAGTTATCATCTGATCCAGCAATCCCACTCCTAGGTATAAAATAGAAATTAAAACACACTTTCACACAAAAACTTGTACATGAATGTTCATACATGCAACATTATTCATAAAAGACAAGAAGTGCAAACAACCCAAATGTCCATCAAGTGACATACAATATCAATAGAACAGAATATTATTCAGTAGTAAGAAGGAATGAAGTACTGATACATGCTACAATATGGATGAACCTTGAAAATATTATATTAGGGAAGCCAGTCACAAGAGGCTACATATTATGTTTATATGAAATATAAATTCTATTTATATGAAATGTCCATAGGCAAATCCATAGAAACAAGATGTAGATAAGTGGTCGCCTAGGGTTGAGAGTGTAGAGGGAAGGGAGAGTAATTGCTAATGGATATAGGGTTGCTTTTTTGGGGTAATGAAATGTTCTAGAATTGTGCATGGTGATGACTGCACAACTCTCTGGCTATACGCAACCTCTGATTGTACACTTTAAGTGGGTGAACTGTATGTGAACTACATCTCAAAAAAGCTATTTAAAATGCCAGTTAAAAAGGCCAGTCATGGGCTTTCCTGGTGGCGCGGTGGTAAAGAATCCACTTGCCAATGCAGGGGACACAGGTTCGAGCCCTGGTCCAGGAAGATCTCACATGCTGCGGAGCAACTAAGCCCATGCCCCACAGCTACCGAGCCTGTGGTCTAGAGCCCGCAAGCCACAACTACTGAGCCCACGTGTCACAACTCCTGAAGCCCGCGCGCCTAGAGCCCAGGCACCGCAATGAAGAGTAGTCCCCGCTCGCTGCAACTAGAGAAAGCCCACGCACAGCAACAAAGACCCAACACAGCCAAAAATAAATAAATTTACTTTTTAACAAAAGGGCCAGTCATGTTGTAGCTGTTTATAACTTGTGTAGACTTTTCAAAGTCTAAATCCCTAATTATCAAAATATGTTTCTTTTTTTTTTTTTTTTAAAGGAGGTGGCTGTCACACAGGCCATTTTTTTTTTTAAGGGCTTTAAATGCTTGGCTTTTTATTTATTCTATTTTTTATTTTTTTTATTTATTTATTTATTTTTGGCTGTGTTGGGTCTTCATTTCTGTGCGAGGGCTTTCTCTAGTTGTGGCAAGCGGGGGCCACTCTTCATCGCGGTGCGCGGGCCTCTCACTATCGCGGCCTCTCTTGTGGAGCACAGGCTCCAGACACGCAGGCTCAGTAGTTGTGGCTCACGGGCCTAGTTGCTCCGCGGCATGTGGGATCTTCCCAGACCAGGGCTCGAACCCGTGTCCCCTGCATTAGCAGGCAGATTCTCAACCACTGCACCACCAGGGAAGCCCCAAAATATGTTTCTTACTGTCCACAAATCTCATTTCATTTCCTTACATAAAACCATCTACCTATTCCACTATAAATACTACAAGTAGTGAAAGGAAGAAAGTGCTTCTAAAATTAAATCATGTTTTCAAAACAGATTTCTCCTTAATCTATTTAATTTTAATGATTCGCATGTGAATTAGCCACACTTTCCATTAGCTATGGTTAAATTTTCAATCTCAGGTAAGTATCCCCCAATACAAAAGCACATTAACAGGCCATTCCTCTCCCAACACAAGCTGTGTGGACTAAATTTTTAACGTATTAGCTTGAATTTTAAAAAGCAAAATTAAGGGGCTTCCCTGGTGGCGCAGTGGTTGAGAGTCCGCCTGCCGATGCAGGGGACACGGGTTCGTGCCCCGGTTCGGGAAGATCCCACATGCCGCGGAGCGGCTGGGCCCGTGAGCCATGGCCGCTGAGCCTGCGCGTCCGGAGCCTGTGCTCCACAACGGGAGAGGCCACAACAGTGAGAGGCCCGCGTACCGCAAAAAAAAAAAAAAAAAGCAGCAAAATTAAGGAGGCAGATCTGTAAGAAAAGCAAGCATATGAAGTCTCAGAATTTTAGAATGGAAAGTATTTTCAAGATTGATCCTCTTCAGGACTACTGAAACTTTACTGAAACTTTAATATCTAAGAACTAACCCAGGACTTCTGTGATATTCTCTTATCACCTTACTTTTAAATTTTTACTGGAGTATAGTTGATTTACAATGTTGTGTTACTTTCTGCTATACATACCTTACTATTTTGCCTTATTATTTATATTTACATTAAGTTGATTCCTTTTTTTTTTTTTTTTAACTTAGCAATGTATGACACATCAGTGAACTTATGGGTTTGGTAAGCTATTTGTACTAGTCTAACAAACATTACAATAAATAAGATTTTAAATGGTGATGTGTCTATCACTTAAAAACATCTTGCACATGATCAGTACTACATATACCACACTTTGGGAAACACTGATCTAGTTTTATCTTCTAATTTTATGGGTGAGAAAGTTGAACTTCCTGGTGACTCTCAAAAGTTTGTGCACATCAGAATCTCCTGGAGGGTTTGTGTTAAAATAGAGATTGCTGGGCTCTTCCCCAAGAGCGTAGGTCTGGGGTAAGGTCTGAGAATTTACGTTTCTAACAAATATCCAAGTGGTACTAATGCTGCTGGCCCAGGGACCGCCCTTCAAAAACCACTGACCAAAACCTACTAACCCCGAATTAGAGTCAGACCAGAATTTAAACTAGAACCCAATCTTCTCTTAGATGCTCTTATAATTATATGCTCTATCAAACATGTTTAATGTTGCTCAATTTTATTCACCTTTCACTTAATTTTATTCTTTTCAATACAGGTGATTATTAAATGCTAAAGATCAGGTTTATACATTTTTAAGACTTAAGAGTTGTTATAAAATAGTGATTAATAAAAATTTAAGGAAAAGAACATTACAATCACCTTTGAGGACCCTGAATCCCTTTTCTTGTTCACATACCCTCTGTTGGTCCTTTGAGATAAACATTATCTTCAAGTTTGTGTCTTATCATTCACTCGCTTTTCTTGTTAATTTTCTCATAGCTGTATCTCTAAATAATACATTGTTTAGGTTGTATGTTCTGAGCTTTATACTATATCTTTATATGCTAACTGTGTTTTTACTCAAGATGATGTTTTTGAGATGTAGCCCTCGGTTTTTATCAGTAATTCATTGCTTTTATGGCGGGATAGTGTTTCATCTAACAAGAAAACAGCTCTAAAATTGTTGACTTTTTTTAATTTCGAAAAAATCAGAGGTAAAAAAGAAGTTGCAAAAAAAGAACAGAGAAGTCCTATGTATGCTTCATCCAGTTTCCTCCAATGGTTACGTCTTACCTAACTATATTACAGTATCAAAACCAGCAAACTGGTTTTGGGACAATGCTTGTGTATAGTTTTATGCCACTTTATTATATATGCAACTCTCAATTTTTAAGATCATTCTATTGATATTAATGAATATCTGAGTTACTTCCTTTGTTCCCCCCCCCACCCCGGCCCGGTCAATTAAAGACAATGCTCCTACCTATGAGAAAAATGAAAATCCAAACACTCACAGCCCCAAATACTTGCAAGAATGTGAAGTAATAGGAATGCAAAATAGTACAGCCATTCTGGAAGAGAGTTTGGCAGTGTCTTACAAAACTAAACATACTCTTACTATACGATCCAGCAATCAGACTCCTTGGTATTTACACAAAGGAGTTGAAAACTTATGTCCACATAAAAAACCTGGACACAGAGGTTTCACAGCAGCTTCATTCGTAATTGCCAAAACTTGGAAGCCACCAAGATGCCCTTTGGTAGATGAATGGATAAACAAACTGTTGCATCCAGATAATGGAATAGTATTTAGCACTAAAAAGAAATAAGCCATCAACCCATGAAAAGATATGCAAGAACTTTAAATGCTTATTACTAAGTGAAAGAAGCCAATCTGAAAAGGCTATATACTCTTTGATTCCAACTAAGTGAAACCATAATAATGGTGGATAATGTCATTAGTCAAAACCCATAGAACATACAACACCAAGCGTGAATCCTAATGTAAACTATGGACTTTGGGTGCTAATGAAGTGCAAATGTAGATTCATCAATTGTAACAAATATACTTCTCTGGTGAGTAGCTGATAATGGTGGAGGCTATACATATGTGGGAACAGGGGGTACATGGGAAATCTCTGTACCGTTCACTCAATTTTGTTGTGAACATAAAACTGCTCTCAAAAAATAAAGTCTACAAACTTTAAGCTATAAGATGAATAAGTTCTGAGGCTCTAATGTATAGCATGGTGACTAGCTGATAACACTGCAATGTATAAGTAAAATTTGCTAAGAGAATAGAACTTAAAGGTTGACCCCAAAACATATACATATATATTTATATTCCTCTTTACCATAAATGTACGGCTGTGCTCCTGGCTGCTCTAATCTCTTCCAATCATCTATTTTTATTTCTGCTCAGTACCATGCTGCCTTAATTGGTAGAGCTTTATATGAGCGAGTCTTAATATCTAGTAGGTCAAAAATCCCCATTCACTCTTCCATTCGCTGTTAAGAAATCAGCTTGCATGTACTATGTGGGGGAGGGAGGTGAAGGAATTTCATTTTAGTTTCATAAAATCTCTAAAACAATTTGGGGAGAATCATATCTTTTGTGGATTGAAATTTTCTACTTATAAATAAGATTTACTTCTCCATTCCTTTAGTTTTTCTTAAGTGTCTTTGTTTTATAATTTTCTCCATAGAGTTGTTGCCTATTTTTGCTAGAGTTATTCCTAGGTACTTTATAATTGTGATAATATTATAAATGGTATCTCATTGCCTTTTCTAAATAGTTGTAGCAGAGTACAGAAATGCAATTGATTTTGTATATTGATTTTGTTTGCAGTATACTTGCTAACCACTTTTATTCATTCTAATACTTTGTCTGTAGATTCTTTCGGTTTTTCTATAGGGACAAGATATCCTCAATGACTAGTGATAGCAGTTTCTTCTCCAATGCTAAGAATTCTTCTTTTTCTTCCTGTATAAGACTTCCTATATAATGCTGCAAAGAAGGATTATCTTATCTTGTTGGTTAAAGGTGTCTTGTCTTGTTTCCAATATTAAAAAAGAATGTTTTCAATGTTTCACCATTAAATATCACACCTGCTGACTATTTATACCTTCTAATCATAGTCTGTTGATTTTGTATCATGAATAGATACTGAATGTTATGGAATGCATTTTCTACATCTCCTGAGATTAAATTTTTTTTTAATCAAGAATTCATTGGGGGACGGATGGATTGAGAGTTTGGGGTTAGCCGACGCAAACTATTATATATAGGATGGATAAACAACAAGGTCTTACTATACAGCACAGGGAACTAAATTCAATATCCTGTGATAAACCATAATGGAAATATATGAGAAAGAATGCATATATGTTACTGAGTCACTTTGCTGTACAGCAGAAATTAACATTGTAAATCAACTGTACTTCAATGAAAAACTTACTCTGCACCCATGATGTGTCACACTGTTCTAGACAGTAGAGGTAAAGCAGTGACCAAACAGATGAAAACACTTGCCCTCAGGGAGTTTACCTTGTATTAAAGGAGAACAAACACAATGAATAAATAAAATGCATAGTTTGTTACATATTGATCAACACAAAAGACAAAAATGAAGTAGAGAGGGGAACAGGTAGTGTGGGGAAGGAGGTCTGCAACTTCAAATGCAGTGGTAGGAATGGGTGTCATTGAGAAAAATGACGTTTGACCAGAGCCTGCAAGCAGAAACAAGAGCACAGCTTGTATGCAGTAAGCACTGTAAGGCAATATGAAGTTCTGTTACAAATTTTGTAAAGGAAAAGTTAATTTCTGAGTAGGTTCACTGGAAAATATAAATGTTAACATACTATTCTAGTTGCTTATTCCCTCTCACAAGCAATGAAGCTTAAAAATCTTAGAGCAACTATTAAGTAAAAAAACAGCTGAAACCATTATAACCACCAGTAGTACCAAAGTAGCATGCTTGTTAAAAGTATGAAAATAACCATTTCAATATCGACTACAGAAAGATAACAAAAATTATTCTGTTGTTCAAAGTAAATTATTATAAAATTTCAACTTGGGTCACAGAAGCCTATCAAAAAAATAAGTATGGGAAAAGCATAAATGGAAAAAACAAATATTCACAAGTACGAGACCTAAAACTCATTGTAAGTACTCCCCGTAAGTTATCTGACCCAACCCAGGGCTAACACTCTAAAGAAACATGAAAACAAAAAGACAATCACTCAGAGACCAGATGACAGAAAGAGGAAAGGAATAGTTTCAAAGATGTGCTACAGAAAGTTCAAGTACAAAATTTTCAAATTAATATTGAGAATGCAAAAGGAAAAAAGACCCAGCAAGTCTAACTGGCAATGAAATAAATAAGCAAAGACCAAAAGAGAAGTACATCTAAAAACACAAAGATTGACCAAAAGAGAATAAGGAAACTCCTAAATCAACAGGTCACAGAGGTGTCTTATCCAACATTAGCTCATGGGATGATGATAGGTGTTTATGGTGGGGGTGGGGGACGGGGAAATAGGTCAAAGTTAATCTATTAGATTCTTTATGCAGTCCATCTCAGAATCTTTCAAAATGCCATTGTGAATTATGAATCACTAACCTACTTCGGGGGTAGGGTATGGGGGGCACAGAGTAAGTACACATAAGAATGTAGTCTTTCCCATGCCAGTTCACCACGGAACCCTTCATTTTGGCCAAAAACAAAGCACTGTGAGAAAAATGCTGTCCTAAAGGATGGTAAGACAGATGAAATTCATAAATCACTTTGAAAAGTTAAAGGAATGCTAAAAAAAAAAAAATTTTAAGGACTTTCTGGTTGTTGGGTTTTTTTCTTTTATTATTGGTAGAAAGCCAGCCAAGAATCAGTTGGACTTACACACAAGTCCATGGATGAATAAAAGACAGAAAAGAGAATAAATCAAAATTCTGATGTATTTTACTGAAGAGGATATTTGGATACAAATTTTGTTACAAAGCAGTCCAAGTATGCTAAAGTAAAGAAAGAAAAATGCAAGGGATGTCCTCGTCCTAACTGACAAAGGTGAAATAAATCACCAGGATGGAATGGTATCCAACCAGAGCTCTGGATGCTCCAGAAGACGACTATGAATTTGTAGGCAAAGTTAGGTAGAATCATCCAAATAGCCCAAAACCTGGCACCTACAAAGGCTCTGGAGAAGACCCAATAAAATAAGATTCACTGTGGATTTGTTGGAAGTCTAGGGTAGGTTGATGGAATTTTTCATTAAGAATAGACTCAGACACTGAAACAAAAATAACCTAATAGAAGAAACACCATAAAGTTATAGAATCTATAGATATCTGTATTAATTCTGTATCTACAGGTAGATTCTGTATCTATAAAGAGATATAGATATAAAACACCTGAAATCTTTTGAAGCGGTAAATAAACCGAGGCAGGAAATAATGTTTATTTAGACTTTCGACACATCTTAGACGACGTTCTTCAACAAAGGCTTAAAATATTAAATCACTATCGAAAGAAATACTCTGCCCCAGATAGGAAACTGGCTTGGTGGCAGAAAACAAAAGGAAGAAATAAGCAAAATTTCAAACACAGTTTATCTCGGGATTTTAGTGTGAAAAACTACTCTCCTTTGTATAATATTGAAAAACGGAACACACGGCAAATGTTCAGGTTTAGAAACGAGCAGTGAAATGCCAAGCGCCAGAGATAACCAAAGGAGAGTTATTTATTTATTTAGCACAGTCCTGGCAATGACAAGGGTCAGAGCCAGCATGATCCATAACATTCAAGGAAGCTCTCCACGTGCCAAACACCACCTGAGTCACTGTATGTGCATTACTTTGTTTAGTCTTCACAACTTCCTACAGAAGTAATTACCATTTTATCCCATAAGTTTACAAGCTAGACAGTAAAGGCTCAGAGAGGAAAGTAACTTGCCCAAAGATCACTAAGGTAAGTAGGTGGCAGGTAACAGTAGCTACTAAGTGATAGAGCTAAAATTTGAAACCTGGCAACTGACCTCAGAATCCTTACCTACTTTGGGGGTAGGGTATGGGGGGCACAGAGTAAGTATGCATAAGAATGTAGTCTTTCCATGCCAGCTGACCACGGAAACCTTTATTTCGGCCAAAAGCAAAGCACTGCGAGAAAAATGCTATCCTAAAGGGTGGTAAGTCAGATGAAATTCATAAATCACTTTGAAGGGTTAAAGGAATGCTAAAAAAAAAAAAATTAACTACTGCACCAATGGTTCTCAAACTTGAGCGTGCATCAGAATCACCTGGAAGGTATGTCAAAGACAGACTGCTGGGCCCCATCCCCTCGAGTTTCTGACTAAGCAGATTTTGTGGGATCCGAATTTCTATTTCTAACAAACTGATGTTTCTGCTCAAGGGCCCACACTTGGAGAACTATGGTCCTAAGCCACACGTGGTGAAACAAAGAGAGCAAGAGATCACGATAAGAATGGTCCTGGGAAAAGGAGAAAACCTAGGTGAAGAAAATTGGCGTGGAATTAAGGAAAGGAGGGATGAATCATCCAGTAAATGGGGTCAAGCTAAAATCACATGGAAATTTTCTTGGGCCTCTTGCTCCCTGGGCGGGCAAAGAGTCTTCCTGGGACCTCAAACAGCCTAAAACTATTCAAACCAGCTTCGGGCACAGTATAAATTTAGTGGCAAAAGGATGTCCCCACATTCAGGATCTCCGTACTCTGGCTACCACCACAAACCTTACCCACTGACAATGCCTAGAACTCCTCTAAAAGGAAACAAAACGTTTTACTTTGTAGCAAGAAATAGAAGCTTGAGAAGGAAATAAGTCCTAAAAAGTGAATATATTGTTGTCTACAGATTTCATTCAAAATGTAAATGACTGCTTATAGATTAACCATAGGTCTAATATAACATGGCATGTCTAATATTCTTAAAATTACAAAAATTCAGTTTTATTACTCTGGAGAGGAAGCATAATGCTACATGAAAGGCATCAAATTTGGTGTTAGAAATCCTATATTTGGGGATAAATGACTTCTGACAAGTCTTTTTTTGTTTGCTTGTTTATATTTTATTTTTGGCTGCATTGGGTAATCATTGCTGTGCGTGGGCTTTCTCTAGTTGCCACAAGCGGGGGCTACTCTTCGTTGTGGTGTGCAGGCTTCTCATTGCGGTGGCTTCTCTTGTTGCGGAGCACGGGCTCTAGGCGCGCGGGCTTCAGCAGTTGTGGCTCGCGGGCTCAGTAGTTGTGGTGCACGGGCTTAGTTGCTCCGCGGCATGTGGGATCTTCCCAGACCAGGGCTCGAATCCGTGGGGAAGTCCAGACATTTTCTTCATCCATAAAAAAGGAGCAGTAGGGACTTCCCTGGTGGCGCAGTGGTTAGGAATTGCCTGCCAATGCAGGAGACACGGGTTCGAGCCCTGGTCCGGGAAGATCCCACATGCCGCGGAGCAACTAAGCCCGTGCGCCACAACTACTGAGCCCGCGTGCCTAGAGCCCGTGCTCCACAACAAGAGAAGCCACCGCAATGAGGCCCGCGCACCGCAACGAAGAGCAGCCCGCGCTCGCCGCAACTAGAGAAAGCCCACGCGCAGCAAGGATGACCCAATGCAGCCAAAAATAAATAAAATTAATTTATTAAAATAAAGGAGCACTAATTCCTCACAGATGTGAGGATCAAATGGGATCATATTTGTGAAAGCATTTGGTCAATTATAACTCACTTTTTTTTTTTTTTTTTTTTTTGCGGTACGCGGGCCTCTCACTGTTGTGGCCTCTCCCGTTGCGGAGCACAGCAGGCTCCAGACATGCAGGCTCAGCGGCCATGGCTCACGGGCCCAGCTGCTCCGCGGCATGTGGGATCCCCCCGGACCGGGGTATGAACCCACGTCCCCTGCATCGGCAGGCAGACTCTCAACCACTGTGCCACCAGGGAAGCCCATAACTCACTTTTTCAATTATAAAGTGTCATGACTACTTTAGGGAGTATCACATGTTGTACAAGCTGTTACTAGATGTGCACTATATTTAAGTTTATGGTGCGTATTAATGTCCAGTGTTATTTATAAACAAGAGATACCTTCTAGGCTCAAGAGACAAAAGTTCCAAGTGATAATCAGGCATTCATGAAGCTGGGATGTGATAATGTTTCTCCCAGTCTAAAGTCAGTGGGAAAAATCTAGAACTGAAAGTGGACACAAACTACTTAGTATTTTAGGAAAGCAGGAGAGACACAACAGGATTGGGGAGAAGTATCGAGTCTATCAGATGCTCTCAGGGACGCCTGGTGTCTACCTACAGAGGCTGCAACCAGCATATTCTTATGACAAAACCCTAAGGGAGTGGGTGGTTTTTTGTTTGGTTTTTTGTTGCCTGATAGTGAGCTACTGTCCTGATATCTCACTCGAAAGCCTATAAAAAGATACGGGCTGTGTTCCTCCAGTGGCACCTCAGGGTAGGGTCCTCTACCTAAGGCTCTGAAAGAGTAAGGAGGGCACAGTGCTACCTCACAGTACAAAAAGGTAAATTAAAGACCTATGTTCTCCTTCCTCTGCTGCTGGCAGACACTAAGATGAGGAAAAGATGCTAAGAAGGCCATGGCATGGTGATGGGTGAGTCCAGTCTGGCTGTGGCAACCTTCAAGACTTTAGGATAACTGTTGGCAAGCTTTCATTAGAGTAGGTTCAGGCCACAAACGTAAATATTCACCTTTAATCTGTTTAAACAAGGCACTAACTAGTAGGTGTCACTGGTCACTTCCTATTGAACAAAGCCTACAAGATTTTAGGTAAGCATCAAGACACTGATGTTGGGTTAGGTGAAGATTTCTTAGATATGACACCAAAAAGTATATTGATAAAAGAAAACAATAAGCTGGGCTTCATTCAGATAAAAAAAAATAATGCATTTCAAAAGACACCATTAAAAAAATGCCATGAACTAGGAAAAAGTATTTGAAAATCATATATCCAATAAAGGACTTGTAGCCAATAATAACAAGTGTTGTCAAGGATATGGAGAAACTGGAACCCTCATGCATTGCTGGTGGAATTGTAAAATTTGAAACTGCTGCTCTGAAACACTGATTCATCATATGACCCAGGTAATTACCCTTAGGTAACCACCCAAGTGAAATTAAAACTACATGCATACATCAGCCAGAGCACGGAAAAAGTGGAAACAAACCAAATGTCCATTAACTGGTGGATGGATAAATAAAATGCAGTATATGCATACTATAGAATATTCTTTGGCAATATGATACATGCTACTGCATGACCTCAAAAACATTACGCTAAGTAAAAGAAGCTAGACACACAAGACCACGTACTGTATGATCCCATCTATATGAAATGTCTAGAAAAGGCAAATCTATAGAGGTAAGAAGTAAATTATCGGTCGAATGGGTCTGGGGGTGGGAATGAGAGTGATTCAAATAGGCACAAGGTTTCTTTTGGAGGGTGATGGAAATGTTCAAAAATCAGATTACATGATAGGTGCATACAACTCTATAAATTCACAGATTTCACTAAAAACCACTGAATTGTATATACTTCAAAAGAGTCAGTTGTATGGAACGGGAACTGTACATCAGTAAAACTGTTTAAAAAATAAAGAAATTTAAAAGAGAAGTCAGGGGCAGCCCTGACCCCAAATCTCACTATGAAATGTTAACATATTTACACAGAAATCTGCCACTTACCCTGATGTCGTCCTTCCAGAAACTTGACTCTTAGGAATGACAAAGAACATGGAGAAAGAGTAAGAGACCTCCAAACAGGGTCTAAGATAGCCATGGCTCATTTATGCACTTTAGACTACAGGAGAAAATGGAAGTTCTCCCCTCGCCCCAACCCAGCCTGAGATTAAAACTTAATGACTCATAGGTACAAATGCAGGGCACCTAATTTTAAGCTCGATTATCTGGTTTTCCTCAGCAGCTACATTAACTAAGTGACAGTTAATACTGAGGATGGGATCAGAGGCAAACTATCAAAGCACAGGCCTCTGGGTCTGGTCAGCCCCTTACAACTTCACACCACTGAGGGCAGGGCAGCAACGGTACCCTGGTGGCCAACGAGGGTTATGACATCTGTTATCGGAGGCTGGAAAGAGAATCAGTTTCTCAAAACGAGGTCGTCAAAATGGCCATGGGTGCATATTTATGATATAGGTTCTTGCCTCACTCAAACCAACTGAATCAGAACCTCCAACAACGTTACCTAAGAATATGCATTTTTAAAAAGCCCCCTCGATGACTCTTATGTTTTAAATTTTATTGTGCACAAGAGCCCTTTACTTAAGAGAATATTAGAGATGGAAGGAACCCTGATGATCATCTAACCCAAACCTCATATACTGTAGATGAAAACACTGGGGACCAATGATGTAACATGATTTTCAAAGATCAAATATTTCTTTAAACTCTTTAAAAAAAAATAACAACTATGTCTCTAGTCCTAAAAATTGTCAAGAATACTACTGACAAAAGAGAATATATAAGGTACCTTGGAAATATTTTCTTCAAAGATTGATGAAGATAACATGCTTAATCATTTAAAGGGATATGCTTCTGCTCTCAGGAAGATCAAGCCAGAGCACCTCATTACCTGAAGCTGCCAACTAAATGAGTCATCATAACAGTGAAATTATTTTTTCCTTGTTGGTATGTTCAGTTTAATTATTGCCTTTGTTCCCCAAACCTACCTCCCTTGAGAAAATGCATAGGTTATTTGACCCAAAACACCAACATTCTTACAGATCACAAGCATTAAGTCATCATTTCCTCTGAAGCCACATCTCCAGCGCTGCAAGTCATATTTTTATATTAATGCAGCCTGAATTCTCCGCGTGGGTCCTAAATCATGAGCTAGCAGCTCTTGCACAGAACCTTGGAAATCCAAATGCTTAAACCAGTCCAGATTGTTACCTGACAGATGTCTTTTATCCACAGCCTTTATCACAACCACAGCTTCAGGGCAACTCTCTGCGTTCCATGTTTGTTGAATAATTTTGTCACTTTTTAAAATGGGATAAATAATGCAAATCAATGGCAGAACACTCTAGATCTTGGAATATTGATCTAATGGTTTGTCCACTGCTAGGCTGGCGTCTGATGCTTTCTCACCGTAGAAACAGAAAGACAAAATCTGCCAGCTTCAATGATCTATGGTTCTTGCTGACGTAGAAAACATTCCCAGTACTACCCTACCCAGTTTTGGTGAATGATGCTGTGCTGAAATTTAACAAGGAAGGAAAAAAACACCTCGACAGGAGACATTTCCCAAACTGACAACTGAAAAGAATTTAAGACAAGAAAATCCAAATAGATCGGAAATGTAATTACAGTAAGACCTCTTATAATAGTGACATTCAATGCATTCTTGCGTGTAACATTTTGACAGTCAATCTTTTTTCTCTCTCCTTCTCTTTCATCTCCATACTGCTATCTTTTTTTTTTTTTTATTTCTGATAGATTGTGAGAGACCTAACATATGTCTGAGAACACTTCTATTTTCTGCTATTGAGAACTGTTCCTCAAATCAGGAAGCCATAGCCTGGTACATATCTCTTTGCTAGTGACACTGGTTTTATCCTCTGGTAAAATAAATGGTAGGCTGGTAACACCTCCATCTCATGAAATTCTTACTTCTCTTCCACAAGAAAGTCAGCAGCTTTTTGTTTCCTTTGCTCCTCTCATGATGCCATCACTGCATTCTAAGAATTTTTCACAAAACTTCTAAATTAAGTTACCGAAGTCATTCGTTTTAAGTCTACTAGTTAGAAAAAAAGTTTGACTTGTGTTTGCTTCAACTCTGCCTTTAGCGGAGAAAAGACTTAGAACGAAACTAAGAGTGAAACCCAAAATACATATACATCCTTCAGAAACTAATCTAGCAAAAAATCGTGCTTATACTGATTCTCTTCTCGCCGGTAAGAGAGTCAGGTATGTAAAAGTCCAATCTCCCTACCTGACATTTTGGACAATTGCATGTATGAAGAAGCAGGTGCTGAAAAAACAAACAAAATTAAAAAGTCTTTGATCTCTTATTTTTCCCTGGTAACCTGTCACCTCTTCTCACGGCAGGAAAGATTAGTGAGCTTCCACAACACTGCCATCCCCAGGAGGTCACATAAAAAGTTCAAAGGCAAGGGTTGTAGTAGAAAATACCCTTCAAAACTCAAGTTAAAATGAAAGAGAGTTAAAAACCTGGTGCCCATGTTTGTTGGTTTTTTTCTTTTGAATTTTAGAATTTTATTTTTTTATACAGCAGGTTCCTGTTATCCATTTTATACATATTAGTGTATATATGTCAATCCCAATCTCCCAATTCATCCCACCACCCCTCCCCCACCACTTTCCCCCCTTGGGGTCCATACGTTTGTTCTCTACGTCTGTGTCTCTATTTCTGCCCTGCAAACCAGTTCATCTGTACCATTTTCCTAGGTTCCACATATATGCGTTAATATACGATATCTGTTTTTCTCTTTCTGACTTACTTCACTCTGTATGACAGTCTCTAGATCCATCCACGTCTCTACAAATGACCCAATTTCATTCCTTTTTATGGCTGAGTAATATTCCACTGTATGTATGTTTTTGGTGGCACTGTCCTCACTGCCCCCTCATCCCATGCCACGCCCAACACCACCACCTACCAGGACCAGGGAGATTCTAACTCAACACCAAGTAACAAAAAGTAACTTTGGCTAAGCTTAGTAAACATTCATAGGAAACCACACCTGGGGAGCTCTTGATCTGCCCATCTCGACGAAAAGGTACATTTTCTATTTTATAAATAAGTAGAATGATAGTTCTAAGCTTGTTCAATAGAACATTTCTGCCAATAATCACATTTCCTGTTAGTCACCTTTTGATATCTTCCTGATTTCAGGCACAAATATGTTGCAGCTGGATGAAATACCTATTTTAAAACGAGGTAATGGCAATGCAAGATTCACTAATGATTTTTGACGGAAGGGATAAAGCCTGGTTCAGGCAGGGTAAGAAGAATGAAAAGGCCTGCAGCCTAGGAGCTCAGGAGGACTGGACAGGGATTTGATGGAATCGGCCAGTGAACAAAAACAATGGCTAAGAAAGGAATCAGAACAGAGCAATACTGACTTCAGTAAGTAAGGACTCAATGCTGGATGGATTGCTTTTAGTCAATTTTTTGTCCTAAAAAAAAACATGAAAAAACTTTTTCAATGACTTGAAGAGCTTTAAGAGGCAAAATGCTGCAGGCTGGCCGAGGGAGGGTGGTAGGAAGAAATAAAGATGAACTAGATGCACAGAAATGTCTTCGTCCTGAATTTCTCTAATACATACCTAAAATGTTCCTTTCTATAATGCATGTGTTATGCCAACACTCCTCATTCCTGGAGTAGCTTTGTTACACATAGTACAGCCAAACTGTTATATAAGCTGATGACATCATTCATTCATTCACAATTACTGAACTCCTACTGTATGCCGCACACTACACCAGGGTCCGTGTATATAAAGTTGTAGGAAACAAGTACTTTCACAGTAGCTTAATGTTCACACACCTACTCTGGAGGTGAAGCCTTGAGGCAAAAGATCAAAGGGCTTTAGGGATGCATGCCAGAAAGCCAGGCCTCCACACCTACCCACATCTTTCTCCAGCACTTCATTCCAAATATCCAGGCTACAATTTCCTAATCCTCTATTTTGGGTTGAGGACACAATACTTTCTGATCCACTGAATTACACAGTCGACTGAAATGAGACTCGTGCTTCTAACTAGCACTCTTGGTCCAGTGTCCATTCGGACACAGGAAGAAGGGAGTCAAAGAAGTACCTCTCTCCCTGACTACTTATCCTGAAAAAATGTCTGGGGAGCTATAAGGAAGGCCTAGGAGCTTCAGGGAGTTCTGTGACTAGGGCATTCCTCCCCAAAAAGCAAAACCACATCAATTAACCCACTTCATTTCAGCCACTGAGCAGACATAAAATTGAAGTAACTTTTAGTTACTGCCAATTTGGGATCTAAAGAAACAAATGATCCAAGCCTAAGAGGTTCCACAACCCATTATCCAACTCTACTCCATTCCTTTTAATTCTGGAAAGTATAAACTCTGGTAGCTTTGTAACGTTCTCACGACCTGGTTATAAAGAAATGTCAAAATCCACCCAGCCCTTATCTAAGTCTCAGCCCCCTATTACAACTTTGAAAAGTGATCATTCTCTCAATGGAAGAATCAGAAATTAATTTGATGTGTGTTGATTTTTTTTTAATTTTTAACCCCCCCCCCCCCTTTTTCCTTTCCAAAAACATCTTTATTGCTGAACCAATATCCCAGAAATAGACGTAGGATCCAGACTCCCTCACAGTCTGTCTCTGGTAAGGAAACAGCTATAACCTATAAATAAGAGCAGTGATTTCCAATCTTCTGAAATGTGCTGTATCTTATCGTTGCTTAATTTTAGGTTACACTCCAGTTCTGCTTTTCTACTTTTCCGTTAGAGCGACCTGAGACCTTAGTGCCGGGCACAAAGCACTGTTCTCATTGTCCTGATAGAGTCTAGGGTCCCTAAGAGAGTAGACAACGCTGTGAACTCCCAGCCCTTCCCAGGACCTCTCCAGCCTCACCTCCCACCTCTTCCCCACTTACACTCCGCTCTCCAGGCAGACCAAATCACGGTGCAGCTCCTCTCCTGGATCTGTGCCTTGCACAGTTACAAATGCTGGACCCCTCCTGCCTTGGCATCATAGTAATTAACTCACCAAGCTGTCTACCTGTCCATCTCCCCTAACTAGACTGGAACGACCAAGGATAGGGAGCATCACCTACTTGTCAACCGTGCTGGCATCTACTAGCTCAGTGCTTTGTTAAAATAATGAAGTGATGAGTGAGCCCTCCCAGGCGTGGGTCAGAGTTCCATCCTCAAGTACCTTATTGGCTTCCATACAAGATTGGGAGCCCCTCAAATGTAGGGATGGGGTCTTTCCTCACATCATCATTCCTGATCTTGTTTCCAGAACACTGTTGAATAAATACTTGTTAGATAGGTAGGTAGGTAAGTAGGTAGCTAGCTAGCTACATGGGTGGGTGGATGGATGGATAGAGTGCGTGTGCCTTTGGGGGAGAGAAGAACAATACTAAGCACCTGTCAATGACGATGAACGTCTTCTAGAGTGCTAGGCTAGAATAAGTTGACCCTACAGCCAAACAGCCTGATCTTTCCACTTGGACTCTCTAAGTCTCAGTGCTTTCATTTGCCAATGGGGTTAATGATAGTCCCAAACCCCACAGGGCTGTTGTGAGGATTAAATGAGCTTCAGAGAAGTGCCTGACACACCTTAAGCGGGAAAATCTTGTAAACCAGGGAAACGTGTGACTGCCACTTATGGTTCTGAATCTGAAACCTCCTAGTCCTGCCAGAAATGACACATGTGGTAATTTCCTCTCGAAAGCCTGTTAGAAGACACCATTCTGAATGAATCACTGAGGCATGGGATTCAATTCCATCTAGTCACCTCGGTATTTAATCAGTTATTTTCCCAGGGAAAGAGACCAAGGTAAATGTCATAAAAACCATCTTACAGAATCTTCTAGCAGTTCCCAAACCCATACTCACATCATGGTAATTTGCCCATAAGCCAACCACCAGAGAAACTGAACGTGAAGGAAACATTCTAGCGAGTGTTCTGCCAGAGAAGGAAATTACTGGCCTTTTTTTCTTTTCCTTTTTTTTTTTTTTTTTTTGCTTCAGAATAAAAAATGAGCATTTCAAGGATTACCATATTAAAAGGACCACACCAGGAGAATTTTTTTCCCCAGCCACCTATTTTTCAGAGAAGTTCTATTCTACAACAGTTAGACCATCTCCCCACTGTCCTCCAATCCAGCTCAAGGTAGGAACTGCTGGAGGCCTGGAGCAGTGAGCCATTGACACCTTCCTGGAAATGCACATTACAGAGATTTTTTTTTTTTAATGCAAAGCTCATAGCCTGAAGAAAAACAGTACCTCCCACGTGTATCCACCTCCTTCTCTTAATCCTGGCCTCTCACATCCAAAAGGCTTTTAACATTTTCTTTAAAGCAGCCCAGGAATCTGCCCAATAGCTTGCTACTACTGGGCCCAATTTGTCCCGAAGTTTGCAATTAATGCAGTAATTAAAGCCCTTCTGAAGGGCTCCAGAGCCTCCAGAAGAGGCTCTCTTTCTACAGAAACACAATAGGAGGCGCGTTTCAAAACTATATTTCCATTGCAAACAACGTGGCAGCGTACCCAAAGAGCAAAAGGACGGTAAGAAAATTATCTGGGGGATGGGGGTCCCTAAGGTGGCACTAAAGGTGGAACAGAAATTCCTTTCAGCATCATCCACGCTCTGATGTTGCTCCCGCAGCAAAGAGAACTCATTTGAAAATGGAGCAAACTAGCAGAATTAAACAGATGGGAGCCCTGGGTCACATCACACCTCTTCATTAATGCATCCAGGATGACGGCAAGGTTAACACAACAAAACCACAAGAATTAAAGTTTACAAAAGAAAGAAAACCTATGCTTTTCTATATTGACTGAGAACTTAAAAGATTTAATAAAGATCAACCATAATAATCATTGATTTTCAAACACAGGTCAGCACCAAGAGTCCTGGGTGCAAAGCGTTAGCGTTCCGGCTCCAGACCACGTCACCCCACAGAATGGCATAAAGCAAGCTGGCGTTGGAAGAGGCCCTGGGTTTAAAATCCAGCTCTGACTTTGACTATATTCATGGATGAGGAAGTCTGGGTCACATATTTATACTTTCTGAGCCTGTGTTTCCTTATTATAAAATGGGGGTAATAGAGCTTTCTTCCAGAACTGTTCTAAGTCTCAGGACCACTGCAGATATAGAAGGTACCCAACCATTCACATCTGTTCCTCTCTGTGTGTTACTAAGCTTCTTTGCTTAACCAAACTTCAGTCAGCCTCCTGATCCTTCTCCGAGGTCCATCTGTGCAGTTCTTTGTAAAACCTAGTTTTATCACGAACCCTTCTAAGTCAGTTGAACAAGAACTCTCCTCCCCTCGGTATCTGATTGGTTCTGTATCCTCCACTCCACCCCCAGGTGATGTCTGAGCACCCTGGCCTGTCTTCGGCAAGAATCCTTTTTGGTCATTTTAGCCAGAATCCCTATTACCCCATGATTCCTCTTAGTCATTTCCCATCCACTGCCTCCACCCTGCTACTTGCTTGGCCATAAATCCACACTCACCACTTGCCCATGCTGTACTCAGAACTGAGTCCAGTTCAATATTGAGGTCTCTTTTCCCTGCTGCAAATGTCCTGAATAAAATCTGTTTTTACCACTTTACTGCCCAGCTCTGGTTTCTCTTTGGCTGCCGCCTCCTGCCATTTATGGGTCCACCACCAACCTAACCACCCTCAAGAAAGCTTATTCTGAGCCTTCCAGGTAAAAATGAGCTCCACCTCCTCTGAATACTTCTATCATTTATCCATGACTTGATCATTTGACATGTTGCCAAAAATAATCTTGTAGTGTAGTTATTTTCCAAGGCCCAGATACTTCCCAATGAGACTATAAACACACTGGTCACCAGCCATACTTTCTTTATCCACCCCAGTCCCAAGCAGAGTCTCTGACCCTGATTAATTCCTAACCTACTAAGTTTTGCAGGTGACTGTGGTGTGTTCTTCTTCCCTCTCCTGAAGATGTTAGCAACTGCCACGCCTGAATGTGCAATTCAACCACCATTTCCCTCTCCAGGTGGTTGCATCCTCCTTTGGGGTCTCTCGACTGGGCACAAAGAACCTACTAAAACAGTTAATTTTTTTCTCACTCTAATAGTAACTTGAATTAAAATATAATGTATACTAACTGCTGTTTTAGAGGTTAAAGACGAAAGTTCCAGAAGACTATCGCAGGATTCTTCCTGAACTTAAATCTTAAGTTCCTGAAATCTTAATGAGCTGGTAGAACAATCCTTCCACCTGGCTCTGGAAAACTTCCCAGCCAACTTCTTAACAACTTTCACTACCCATTATACCTTCTCTCACACATTTTCCACCTTTCCCCACGCTGGACGTGTGTTCCCAGGGATGGCTGGAGGACGTCCCTACACACAGTTCATTCCTTCACCACTCATTTAAATCATCTCTTTTTCAAAGGAACCCAACAAATCTTAGAGCGGAAAAGTACCGTGAGTTAACTGATTGCTTGTTCCCCGTAAGGGAATTCCCAGGAGTGGGAGGCCTTGACTGCGGGGGGATTAGTGCTGCTTCTCTCTGCGGGAGAAGGAAGGAAGGGGGCTCTGAGCAACGAGGGTGGTCAGGGAGAAGTTAGGTCAAAAACGACAAACGTCTACCACACTGCAAAAGAGAAGAGCATTTCTCCCTGCCTCTCTTTTCTTTGAGCCGATCAACCAGAGAATCTTGATAATTATTTTACAGGGCAAGGTCACATTCTCCTAATCAGACTTTGAGTTGTGAATGAAATAAAGTTGAAAACATCTACCCGTTCTCTTTGCTTTCTCGTTTTCTTCCCAGCATCTCAACCTGCAGCTCACTCCTCTGATTTCCATCTCCAAAAAACAGAAAAGAAGGGGAAGATTGGGAGGAGAAAGCCACCCACCAGAGGAAGCAGAGCTGTACTTTGGCGAGTCCCTCACCTACTCAAAGTGTGGTACAACCTACACACCTGCCCGAAAATTACACACATCTGTGCCCTCTGCCCCAGGAAAGCCCTGCTCCTAACTAGACAAGGTGCCACATGAAAGTATTTCACATTTGGAGGGAAAAAAAAGGGCAGTAAGTCATGCTTTAAAACACTCTACTAGGTGCTGCTGGAGACCCACAGATATGTAACCTTCAATCTCCCACCTGCAACCTAACCAGGAAAATAAGCACATAGACACCACCATCCAGAGCTAACTGCACAATGGGTACCAAACAGTGATGGTAATAATACTGGATCCTCTCTGGACTGTGCTAGTGGCTTGAAGGTGGGGGGAAGGGTACTGATTCTGCTTCCTGCCCTTCACACCTTCCTTCCTCTCTTGGGGTTCCCTGCTGAGGGGCATGAACACAATAACTGGCATCATTTTTACAGACAGGTGGACAAGTTTAATTTTTTTGATGACTTCGAAATCCAGAACTCCTTTGGTAAACAGTGTGTGGGTACGAAGCGTAGCCACAAAGTCTCCCTGAAGTTTCCTACTTCCTCCAGTCCAGTCCATCCTGGAGCACGCCCACAGCCCTGCAGCAAAGCAACCCCACTGAGCGCTGCCACAGACCCCCGAGCATTGCGCTGGGGTGCTGGGAGGGTCCCACCCACGCTGTGCGCAGGGAAGGCCGGGGGGCCTGCCACGCGTAACAGGCAAGGAGTCCTCCAGCCGTCCCTGGGAACACAAGCCCTTTCACACTTGGCCACAGACAGGGAAACACGGACCAAAAGGACACAGGGCCCCATGAATGACAGCGTGAATCAATCATCCGACCAACTCCTCCTAACGTGGGAGGAACTTGTGAGGATAGTGGGAAGAGGAACCCAAAGGATTCCCTTATCTTCTCTTCCCCCTTCCCAGCAACGAATTCTGGATGTGTTTCATTCCTCTGACCTACAACTGTTTCTATCATTCTCGAATTCATTCCATCCCAGTAATGATGATGAAGTCTAACTAAGGAAGACTCAGTTATCTCATGCCATTAGACACGTAGGAAATAGACACGCAGAGACGCTCCACCAGCGCCTACTACAAAGCTAGCTGGACGAGGCCCTAAAAGATGGAGAACCTGACTTTTTTCATTTATTTATTTACTTATTCATTTATTCAGCACTGCATCTGTATCACGTCACCTGGATCCAGCACATTAAAACCATCTGCAGACCAAATGAGACCTAGAAATGGGTAAACAGGAATGCAGGGTAGCAGGTGGAACCGATAGGCATTGAAAATGCAAAGGCTGCAACATTTGTTTTGTCTTTTTGAAACAAGGCTGGAAACCACAAGGCCTAAGCCCATGACAGCCTTCTCATGACATTTTCAGGAGCCCTTCATTCACGGGGACGAATGCATTGTTTTGAAGGACAGCTCATTTTCAGTTAGCTGTGAAATATCAACCTATACAGGTTTTTTAAATTATCATTATTTTAAAATGAAGGTGAAAAGTGTTCAAATGCCACAGAGCTCCTGAGCTTGTGAAAATCTGGAAACCTCCCCCATGACCACAAATGAACTGCCCCCCTCCACCAACTGCCCGACTTAACTTGATGGCTTCATTTACCCTGGAAGCACCAGCCCACGTCCTGTGTTGGAAAAGTCATTTGCTTTCGGAAGGTATTCTGTGGTCATTCCCTCTTCTCCTTAAAGCCCATCGTGTGAACTCAGGTTAAACCCCAAGATGACCTTTTTTCCTTCTGATTTCACAAACTACTTTGGGAAAAGATGGCTTTCCGAGACCGCTGAGCCGACAGCTTGTAAAACACGAATCTGCGCCATACGGGTAAGGTTCTTATTCAGCAATGCATCCGAGTGTCTGGCTCATAATAAGTGCTCAAAGCATATTTACTGGGGGAAAAAATGACTATGAATATGGAGATTGTAAGTAGTGCTCTGAAGACTTTGTGGGCTTTTAACACTTTGTTGAGGATTTAAAACAGTGGACATCCTTAGGACACTGCTTAGTAAAGGTCAGAACATATTGAATTAATGACTGTGTAAAGTCATATGCTATAAACTATCAATAGTTATCAATGATCCAGGGGTGAACAGGCTGCTTGGTTGGGTGATTAGTTGGAGAAGCATTTGTTTCATCCCTACGTATCTACAAAGTGTTACAGATGCGTGTGAAACGAATGGCATGAAAGACCCATACTTGCCTAAAATATTGCCAACTACAGGCTCTGCAGACATAAGTTTGCCCTCACACTACAGCAACTACCTTAGGTAGCGCCTGCTGAGTTATGAGGTTAAAAATTTAGAAGTTAATGCAATGTTACTTATATTCCATTTCCAAGATTCTGGTTCACTAATTCACTTAAGGCCAGGACCAGACCCAGGTAAGCTGAAGAACCTTCATTAAGATAAATAAAAGTCAGCCAGACCTCTAGAAGTGGACAGGAAATTCCTTTGATCTGCTAAGAAATGTCTGGGAGCTAAACAGATTAACATGGCATTGTAAAAGGACTTCTCATATCAACAGCTCTGAGAGTTTATTCCTTTTAAATGTAAGTACGCAAATATTCTATCCAGCAAATAAACATACAAATGAAGAAAAGAACCAGATCACATAAACTGGGGAAATAGTAAATCATCATCATAATAGCATTACAACAAGAAGAAGAATTGTAATTATTTTCCATCTTCTAATCCAGAAGCAATAACACGTCAGATAAATTTACAATATACTTAGGTACTGCAATAGTTTTAATGGGTGGTCGCTATTAAACGTTAGTAATAAAACATGTAAAAACAGTTAAGAATGAGACCAGAGACATGCACTTCAAAGAATGATGGCCAAACAATATCATCGAAAATAACTATGTTACTACAGACTCCCAACAGGATATGAAAAAAACCTTACCTCAAGATAAAAACAAAGGCATGTTTTCTGATAACAGCACTGAAGCCAGGGTATTATTCTATTTTCTCCTACTAAAACAGAAATTACATTTCTTCCAAGGAAGAGTGTTGATATACATTTTTTCATTCCCCCCCAAAAAAGAACATAGTAATAACTTCTCCCCCATTTGGTGAGGTTCTTTTGTGAGAGTTTTATTATCTCTAGTGGCAGGTGGGCCTGTGTTTGTTATACAGAAGTTATCCAAGGAAGGGGCAAATGTCTAGTATTAATTGATACACTCCCTGTTCTAATTATTTTTCCAACTCAAGATACACATATGCAACATGCTTCTACAAACGGTTTTTAACACACTCTGAAAACATAAAATGAAACAATCCCATTTACCTGAAGAGCGTTATCTTAATTAATATGCTCTCTAAAGGTTGCTGGTTTGTTTTGTTTTTTGGTTTGCCCCAGAAGAGGTGCCTTCTCCTTCCCGGGAGAAGTTCATAGATCTAAACACGTGTGACACATCTGTGACACGTTATGCCTGTATTCTGGTTAAATGTACACCTATCTTTTCTCCTCAGCTGGATTATAAATTCCTCACACTTCTCCATATCCCACTTAACAACAACTGTACCACGCCAGGAGCAGTGAGTGATCAATAAATACGTATCTGTGGAATTAGGGAGGACGGGGAATACGTACTATTGCTTTCATTAGTTACATTATAATGGCCATCACATACAGTGCCTTTCATTTTTCTCTAGGAGCCAAGTAGAGAAAACCTGCATTGAGTATACAAGGAAACTTTCTACCAAGACTGATTTGGTTCTGCATCCCAGCTTCACCACTCACTTAGCTGTGTGTCTTGGGCAAATACCATAACTGCACTGGGAGAGTTTCACTGGTAAAATGGGTATAATGATGGCAACCTCTGGATTATTACCAGGATGCAGTGAGATAACAAACAGGAAGAGCTTAGAAAAGAATGCACACAGCAAATAACCTCTAATCATTTGTAGTGAGAAGACAGAAAGCAGCATTATGTCCGCTTTTTGTCGTTACCAAGGTTGGTTTCCATCTTGCTCAATTCCCTAAGATGTTCTAAATGCAAAAAAAATCCACTCTCGGCCCGGTTCCACAGAGCCCACAGCAAGATGGGAAATCGTCCCCAAGCCCAGAGCCTAAAACGGCTGGGCAGCCATCGTGCACTCCAGCTGGGCAAGTGGAGTCTGGCAGGTTGATCTTCCTCTATGTGTTGGAAGCGTCCCTCAAAGTCATTCTTGGATTAAAGCCATTGCAATTCCCCTCCCCGAGGGCACCTGCCCCCATCAGGGTTCAGTGTGAGGGAGTCTCCACTCTCCTCCCCGGAGAGTCTCGGACACACTCTCTCAACCCCCTTTCCACCATCTTGTCTGCCCGCATGGTACCTGCTGCTCTTCTGAGAGCATCCTTACTTGGTGTCCCATTATTACTCATTCTTGGTGCCAGTCCCGGAGTTCATCTGGATAGGGCATGTTATCATTTAACTTTTCTAGGTAAGACTTTCTTTTTTCCCCTTCACGCTCAGTGTCTTTCACCTGCCAACCATCTACAGCATCCTGCAGAAAGAACCCTCGCTGCAGAGCCAGCACAGCTGAGCCTGGACACCCGCTCCTCTGTGACCAAGCAACTTCCCAAACATGATTCACACGGAGGGAGGCTGCCTCGGGAAGCAGTGCAGCTCAGCCCTCAGAGAGCATCAGAAATACCCGGAGAGCGGTAGGTCTGGGGCGGACCCCTCAATCTGCTGTGTTAATGAGCACCAGGCTGGTCCAGGCTGCTGACCCACACATCACCCTGGGAGGAGCACCCTGTTAAAGAACCTTTGGTGCCCCAGATTAAAACAACAGGAATTCATTAAGGGAATGGAGAGCACAGCACTCAAGCAGGTGATGTTCATCTTTACTTCTGCCTCTGCTGCTACCTCCTGCCGTGTCCCCAGCTACACTGCATCCTCCCTGCCTCCAATCAGGCTCCATGGTGACTACCCCTTACTCTCCCAATTAGCATAAATAGGGCACTTACTATGACCTAGGTGCTCGAACTACACTATCACAGCCCACACTCCCTCATCTCTAAGAGAGACACATTATTTGCATTGTGCATCAAGTTTAGAACCATCAAGGAATGTTCCCAAGATCACAAGCGATGGAGGTATGTCCAGGGAGCAAGGCCTGACCCTTAAGCTGGGTGCTCAGTCCACGCCGGCCTCCAGATCGTCCCTTTTGGACCCCATCCAGTCTCATTTCCTTCCCAGAGAAAGATTAATGTCCATGTGTGGTGTCCGCTCATTCAGACACGCACTTGATAGCACAGACCTTTTAGAGAAACGACATCAACTCTTAAGAGGATAACCTGGCTTGTTCTTTGCAATCTGTTGAAGACACGGTTTTGCCCAAGTGGATCTGACTTCAACACCCTCAAAATGCATCCAGTTCTCCCCACCCAATCACCCATCTGGACACTCTCTGAAGATAAACAGGAGAGTGTCCACTAGCAAACGTGGGTGCCCCCCACGACAGAGAGGGTAAGATGGCCCCGCTCAAAGGAAGGCGTCACTAGAATTCTCCCCGACTGCATTGCTCCAATCCTCGTCATGGTTCTAACAGAGGAAATCAAATGACCTGAATGCAAAAAGATGTTCTGCCTCCCAGCAGCTGCCTGACCTTTAAAGTTCTGCAAACCTCTTTGAATCTTGAGTTAAAATTGGAATAGAGTGATATACCTCGCAAGATGGTGTTCAGGAATAGAGGTAAAATATGTGAAGAATGTTCGGCACGTACGAGAAACTCAGTCAATTCTAATTCTCTCTTTTCTTACCCAGCTTCTGATTTTCCAGAAAAGCCTCAGTTTTACGCATTGAAAACACATTAGGGACCCCAGATTGCCTGAAGACAGTTCCCAAAACGCAGAGTCTCAGGACAAAACCCTGGACCAAATGAATTATTAGCTCCAGGAGTTAAGCCCAGGGATCTGTATACTCTAACGTACAAACCCTGCTTGCAAGCCACCTGTTTGTCCAAGATCAGAACATTCGGTCCAAAAACCCACCTGTGGTTCTACGGGGTGAATTAGACCAAGGAGGATGCTGCTGAGGTCAAAGGTTTCAGAGCTGTTCTTCCTATTTTTTTGGAGATTTCCTTTTCATCCCTTCCTCCATTCCTTTTGATTTATAAATGTACAGTTTTCATAAATCTGATTCTTAGCTTACATACACTGTATTAAAATTAGGCAAACCCAGTGTAAAAAAAATCCTTGCACGAAAACACTATTATTGCACAGAAAGTAAACAAATGAAAACAGGAAATTCAAAACCATTCCTCCTATGGTAGCTCCAAGTCCTCCTGCAAATACAGGTATGAATGCATCAATTCAGCAGCCGACTAGACAATAAAAAGACTGTATATAGACGGGCAGGAGAAATGCATTCAGTTACTGTCAGAATAATAACTTTGCATTTCCTGACTGGCGCTCGATAAAATGCCCAGTCAGAGCTTCAGATAAAGGTAGCTCTAATACATGGTCCGAGGACCTTTAGACTCAAATATGTTTTTAAATTAGATTGACAGATGTCACTTCTCAAGTTCTTACGCAACTAAGCATTAAATTCCCATAGGACCCAGGTACCTACTAGAGAGACAGTAGTTAGTTCTCAAGTCAGCGTGTCAGGAAATATTTGAACCATTATCTGTCACTGAAGCGGCTTACATGGTACGCAGAACTCTTAGCCAAGGGGAAAAACACTAATAAAAGGGTGACCTTCAGCAACACTTTAGTTACACTATATGTAACAATTTGATGATTTTTTAAAAAATCATATCTTTATACAAACTACCTATTAGATCCTTCAAGTATAGTCGTTCTTCCCAACCCCATGTTAAAAAAAGGTCGCGTTTTTATATATTTATTTATTATTTATTTTTGGCTACGTCGGGTCTTTGTTGCTGCACGTGGTCTTTCTCTAGTTGCGGCGAGCGGGGGCTACTCTTCCTTGTGGTATGCGGGCTTCTCATTGCGGTGGCTTCTCTTGTTGTGGAGCACAGGCTCTAGGCGTGTGGGCTTCAGTACTTGCAGCACACGGGCTCAGCAGTTGTGGCTCACTGGCTTCAGTAGTTGTGGCTCGCTGGCTTCACTAGTTGTGGCTCCCCAGCTTCAGGAGTTGTGGCTCGCAGGCTCAGTAGTTGTGGCACACGGGCTTAGTTACTCCGCAGCATGTGGGATCTTCCCAGACCAGGGCTCAAACCTGTGTCCCCTGCATTGGCAGGCAGATTCTTAACCACTGCACCACCAGGGAAGTCCTGGTTGCGTTTTTAAAATGGCTTCCTGCTGCCTAGGTTCAAATAAATAAAAATATTGCTGAAAGCCAGTCCTGATAGCCCAGAAGCTGGCCACGAGTACTTCAACCCACCCCTGTCTGTAGCCCACCCCGGCACTTGGCCAGAGCTCTTTACAAAGCCTCCATGCTGTTAACAAACTATGTGCACTTTAAAATGCAAAAAATGGTACAAATGCACTTATTTACAAAACAAAAATAGTCACAGATGTAGAAAACAAACTTATGGTTACCATGGGGGAAAGCAGGGGCAGGGGAGATAAACTGGGAGATTGGGATTGACAAATACACACTACTATATATAAAGTAGATGATTAATCAGGACCTACTGTATAGCACAAGGAACTCTACTCAGTACTCCGTGATGACCTATATGGGAAAAGAATCTAAAAAAGAGTGGATAGATGTATACGTGTAACTGATTCACTTTGCTGTACACATGAAACTAACAACATTGTAAATCAACTATACTCCAATCAATTCTTAAAAATAAGAAATAATAAAATGCAAAGCGTTTGGCAGCAGTCAGCACTCAGGAAGTGCTGCTCTGGGCAGGCTCTCCCTTCCCCACCTTCCGAAATGATTTTTCTAGGGACACAGCTGACCACTTCTTCCATCCTGATTCCTTGCTAAGTCTTCCTTTTCCTTCTCTGGTTTCTCCTTCCCTGTCACCTCTGGCCCCTCCTCTGTCTCACCTTAAAGGTTGCTGTTCTTCATGCTTCATCTTCTGCTCACCTTTCCTCACCCTTTACCCACTCTCCCTCAAGCAACTGTATCTACTCCCTGGGGACAGAAATAACCATGTCCTTGTCCAAAACTCCCACGTTCCTAAATCCAACTCAGACTCCTTTTTCTGAGTTCCATCCATCCAAGTGCTGACTTGGCATTTCCATTTGGACGGATCAAAAACACAGTAAGCTTCACCCTCCTTCTGCAGCATTCCCCGTCCCCTTCCTAACGCGCACACAAGGGCTCGTACCAGAAACCCAGGAGTCAGTCTCTACATCCCCCTTTACAGGCAATCCCCCTTCATAACCAAGATGAAGAGATGCCTCCAAAACCATCTCGAATCCTCTTGCTTCTCTTCATCCCTCCTGCTCCCTCTCTAGAGTGAGCCCACATCCTCATCCCACTTGGAGCCCCAACTTCCCTGTAGGCACCCAACCTCCCTTTTGCCCTCCGTTCTCTGCACAACAGCCAGTTGTGATATTTTCAAAATGGAAATTTTATAACTGATGTACTTAAAAACCCTCCAGTGGTTTCCCAGGCTTCTATGACAAAGTCAAGAACCCTAAAAATGCCAAGATAATCTGATTTTTCTCCTCACCTCTCAGACCTCAGTCTTGCCTCCTTTGCACCGACAGCCCTCTCTGCTTTTCCTCTTCCCTGCATCAGGAATGGAAATGTCCTTCTCTCTTCCCACTCCCATCAGAAATGTCTCTCAAGGAGACTTTCTGATATCTTTCAAACTAAGTTAGAGTCTTCTGTTCTACGTTCTCATGATACCTTGTACTTTTTCCCCTATAAAAACTTAGCACAATTATATATATATATATAATATATATATATAATATATATCACAATCCTTTATGTAACTGTTCATTCTACCCTATAAGCTCAGAAAGAGCCATGCCTAATTTCTTCATCACCAGGATTCCAGAAAGCAGTAGAAAGACTAGCAAATAACGGATGCCCAATGAATATTTGCTGAAGCAGTAAATTAGTAAAGCGTACTCACTGCTTCTCCTTTTCTATCACTTACCTACACTGTTAAGCGATCTCATGATTCTCGTAATTCATTTAAGCAACATCCTCAGAATGGCCCCTACAGTCTCTCTCACAGGTCAGGAGTGCCTAAATCTAAGAGGAAAGGAATAGGACTTGGGGGGCTACACAAATTGATTGAAGAAGTGGTAAATTAACGACAAATTTCTAATCCATTTGAATGAATGAACAGATACGTCCTTGACTGACCTGCAGGTAGGACACTGCCTTAAGCTGTTCTGGAACCCAAGAACCTCGTGGAGCCAAATGGCCCATGACGAGGATGAGGTTGAAGAAGAGTACCACACATACATGATTAGTCTCTACCCTTTACACATAATTTTTTTTAGTTTTGTTTTTTGTCCCACCATGTGGCATGTGGGATCTTCGTTCCCCGACCAGGGACCGAACCCACACCCCCTGATGTGGAAGCACGGAGTCTTAACCACTGGACCACCAGGGACGTCCCTACACATAATTCTTAAGTATCCTCTTTATATTCTCAATATTTAATAAAAAATTTTAAGAGCACAACAATAACATGCATGATGTAGATGGACAAAAGACTAATTATTTTACACAACTTCACAACCACGCATTTATTGTCTCCGTTCACCTGTTATGAGTTGGTTCCTTTTCCTCCTGGGCTGCACAAAGGACGCACAGGCATACAACCAGCACATCATAAAATCACCAACAATCCTTACTAACAGGAAGTAGGTGGATAATATTGGCAACTTAATCATTTTCATGGACTTTTCGATAGTATTTAAAAAGAAATATTACTGAGTACACAATGACAGTTATTTAGCAAGTTCCTGGAAATACAACTATGAAAAAAGTTAATAAAAGTGATTTAAAATGGTGGAACGATTACTCATCAATACAGTTCATACACTGGGCAGGTTGAACCTAACAATTGTGCTTTCTACAGGGAGCTTGACCAGCCATTTTTAATTTATCCTACTAAGTAATGTGATCATGAAACCCAATTAAGTCGGCAGGGATAAAGCCTGAGAGTATTTCTCCACGGCCCCTATATCAAAATGATTTGTTAAACACAGAGCTTTAAAAGGCATCCTCAACATGCCAGTGAAAGGCAGTGACTATGGCCTGACCCTCTGCATTTCCAGTGGTAGGAGATGAAATCAGACATAGTGAGCATCATACCTTTAAGTGTTAGCGCAAAACCTGAAAGATTTAGTGAAGTCAGACAGAGAAATATTGTATGATATCACTTATATGCAGAATCTTAAAAAAAAATGATACAAATAAACTTACTTATAAAACAGAAACAGACTCAGAGAACTTATGGTTACCAGGGGGGAAGAGTTGGGGGAGGGATAGTTTAGGGAGTTGAGGACTGACATGTACACGCTGCTATAAAGGAAAAAAATAAAATGAATAACCAACAAAGACCTACTGTATAGCGCAGGGAACTCGGCTCAGTTAACAACCTGAATGGGAAAAGAATTTGAAAAAGAATAGATACATGTATACGTATAACTGAATCACTTTGCTGGCCACCCAAAACACAACACTATTAATCGACTATACTCCAATATAAAATAAAATGTTAAAAAAAAAAGATTTAATGCAAAACCAACCTGCAAAATGTGAAGCTGAACACAAGACAGAGCACGTAGTTCATATGGTATTTATCTACCGTGAACATGGATGGCTGTGATGTCTGCTCTGCATGTAACTATTCGGCTCACCCACTGCAATGAGGCAGCAAAAGGCAAATCTGTCTCCTTTCCAAAGGACAGCTGAGCCATTAAGAATAAAATGACCACTGCAAATTGGAACCCTGCCTATTTCAACCAATTTGGTCGGAAGTGAGGTTCAGCTATGCCTCAGGTGTCAGCACCCGTCTCTTTCAGAGGAAAGGAAAGACTAGAATATCTTGTGTCTGTCTACTCACCGGCAGAAATGAACTATTGAATTTGCACTGCAATATATCTGGGGTACCATTTGTTACAGCAGTTGGCCTACCCTAACTAGTACATCTACTATGAGAAAGGCAATGCTCAAAAGGGACAAATTCCCTTAAGTAAGATTCAGTCTTTGTCAGTATTTCTATTAAAAACAGCATGTATTCCTTTTCCTTATTAAAAGGAATATATAATCACTATAGAAATTCTAGAAATACACATGAAATTCCTAAAATCAGTAATTCTAATGCCTAACTAACATTTTGTTATATAGATTTCCAGGCTTTTATTTCTCTTTAGATTGACAGATGGATATAAATAGATAGATAATAGTAAAAGCAATTATACAGTCTGCACTATATTTTTTCACTTGACAATACACTATGAATGTATCTGTAAGTCATTATACTTTCTTTTACAAGATTCTTAAAGACAACACAATCCATTATATAGCCATACAGTTTTATGTAACCGTCCTCCCACTGAAGGACATAGTCTGGTACAACGGGTAGCAAAGGTACAGAAAGTAGATAGAGAAGCAGACCGTTCTGGGGAAGAACGAACTGTAGGTGTAAATGTAAACATCCCTCCAGCCACTTGGCACGTGGGGAGCCATGTCGTCAGTGTAGCACAGGGTTCCAGGTAGGAGAAGAAATTGGATAAGAACACTTGGATAAAAGGTGAATGCCTTCTAAGCCATTCTAAGGAGTTCAGATTTTATCCTGATGGCAGCTGAAGAGGTTTAAGCAAGGGTATATAGTACCATCTTTTCTGCTTTGGAAAGATCATTAGCAATAGTTCAGAGAATGAATTTAAGACGAGGAGAATCCCTAAGCAAAGATAAGAGGCTGTTCCAGTAAGGCTGAGAACTGCTACAGAAACAGTGGAGTTGGGGTAGAAGGGAGGGGTCTGAGATGTGTTAAGGAGGTAGAATCAATGAGATCTGGTCACCAAATGGATATGAGGCAGAAGCAGAGGTTTCCGGTTGGGCTAACTAGGAAGACACTGATGCTACCATATGGTGAGGAGTTAACTAAGCTCTTATGAGCACTTACTACTCTATGTGGCATAGAATAAGCTGTCACTCCAGGAAGCCACTGGTAGTAAGAGCAGTGACTGTAATAGGAGTCGCGATAGCAGTTTCATCATTAGTATCCAGGTGTCCAGACGGACTGCCAGGGGACATGATGAGATCCTGTTCAATGTGTTTACCGTGAAGTGTCTGTAGGACATTTGGGTGGGTTATCTGGTAAGTGCTTGAATATACTGATCTGGAGCCAGAAAATAGGGCCTGGGCTAGAGATACGGACCTAGGAGCCATGGTTTCTAAGCACCATTAGATCTGCTGGAATAGCTGAACTCATCAGAGGCAAAGGAAGGAGCAAAAGTAGACACGACACAGTTGAGTCGTGCCCGGCCCGTGTGGCACTGCCAACGCCTCTTCATGCAGTGATCTAAAAAGATCCAATTATTTCTCATCTGACAACTTGCTTCTGTATTGCTCCTTCTACTCACAAAGGGACTAAAATCTATCATCTTCTGGCCCCAACCATAAATATCATAAGCTGAGAAAGGTCTTTTAACCCAATTCTGCATGAAGGTGGGAACTCTCTCCCCACCATCATCAGAACTGGTACCATCTGGCTGGAAACCAGGATTTCCCTACTCTCTGCGCTGGTCTTGTCCATTTCCACAACAGCACTAATGATTAAAAACCTAAAACAGTGTCAGACTTACACTGTTAAAATAGATAAATTAAAATTCATAGTAAAGCACTTCGAATCTTCTTTGTCATTTTATAAAACAAATGACCGAACTTCTTGCTTTAAAAGTTTACAGTTGTAAATTAATATATTAATCATACTTTATAGCTTCAAAGACAGTATCTGCTTTTTGAAAAGACGATGCTCGTGAACACAAATAACTACTTTTTGACAGTGTAATAAAATGACCCAAAAGGCAAGGGAGGCGAAAAGCTTTGGAGGAAAAGGGGAGACGCTTTTTCACTCTACTTAAGCTGTCACTCCTCTTTCGGAGTGTCCAAAGTTTCACAATTGTTTTTCCATGACTCTTCTCCACAGAACAAGACTAAAATGAGGAGAGAGGGAAAGAAAAGCTCCCCGGGCAGTAGCAGAAGGGGTTTGCATGTTGGGTCATTTCTGAGATGAGAACCAGATGCAGATTGAATGGACCATGGAAAGCTCTTTACTTCCACCTTCTCATGCTGCATATTAGGGAACTGAGGCCCAAAGAGGTAAAGTTACTCACCCCAAACCACCCAGGTACTAAACTACAAAGCTAGAAGTGGAAAGGAGTTCTCCTGACTCTAAGGCTGGGGCACTTTTCACTTGTGAATAAGCTGAGGACACCCCAAGTGTCTGGCTGCAAGGATACTGTGGTCTCCCAGGTGAGGCAAGACATTCACAGCTAGAAAAACTGTTAAACACATCAGTCTTTAAAAACCAAAGGTAACATAAGGGAAATTTGAAATGCACCACGTATAAAGTATGGAGTAAAACATACTTTATGTGGTGCTCTGTATTCAAAGGCTAGAGTGAGTATTTCTGGCAGGATCATTATTAGGACTGTTGTGGAAGCAGTAGGATATAGCTGTCCCTTGAAGGAGACATAGAATTTCTGTGGACAGAAATGAGGGAAGAAGCAGACCCAGGCAGAGGAAGTGGCATATGTAAAAACTAGAGGATTAGGGATTCCCTGGCGGTGCAGTGGTTAAGAGTCCGCCTGCCGATGCAGGGGACACGGGTTCATGCCCCGGTCCGGGAAGATCCCACATGCCGCGGAGCAGCTGGGCCCGTGAGCCATGGCCGCTGAACCTGCGCTCCACAACGGGAGAGGCCGCGGCAGTGAGAGGCCCGTGTACCGCAAAAAAAAACACAAAAAACTAGAGGATTAGGAAAGTACATGGCCCGTTCATGAAGCAGCCTGGATAAAATCGTTCACATAGTACAAGTGACAACGATTAGGCTCGGTTTGGATTAAGGAGGACCCTGAACGTCAGGGTCTAGAGGTAACTATGATGCATCCATTGAAAGTTTGAGCAGAAAAAGAGGTCTAACAAAAGTAGTATTTTAGAGCGATTCGTCCTCCAGTGCAGGGTTTAACAAAAGTCAGTTTGCAGCAATGGACAGAACAGAGGCAGGGAAATTATAAAAAAGGAAACTTAATGAATAAATAAAAATTAAAAGATGCTGATACTAATCCATGTATGATAAGGTGTCTCTCTGGACCATGTTGATAGCAATATGAATAGTGACCAGAGGCTAAGTTTAATCTTTAAACCTTTTATTGGTTTTTATTAAGCTAGTATCTATTGTAATTTCGTTATTTGGTGGCTTCAGATTCAGGAGCCTAAATGCTGGGTAAACTAAGAGTTGGACAGATGAACACCTCTGTTTCTGGGAACTTTTGTTTATTAATGACAGTGTAATTAGAAGCGCTAACTTTGAATAGAAAACAACAACAATAGAAAAACTGCTCATCACCACTTCACACCCATCAGGATGCCTATCATCAAACCAATAGAAAATAATACACATTGGCGGGAACGTGAAGAAATTGGAACCCTTGTGCGTTGCCGGTGGGAAAGTAAAATGGTACAGCTACTGTGGAAAACAGCATGGCAGTTCTTCCAAAAATTAAACATAAAACTACCATATGATCCAGCAATTCCACTTCTGGATATGTATCCAGAAGAACTGAAAGCAGGGTCTCAAACAGATATTTGTACACCCATGTTCATGGCAGCATTACTGACAATAGCCAAAAGGTAGAAACAACCCAAGTGTCCACGGACAGATAAACAATGTGGTACATACATGCAATGGAATATTATTCAGCCTTCAAACGGAATGAAATTCTGACACATGCTACAACATAGATGAGTCTCAAATTCATTATGCCGAGGGAAATAAGCCAGTAACAAAAAGGCAAATACTGTGTTGTTCCACTAAAATGAGGTAAAATACAGTCAAATTATGGAGACAAATCAGAATGGTAGTTGCCAGGGGCTGGAGGAGAGGGAATAGGGAATTCTTGTTTAATTGGTTTGGAGTTTCAGTTTGGGAAGATGAAAAACTTTTGGAGATCGACGGTGGTGATGGTGGCACGTGAACGCTTAATGCCGCTAAACTGCAACTTAGAAATAACTTAAATGGTGACTTTCATGTTATTACAACTTGGGGGAAAAACACACTCACCAGAATAAGACTGTGGTCCAAAACTGCTTGATTTTCTAATAAAATTCCCACTGTAATGAAAGAAAAGTTGCCACGATTTCTGAGGAAAAGATGTGAGCCATCTCAGTGGATGGGAATGAGGACCTCGGAGGAAAGAGTATCTCAGAGGTGTCCAGACTTGCAAAGAAACAGAGAACCGGGGAAATTTCAAAGCTGTGGTCCTTGTGTGCTGATGGCATGACAATGAACTCTGAGCGGAACATCTCCATCCAGGCAGCCACCGAAGGGCCTCCACTGTCAGAATCACCTCCCAAGGACCAAGTCTAATGACCAATTTTACCTGAAACAACGACAGCTACCCTTCTCCTCCTCAGTAGACAGAAGCTCCTCTCCAGGTCTGCACTGAGTTGCAGCCAGGATGCTCCCTGCGGTAGAAGAAAATGCCACCACCGCATCTGCTGCTTCACGGATGACACATCGCCCGTGGTGTCTCCAAGGCCGACCAAAAAAGTGGAGGAAAAGGATCTCATTGTTCACCAGAGCCCACATGGACAGGCGCCGTCCCACCTACATTCTAACCAAGAGCTGACTGGATGTTCACGACAAAGGAAAGAGAAAGTGAAAAGTAAGTCATCCAAAATCTTTTCTTATTACTTCTGAGGGATACGAGCAGTCTTTTCCATCCTCAGTTACAAGAACTGCACTTACAGGGCTGATGTGGTGAAACACCTTGGGGGAGATCAGGGAGAACACAGAATTCCTGAGAGCTGAGATCTAGTACCCAAAACAAAATTGGTTGGGATGATTTGGTAATGGGTCTGCTCAAAACAGTGGCAGGGATTCATTGACAATCGAAAACCCCTTTTGTGCTTGGAAGTCTTTACAACACAGGGAATTCTGTTCCCCAGCTGGGGCTATAGAGTACACAGAATACAGAATATTAAAATCCAGGAATAAGTTATGAAAAAAACAAATTTTAGGAAATTAAATAACCTTTCTTGGAAGCCCAAAGGTTGATCCAGAGGAGGAAATGGTGTCCTGAGAGGATGTGGTTCTAAATGCTACTTCCTACAAAGAGGCTAGCTCACCAAATTAGAGAGCTGAAGAGAAAGAATCAGAGGTTTTGTTTGTTTTCTCCAAAATTCAGCCTAGAACAGTGATTGCCACCATCCAACACCATCCAACAAGCATCCAGGATGCTTCATTCATTTATTCATTTGATTATTTAACACGTATTTAACCCACACGGGTCAGGCAACACGTGTCTATCACAGAGGGAAAAAAAGACACAAACTCAATGAGTAATAGTTATAACCCAGTGGTCTTAGTAAGCCCCTCAATTTTTGAGCTTCTTTTGCCTTAACAGCAATTCGCAGACTAGAGACAAATGTTTGGGACAACAGTATTACTGCTGTGACTTTCCTAATGCAGCAAAGCAGAGAGGGCTTCACCTCTCTGATCATGACCCCTCCATGCCCCGGGCTCACGGGTGTGCCCACCACCAAGACCCTAGGGCCCACATCAGGCATGTTCCCTTGTGCTGGGCTCTGTTCAGCTCACACTTGGTGGCACAGCAGAGCGAAAGAAGTAATTCCCTCCTCTAGGTTCTGGGCATGACCTCCTAAACCTGGGCCCCAGCTCCAGAAGCAGGCAGCACTCGGAGCTGTGCTCTTCTAGTCCCCAGCACACTGACTGGGGCAGATCTCCAAAGCCGGGCTTTGTAGCGGGGAAGCCCCTGAAATAGAGATGCAATGCGGGTTACCATCTATGTCTTCATGGGAGGAACAAAGAGCCTATCAGGAACTGAAAGACACCTATTGTAAATTCACATCTTTTTTTTTTTTTTTTTTTTTGCACCGTGCAGCTTGCAGGATTCTCAGTTCCCTGAGCAGGGATTGAACCCAGGCCATGGCAGTGAAAGCTCAGAATCCTAACCACTAGGCCACCAGGGAACTCCCAACATTCACGTCCTGTGATCTAGGACCTCCGTATTCTGACACACTTAGACCCAGACGGCGGAATTCCAAGGTGTCACGAGAAGACTTGTCAGTGTGACGATGGGCAAGCATCAGTACATCCTTTGCTCTCTTGAAGACTCAGATCCACTCACGGGCCCCGTCATTTACCTAAAGCTTTACCCTGCAGTGTCCTCACAAAGGAAAGAGAGATGAAGGGAAGACACAGCTGAAGCCTGAGTTAGGAACTGATACCTCTGTCTCCCCTGTACCGTCCAAGCTGTGAGTAAACTTTCTGTTTTGTTTTTTTAGTTATAAAAAAAAAAACAGGATATAAATTTGGCTAGGTCCTAATGGGGAGAACCAAGGTGAGGATACAGTTTCTCAGGAAACTATTTTCCAAAGGGAAAAATATCCTGGTTCTCTGGAAGACTAAAAAAGTAATGTCAATTACCACTTAGGCGTCTCTTTCTAGGATGGCTGGGTGGCAAGTCTACGTTGGGGGGGACCATTTCCTAACAATCAGACCTATGCCAAGCAGAGATTCGTCAACCCATTTTAAGCTTTCAACTTCACCAAAATTTCTTTTTTTTTAAATCTTCTTCGACCTGTATGGATCATTTGCAGATGGAGAGTCAGGTGACAAGCCTTCAGAAACAGGCTTAACTCAAGCCCATCACCGCCCTAAACAATATGAAAACACAGTAACATGAAATACAGCCTCTCAACTAGCACTTAATAAGACTTAGGTCTGAATTCTGTAAATTCGCAAATAATTCAACTTTACATTTTAAAATGTGACAGGCTGTATCACTAATCAGCTGTTCAAGTATTAGAAAGTGACTGAAATTTGGGACACGGGCTAGGTCATACATTCTTTCATAATGTTACTTTCATTTTAACTTAAATTTCATGATAACGTAACAGCCCAGAGTAAAATGTGCATGCGCAAATTTAGAGCATTCATACTTGAATGGAAAACTGTCTACAAAGTAAGGACATTAAAAATTCGTTCTCACTTTCTTATGAAAACTTTGACGGAAACATGTTGTTACACTATTGTTTTTGGTAACAAATTGCATGAGTCCATAAGAGCCCTAATTATTTTTTTAACCTTTTGTTTTCTTTACAAACTTTTTTCATTATATACTTTCAATGACTGTAATAATACATGAATCCCTACCACTGTTTCTCATTATATACTTTGTTTTCATTATCATTCATTTATATAAGGCTAATCAAGATACCCATTTAATCAGAATTACCTATAGACATAATGTTTCCACATCATTTGAGCATATCAAAAACAACCAAACGAAAAACCTAAGTATTGCTAAGTACTGAGGGCAGATGAGAGTTTCAAGATCTTTGGACACCTGGCCAGTTCATCACTTGTCACTGAAATCTAAAAATAGGTTTTAAAAGATGTTATGTTTATAATTAAGAAAAAAATAACAGGAAGAAAATGGGCATCGAAGCAAAGGAGATTTCCTGAACAATGAATAGATTGCATTTGACAAGGGCAATAACCCACCCAATCACGTCTTTTGCTCTCATTTGCTATAAATATACAGGCCAGCGGAAGCACAGCCCATTGTTTTGACCCTCAGGGCTGTTTAAGCTTCCTGGTCTTACCTAATACATTAAGACATATGGTAAAACTTTCCCTAGATCCAGAGGATTTATAGATCTCCCACAACTTGATGAGAACGATCCCCTAGTGCCTGTAATATACTGATTCAGATATTTAAATTCACCTTTTAAAATATTTTTATTCCAAAGAGTTGTTTTCCCAAAGAACCCATCTTGGTTTCATTTTTTAAAATAAATATATATAAATACATACACGGTTTCTCTACTCAACAGAAAGAAGTGTTCTAAATACAGTACAGAATTGACAGTAAGATTTATACAGTTTAAAGAGAGCCATCACAAGCACTTGGGAAATTACATTTACACATTTATGAAAGACAAGCAGCCACGCTGTATCTGTTCCTATTGCTATACCCTTAATATAGCTTTTATTAAGAATAATTCTCTTCAATAGTTGGCTGGAAAATCCCTGCAGCATTTCTGTCATTTTCATAACACCATAAGGTCAGCACACTTTATGAAATAGTTATTGAGGACATGAGAAAAAGAAAGACGTTGATCATAAATATCTGACAAACATGTTTGCATTATTACACATTCCAATATGATATAATATACTGAATATTTAGATTGGCTTGTAAGAACACAACTGATGTACAAATCTTGCATGGCCCAATTATAGATGTTATTCAACATCAGTATTTTTACTCCTTTTTGGGAATCAGTTACAGCCTAGTATAACCGCAATGCTTTGAAAACTAGAAGTGTAGTACATCAATGATTTGTTTGAATAATGGCAATTTAATTGCACAGCAAATTATTCTCCATTCCAATAAATATAAGACCTAGAAATGTCTTAGCCTGTGTAGTGAACAAGAGAGAAAGCAAAGACTGGGAAGAATTTAACTGTAAAGGAAGTGTAGTTCACACAAACCTCAAACATAAAGCAAACAAGCTATGAGATTCCGTGTTGTCACCTAAAATACACTACACAGTTTTTGTTTCCAAAAGTCCATTGTTCAGAGGAGAGCTTCTTTTTATACAGACTCTACTCAGGAGTTTCTCTTAGATGGGGAGAGGGGACAGGGAGGAGAGAGAAAATAATTCAGGGAAGACTTCCATTAGCTCAACCCTAAGGCTAATCTGTTGCACGTGTAGTTTCTACACTAGGAAGCAACTTGTAGGAAACAACACTGCAGCTGAGCAAAGGAGAGCTGCAAACTGTTGCCCTGGGTATGATGTCACAAAATGACTTGGCTATATCCCCTCTCCAGCCTAGCATCAGGGCTCAGGCAGGAACAACCATCGCGCCCCCAGGGCAGCTTCCTGTGGTTAGATAAGAACCCTCTGCTCCATCACTCTCCCTGAAATCTCCTGACCAGAAGCACACAAAAGCAGCTCAACCACGACAAATCAGTCCCTATTCTCTGTACATTTTTTTTTGGCCCAATTTGTGTTCCTTTGCCTGGTAAGTTCTGAATGGCACTGTTAAACCAGACCACACAACTGGAAGAATTCACAAGTTTTCACACACATACACACTTTTACACCCCATATTCCAAGTATGGACTTACTGAGTTTCCTTATATAAAATAGCTTATACTATTTACTTATAGCCTACAATGTCACAATAACTACTATGTTCGTAAAAATCCAAGAGAAACTTTGAGCACGATTTCAGTTAGTCTTTAGCTAAACCTATTAAAGTTTCACGCAGTATCGTAATTTAAAGTACGTAACCCTAAAATCACCAAACATACACAATAATTACACAAACCTGAAGCAGTAACTTCATGATTTCTTAATCTACTACATTACACGCAGGAGATTTGCAGTTCATTTAAAAAAAAAACCCTGCTTTGTTTAGCATGCCACAACTTACAACTATGTATTTCCTTTGACTGGCAAACAAAAAGGCAAGACTACCTTTAGTGAAGCTTTTTCGGCTTAGAAGCACGAAAATAGTATTTCTCCAGACAACATGAATTTTCCATTTCCAAGCGTCCTCTGGACCCTTATAAGAAGTTTACCCCTGAAAACTGACATCTCCTTCTAGTTTGAAGGCGTAACTAACACCATGGCTTATCTAGCAACACTCCACCCCCCATCCTAGGCATTAGTGCCAACTACGATCCCCTTTATATTAACTTCCACCATGTGCAGTAAGTGATCCACCACTCATATGGTTTGGGGTAAAAGCAAAATCCTTCCTGAACGACATACAATAAAACACGTGAACATGGGATGACAGCGTGGCTTAAAATGTTTTGTTTCAGATTCTCTAACAGAATAACATATGATGCAGTTCAATGGTGAGGAGCTTTTGTGTTTCCTAATAAGACAGCTCCCAGCAGAGAGTTTCCCATGTTTTATAGTGACATCTATCAGCCAGACCCGGGGAATCCCAACATCACTCAGCTTTCTTCAGCACCACTGTTTGAGAACAGCTTCCGGCCACTGAGTGGTGCAATCTTAACAGGTCTCTGGCGCACAAAGTGCATTGTGAAAATAAGGCAATGGAGGATAAGCAATGCTCTTCCCTGACATCAAAACCAAATCGTTAGGCATTAATTAACCGCAGGCTACAAGCATCAGAAATGCTCATCAGAAATTTAAATAACCATCACCTGATACGAATTGAAAACAGCTGACGCACTGTACATCACAGGCGGACTGAGCATGGCATGGTGCTGAGTTTTGTAAAAATTCAATTAACCCAACCATCTATCAGACGGATACATCAAGACCAGGGGAAAACTATTATTATTCACGTTAGAATCTGTGATGTGTAATCATGTTAATTTTTGGTTTGAGAAGAAACCCCTCTATGTTTTAGTGATTACATGATCATCAGGAAATTACACAAATATTTAGAACCTAGAAATTACTTTATGAATGGCATAAACGTAATGCTACTTCAGAAATGTAATCAGATTATCAGCTGATTTCTCGGACCTGATAATACTAAGGAGACCTGGGAAGAACCCTTTGCAGTGGTAAAATCGGGAAAGGTCTTTGAAACACGATTGCTAAACTTATCTTCCGAAATTCTCCTTAAGGGCCTACACATGTGAAGCTCCATAATTACACTCATCTGTTCTGATACCCTGACGTGCCAAAGCATACTCCAAACGAAAATACTATGAAAACAAAAATTCCTGACATGATGTCAGCAAAAAGAAAACACCCAACTTTATATACTTCTCACATACACATTTTCACAAGGTGCAGACTGCACCTGTCTGTTCAGACAATGAGTTCGCCAAAAACTCTGCCACATCGCAAGGGGAATCGCAGTGCTCTGTCCTTTTCTTGTTGGACTCTCCATAGACACAAACCCCTGACACAAACCCCTGACCAAGTCCACACTCCGGACTCGAAGTGATGGGAAGACTTTACAGTCCTGTCCGACTCACCTTTCCTCCTTCAGAGGAAAAGCCCCACACGGCTGCCCTTAACAGCAACTCCTAACGAAAGAGTTCAAAAAGGCACGCGCAAGAAAGCATGCGGCCCATTTCCATTCTACTTGGCGAACGAAACCCCAAGGAATTAAAAAGTTTGAGGCGGCCCCAACCGAGGACCAAACTTGGGCTTTCACCAATGGCAATGCCTCGAAACCGGGACACTGGAGAAGGCGCTGCCCGTGGAATCCAATCCGCGAACCCTCCTCCTCTGAGGATCGCCCAGAGGCTTCCAAGCCCGAAACTCCACCGCTCAGACCGCGTCCGCCCGGGCGCCCTCCCCGCCCCGCCCGAGCGCGCCCCGCGAGGCGAGGAACTTACCGCACCGCTTGCACAGCACCCGGCTGACTTCCTTCTTGAGGTTCCGGCCCGTCTGGAGAGGGGGGAAGGATGCTCGGAAGGCGGCCGGCGCACGGCCGCTGCTGTTGGCATCGGGCTCCATGAAGAAGATATACCTGCTGTCCTCCTTGAGCCGCCCGCAGGAGGGGAACGCGGGGTGGCCCCAGGCGCCCAGGCGCACGGTGAGCAGCGAGTCCTTCTTCAAGCCCCCGGCTTTCACCGCCCACACCTGGTGCACCTTCACCAGATAGGGCGCCTCGTCTCCGGGCTCGGCGGCGCTGGGCGCGGGGCCCGTGGGCCACGGGTGCACGGTCCGGTTGGCGGCGGGCAGCGCTCCCGGGCCGGCGGCTGACGGCTGGCGCTCGCCTCCCCACGCCCCTGCCTCGCCCGCCGCCGCCGCCGCCGCTGCCTTCCTGTCGAGTGCCCCCTGCTGCCGCCGCGGCGCGTGCACCTTTCCCTCTATCACCACCGCGGCGCGCTGAGCCAGCTCCTGCACCGAGCCCACGCTGGGCGGGGACGCGTAGCACACCGAGGCCCCCGCGGGAGCCGCCTCGTCGCCGGCGGCCGCCCCCGGCGCCAGGGCCGCGGTCCACAGCAGCAGCAGCAGCGGCAGCGGCGGCGGCGGCGAGCGGGCGGCAGGGCCGGGGCGCGGGGCCCGGGGTCCGGTCCTCTCGGAGCGGCGCGGGGCGCGTCGCCATCTCATGGTGCGAGGTGCGTGCGGGCTCCTGGCTGTCGGTTCGGACTCTGCCTCGCTCCCTCGCGCTGCCTCCCTTTTCCTCTCCCCTCCTCCCCCCGCACCCCTCCCCCTTACCCTCCTCCTAATTTATTTATTGGCGGGAGCTGTGGGAGAGTTGTTTACGGGAGGAGGAGGAGGAAGGGAGAGACGAGGTGGGTGGAACCACAGAAAGGCCAAGCAGTATAAGGGCAAAAAAAAAAATGTTTCTTTAAGCAAAATAGAAAAAAAAAAAAAAAGCCGCCGCCGCGGTTGCTGGGAGTGACAGGTCCTCCCCGCGCCGCCGCCGCGCCCGAGCCCGGCTGTCGGGGCTGCCGTCACCGGAGGAGGACGTGGAGGTGCTGCTCGGCGGGGAACAGTCCTTTGTGTGAAGTGATGCTGCAGCGGCTGCTGAGGCTGCGAGCGGGCGGCGGGGCGAGCGCGCGAGGGAGAGATCCCTGGAGGCGGAGTTGCGTGCCTGGAAATCGCTGGGCGGCCGCGGCGGCAGCGCCCTGCGCCTCGCCGGCTTGTTTACCTGCGGGGCGAGCTCGGCCCGCGCCTCCCTTCCCCATGCTGATGCCCTAGCCCGGCCCGCGAGTCGGTCCTCCCGGGTCTTCCCTGGCCTGCGCGCCGCCTCCCTCTCCGTCGCCCCGATTGCTGCACTGGGAGGCCGGGCGGCGACCAGGCTGCAGTCTGAGGGGGCTGCGGAGATTTCCCGGGGTCTGAGAGGTGACGCTTCTTTGACCGGGGACCTGTTAGCCGGCGCAGGAAGGGAGCACGCGGGATTTGCGGGGCCTCGTGGCAGAAAAGTTTTGGGTGAACTGGTTACCGGAGAGACCAAAGGGAGCAACACGTTCGCAGGAGAAAGGCTGCAATTAGAACAACTTTCTATCTCGCTCGCTCCCTTGCTAACGCGCACACACAGGGAGCTCTTCAGGTTTGCTGCCTCTTCCACGGCTCCCCTCGTGGGACGCTTCAGGCTTGATTACCCTTGCCTTTTCTGCTGTGGAAATTCCCCGTTCGCCGTGATTTTCTGACCTTTGGGGTACTGCTGATCTGAGCATTGCTTGAATAAAATAGTGGCTCAATAAGGCCATTTGGTATAAAGTTTCTGGCGCTTCGTCAACTACTCCGCTTTTTAAAAAAAAAAAAAACTGAATGAAACGAAGGACGCCTCCGTGCCTGCTGGTACAAAGGATCCCAGGCATGAGGGGCTGTAGGTTAAATATTGTTCCATCTGAATATCACACCCGCCCCACCCTAACTCATCCCATCCCCCTCGGAACCCTCCACCGCTGTCCCGCCAAATTTAAGAAGCTGCTTTTGAAACAAGAATCCGTCATCTCCCAGGGATGTTCTGTCCCGGCAAGTACCACTCAACAGAAAGAACACATTTTTAGCATTTAAAGGAAACTATTTCTCTTGCGCTTTTTATGGTAAAAAATAAATTCAATGATCTAATAAAATTGAGTCGAAGCTGTGTGTTATTCAATGGCCTACTAGATGCACGTTGTGAGAATTTAAGATTTTAAAAGCACTCTAGCTACATAATATCCTTTACTCTGGGATTCTGTGAAGTTGCCTCTAGCAGTTTCTTGAAAGTAAGTCACATAAACTTTAGACTTCTCTATATAAAAAGTAAAAGCAGATTGTAGGCCACAAAGATCTTTTCTTTTTTCCCCCTTGGCATAATATAGTTGACTAGAAAACAATGCCTCACTCTCTCAAAGTACATCTTGGACAGATGGGGTACTGAAGCTCACTGTGTGTTTCAGCATGTGGGCATTCCTATTTCTTAGGGCTTGACGGTGCGCCTCAAGAGTTGTAATAGTGCAGGTCTGACTTCCAGTATATGTTCTCTTAAATGCTCATGCTCCTGATTTATTGGAAGAAAGTGGTCAGACATCCAATCCTACTGGTGTCTTCACTCTTCTTTGACCTGACCTCACACCTTTCTGACTCTCAACCTGTTTGGAGTTGCAACTCCAGCCTAGAATGCTTTCTCCCTTCCTCTCCACCTTTCAGACCTTGTATCAGCTATCTACTGCTGTATGACAAACCAGTCCAAAATTTGTTGGCCTAAAACAATATTGATTCACATAGCCCAGGATTCTGTGGATCGGTGAACTTTTTTTTTTTTTTTTTTTTTTTTGCGGTACGCGGGCCTCTCACTGCTGTGGCCTCTTCCGTTGCGGAGCACAGGCTCAGCGGCCATGGCTCACGGGCCCAGCCGCTCCGCTGCATGTGGGATCTTCCCGGACCGAGGCACAAACCCGTGTCCCCTGCATCAGCAGGCGGACTCTCAACCACTGCACCACCGGGGAAGCCCCTGGAGCGGCGGTTTTGACTGGGCTCACTGATGGTGCTGCTGGGCGCTGACTAGTCTCAGATAGCCTCAGCTGAGACGGCTCATCTCTTAATGGATGTGGTCTCTTTCAACAGGCTTAACCTGGGCTTGTTCATGGCGGCTGAACAGGTTCCAACAGAGTGGCCAGAAGCATGCAAGGTGTCTTGAGGCCTGGGCTCAGAACTGGCACCTCACCACTGCCTGTGTTACAAGGCGAATTACTGGAGTTCTCCATGTGAGGAGCTGGAAACTTGCATTGCCAAGGGGCAGAGACTCGGGAAGAAGGACTGAGGCCATGTCTACAATCCACTACAGATAGTAAGCATCCTTTGAGGTCCACCTGCCCCCTGTAGCCTTCTTTCTTAAACACTAGACACTCAGAGTGACCCCAGCATTTGCAGCCCCCCTGCACTTGCAATCTGTCTTGTGCCTCATTTTTGAACATGTTATTTTATTGTGCCCAAGTGTTTCCGTTTGACTCCCATCTCTTCAACTAGTAAAAGCTTGTTAAAAAGCCGAGACGGTGTTTCCAGCATTCCCGTTTTAACCCAACTGGGGGGGATATAGTAAACACTCAATAAATGGCAGCTGATTAATCAGGACTGATGTGGTAACGTGCTTCCCACACGTTACCCCAATACTACCCACCCTGTCACGGAGATGGAAGTCCAGGAAGTGAAAACAATAACATTTAAAGCACTGGCTTACAGGCTCAGATAGCCCTCTTAGGACTTCACCAAGCATTTTATCTATGATTAAACATAAGCTGCTTCATATGTTTTTTTAATGCCCTTTCTCTGTATTTTTTTATGCCTTTACCTCACTCCCACATTCTCTTCTACTCCTCTCTCAGCTAAGTAGTGTTAAGGGGTAACTCTTGTGGATCTTTTCTAAGCATAGGTGAGAACCATTTGCACGTATATTTCCTTGCTGTTTTTGTTCAGGTGCTCCCAAATGTTAAAAGGATGTTTCCCTTTTGAATGAAAGGGGGAGAACATTTCTAATATGATTAACATATACTTGAGAAATGTATGAACAATTGTTCAGTGTGATTACATGCTCTTCAGAAAAGGGACAATTTAATTGGTCCACACTGTTTTAAAAAGACAAAGAGAAGGGCTCATTCTTGGAAACACCCTAAAACCAGGGTACTTAAACCCTGCACCAGACTCACTTGTGCATCAAAATGCACCGATTGCCAGTCCCATCCCAAAGTTTCTGTTGCAGAAGGTCTGGGGGTAGGGCCTAAGAATATGCATTTCTAATAAGTTCCCAGGTGCTACTGATGCCACTGCTGGTGGAGAGACCACACTTTGAGAACCACTGACAAAAACTTTAGATTTATTAACTCCAGGATACATGGCATAATGATAATATAAACATGTGTAAACATATTTAAGCATTGTATTCAAATATTCAGTGTCCCCTCCATCACAAATTTTCCCCATCCCAGTTTTGAAAAGGAAATATGGATTGCCTCCTTGGTTATTAGAGACTGGCCCTATTTACTTATCCTGACTAGTTAAGATGACCACCTATTGACAGTAAAGGTGAGTGTTTCCTTGAGGACTTAATTAGTCTCATTGGTCATTTGGAACCAACAGAAAAATGAGCGATCAGAACAGTTGTCATCATGTTACCTGGGAATATTTTATGTGCTCAAGTGGGGAAAGAACAGACAAAATTATGCAGGTAGATGTGAAATAGTATTTTTACTAGTTTAGCAAATCTGAAGAGGAAGTCCAAAGTGCAGTGGCAACCTGAAAAGGTTTTCTCACCCCCAGCACTTTATACCTGATTAGATGCTTCTAAATGGTGGCTCTTGAAGGGGCAACAGGAAATCCACAGAGGCACTGATACCTACTTTATCATCACTGACCAATAGCATGTAGAATGCACACCTTCAGCCATAAATCATGAAACAACTCTTCTCCTGGTCGTAGTGTCCCGAATTTGCAGTCTGCCAAAGAATCCTCACTTGCTTAGCCTCCTGTCTTGGAGCAGACATAAGGTCCAGAAAAACTTAGGACTCTGACTGTTTAAACGTGCTTTTCTGTAACAGGCTGTAAGATACTTATTTCTGACCTGGTCGTAAAATTCAAACGGTGATTCTCTGGTGTGCACCGATCTTATATCACTATTTGTTTAGACTGTGATTCAGTTGAGTCAGTGAGTCAGCTGTGATTGCTGGTCTAGGCTGGCGATCCTATCTCTCCCATCATCTGGCCCATCTGTTTGTATGAGTTAATGATGTTTTCTGATGGGTTAGAGAGAGAGAGAATGGGAGAGTGTGTTTTCTGAAGGAGAAAGGAGGAACCTGGGGAAGAAACGGAGGAAAGAGGAGGATGGAAAACAGAGGGCACTATGGGACGTGTTCCCCAGGCTCCAGCTCAGAACAAAGGCTCATGCTTATAGGGACAGAACCACAGTAAAAGCTGAAGTGGCCTTTTTGATGAAGAATATTATAACACTTAAAGGCACCACGCCACGCATGTTGCTTTAAAACTTAGGTGAAAAAGTAAAAAGGCTATGTGAAGGAGAAGACCACTTTCCATTTCTGGGAGGAAGGACCACTGCAGATGTGTCCTGAAGGATCTAAGGGGGAACAAGACAGCAGTGGGGATGTCACTGCACTTAGAAGTAACGGGGCTGTGTTCTCATCACAGCGCCTCTTAAGAAAGAAGACAGAAGAAGCATAGCAGCCCGAGCTCATGTGTGGCAGCCCCGTGGTGGAAATTCCCAGCCATTACATAGCACACTGGAGGGGGAACGTGGATAGCAAGGAAGGGGCCTGTTATCATCACCATGTTAGCTAATAAACTAGAAATAAAGGTATCAGTGTTAATATGACTTCCCTGGTACCCTCCTTGGGGACGATGAGATGATGAATATTAATGTTATTATTAACATTATTATTGACTATATTATATAACACAATACAGTGATATAAAGAAAGAATCATTATCATCATTTTGCAGATTATTGAAGGCAGTCGTTCAGATCAGATACTATTTTTATTTTATCACTTTTCATTGAGCAAAAGTTTCTTTCTTTTGCCTTATTAGTACATGAACCATCCAATAGAAATAATGCTGCTTAAGATAATGAATATATTATACGTAAGTTATTCATTTCCCCTCAAAGATTGATTTGAAAATTTCACCGTGATATCATTACTGATATTTAGGAGTAATGAATATGAATTTTATTTATTTCTATGAACACTTTATGGGACTTATTGTTGCTATTTACAAATATGCCAAACGTGAAGAAAGAAGAGGCTCTACTGGTAGGTTTTGCATCAGCTCTTACTATATCTACTCATGAAAGAGTGGTATAAATAAATATTTTATTATCCACCCCCTAACCTGGGGTGCCATGTTAGAACATTAGTTCTAACTTTCTCCATTAGATGATGCTTTGACTCGGAGAGAAACACATCAAATCTTAGACCAGGAAAGAATCCTAGGTATCTAGTTTGAAGTTCTTAATTTTATAAATGATAAAGAGGTTCAGAAAAGCTGACTGCCTTTCCCAGGGTCATAAAGCTCTTTATTTTTAGTATGAGATTTAGAACTGAGGCTCCAGCTCTCCCAATTCTGTGCCGTGCCCACAAGCCACAATAGTTTAACTAAAAACCCTGTCATAAGCCTCCCTAAAAAGCCGGCAGCCTTTCAAACACCATTTCTAGAAGTGATAGGATACATAATCGTAGCACTTCAGAAACGCCAAGTTCTCAGCACCTACAGTGCTCAGTTCTCCATCACAAAGGTCTCCTCTTACAAAGGAAAGAGGTCTCGGCCCCTAAGCCAGCACTGAGCCATCTTCCGGCTGCTTCTCCTGAGAACACCATTCCCAAAACACAACAAGCAACAGCTTGCTATTTGTGGTCCCTCTTTCTTGAGTGTTTCATTTTTCCATAGTTAAGCTCTTCTCTGGCATAAGACATAGGCCCCAGTTGGGACATGAAAAAGTTAAAGACTTTTCCATCATCTTTTCCTGGAATACATCCGTGTTCAGAAAAAATCCAACACTGGCCCCCATAGGAGGAGGGCAAAGAAAGACTGAAGAAACAGGCAGATAACTCCAGATTGGTGGGTGTCAGATTTAATAAACAAAGGAACTTACACACGAGGCTTGTCTTGGGCGCCGCAAAATAAGCCTAACTTTGCACCCGCCCGCCAGAATCTTAAGAGTTTATATAGAGGCTTTAGCAGCGTTCAGTCACGTGTACAGTCCAGGTAGGCTCACATTACTCTCCCAAGGCTGTGACCCTGAACTGGGTCCAAGTGCGGAAATAGCAGGTGAAATGTACATTTCAGGCACTAGAGTAAGGAGCCTCCTACTGACCGGGTCCAGTTCACAGGATGACCTGTGGTCATGTCCTCTTGATGACCTCCTCCAACAATCAGAAGAGATTTGTTTCAGGGTTCAAAAACAACTCCACAATGAAACACCAACAAAATTCACTGCAAATATAGATAGAGAGCAGTATCTCCTAAGTCATGAAGTCTAAATGGAATTATGAAGACTGCTTCAAAAATAAGAAATTCGTTAAGCTATAAAGAAACTCATTAAGCTATATATTTTATTACAAAGGATATGTTCTCTGAGCAATACGACCAAAGAAGATATTATAATGGGTATTACAAACAGCTACATCTTTGGAATGAGACTAGTGAGTCTTTCCATGACAAGTCCTAAAGATCTATCTACAATTTATGGTGGGATCTCCAGTGGCACTGGAACATGATTTTGAAGCCTTTTCCAATGTTTACAGGACACGTTCATCTTTCACCCTGTAATCTTATTTTTAAACTTAGTCATATTCTCATTAAACTCTATATTAGAGGAAATATGTAATATTGTGAGCAATAATACGGCATTAGATGTAAACTCTACAGCCAGATTTCCTGAGTTCAAATTCCAGCTTCAACCCTACTAGCTATATACCCATAGGCAAGTTAATTAACCTCTTTGTGCCTCAAGTTTCATTACCTATAAAACATAGCTAGTACAGTAACTCCCTTTTAGGATGAAATACACTTGATTAGATTAGCATGCATAAAGCATTTAGAAGAGGGCCTAGCACATAGTCAGTGGCATATCAATTACTATGATTTTATTCTTGATCACAGTGACAACTGCCTTAGAATTACTTCTGTGTGTGTGCAGGACAAAGGCAATTAATAAATGTTTGAATGAATGAAGCAACAGATGAAGATCATATTAAGGACTTGTTTTAAAAACCTGATTTTAGGGCTTCCCTGGTGGCGCAGTGGTTGGGAGTCCGCCTGCCGATGCAGGGGACGCGGGTTCATGCCCCGGTCTGGGAGGATCCCACATGCCGCGGAGCGGCTGGGCCTGTGAGCCATGGCCGCTGAGCCTGTGCGTCCGGAGCCTGTGCTCCGCAACAGGAGAAGCCACAACAGTGAGAGGCCCGCGTACCGCAAAAAAACCCCTGATTTTAATATTCATAATAAGTCATTCCCAATAGACTGAGCCCCAAACATTGCTTCTTTGGGGAAAGAATCCACCGACTTCTGAACTTCATACTCTGGGCATAACATCCCCAAAGAGCCTCCTTAACAGTCAGCAAAAACACCTTACTGCATAATCTATCCCCATGTAATCAGCTGAACAGTCTCAACTTGGTGGGAAATGGCGTTACTTTTTTCTCCAGTCACTGCTTTTAAATACGCTCAGTTGGATCTCCATCTCTTGGTCCTTGTTTCAGACAGATCCTGTAGCTTCCAGATCTTTACAAGTATGCAAAGAACGCAACCCCATTACGTTAATGTAACTGCCGTGCAGGGATTAAAGGGGTCTGGTCCAGTCTAATTCTAGTGCAATCTCATCTCCAATCCCAAGCCGCTCTCCAAATACCCCAAATCGGGCAGCCATGTGGGGGAGACTGGCCTGTTCCCTCCCGTTTCCTCCCCACCCTCCCCCTTGTGCTTCTGGCTTTTCCAGGGTCTGGGTTAAGGAAGACCAAATTAAAGGAAAGGCGTATTTTTTGTTTGCTTAAATTACTCTGCATTTTAGCTCTTCCTTGGTTAATACTGGCTGGCTATCAGTGACCTCTTTTGGGCTGACATCCAAATAACTAGCACTTTTGTGACGTTCGCGGGAAGCTTCTTTAGGAGTTTTGCAGGTACTCAACACTGCACAGTTCCCAGACAAAGGTGATCCAGGTTTTGGCTTACCTCTTGAAATTCTCCCTATCCCTAATGGTATATCTCCTCCCATCCCAATCTAAGACTATAGTGTTCTCTTGCCACAGCGAGGTACCTTTGGGAGAGGGACTTTTAAGATAGCTCTGGGACTTCCCTGGTGGTCCAGTGGGTAAGACTCCATGCTCCCAATGCAGGGACCCGCGTTCAATCCCTGGTTGGGGAAATAGATCCGGCGTGCATGCTGCAACTAAGAAGCCCACATGCCACAACTAAAAAAAAAGAGAAAAAAAGATCCCGTGTGCTGCAGTTAAGACCCGGCGCAGCCAAAATAAATTACATAAATAAATAAATATTTTTTAAAAAGATAGCTTCTACCTTCCACAGCACTCTCAAGCCATAGGAAACTCAAACATCCTTTCCATGCCAGACGATAAGGCGGGCTACTACCCACTCATTTTGCTCTGTCATTATAGGTGCTCCATCTGCTGTCCTACCTTCAAAATTCCCCAGGTAAGAAGTAGGTCCCAGTCTCCATACATCAAGGAGCACCTTGATCTCTCTCTCCCAGGGAAGGCATAAGGGCTTCCATGTTTCAACAAGTCTCTAGTGGAGGAGAGAGCTGCCAATTTCCTCATATTCTAGGGACCCGCAATATCACCTTGTAGCTTCCCTGCACCCTCTCAGTTGGTTTGAAAGAGGTGTTACCTTCTTTTACCTGAAGTGAGTGGGAAAATGCCACAGTCCTCCCCAGTTAAGCCAACTGCTCTCTACCTTTGTGTATTCCTTGCTTCCCTCCATGGGAATGAGGTAAGGAGTAAAAGGGTGATGATCCCAGGACAAGTCCGGTCACAGGTTACTAAGTTCACAAAGTGTCTCCTGGCTTATATTACCTTTGTGCCAGGCATGGAATTGGGGCAACATCCCAAAATCAGCAAGGAAAGTATCTGAAATGTTCTATAAAGGAAAAGTAAAAGGGAAGGAGGGCATTTCTTTTCTGAGGTCATTAATACAATATGAAAGATAGGCCAAAAACTCATATGGTAAATAGGAATGAAAATGTCTGTGAACCCTACTTTTATCTACAGCAGATGTCAGCCTACCGAGAACAAACATTTGGGAAAATACTAAAGCAGTAAGTTATTTTATCTTGATATTAAAAATGCAGATGCAGTGAATAATTGATTAAAATTGTGTTTGATAGACTGAGCATTCTTTACTATATTATGAACATTCAGTTATGTGCACTGTTAGTTCTAGAATTTTAGAAAAGGGTCAACTCTTTAAACAGTTACTTTTCTCTTCATTAAGTTAAATTAATGTACAATTCTTGGATTTCATCCTTGGCCCTCAAGGCAAAAGTTCTTCATTATTAAAGCATTTTAATTTAGAGTTTATATATTCACCACTTAAACTTTGCTATTCTCTACTTAATTGTGAAATTTCAAAACATTCATTGATAAGAGTTTTTGTTAGGTTGACCAGATATCATAATGATTTATAAGCAGCTTCTGATTTATACAAGCTTAACATGTGATATATATATGGGGGAGAGACAGAAAGAGAGAGAGAGAGGTGCTTGTGGCCGGGAGAGAATTGTGAAGCCAAATGCCATGTGACCAGAGAACTCTTCTTTCTTCTGGAAATTCCATTCTCCTGTCTCTTCAACCTCTTACTGCCCAGAAACGCTCCTAACTATATCTTTATTCTGTTTTCACCTAGGAACTGTATCAATGAGATTCACAACGGGTTCAAGATACCATCGTTTTTCTGTCAAGAGGCATTAAGAGAGGTAAATTTCCACTGCTGTAATTTATTCTTCTGCAGTAGCGACACTCTCCTGCCCTTACAGAGTATCTCTATCCCTGATCCCACCCACTCATCACTCCTTTTTAATTTCTGTTACAAAAATGTGGTCACAAGTATTCCTGCAGCTCAATATGAATCATATTTGAATTTTTCCATGGAAACATTGGTTTAGTTCAGTGCTGTTGGGACACCCAGAGACTAATGAGTCATTGGAGGGTTGGCCTGTGGATCCCACCACCTGCAATTGTTTCTATAGGAAATCGTGTCTGGAGTTTCAAACAATGGACGTGAAATGCTAAGTTAGAGATACCCTGCGTTCTTTACAAATAACAGAAAGATCAAAGAGGGAAAAGCTCCTTATCAAGTTCAACCTTTTCAAATGAACAACATTGACATCATGTGTCACATAGAAGTTATCTTCAGAATTCCCTCTTTTATATAAAGCAGCAAACTTCCCCTTGAAATTAGTTCTTGGTCCAATGAAGAATAAGATCTTCCTTCATGTCTTCTCCATGATCTAATAAGTTAATGTGCTCTGCACTCATCTGTTCTTAACATCTTTACTTTTTCCATCTCCCCTAACATTTTCTGTTATATTTCTGCCTCAAATTCTAAAGTTCTGGTAATAGGCTAGTTGATAGTAGAACCACCTTCCTATTGTCTTTATCCCCCAGCTTGACCAAATTTAGTTATGCTTAACCCTGCTACAGGCTAATGTTACCTGGATAGTCTTACTTTTCCACCATTCACCAGCAGGCTTCAGATGGAAGCCAGGCTTAAAACTGCCCTAAGGTCTAGGAATCCGAGAGCAAAGAGCTTAGTGTCAGCATCCGTGGTTTCATGACAATTTGGGGAGGAATGGTAGAGGTTCTTGAAGTTTTCACCAGAGTGAGTAGAAATTTCTTGAGGTTGGAGACTCTTGAACAGAAGACATTTTTTTTTTTACAAGTTTTGTTTATCAAAGTGATACATGCATATGGTCCAAGATGATACCACTTCTATAAGATTTGTTAAGTCTCAAAATATCCCTACTCCTCATTTCCCCGTCCATAAAATGCTCACTTTCAGCTCTTTTAGTGACTCTTGTTTTTTACCCCAAGAACATGCTTGAACAGCTATTGCTAGATTTTTTTTGTTCAGTTTTAGGCATTATCTATTAACTATGGAAGACAGGAATTTAGCTTTTTTTCCTCCTTCTTTTTTTCTCCCCAAAAAGCAGCACACTCTCCATGCCCCAGTAGTCTTAAAACAAAATTTTGATATTCAGTGGTTATATTATCATACCTATGTATGTAATTCAGGACTATGCCATGTAATAAGCTATGATTGAAATTCCTTCCCTGCTCAAAATTTTACCTACCCTGAAGTAGGGTAGGTAAAACAATTATTTGGAGTTTTTCCCATTTGTTTAACTTTCTATGTACTTACCCCTAAGTCAACCTCAAATCCTTCCTTACCTGTCTAAACACCCTCCCATTGCATTTATTTACATTAGCTATTCTATCAGCTTCATCTTCTTAAAGAATTGTCTTCCTAAAATTCCAACCTGTTCTAACCTCTGCCAGTTACTCTTGTTGCCTGATAAAGAGTTTTTATCTGGAGATTCCATTTACTATCAAATGAATGGACCTTGCTTCTCTCCTGAGTTGAATCTCCTGTTTCTTAGATACAATGTCTCCCTTTTTCTTGGTCCACGCCTTTGTTTTAATGGAATACATCCTTCAGCAGCCTCCCAAGAAATGGAGTAAATGTTTTAAGAAGGTCCTTATACTTCACTGGCAATTAATCTGTCCTTACACTTCATTGGCAATTTGGCCGAGTATAGGTTTCTCGGTTGGAAGTGATTTTCCCTTAGAATGTAGAAGTTACTGCTCCATTGTTCTTTGTCAGCATTGTTTTTCTGAAATCTGCGCACATTCTAATTCCTGTTCCTTTTTATAAGATTGGTTCCCCGCCCGCACCCGCCAAAGGCTTGTGGGATCTTCTCTTTATCCCCAGTGTTCTGAAATATTGTGATGGACCTTGGTGGAGATCAATTTTTAACAGCTTTGCAGATTCCTCCCTCTGACTCCTTGATCCTATATGCCTGCTTCCTCTCCCCACAGACATAATCCTGTAGGTTTATTCCTTGGAGAGGGTAATATAGGGGGTCTCTGGATTGGGGGACATCTTTTACCTAGTATAAGCCTATTCATCTTTTAATCTCAGCTCAAGGGTCTTCCCCTTTGAGAGCATCCCTGGTTCAACCAGCCTGAGTCAGTCACTCCCTTTTTTGTGCCACTGTTGTGTCTCATATTTACCTCTATTATGGACCTTATAACACTATATTGCATTGTCTGTTTCATTTACAAAAAATCAAAGTCAAGGATAATGTTTTATTTCACTATGAAATATTCTTCTGATCCACAAAAGGAAGTAAATTGATTTCTTATATATGCTAAGTCCTTTATATACTCCCATTAAATCCTTAAAATCCAATGAGAAATGCATTATAATTTCTACTTTACAGCTGAGGAAACCAAACCTTAGAGAGGTTAAATTACTTCTACAGGACACGCAGATAAGCAGCGGAGCTGGGCTTCAACTCCAGGACCACTTGTTTCCAAAGTTAGCAGCCTTTCTTCTTTGCTCTTAAATGAATCAGTGTGTCCATCCTCCTTGCAGGTTCCTCCCCGTACCTCCTGTAGTGGTTTCTAGGGCTGCTGTGACAAATTACAACAAGTTTGGCAGCTGAAAACAAGAAATTCATTCTCTCATAGTTCTGGACGCTAGAAGTCTGAAATCAAAGTGTCCCGCCATAGGCTCTAGGGACAATCTGTTCCTTGCTTCGTCCAGCTTCTGGTGGCTGGCTGTCAGCATTGCTCATGGCTGTACCGCTCTAACCTCTGCTCTACTTTCACATGGCCTTCTCCTCTCCATCAGTATCTCCCATATGTATCTCGTATAAGGACACTTGTTGTTGGGTTTAGGACCCCTCCAGATAATCCAGGATGATCTCATCTCGAAATTCTTAATTACATCTGCAAAGACCCTTTTTCCAAATAAGGTCACATTTACAGGTTCTATTATTGGGGGCACCACCATTCAATCCACCATACCTCCATCCTCTCTTACCCCTTTGAAAAGAAACAGCATTGTTTGGAAGAAAGACCTTGGCTTTGAAACAGATGGACTTGGATTCTAATTCTAGCTCTGCCTCCTACTGGCTGTGTGATGTTTGGTCAGTAACTGAAAACCATGAGCCTTTCCCTCTTCTTTAAAATGGAAATATTTGTTTCACAGACTGATTTGAAGATTAAATGAAATAAATCACCTAACACACAGTGGATAGGAGTAACTGTTCATTCTCTCACTACCTTTATACATAACCCCTCTCAAAGGCCAAATCACAAACTGAGTGATACATACTAGATTTTATTTAAAAATCACTGAAAATAAGTTCAGTTTTTAAACAGCCATCGTTTGAACTCTGCACTTTTTGCTCTTAGCTAGTTTCCGTTTTCAATTTCCTTGGATCTGGTTCTGATCTTAATATAGGTAAAAGTTGCGTGGCTGCATAGTCAAGATATGAGTTTTAAAAGATTTTTGCATTTTTCTCAAAACTAACAAATATTTAAGGGATGTGTATTACGTGCCAGTTTATAAGTCTCAAAAATGTGTTATTTTATGAGATATACCTCATCCTTTTAATCCAAAATAGCATTGTCTAACCAACTCTATTCACCACATTTAATACTAGACTACTTTTGGCTATTTCCAAAACCAGAATTTATCCTCAAGGAATGAATATTTGATACTCCTGAGTACATTTTTTTTAATGTGATAAGTAGCATAGTTGGGTGGAAAGAATAACAAAACATAAATCAGAGGAACTTGCTTCAAAATCCAGTGTGTTGGGCTTCCCTGGTGGTGCAGTGGTTAAGAACGCCTGCCAATGCCGGGGACACGGGTTCGAGCCCTCATCCGGGAAGATCCCACATGCCACAGAGCAACTAAGCCCGCGCGCCTAGAGCCCATGCTCCGCAACAAGAGAAGCCACCATGATGAGAAGCCCCTGCACCGCAACTAGAGAAAGCCACGCACAGCAACAAAGATACAACACAGCCAAAAAAAATTAAAAATAAAATAAATTTATATTTTAAAAAATTCATTGTGTTATTACCAACTACGTGACCTAAGGGAAGTCATATAATCTGGCTGAAACCATTTTTTCTTCTACAAAGAATGATGCAGATACCTGCCTTCTTAACTTTTAGAGCTGTTGTTAATACATGCTCCACGTAAAAAATACACAAACCCTGGACTGGGCTAGAAATACGAAGTTGAATGTGAGGAACATAGACCCTGACCCTCCCTAGTGGACAGAATCAAACTAAAATTATATCTGCGAAAGCATCTAAAAATTTTTTTAAAGTTATATGTGTTACTGGACCCCTCATGTTCCCAGTAATGATGGTCACCCTACAATCATGGGATAATACAGGACCCAATCTTAAGCCTCTTTATTTATGATTAATCATGGGAGTAGGTAATACAACAGCACCTGCCCAGATTAAAGGGGTAAGCTCCTAAGAGTTAATAAGGGCTAAATCTCACAATCCATTGCAACAGCTTTCAGAATTCTCTTCCAGTCCTGCAATTCGCTCTCCTATTACGTGCCCTGTATGACCCTTAAAAACTCTTATCATAGTTTGTAAGGGACCATCTAGAGCATCAGACTGAAGATGTCGCCCTCCTACCAGACCCCAGAGTTATCTGGTGGTCTGGTGGGCCCCTGCAACATGCAGTGATGGCCCAAGAGCATGTGAAACCCTCCTCCGGGTCAGACTACAGCCTTGTGTATACTTATTAGCCGAGTGTCCTCTGTATCCTCCTGCATTAATACTATAAATAGATTACACAGTCTTACGGAGCAATTAAAGGAAAGATAAGTGTAACTATAACCTTTCCATTAGCACAAAGGCAAACTACAACACATGTTAAGAAAGGCAGGACACTAAAAGAAAGTGGGATACACCCAAATAAGACAACTGCTCTGGAGTACTGAAAAGAGAGAAATGCAGACCAAACAATGAGGCAGCTTTGAGATTATGCCCTGCTAACCTTAAATATATTTGCTCCATTTTAAGATCTCTTCAATCCCATGAAAATATAAAGCACAGTCAATGTATCATGAGCAAGACTCACTCAGCACGCAGCTAATTCCATTTCCCAGCATTCCTTGTGGTCAGGAACAGCCCCGTGATGGGTTTCTGGTCAATGGAAGGTACGTGCGTCACTTCCAGGCCTGGTCCACGGGCATCCCGCTGGCTGGCTGGAGGGAAGATACCCTTGGATGCCTCTTGGGGAAGATGGTAGAGTCTCCATCAGTCTGTCCGAGTTACCCAATGGAAGAGGGACACTCGACTCATTTGCTTACCCTTCCAGTACCATCGCGGGAACAGGAAAAAAGACTTCTACTACATGTGAGACTTCATAACATTTTGGAAATTAAGACACTCTAAATAATAGATTCCAACAGAAATTCCTTTAAAAAAAAAACAGAGCATGTGTTTTGAAAATATTGTGAATCATACTACTGTCAGTGAAGTTCTTGGGAGGACATAGAGTCGTAGTTACCAGTGTGGGCTTTGCAATCAGACAGGCCTGAGTTTGAGTCCACGTTTACCACTAGGTAGATTCATGGTATTGATTGGGTTACACTAAGTCTCAGTACTTTTTTAATGTACAATATTTGGGATATTAATTGGGTCTATTTCATAGTACTGCTGTTTATCACAGTGCCTGGCATATAGTAAGTATTTAAGAAAAGTTGTCTTGGGGCTTCCCTGGTGGCGCAGTGGTTGAGAGTCCGCCTGCCGATGCAGGGGACACGGGTTCGTGACCCAGTCCGGGAAGACCCCACATGACGCGGAGCGGCTGGGCCCATGAGCCATGGCCGCTGGGCCTGTGCGTCCAGAGCCTGTGCTCCGCAACGGGAGAGCCCACAACAGTGAGAGGCCCACATATCGCAAAAAAAAAAAAAAAAAAAAGAAAAGTTGTCTTATTATTGAGTGTATATCGTTCCAGGTAGTTTTAAAAATTAAACCATTAATAGTCATTAGGGCTGTTATGGAGTCATTCAGGTTCTCCTTCCAGACAAAGGGTAGGTTATACTTCCCTTCCCACCTCTCGGAGTTATATGTATTCATATGGTAAATTCTGACCAGTGAAATATGAGTGGAATTGACATGTATCACTTCTAGGTGGAAGGTTTTTTCATAAATTTATTTATTTATTTGGCTGCGTTGGGTCTTCATTGCTGTGTGCAGGCTTTCTCTAGTTGCAGCGAGTGGGGGCCACTCCTCGCCACGGTGCGCAGGCTTCTCATTGCAGTGGCTTCTCTTGCCGCGGAGCACGGGCTCTAGGCGCGTGGGCTTCAGCAGTTGTGGCACACGGCCTCACTAGTTGTGGCTCGCAGGCTCTAGAGCGCAGGCTCAGTAGTTGTGGCGCACGGGCTTACTTGCTCTGCAGCACGTGGGATCTTCCCGGACCAGGGCTTCAACCCGTGTCCCCTGCATTGGCGGGTGGATTCTTAACCACTGCGCCACCAGGGAGGTCCCAGGTGGAAGTTTTAAGAGTCAGCATTTAAAATGCTACCTCTGTTTTCTGCCGCACCACTGGCAATTACCCAGCTAGTGGCTGCTCTGTCAGCTTGGGTCCTAGAGCCAGCCCGTAATGTAGCATGGCCAAGAAATAAATCCTTGATATTTTAAGCAACTAGAGTTGCTGGAGTTTTTTTATTACTAGCCCCTTCTGACCTATATAGGAACAAATGTTCATATGGGTAAGTTAGTTTTAAAAATAGTTTCATTGTTCTATAGCAACCTCTAATAATAATACCTGCCAATTGCAGAGTGCTCACAGTATTCCAGGAACTGCTATATGCTTTACATGTGTTTACTCATCCATTTCCACAATAACCCAGTGAGCCGTCTACACTGTTCCTACCCCCCCTTAGTAGAGGCAGAGTAAGTTCCTTGCCCAAGGTGACATAGCCGGTATAGACTAGAAACCAGTTTCAAGCCAGCCCATCTGACTCTCGATGCTCTGCAGTTCACCTTGCGTCCCGTTACCTCCTGCAGGGAATGCTATGGTGACCTTCCAGGTCCCTGCTTCAGGACCGAGGCTCTGGTTTCATCAGTTGTCAGAAGCACTGACTGCTGGTGGGCTGGCTCCGAACACCCTGGAAACCTCCCTCAGGCAGAGAGCTGCCTCCCCCAAGTGGGCCCCTCCCTGAAGGACCGGCAGAAACTGCTGCCTTGGCATTGAAGTACAACTTCTCCCTTTGCCTTTTTCTGCTTCCCTCACTTCCACTGTTCCCCAAAGCATTCCCAAATACATTTCCTTCACACAAATCTCATCAACTCGGAGTATGTTTCCCAGGAAACCAGAACAACAATACCTCCCTATCTAGCCCTACATGTGTCCTGAAACGTACACAGACTACATTTTAACTCCATGCACAACTAATTGCCAAATGACTGTCACAGACCATGTGAGTTCAGGGAAAATAAAGACAATCAGGCTGTCTGGAGAGAACTGGAATGATGAAACTTCTCACAAGTTAACGGAGACATAAGACTTTCCTACTTTCTCCATTGAATTCAGTACACTGCATTTCTCAGAAATGTCACCTGTAGTTATCAGATCCAGAAAAATGTCAAAAAAAAAACCCCCACATATTTGTATATAACAAATGATAGTTGGTCTGTATTATGACATTTATTCGTACCTGCAAGCAGACATGGGAAATTGTCTCAAGGTTACGTAACTCACGAGCTGGTGCTCTTCGTCTTTCATGAAGACAGATGTCTCAGGAGACTAGAAGCCATGGATCTCTGTTGTACCAGATATTACGTATCGCTGTTTTACTTATACATAAGAATACTATTGAAAACTGATGTCTTAAATTGATTTTGATTTCTAAGAAATGATCAGTAGAACCTAAAATTTACTCCATACCCCATCACATCAGCTCTCTCTTGCACAGCTTATCTTACTTGACATCTAATTCCAATAAAATTTAAAGACAGCCAAAGTATTACTTCTGGTGTATTTCTTTTACTATAATTGAGTATTTCTCACAATTTAAGCTCTATCCCATTATAAACTGTCTACATTTACATGTTGTAAAACTTGAAATACACATGAAGTTCACAGGTGTAGTAACAAACAGGCCAAATTATAAAACCAAGAGTCTGAATGAATCTATGTAATTTAAGATAAACATTATTACCTATTTTACCTTGGTATAAGCATATCTTGTGCACTGTACATTCTGCTTATATATCTTCACTACATATTAATATAGGTCAACAGCTAATGTTATATAGAGTTCAGGAGAAGTTAGATTATTATATTTCCTTCTTTATGGATTGATTATCTTAGTCTGCTCAGGCTGCTATAACAAATACCAGGGACTGGGTGGCTTAAACAATAGAAATTTATTTCTCACAATTCTGGAGGCTGGAAGTCCAAGATCAGGGTGCCAACATGGTTGGATTCCTGGTTTGCAGACAGCCATCTTCTCCTTGGACCCTTACATGGTGGACAGAGAGAGAAAAAGAAAAAAGCAAACTCTTTAGTGTCCCATCTAAAAAAGTGTTAATCCCATCATGAGGGCTCTACCCGCATGACCTGACTTCTTCCCAGAGGCTCCATCTCCAAATACCATTACGTTGGTATTAGGGCTTCAACCCAGGAATTTAGGGGGGGAAACAAATATTCAATTCCTATTTTTCACCTAACCAAAGAACTATGATTTCAGCAATAAAAACTTAAAATTGAGTAGCTTATATTGCCCACATTGTTTAAATCAATGTGGAGTTTGCATTTACAAAACAGGTAACAAAGCACTTTGCTACCATCATTTCAAAATGTAAATAGAATTATATTCCTTATTGGCTGCTTTAATTTTACTGAATGTACCTTAAATTATGTTAATGCTTCAAGGGGAAAAAAATTTTGCATTCTTATTACTACTCATTGAACAATTGCTTTATTTTCACAGAATTACGGAGAGGAATACAAAATATGCACCCTGTAAATTAGGGCACTACTTGAGAGTAGCCTCTTGGAGTAACCGAGGAAAGAGTAGCCAGGAAGGGTGGAAATGTTAAATTATAGGATATTTTCAGAGAAATACAATCTTTGAAAAAATTACAAGTGCCTGAGAAAATTCAAACTAATCAAAGAACTACGCTCATACTAGTGGTTCTCATGAGATTTGGTTTAATGCCTAGAAAAGAATTATCTAAAATTAGCATATCAATTATTTGGAGGTAAACAGTTGCTTTTTCTCCATTTTGAGGGTGTTCAAAAACAATCTGTTTACTGAAATAATTTCTAAATCTCCTCCCAGCAATTTTATTTTATAAATTAACTTGGACATATGAAAGCAAAGTTTGCTATATACTCCCCTCCCAAGTGCCTTCCATTTAGCTAAGCCACAGTCCCGTACATTTGTGGTATCAACTGCTAGCCTTCCACCTCATCTTGGTTATCTGAAAAACATACAGTACGCTTTTTCATTCAGTGAATGCTTCTTTCATCAAAATAAATTTTGGCATTAATATACCTAAACATCAATATCAAAATATTTAATTTAAAGCAAGGTCTGAAAAGGCCATCTGTCTAAATATAATAAGATATTTTCCTGACTATACATCTTATGAATAATTCTTTGATCCAATCTTGGCATTGATGGGATAGAGTCATTCAAATGCGGTGTGGACTCCTAAGAGGGAGAACATCTTAAAACTTGTCCTTGACTCTCAACCAGGCACATCCACCAGCAACGATCCCTGAGACAGAACTAGTGAAAGAAAGAATAACCATCATGACTATAGAAACTATTTTTGGTTAAGAGGATATATTAAACAGAAACATGATTTCTATTTTCAAAAGAGTTACAAAATAGTTTCTTCTCCAAATAGTTATTAATAGTATTAAACTTCATTAAATTTCTTTTCAAATGATTACAAATTCTCAATAAAAAATGGGCAAATCTTAAAGATTTTATTGAAGTACATAGTTTAGAAAACAAGCCGATTATCAGCTGGGTATATATTACTTCATATGAATAAATGACTGAATAATTTTCTTTTCGGCCGTGCTGCGCAGCATGAGAGATCTTAGCTCCCCGACCAGGGATCAAACCCATGCCCCCTGCGTGGAAGCGCAGAGTCCTAACCACTGCACCGCCAGGCAAGTCCCTACATAATTATTAAAGAGAATGATATGGCATACTGGTTCTGAACGTGGGCTCTGGAGCCAGAGTATCTGAAATCAAATCTTGACTTCAGCACTTCCTAGCTGTGTGACGTTGCCATCAGGTAAACGAGCCATTAACCTAACTTCCTGTGCCTCAGTTGCCTCACCTAATAAATGGGGAGGATCATAATTATACCTACCTCGTAGAATTATTATGAAGATTAAATGTATTAATACATATAAAGCAGTTAGAACAATGCTTAGCACATGGTAATTTCCCAAAAAGCATTGCTACCCAGTGTTGCCAGTTAGTTTTTCCAGGCAGAAATTGACTTATAAATTCCCCCAATTTTTTTTTTTTTTTTTTGCTGTACGCGGGCCTCTCACTGTTGTGGCCTCTCCCGTTGCAGAGCACAGGCTCCGGACGCACAGGCTCAGCAGCCATGGCTCACGGGCCCAGCCGCTCCGCGGCATGTGGGATCTTCCCGGACCGGGGCACAAACCCGCATCCCCTGCATTGGCAGGTGGACTCTCTACCACTGCGCGACCAGGGAAGCCAAATTCCCCCAATTTTGTGTCCTAATTTAGATACTCATGTAATCCATTATGTGTACGTATAATGTTTTTAAAGCTTCCTGCCATTGAAAAATGTGTATATAACATCTGGACATCAAAAAAAATGAGGTGACTTTGTTAAACGCTTGGAATTGTAAAGAACTGTGACCTACTTACTTCTGGTCTGTCATACCTGAAGTTTAGAACATAAGAAACACCACACTGAGCTGCACCCCCAGCTTTGGCTGCTCATCGTTCTCTCTTTGACAGTGGTACCCAGGAGAAGGCTCCAGGGATAATACGGCTGCCCTCCAATATAACCAAACGAAAGCATTCAGGACTGTACACCAACAACCTTGTATACCTTCCCTGGGACCCATCAAGAATCTGTCATTCCTGGGACTTCCCTGGTGGCACAGTGGTTAAGAATCCTCCTGCCAATGCAGGGGACACGGGTTTGATCCGTGGTCCAGAAAGATCCCGCATGCCGCGGAGCAACTGAGCCCATGCGCCACAACTACTGAACCTGCATGCCACAACTACTGAAAGCCCGTGTGCCTAGAGCCCGTGCTCCACAACAAGACAAGCCACCGCTGTGAGAAGCCCGCGCACCGCAACCAAGAGTAGCCCCCGCTCGCCGCAACTAGAGAAAGCCCATGTGCAGCAACGAAGACCCAACGCAGCCAGAACTAAAATAAATAAATAAATTAATTAAATTTAAAAAAAAAGAATCCCCGTCATTCCTTAATTTATGCCAATCCTTCTTAAATCATGTGCCATTTTTAATCTATTCCACTCTAGGAGGATGGCAAGCTAAATACATGTCTACTTTCTTTTTATATTCATCCTGAAAACTACACTTTTAATCCTCACTAAAAGATTTTGTTCTAGAATTCCACACATAAGTAAATAAATGTTAGAGTGATAAGAAGTGTCATATACCCAGCATATGAGTTGAAAGCCATTCTGGATATTTTGAACTTAATTTCTAGAGAACTTTATTAATATGATAAAACCTGTAGGGTGTTTTGTTTTTGTTTTCATTTTTCTGAAAACCCAGTTATGCTCATGATTCTCCTTATTCAGATCAATGAATTGTTCACCTGGCCAATGAAGATGCGAAGACAATTGCAGTTCATTATAAGAAAAGCAATGGATCTTTCCTGAGCATAGTTTTTTATTTTATTTGCTATCAATTGTCTATTTGTACATCAGTATACGATGTTAGTTTTATGTTTCTGCCCTTGAGAGATGTTATATAATTAAGCATATAAAATGACTTATTTTTACTTCCTTAAGGTGTATGATAATTAGATCCATAAACTTTAATTTTAAAGACTTAGTTTCATTTAACATGGGTTCAAGTATTCCTGTAAGTAAATCATGTTGGGAGTCATTAAGTGTTCAATACCTAGAGCTGTACTTTATACAGCAATGGAGGAGAGTTGGTAATACATGTCCCTTAAATTTAAAGGTGTGCTTTTCTTTTATATTTGCAATATTCCTTATTATATAAAATAAAATAAGCAACCCATCCTCCACATTTTTTTCTTTAAACACACAAATCAAATAAATAGAGCTTTAATAAATACTATTTATGAAGAGCATTGTCAGGCCCTGAAATTTTTTTTTCAAAATCTTGTCCTGAAGTTAACATGACAAAAGTTATGACCCTGAAATTATACCCCTAGGAATTTACCCAAGATAAATAAAAATATATTTCCACACAAACACTTGCATGTGAATATTCATGGCAGCATTATTTTTATTAAACAGAAAGTGGAAACAATCCAGTCCGTCAACTAGTGAACCGTCAAACAAAATGGGCTCTATCCACACAAGAGCATGTTACTCAGCAATAAAGAGGAATGAAGTGCTGATACATGCTACAACGTGGATAAGCCTCAAAAATACTATGCTAAGTGAAAAAAGCCATGTGCAAAAGACCATATATTACCTGATTCTATTTACAAGAAATGCACAGAAAAGGGAAATCTATGAGACAGGAAGTAGATCAGTGAGTAGCTGTCTGGAGCAGAAGGTGAGAATGACAAGGGTTGAGTGCAAATGGGCACAAGGGATCTTTATAGGGCGTTGGAAATAATCTGAAAGGGAATTATAATGATGGTTGTTTAAGTCTATACATTTACTAAAAAAATCATTAAATTATGCAGTTTAAACAAGTAAATTTATGCTATATAAATTACACCTCAAGAAAGCTGTTTAAAGAATACAAGATAACATGGAACATCTGAAAATGTAAAAGGGTCTGGCTGACTTTTGTTTCCAACAACATATGCAACAGGTAGGCTTCAAAACTGCCCCCAAGGGCAGTGCATAGGTTACTTTCAGTTACACACTTGATTAAGCAAGAAAAAATGCACATGGACTTCAAGTCCGTGATGTCCCAGTACTGCTGTGTTCTCTAATACTGTGATAAGAATCACTTATAGAAGTCCAATCTCAGGAAATAGCTCTACCAGTTCTCACCTCTGAATTTATCAAACTGCCCAAATACCAACATACCAATCTCTCAAGTTAGTATAATAAACCAAGTTAGTCTGACACAGGTACAAACCAACCTTCCTTCCTTTATTCTTTTAATCTTTCCTTCCTTCCTTTCTTACTTCCTATCATTCTTCCTTTCTTCTTTAGTTCTGTGAATATTTATTGAACACTCTATAGATTTCAGACACTTTCTATACCATGCTCCTCAAAAATTTTCCAGGCTCCACCCACTGCTCAGTTCCAAAGTCACTCTTACATTTTTAGGTGTTTGTTGTGGCAACACCCCATTCCTGGTACCAAAATCGGTATTCATCACTTATCTATTACCATAAACTTAGTACCTTAAAAAACCACTTTTATTATCTCACAGTTTCCGTGGGTCAGGAGTCTGAGCACAGCTTAGCTGGGTAGTCTGCAAGGCTACAGCCAGGAGTCAGCCTGGTAGCCTCATCTGGAGTTTGCATGGAGAAGGATCCACTTCCTCGCTCACACGACTGTTAGTGGTATTCAGTACTTTGCGGGTTGCCAGACTGGGGGCCGACGGTTCTTGCCATGTGGACTTCTTACAACATAGCAGCTTGCTCCTTCAAAGTGAACAGGACGGAGAGTGAGTCTCCTCACAAGAGAGGCATCACAATTTTGAGTTGCAAACGCACATGCACATTATCACATACATTCCATCACCTTTGCCATATTCTATTGGTTAGAAACAAGTCATGGGTTGTGCCCACACTCAAAGGGGAGGAGAGTTGGTACACCTGGTGAATATCAAGAGTTGGAAATCATGGGATGACCCTAGAATGTGTCCTCCATATATGAGAACAAGGCTATCCTATGAACAGATGAAACTTTAACCAGAATCTACTCTCTGTTTTTTCTCAACCCTCAATCCTAGGGTAGTTTAGCATGTTACTTAAAGTTTCTCAAATCAGTTTCCATTTTTGTGAGGTAACTCTTCCTTCCATTTTCACCTCACAGATGCCTCAAGGAGGGTGATAAGAGGAGTAGAAAATGCAATAAATTTTGGAGATTCAGAATGACCAAAAAATCACAGACTATAATTCAGGGATTTGAGCCCAATAAAAATGGGGAAGAAATTCACCAGGATGAAGCAGGTATAAAAAAAAAAATGGGTTCATGACATGTATAGGCAAAAGTGCCCTATTGGTTTTCCTTATTGTTAAAATGAATTCAACTGAAGAGAAAATTCTTAAGATTGGCAATAAGGATAAATATATTTAATTATCTTAGAAATTTGTTTTTTAAAAAAGGCTTAGAATTAGTCAAATTATAAACAATAAAATAGATGCTATGATAATGATGCCTATATACTTATACGTTCAGGATTTTATTATTCATATCTTTTTATACTGCCCGAGGAAAAATGTTTTAATTAAACAATTTCCTACAACAATTGGGATAATGCAGCAACATCAAGTATGATTTAAATCTACATACCACTGCATTAAATAGAGATGACTTTAGCATGATATTTTGCTGTTAACTATTAAGTTAAATTGCTTCTTAGTGTCCTTTCTAATGTCAAAAATATTAAATACCATGGGATAAATTTGCTTGAGTTTGGTTTTAAAACTTATTTGCCAAACTTAAATAGTAACGGTGTCCCATGCACCATTCTAATTGCTCTACATGTATCAGCTCATTTAATTCTCACAAGAACTAGAAAAGGGACATGCTATTTAATTGCCATTTTTCAGATGAGGTTACCACACACTGAGAGATTAAGGAACTTGATCAGTTTCACACAGCTGGTAAGTGATGGAGCTTGGATCCAAACCCAGGCATTCATCTCAAAGTCCATGCTCTTATCCGTGACACAGCTGTCTCTTAATGGAGGTATGTAAGGATATATTAATATTTGACTTACATTAGGAAGATTAAAAGTCTAAATATTCAAATAGTTTTATATATCACATCAGTTTTTAATGAATGGGTGGACCAGGGAACAACTGCAGTAATTTACTTAAATAAGCCAGAAAAACACTATAAAGTATTAGGTACTTAAGTTGCAGACATTGAGAAAAGGTTGCTTAAATTGAGAATCATAAATGACAGTCCCAGAGGAGACTTTATGAAGGAAAAATAATAGCTAAGATGACTTTGTTCTTGGGAAGAGGAGAGACTCCTCCCACACAAAGGAAAGGTAATTATCTGTTAAAAAATTTTAATACTAGGACTTGACTTAAGGAGGCTCAAAGAAATAGACAACTGAAGCATTACTTTTAAAAAATGGACATTTTAAATTACCTCTCTTAAAATGGGGTTGTATTGGGACTCCCCTGGTGGCATAGTGGTTAAGAATCCGCCTGCCAGTGCAGGGGACACGGGTTCAATCCCTGATCCGGGAAGGTCCCACACGCCGCAGAGCAACTAAGCCCATGCGCCACAACTACTGAGCCTGCGCTCTAGAGCCCATGAGCCACAACTACTGAAGCCTGCGTGCTCTAGGACCCGTGCTCCAGAGCCCATGCTCCACAGCAAGAGAAGCCACCGCAATGGGAAGCCCACGCACCATAACGAAGAGTAGCCCGGCTCGCCACAACTAGAGAAAGCCTGCACGCACCAATGAAGACCCAATGCAGCCAAAAATAAATAAAATAAATAAATAAATTTATTTAAAATAAACAAAAAATGGGTTAGTATTATTTGAATTTAACTAAGAGTAAAATAAAAATTTTCTTTAATCTTGTTATGTTCTCCCCATTTCCATCAATAACTTCAGAAAAAAATTACATGGAAGCAATGCCAATGACAGCTTCTATAACCTATAAAAATATCACAGGTCACTTTACCTCGTGCTGTTGTGGATATGCTCCATATTCTGCTACAACACGTTACTCTCCTTGTGCCTCAATTTCTCAGTCTTCTTATATCCATGAGATTGTTTCAAAAACCTACAACATGTTCAGTGTGAACTTTAAACACCTGGAGAGAAAGCCACGTGCTATGTGTAAGGAATTCGACCCATCTGCACACATAACCCCCCACATATAAAAAAGGAAAAGAAGAAAGAGAGAAAGAAAACCAAGGAAAGGAAACCAAGAAAGCAACCCAGCAGCAGTTTCTTTCTCTGTAAGGACACAAGTTGTCAACTTGACAATGTAGTCAGTTATCACTTCAGAGATATTGAGAGTAACTTCAGGAATATTTTTGTGAGGCAACTTATAACTGCCCCAAATGGCAAAACAAGAAAGCCCAACAAGGATGAAAGTCATTTAAATCAAATGTCCCTGGTTGGGAGGAGGGACAAATTGGGAGTTTGGGACTGACATACACACACTACTATACTTAAAATGGATAACCAACGAGGACCTACTGCAGAGCACAGGGAACTCTGCTCAGTATTCTGTAACAAGCTAAATGGGAAAAGATACATGTATATGTATAACTGAGTCACTTTGCCCAGACGCCTGAAACTAACACAACATTGTTAATCAACTCTACTCCAATATAAAATAAAAATTAAAAATAAATAAGTGTCCCTAAATCTTCTAGCCTCCTTCACAGAATCTGCTTTAGGTTCCTTTAGGTTCAATCCCTATTTCAGGGGATTGAAAATGGTGAAATCCCCATTTCACCCACTACGGTAAGTCCAGTGTCCTACTGTTGCTGGCGATTCTCAGGGCAGAGCAGAATGGAAGCTGGAGGAGAAGCAAAATCTCTCCCACCTCCCCCTTTAAACTACAGCTGCTGCATACTTGGGATGCTACTCACCCTCTAACCTTCTGTGGTTGCTACCTCCCCTTTCCTCACTATTTTACCCCACCTGAGACATCACCCCTTCCCTCATTACCCATGTTAGAACCAACCCAAGGAAATTACATGTAAAATTTTACCTGAAGACTTACTGATAAAAAATAATAATTAGAACAGGGAACAACTTCAAATTTTATGTCAGACTTTACTGTTCCAAACAATTCACCTCCAGTCCCGACCACAGAAATCTCTTCATAACAAATCCATCCTCACTTAGACTTTGCTTCCATTCTGCTAAGACCCTCCTCTCATGAGAACTTTATTCTCTTTTTTCCAGTTCCAGTGACAACCAACCAAAGAGCACACATTTTTAAAATGTGGTTGTCTCTAAGTCGTCAAAGGTCAAATTCTTAGTCAGGCCTCCAACCCCCATCAATTTTTGCAAATAGAGTATTTGGAGAGTACAAAGTAGTGGGCTCACGCTCACATGAAAATGCATTTCCTTTCCTCTTCAAAACAAATGCAGGCTATGCGGATTTTTTTCTTTATGTTAGGATGTAGGTGTTTGTGAATCTTGGAGCAACTCTCCAGACATGCACATGTGCGCACATGCACACACATACATACGCACACAATATCCTACAGTGGGAAAAACCTTCCTTCTGGAGAAATAAGCACAGGATTTGGCAAAAGGTAGATCTGGGTTCAAATCCTGACTTTGTCACTTAATACCTTATATGGCCTTGTTCAAACTCCGAATATCACTGAATCTCTGGTCGAATAACAGCTCCCTCACACTGTTGTTCTGAAGATTATAGTAGACAATGTATGACAGGTGACTCACCTAAGAAATTTGAGCAATAAATATTAGTTGTCCCTCCTTTCCGCCTGGAGGAAAATGGGGAGCCCACAGATGTCTGTGATTCCTTCCCTAATCTTTCTTCCGTGACTACAGTGACATATAACCTGATGATATCTAAGGAAGCAGCTTTAGCTTTTAGGAGAAAAAGTATTAAATGTGTGGCACATTTGTATTATTTTCAAGGTGATCTTCCTTCTATATTTTTTTTTCCAAAAAGTTTCTTTCATCAATCTTGTTGCAAAATAGTATCAGAAATTTCTTAGTAATTCTAAACCTTGCTTTGGAAACTGTTCTGCCTCATTTCACAGGCTAGATATCAATTTTCAAAAACCCTGAAATTCATAAATGTTTGCAAATATGAATCCAAAATTTTTTGTAACGTATGATCATCAGACTAGGACCTATTTGTGTTATTCATTTTTGCCAAACTACTAACTCTCACATTCCAAATATCAGTTACAGCGTTCTTCTGAAACACCTACAGAAAGGGTACTGACACCTCGTGGCCTCTGTTGGCTTGGTTCTGCGCTGTGCTTTGCCAAGAGAAGCTGCTCTAGAGGCTGCTTTCATGGACATTTTAAAGCGTTCACACTTTGTCTTAGCCAAAAATTATGATCTAAATGTGCCAACTGGAATGGTCCAAAGATTCCAGAAAATTCAGTAAATAAAATACAAACCCAAAAGGGTTCACAGATGTTTAATATCCAATATGAAATAATTATAGCTGATACTAATACTTTTAGTTAAACAAAGAATTCTATTTAAAACTTCAATAGAGCACTGGTTATATAAATTATAATACATGCAAATAAAATAATATTTTGCAGCAATTTAAAAAAGAGAAATGTAAAAGCTAACAAAGAAATACCTTCAAGATATGCTTATGAAAAAAGAAAGGTCAAAACAGTGGGTATAATACTCTTCTGTAAATTTTCCAAAAGTTAGATAGATATATAAATGCAAAGGGAGAATTTTATATTGTTTGAAATTTAACCTTGTGCCAATATTTTTAAAGAAAATAAAAATTTGTCAGAACTGAACCATTAGAGTTACAAATATTGTAACACCATAAATCGAATGGGATTTCTCATACTGACAACTAAGAGTAATGAGGAATCGGATACTTTGTGAAAATTATTGATTCAGTAATTCTCAAAAAGAGTTTTTATAGTTAACATAAGGAAGAGTTGCCAAAAAAAGAAAGAAACATCAAGAGTTTAGATTTAAATTATATAATTCTCATAATTATCACCAATCAAACTACACAGGAACAAACTAAAATTTTTCTTATTTAAATATTTAATATTTTCCAGAAAGAAAAGCTTCAATATTTTCATTGATTTTACAATGTAAACAAAATTTTCTTGACACTTCAAAACAAAAGTTTAAAGTGTTCTACCTTCTCTTCTGCTAAGGAGAAAGAACCCTTCCCGTATCACTAGAAATCATGAACAACGACCAATAAAAAACTTCCAGATCTCTACAAAAGAGCTGCTGATAATGAACATGGAACAATTATAAATCAAGATAACTTGATAGGTGATTACAGAAAGCTTTAAGATTTCCATGTTTATTGTAATCATCCCCTTTTGATCATACCCTTTATTTATTTATTTACTCATGTTCAACAAAAAGTAAACTAGAGTACCTGACCTCTGGTGAGACAGAAAATAAACATCTATCTAAACTAAAGCCAGGGACTGAGAAATGAAGTCAAAAAATTAAAAAGGGTGCAATACATACAAATATCAAATCATTGTGTTCTACACTTGAAACTAATATGTTGCATGTCAATTGTATCTCAATGAAAAATACCAAAAAATGGAAAAGAGTAAGGGAATTGCTTCTACTTCTAGTAAGAGGGGACCAGATTTACCCTTCAATCTCCAACTTGAAATAACAACAACAACAACAAAAGACAAAATACACAGAACAATGGTTTTCAAGCTACTAGACATCAGGCAATGACAGACAGTGATCTTAGAGAGATAGGAAGCAAACCAGTTAATCCATCTGATTGTCCCAGATATATTGCCCTGTGGGAACTTCCAGGCCACAGAACAGAGAGGAGGAACACAAGCAGAGCCTGGTTGACAACCTGTGTAGAGATGGAGCTGAGGATCTAAGGATATGAAGATGGCTCGAGTTTGCAGGAAAGAGTACTGGAGAACAAAATGCTGAACAGAGGGAGAGAGCCAGGAGGTCTGCAGAGGGTGCTCCCTGAGTACTGATCAGCATACCTGGAAGGAAACTGCTGAGTCCAGAGAAAAGAGCCAACCAAATGGATTAGAGAAAATAGGGCCCACATGCATGACAGTGCCGGCACTAGTGCTTGCGCCCACCAGCCACACTTGAAAACCTCTTAATTCATGGAGCACTGGGGAGAGTTCACAGAAGGATTCTGCCTCATTGGTGAGAAATAAATAGCCCTAGATTAAATGCTATGCTGGTCCTGCATTACAAATCTTCAAAGCAAGTTACAAAAAGATCAGACTCTTTCCAAGTAATTTAACTCCATGCCACAACAAAGGTCAAGAATACTGACAAGAATATAAAAATGTTCAGTACCCAACAATATAAAATTACAATGTCTAACATCCAATCAAAGACTACTAGTTATGCAAAGAATCAGGAAAATATGAATCATGATGATAAGAAAATCTCTCAAAGTCAACCCAGAACTGTCCCAGATGTTAGAATTAGCAGACAAGAATATTAAAATTGGTACTGTAACTATATTTCATACATATCAAAAGTAGAGACAAAGAGGATATAAAAATAACCCAAATCAAACTTCTAAATGAAAAATAGTGTCTAAGATGAAATAAACACTAGATGGGATTCATAGCATATTAGACATTGCAGAAGAAAAAATTAGTGAACTTAAATATATCACAGTAGAAACTATCCAAAATGGAAAATACAGAGAAGAAAATAATTTTTTAAAAAAGTTGCAAGACAACTTAAGTGGCCTAATATGCATATGACTGAATTGTCTAAAGGTGTGAAGAGAATGCACAGGACACAAAAAATAATGACTGAAAATTTTTTCAAGTTAATGAAAATCATAATCCTACAAATTCAAGAGCCTCAATGAACTATAAGTGCAAGAAACATGAAGAAAACACACAAAAGCACATTGTAATCAAATTCCTCAAAACCAGTGATAAAGAAAAAAATCTTAAAGCAGCAGGAAGAACACATTATATTACTAGGAACAATAATAATGCTGATAGCAGATCTCCTTTAGTAAACAATGCAAGTGAGCATACAATGGAGTAACCAGTAATGAAAGACAAAAATCAGATTGTCAACTTAGAAATCTATACCCAGAAAAGACACATTTTAATAACGATGACAAAATAAAGACATTTACAGACATACAAAAGCAGAAAGAATGCATCACCAGGAGATCCACAGTGTAAGATGTGTTAAAGGAAGTCCTTCAGGAAGAAGGAAGATAATGCCTGATGGAAATGAGAGTCTACACAAAGGAAGGAATACTGGAAATGGTAACATATAGTGTGTGAGACATTCTTCTTATTCTTTACCTCTCTTTAAAAGATAAATATATTTAAACCAAAATAATAACAATGTATTATGGTATTTATAACCCATGTATAATAAAATGCATGACATTAATAATATAAAGAATGGAAGACATGGAAGTAATACTATTATACAATACATGAAATGGTATAATATCACTTAGACTGTGATAACTTAAAAATGCATAAAATATACCCTAAAGTAGCCATTAAAAAATAAAACATGAGTTATAGCCAATAAGCTAAGAATACAAAATGACATCATAAGAACTGTTCAATAAATCCAAGAAAAAGGCAGAAGATGTACAAAAGGGGAATAAAGAACAGACAGAACCAGAAAACAAATGTAAAAAGACTAATACCTAACAATATCAATAATCACATTAAATGTAAGGTCTCTAAACATCCCAATTAAAAGGTAGAGGCTGTCAAATTGGATTAAAAATGATGACCCAGCTATATTCTACCCACAAGAAACATACTTTAAATATACAGACACAAGCAGATTAAAAGTAAAAGGATGGTAATAAAAAAATACTGGAGTGTCTATATGAAAATAAGACAAAGTATATTTTAGAGAAAAGAATATTACTGAGGATAAAGAGGTCATTTCATGACGTTAAAGAGTTCAATATTGCAGGAAGTCATAATAATCCTAAAAGTTTTTGCACGTTGTAACAGCTTATAAATACATGAGGAAAAACTGATAGAACTGTAAAGAGAAATAAATTCACAATTATAGTTGGATACCATTCTCTTTTAAATTGATAGAAAAACAGCCAAACAAAAAAGACTTCAACAACATTATCAATCAACTTGACCTAACTGAAATTGACAAAACACTCCACTCAACAGAGGTGGAATATACATTTTTCTCAAGTGCACATGGAATATTTTAACAAAATAAACAAGTCTGGGTGATAAAACAAATCCCAGTAAATTTGAAAAGATTCAAATTATACAATGTTCTCTGACAAAAATAGAATTAAATTAAAAATAAATAATGGAAAGATGTTTGGGAAATTCTCAAATATCTGGAGAATAAATAACATACTTCTAAATAACCCATGACTTAAAGAAGAATTTTTTCATTAGAAAATGTTTTAACTGAATAAAAATCAAACACAACATATCAAAATTTGTGGGATGCCACTAAAGCAATAATTAGGGGGGAAATTATAGCTTTATAGCTCTAAGTACCTATATTAGAAAAGAAGAAAGGGCCCAAATCAATCTCAGTTCCCACCTTCAGAAACTGGAAAAAGAGAAGGAATTTAAATGAAAAACAAATAGAGGAGAAAAAATAATACAAATAAGAGCAGAAATCAGTGAAATAAAAAACATAAAAGTAATAAAGAAAATCGATAAAACTAAAAGACAATCCTTGAAGAAAATCAATAGAATTGATAAAACAAGAAGAAAATATTAAGTGCCAATATCAGAGATGAGAGATGTGATCTTACTAGAGATTCTCCATGTAGTAAAAGAAGACTAAGGGAATATTATGGGTAACTATATGCCAAGAAATCTGACATTGTGATGAAACGGACAAATTCCATGAGAGGCACCAAATACAAAACTCACTCAAGAAAAATAAATAACCGGAATAGCCCTAAATTGATGTGAAGACTCAATTACGTGAAGATATCCTCCCCAAACTGATCTATACATTCACTGTACTCCTAAGAAACAATTCAAGTTTTTTCTAAGAAATTGACAAACTGTCTCTAAAACGCATATAGAAATACAAAGAACCTAGAATATCCAAAACAACTTTGAAACTGAAGAACAAAGTTGACATAGTAACCCTACCTGATTTTGATTTCAAAACATATTAAAATGCTACAATCAGGGCTGGTTTCACATAGTTGCACAAGGCCCCACTTTTAGGAAAGCTCTGTGCTTGCTGTAATGCTCTGCTGTCACTGCCTTGAAGTTTTAAATTTTGAACAAAAGGACCCATATTTTCATTTTATACTCGACCCCACAAATTGTGTAGCTAGTCCTGGCTACAGGAATCAAGACTGTGGTATTGGTGTAACATAGAGAAATAGGTCATTAGATCAGTATAGAGTCCAGAAATAAATCCACAAACACAACTGATTTTTAACAAAGGTGCAAAAGCAATGTAGCAGGGAAAGGATAGTCTTTTTACCAAAGGATGCTATAAAAACTGAATATTCATGTGCAAAAAAATACTTTGATCTAACTTCACACCATATACAAAATTGACACAAATAATCATAGGCCTAATGTAAAACCTAAAACTATAAAACTTCTAGAAGAAAACTTTGGAGAAAATCTGCATGACCTTAAGTCAGGCAAAGATTTCTTAGCAACAACACAAAAAGTATGATCCATAAAAGAAAAAGAATTGATAAAGAAGACCATCTAAACTAAAAACTTCTGCTCATTGAAAACAAAATGAATAAGACAAGCCACAGACTGGAAGAAAATATTTACAAAACATAAATCTCATAAAGGATTTGTATCTTTATATATAAAGAACTCCCCAAGCTCAATGATAAGAAAACACAAGCCAATTAAAAACTGACAAAATATTTGAATGAAAGCTTTTCAAAAGAAGAGTTTTGGAGGTTTAGTAAAATCATAAAGATACTCAGTATCATTACTCATTAAATGTAAATTAAAACCACTACAAATGACTAAAATTAAAAAGACCAACTATACCAAGTGTTAGTGAAGTGTGGAAGATTTGGAACTTTCATAACCTATTGGTAGTAATGTAAGGTGGTAAAACCAGTTTGGAAGATACTGCAGCAGTTTCTAAAAAAGTTACATATTCTATACGTAATATATATATGTCATATATATATACTATATATATATATTTTTTCATTCTAGCCATTCCATTCCCAGTATTTACCCAAGAGAAAAGGAAAAGCATATGTCCGTACAAAGACTTGCACAAGAATCTTTGTTGCAGCTTTACTCATAACATCCCCAAACTGAAAGGAACCCAAATGTTCATCAAGTTGTGAATATAAACCAAACTGAGATATAACCATATAATAGAATATCACTCTGTAATAAGAAGGAATAAACTACTAATACATGTGACATGGAGGAATCTCAAAAGAATTATGAGAAGTAAAAAATGTTAGCCACAAAAGACTAATACAAAATTCTAGAAAAGGCAAAAGTAGAGTCATAGAAGACAGATCAGTGATTGCCAGGGTCCAGGATGTGATGTGATTGGAACATATGTATATGTATAACTGATTCACTTTGTTATAAAGCAGAAACTAACACACCATTGTAAAGCAATTATACTCCAATAAAGATGTTAAAAAAAAAAGGGGCATGAAAGAACTTTTTTGGGGGGTGATAAAAATGTTCTACAGAGAATATAGCCAATATAATAACCATAAATGGAGTATAACCTTTAAAAAATTGTGTGAATCACTATGTTGTACATCTGAAACTCATATAATATTATAAATCAACTGTACATCAATTTTTAAAAAAGCAGACAGGAGAGAAAAAAAGGCCAAAAAAATGTTCTACATTATGATTTTGGTGGTGGTTATATGATTATATATATTTCATCAAATTGTACATTTCAAATTGGCTGGTTTCATTTTAAGTTAATTATATCTCAATGAGGCTGATAATTCTTAAAAATTGCTCATTAGACGCTTCCCCAAAGAGATGATGCTATACGTTCACTAGAAAAATACAAATACATTTCTCTTTAACTGTGTACCTGAAAAGGTGTCTTCACAGACTTACCTGATATATGGTTGGAAGAGTAAACACACCAGGCAAGAGGTAACACACCAGCTCCAGAATTTCACTTGGCAGTCTCACCTGGTTTTCTGATTGCAATTTTAAACTGTGTTACACACAGAAAAACAGTATCAGTACTCTTTAATTACTATCCTTCCACAAAGAGTTCCTGGTTTTAGGCATGTAGAAAATATCTCTGCAAATCTTTATTAATGACAAGGCTGCTGTCCTCGCTTGAAAGAGTCCTTTAGATCCAGGGGATGGTCTGTTACCTTAGAATCTGGCCATTTAGGACCTTCTCAGAGAAAGAAGTTCTGTTAATGAACGTTGTGTAACTATAATTTCAAACCTGTAAATCTAGGAAGTGGGGGGGATCATGTTCCTTAATGTTATCTTATAGCACCTCCTGGTGTTTAGATAACTGAAGGCTTAAATCTTGGATGGCCAGTCTATTTTTCCCTAAAACAAGAGAAATTAGAATGATTCTTAATGGTGAACACTGAGACTATAAATAGATTGATTCATTTATACATTATTTACAAAGAAATGAATTGAGGGATTCTTAGTTTGGAACTGCCACTTGTTTTTCAAAATAAATAAAAATAATGGCTACTTACGGGATAGTCCAAACTTAAAAAAAAAATAGCAGGAGATTCATCGGAATTTTTTTTTTTTAAGAGTTTCTTTTTAGCCATCCATCCATCCCTAACCCCATGTAGAATGCTCTTCATTTGAAGAAGTTCTGCAGCAGCTGGACCCTTTGTCTTAGGTTCTGAGCAGCTTTTAGGCACGGAGAAGGGTCAGGACAAGTCTCATCAGTAGGTAGGTTAGAACTTGTTGAGGTTGAAGAAAAATGCTTTGCAAGGAAAAGAGCATAGCAAATTCAGCCAAGCTTACTTAATGATGAGAAGCTAAACTCAATGTCTCTTCCCTCATGCCTGCACAATGACCATTCCATTTTCCCTGGACTTCTGTTAAGGTAATCAGCCAAAGTAGGAGATGGAAAAAACCACACTCGGCACATTTTCCTGCAACTTAGTGATTCTGAAATAATTTGGAGGAATGGGGAGGTTGGAGAAATGAAAGCTAAAATGTCCCAAGATTAACTGTGGATATCATTTAAGCATACTACCCTCACTCCAATTCCATAGGTAATCAAGAGAGTCACCTAGAGTTCATGTCCCCCATATGGATATTGAACAAGCCAGATCAAAGGGGGAAGGGAAGCATTTATCATTAAGGTAAACAAAAAGACACAACAATGTAGCTAATTTCTCACTAACATCATCCATCTGTAACTATTGGGTAGCAAGTCTTGGTATAAATGCAATGATAAGCTTGAAATTTGAAAATTAATAAATTGGTTGGTTAATTGATCCTTTACTTAAGTCTTTTATTCTTCAGTTTCTGCTGTTTGTATATTAAAATACTTTTTTACTCTACTGGAGAAAATCAGCAGGTGCTTTTTAATTATTCAAACTCCTCTGGAAACCAAATTACTTAATGTAATTACATCTGGGATAAAAAAATTATTAATAAAAGCCATTAACAGTTCTTAGGGAACTTGACATATATACTTACCATTTTGGAAAGAGACAGAATTGACTTTTCTTTTTTATTTATTTTAATTTTGTTTCTCATAAGAATTACATGGCAACAATCAGGAAAAGATGGTAATATTTATCTTAGTGATAAAATGCACTGTGTTAAACTGTGTAAATTTTATCCATGAAAATCCATGTTGTTTTGCTGTATTTTCACCCACTTGCATAGATAACGAGGGTTCCCCGTGTCATCTCTGGTACAATGAATAATGTTTTTACTGGAGTAAAAGAACATCTTAGACCTGAAACAAAACAAATGTGGATACCAAACATAGACAACCAAGCAGGGCATGAACGAATGTACAACTACACTATGAAAGAAAGAAAAGTCAACGACAAACAAAATAATTTGCATGTTTTTAAACAACTTTATTTTCTTTTAAAAAGCCAGAATCTTATGAAACTACTTTTCCAATTATCCCCTGATTCTGAATAAATGGGGAGGTGTTTTGGATGGAAAATTTAAGTGCAGCTGTTTTGATATGAAAACCTCCACAATTTCATCCTTGAGCCAACCAATAACGTACCCGTCAACCTTTAACAACTTCAGAAAAACCCTCGAGGTAGCATTTCTGCCCACCTCAATATGTAAAGGCTGCACTTGGCTGGGATTTGACTCTGGGGAAATTATTCTGAAAGGAGCAAGTTAGGAAGGTATAAGCACACAGACTTGTAACACAACAGAAACATTTGCTTTTCTGGTGCAATGAAAGAACAACTGCACATTTCTCATGGCCCTCAATTATGATCTATACGTACCAACAACACATACAAATTCTGCTTTTTATATTAGTGTTCCCACAACTGGCAACAAAACCTTGTGTCGAGCAGCTAAAACAAGGCAGAAAGTCAAGCTCTCATGATCCCAACAGCTCACACAGAGGTGACTATGAAGATACACTGTCCTTCCAAACACATGCCTGTTTGAAAACAATTTGTTTTTAGTCTGAAGCTTCTAGGGCTTATCATAAATTGAGCCATTCTTTTAAAAGTTAACCCCTTTTCTTCTCATTGAGAATTGTTGTTTCTAATTAAACAATTCAGCTGATTTGCTATCCTCTTTATGTCTCATTTAAGATTGAAATTTGCTCATCTCCATCACTGCTTTTACAAAGCACTGGTATTTTATTCTCTGCCAGTTTCTCCCCATAATTATATTTATTTCTCTGTCTGTTTTGATGTTGGCCAATTAGAGGCTCTTTCGGCTCCCTCTAAGTTATCTTTATGAAATGATATACACGATTCTCATCATACTTCACTTAGGGTATGAGAGAATGTTCTGGTTACATTGCTTAAAAGTCTCAGGCACAGACATCAGACACTGGTCCTCAAGCTAATGCCAGCACGTGACAAAACTGACACTGCTCTTTTGCAAAATGAAAAAAAACAAACGAAAACCAAAACCAAGATAGGAAAACACAGGTTTTTATAATGCTGTTCCATTTGAGGGACTGTCCTTGATTCTGAAAGCATGTCTTTCCATTTTTTCTTATGGTTAAAATTCTCTTTCTTTTTTGAAATGAAGGCGATTGCAAATGGTAATTGCTTTTAAGGTCCTACTTGGCACAATAAAAATGCTACATAAATTTCCAGATTCTGTGAACTTCTGCCGGTATATGAAATTTAAAAATCTGAACTAATCTAAGACAAGCAGTCCCTTGACTCACTGGAACGGCAGTATTAAGTAAAAACTAAGAAATGGTGTGAGGTGTTTGCTATGGCCAAGTAGGGAATGTTTCCCATTAGCCTTTAGATAGGAATGGCTTGAATTGACAGCACTCAGTTCAATATTATATGCTAGTTTTCCTATCTTAAAACTTAGTCAAGTAACTCAAAATAATCACCCATTATTTTTGTCTCCAAAATCTTGCGTTTACTATAACTTTGCTCATCAAATTTTGATAATAAATAACAAATATTGCAAAGATAAATTTCATCTTGAGTACACCCAAACCAATCTGTGGAGTTAGGAGAAATGAGTTCACTGGGCCTGGCCAAGCTTGGTTCAGGCAGAGAGGCCTCAATTTCCTCAGGGAATCACTGGTCCTCATCACAGTCCTCCACTTATTACTGGGTGACACTGGCATCTCACTACTGTCCTACACCTTGGATTCCACTTCCTTTAGATGGAGGCTACAAGAATAATCCTGACCCACCTAAGAGGCTGCAAACTGAGCTTTACCTTATAAAATTGAAGCAATTGTTTTGGTAGTATTTTAATTCTAAGTTTTAGGTCAACATGTGTCATTTAAAGCCTAAAAAGGTAAACAGCTACTCTGGGGATGACTTTCCCAGGTGGAAGCCAGCTTAGTATTTTGATGATTATTGATAGCAGGATCAGGAGGGAATATAGAAACTATTGAACGGCGACAAATAATATTGGTTTCTTCATAATCTACCCTTTAATAAAGCTGATATAATTGATGTACTTCTATATAAACCCACACTGTATCTGCGAAGCCAAAAACACAACAGGAAAAACTTACGTCATCAGTATTTTATTGCATCTGTGGGTATTTCTCTTTGTTTGCTTTTGCCTCATGAGATAGCGTTTTGCCTTTTGGATCCAAGTGTTACACATTCACTAGCTGGATTTCCTACGTTTTGCAATTCTCTGAGTAATCTCCATTAATCTAGATTCCTCAAGGGGCTCTAAGACCATTAGACCCTTTAAATGGAGAGTTGTTCTTTTATGAGCTTCACAGAGACTACACATTGAATTTCTATCCACAGACTGGAGAAAGATGTTGATTTAAATCAGGTGTAAACGTAGGTTATTTGGGTTTCTTTGATATGCTGGTGTGATGAGTAGTTTATCCCTAAAGAGCAGCATCTAGATTTATTTTTTTCTTTCCCAAACTGCCTACTTAGGAGCCACAGCCTCATTCTGTATTACTAGGAAAGGGTAGATGCATTAGAAAACATACAGCCATGGATATAGTAAGGTAGATATACCTAACATGATCTGTAACGAAATGTCCATCTTTCAAGTACTTGAATGCAAACTAGTTAAAATAGAACTTTTTTTAAGTTTTGAGTTTTTACATTCCGTACAATTACTCTAAAGATTAAAATAAGAATGCCAAAATATTCTAAAACAAGTTTCAAGAATAACTAAAGTCAGGGGCCTCCCTGGTGGCGCAATGCTTGAGAGTCTGCCTGCTGATGCAGGGGATGCGGGTTTGTGCCCCAGTCTGGGAAGATCCTACATGCCGTGGAGTGGCTGGGCAGGTGAGCCATGGCTGCTGAGCCTGCACGTCCAGAGACTGTGCTCCGCAACGGGAAAGGCCACAACAGTGAGAGGCCCGTGTACCGCAAAAAAAAAAAAAAGAATAACTAAAGTCTTAATCAGTAGGGAAGCCAAGAGGTGTCTCACAGAGGTTTTTGATACTCTCTCTCTCCCTCCCCAAATCCAAGTAAAAATCATATCTTGCTATGCAAATGCAACTTCCAAACATGTACCAGTAGGATTGCTGGATTATATGATAGTTTTATTTTTAATTTTTTTGAGAAGCCTCCATATTGTTTTACAATGTGGCTGCAACAATTTACATTCCCATCAAGAGTGTACAAGGGTTCCCTTTTCGCCACATCCTATCGACACTGTTGTCCTTTGTTTTCTTGGTAATCACCTTCCTAACAGCTGTGAGGTGATATCTCATTGTGGTTTTAATTTGCATTTCCCTGATGATTAGTGATGTTGATCAATAAATGGTATTTGGAAAACTAGATATCAACATGCAGAAGAATGAAATAGGATCTTAATCTTATACCATGCACAATAATTAACTCAAAAAGGATTAAGATGTAAAACCTTAACCTGTAAATCTCCTAGAAAAAACAAAGAGAAAAAACTTCTTAACATTGGGCTTGTCAAAGATTTCTTGATATGACACCAAAAGCAAAAACAACAGAAGCAAAAATAGAAAAATAAGATCAATCAAAGTAAAAAGCTTCTGAACAGAAAAAAAAGCAATCAACAAAGTGAAAACACAACCTAGAGAATGGGAGAAAATGTTTATAATACATATATTTGATAAAGGGTTAATATTCAAAATACATACATAAGGAACTCCTACAACTCAATAGCAAAAACGAAAAACGAAAAACAAAAGCCACAAATAATCCAATTAAAAAAGACCTGAACAGACATTTCTCCAAAGAAGACATACAAATGGCATACAACAGGTGTATGAAAAACACTCTTGTGAAGCGAAAATACAAATTGAAATGACAGAATTTCTAAAAAGTAAGGATAATAGAGAGATATATTGAAATTAATGTTTAGAGGAAAATTCACAAAACTCCATTTTTGCAAGTCAAACAAATGAAAGGATGAAAATGAATAAGTTAAATACCAGCTTAAAACCCTATAAAAAGAATAAGAAAGCACAAAGAAGGAAAAAAATAAAAAGTAGAAATTAATGAGGCAGGAAATAGAAAAATAGTATACTTAACAAAGAAAATTACTGTTGGTTTACTTTAAAGAAATTAATGAAATATGGGAGAAATCACAAATACGAAAAATAAGAAATAATAAGGGGAAACAACCATTGAAACAAAAGAATTAAAAACATCCTAAGACATTATTATGCAGACCTCTATTCAGATATCTTTGAAGACCTACATGAAATGTATAATTTCCTGGGGTAATACAGGCTAACAGTGTTTGACTCCATTATCAATAAATAATATTTTTCACAGAAGATAAAAATAAAGAAACTATGCCACTTAAAAAAAAAAACCACTTTGCCCAGATAATTTCAGAAGAAAATTCTGTCAAACTTTCAGAGTCAGTATTTCAAATGCTTTATGAATTGTTCTAAAACATTGAAGATAAAGGGATAATTTTTAATGAAGATAATTTTTAATGAAGTATTACACTGATAACTAAATCTGAATTTTTTAAGTAAAAAACAACACCTATAGAGTTATATACTTATACTGATATAAAAATACTACATAAAATGCTAGTAAACAGAATCTTATATAACAATAAGAAATAAATACAACATAACCAATAGCATTTATTCTAGAAATGCAAGGTTGGTTCAATATAAAATAATCCATTAATATCATACTCCATATTAATAAATTGAAGGAAAAATCATACGACTATTTCCGTAGATATTGAAAATTCCCTTGACAAAACTCAACAACTATTCCTGGTGCAAACACTCAAGAAAATAGGAACTGATAATTACTTTCTTAGCATAATAAAATATATATATAACATATAATATATGTTATATATAATTATATAATTATTTTATAATAAGTATATAACCATAATACTTATCATATGATAATTATATTACATATGTTATATATTTTATATACAGATAACATGTATTATAATTTATATATATATAATGTGTATATATACTTTATATATATGTCCTAAAATATATATATATATATGAAAACATCAGAATCATTTCCAGTAAAATCACAAACAAGGCAAGGAGTCCACTAACCTCATGACTATTCAGCTTTGTACTACAGGTATTAGCCAGTGCAATTAGAGAAGAGAAATCAATTAGAGGTATAAGAATTGTTTAAAGAAGGAGTAAAAATACCTCTACTTGCAGATATTATAACCTCAGAGAATGAATGATAAAAGAAACTTAACCAACAAAAGAATTCAGTAAAGTAGCAAGATATAAAAATAACATGAAGAAATCAATGGCCTTCATTTAAATAAGCAAATAAGCTAACAGTTGTAATGATAGAGAAAATCTTATCTAAATACCAACAAAGACGAATAAATATGCAGGAATAAACTTAAGTCATGGGCCAAACTTGTATGAAGGACACTTTAAAACATTATAAAAACTTCCAGGTTCAGCCCTGAAATAAAAAGAACTTGGGGGCTTCCCTGGTGGCGCAGTGGTTAAGAAACCGCCTGCCAATTCAGGGGACACAGGTTTGAGCCCTGGTCCGGGAAGATCCCACATGCCATGGAGCAACTAAGCCCATGCGCCACAACTACTGAGCCTAAGCTCTAGAGCCCGCAAGCCGCAGCTACTGAGCCCACATGCCACAACTACTGAAGCCCACGCGCCTGGAGCCCGTGCTCCGCAACAAGAGAAGCCACTGCAATGAGAAGCCCACACACAGCAACAAAGAACCAACGCAGCCAAAATTAAATAAATTTAAAAATAATAATAACTTGGAAGGTATCACTCCTATATGAACAATAAGAAAAAGTTGAACAATCTGAGAATCAATGACTTTTCTCAGACCCATAGGAAAACTGAGGTTGCAGGTAAATGAACACCTGAAAATCTGGAGAGAAGGCATGTTCAGAGTCACAGCTGAGATCTCCTCATGGCTTTGGCAGGGAGAGGGTCAAGGGTGATTACTGCAAATAATCCCAGCACCTTCTCCACAGTAAAGGCCTATATCAGAAAAGGCAATTTTGAGTCTTATCTCAGATGGGGGAAGGTCATTCCTCAAATTCTAGACACCCCCCCCAGGCTTTCTGTCTCATCTAAGAGAGAAAAAAAAAATAGTTAACAGGGGTCAGGGCTTCAAAAAATAGATTGGGAACATTGCAGACAAGGAAGGAAATAAGGAGCAGGGAGAAAAAAATTAAAAGCTACACCACTAGAAAAACAATTGTGAAGGTCACAGCCAAGAGACACAGACCCACTAAAAGACTGAGATTTAATCTTAAGATTATAGACTGTTCCCCCTCCCCCACCTTTTACCACGACCCTACCAGAGCCCCAGTATAATGATAATAGGCTACAGATGAAAGAATTGCAAGCCACAGACTTTCACTACAGAGGAATACATAGGAAGCCCAAAGTCAAGAAGGGAGACAAAAATGAGGACAATGGAGGGATCTGAAGTCTCTGGCACCATAGCTACAGCAAACATTAAACCCAGATTTACATAACTTTTCTTACTGAAAGCCCATTTATTAGTCTCTAGTACCCAACACAAGTTCAGCTCCCCACAAAATCTTATGAGGAATGCCAAAAATCAAGAAAAACAAAGGTCTAAAGAGACAAAGCAGTCATCAGAATCAGACTCAGAAGGAATTATCAGACAAGAATTTAAAATAGCTATTATTACTATGTTAAGGGCTCTAATGGAAAAAATAGACAACATACAAGAAACAAATATATAATGTAAAGAGATGGAAACTTTAAGAAAAAACACAAAAGGAGATGCTGGAAGTCAAAAAGGTAGTAAAGAATGCCTTTGGTGAGCTCATCAGTAGGCTTAACATAGCCAAGGAAAGAATGAGAATCTGTGAGCTTGAGGATATGTCAATAGAAACTTCCCAAACTGAAATACAAAGAGAAAAAAAGAATGGGAAAAAAAAAAAAAAAAACGGTACAGAATATCCAAGAACTCCAGGACAATTTCAAAAGGTGTAATATATGCATAATTCAAATAGCAATAGGACAAGAAAGAGAGAATGGAAAAGAAGAAATGTTTTATGTAATAGAGAATTTTACTAAATTAATCACAGAAAGCAAAGCACAGATCCAGGAGGGGCAGAGAACACTAACTAGGATAAATACCAAAATAAAACAAGAAAACTCCCACACCTAGGCATATCATATTCAAACTGCAGACAGCCAAAGACAAAAAGAAACTTTAAAAGAACTCAGAGGAAAAAAACACCTTCCCTATAGGGGAACACAAATAAGAATTACAACAGACTTCTCATCAGAAACCATGCAAGCAAGAAAAGAGTGGAATGAAATGCATGGATTTGAAAAAAATCCATGCAGATGAATTCCAAATAATTTATACAGACCTTCTCAAGGAGGAAAGGCATAACTTTCCACTCCTCAAATACTGGCTTTCCATGGTAACTCTTTCCAAAGAGTGTAGTATGAAAAGGAAGAGGAGGAATTTAACAGTGGAGAAACCTGACCACCACTATCTCAGCTGGGTGATCAAAGTCAACATCAATAGTGATGTCATGTGATAGCATACACCCTTGGTATATGTGATCTTCCTCCCAAAACCCATAATCCCAATCTAATCATGAGAAAAACATCACACAAACCCAACAGAGGCACATTCTACAAAACACCTGACCAATACTCCTCAAAACTGTCAAAGTTATCAAACACAAGGAAAGTCAAGAATCTGCCATACCAAGGGAGGCCTAAGGAGACATAACTACACGTAACGTATTTTCCTGAATGGGATCCAAGAACAGAAGAAAATGACGTTAGGTAAAAACTAAGGGAATCTAAGTAAATTACGGAGTTTAGTTAATAACAGTGTATAAATATTGGTTAATTATTTATAACAAATATATCATACTAATGTAAGATGTTAGTAATAGGGAAAACTGAGTATATCAGAGCCCAGTGCCATGGGGTGGAGTAGGCAACCCCTCCTAGGGTGGAAAGGCACTGTGAAAAGTTTAGTGACAAAAGACATGAATACAAAGCTGAGGGATTATAATCTCTTTTCAATATGATTTGTGCCTTAATTTACAGGGTTCCCTCCCATCTCTTATTTTGTCCTTAAAATTTACTTATGAATGCTATTTTTCCTATAAAGACTCTCAGAGTATGGATTTTGCAGACTGAATCCTCATGGAGTAGTTTAACATATCACCTAGCTGCTGGATTACCTGTAAATTCGATGCTGGATCCAGAAGCTAGATCGGATGTAGCTTCCTGCTTTTGATTTGCAGACTCTAGGAAGTGGTGTATTCTTTCAGCAGAAGACACAGTGTTCAATTGTCTCTCTTCGGGAAATGTTAGCAGCCACTGCCGCTCAATGCCTAGATCTGAAGGAGTTGCACGAAGGTGGCATTCATTGTTTTAGTTGAACTTTAAAACTTTCTAAAACCAACTGTATGGAGTTATACTTTACACACAATAAAAATCACCAGTTTTAAATTGCAGGGGGAAAAAAAACCTATCTACTAAAATAAAAATGCATGATTATAACAGTTCCCTGGATTTCTGCTATTTTATATGCATATGAAAGCATTGTATATACTCTCATTCTTTCTCCTTTATCTACAAAGAACAAAATAATGACCATAAGTTTTCAAGAAATCAACAAAACCGGGGTAAAAATGTATCTCTTTTCCTGTTCATTGACATCGCTGAGATGTAACCTTACATGAGAGTGACCTTAACCTTCAGACTGAAATATATATTTCTTGATCTATTTGACATGTACAGCTTATCATGGTTTGCAAAACCTTTTTTACATTTGTTTTCTCATTTGGTACAAACAGCTACATCGTAAGAAGGTCCAGTAGATATTATCAATGCCATGAGCTATATTTGATCTACAAAAGGAACCTGGGGAAGGAAGAAGATAGGAAATAGCCATGGAAATAAAATATACATGCATGTGTATGACAGGGAAGAGATGAAGGAGACATTCTGGCACAGTTGATAATCTCAGCTAGAAGTTATCAATATCAGTTTGGGGGGAAAGAAAGGTCCTTTTTTAGGCCTTGAAAAGAATCACATAGCCAGGGCCAATAAAAATACGTGGAAACCTCACAAACAACAAATTTTCTCCAAGAAAATCAGATGGAAAACTAGGAAAAGAAAATGATCTGAATTCATTTTCCCAGATCATACTTTTACATCTTTTCATAGATTTATCTGCATTGGCAGAGAACAGAAAGAACACAGTCTCTTGAGGAAGAAAGACCTGGCTTTAAGTCCCAATTACACCATGTGCCTATGTGACCATGGGTGATTCACAAGCCTCTGTGCTCTAATTATCTCATTTGAATAATGAGGAAATAATGTCTATTTCCTAAGACTGTAGAAGAGATGAAATGATACATAGAATACTCTGGGACAAGTATGATTTCTAATGAAAGCTCAGCACCTATAATACTGCGTGGGGTCATGAGGGTCTAATCGTTAAGGTCCTTGGGAACATTTTCTCTCAATAGTTCAGAAACTGCTCCTGTGCAGAGAAAAAACTTACAGTTTTATTCAACTTCAATAACTTCTTCAGCAAAGGCACATTGGCAAATGGGTTATGCAACCCATATATTGTTATGAAAATTGACATTGGATACAATTCAGAAAAACTTATCCAAATTAAAATAGAAAAAAATATTCATCATTTAAAAAAGAGGTTCCTCTTTTCTGTCAATGTTTTCCTTAGTTTTTGCTCCAAATGGGACTTCAATGATCATTTTGATACAAAGTTCATAATGCCTTTGATTATAGAACATTATTCATGCAAGTTACACAACAGGGATTCTTATGTGTTATATTGTTATATAATTATATATTTTCTATAAATAAATACCAATAGCAATGTCATAATTTTTACTTCGAGGACTCAAAACCCCTCCTCTCAAAAATATAAAGCAGAAAAGAAAACTGCAGAATGATATAGAAAGGATGATGCCATTTACATAAATTTTTTAAATGTTTTGAAAATACTATTTAGTGTTTTACCTTCATAGAATAAAATATAGATGACAAACATCAACCTCCTCTGACGTAGGAAGAAGCTTCCAATGTATTTGTAATAACACTGTTTCTTAACAAATATCTGAAGCATAGATGTTAAAATATTCAGATTTGATAAATCTAGGTATTAGGAACAGAGGTGTTGATTGTATTGCTACTTTTCTATATTCTGTAATGTTTTAAATTACTGTAATTAAAATGATGTATGTACATGAAATAAAAACCTTTAAAGAATAATAAAGGGTGTAATATGAAAATTTAGAGCTTTCCAATCTAGCTCTACTATTCCAGGCCCACTTACTGAAAGTATCACTTTTGATCAAGTATGTTTTAGTTCTTTTATTGTTACCTCAATAAATCTCAAACATATATCACTAGTCCTAATTTTATTAATTTTAAGCGAAATCTGTTAACATCTTTCTATAAAAGACAAAATAATTAGCTCCCTGATACTACCCTTTCTCACCCCCCCTCCTCGCCTCAAATTTGTTGGTCAACATTCAGTTACGCTGTGAAACTTTTGCAAGATATTTATCAATTTCACGGCCCAGTGTCCCTATACCTCAGCCTAGTTCTTGGCATTTTAAATCATTTTTGTACTTTTTTTTTTCAATAAAACTGCTTTGAGAGGGAAGGAACATAAGTGAACTGGAGGCTAACAGTCATCTTTTTATTATTATGATGTGTAAATTGTGGTAAAATGCACATAAAATTTACCATCTTAACTCTTTTTTTTTTTTTTAAAAAGATCTTTAAATTTATTTATTTATTTATATTTGGCTGTGTTGGGTCTTCGTTTCTGTGTGAGGGTTTTCTCTAGTTGAGGCGAGCGGGGGTCACTCTTCATCGCGGTGTGCGTGCCTCTCACTGTCGCGGCCTCTCTTGTTGCGGAGCACAGGCTACAGACGCACAGGCTCAGTAGTTGTGGCTCACGGGCCTAGTTGCTCCGCGGCATGTGGGATCTTCCCAGACCAGGGATCGAACCCGTGTCCCCTGCATTAGCAGGCAGATTCTCAATCACTGCGCCACCAGGGAAGCCCACCATCTTAACTCTTTTAAGGGTACAGTTCAGCAGTATTAAATACATTCACACTGTTGTGCAACCATCACTACCATCCATCTCCAGAACTCTTTTCATCTTGTAAAACTGAAACTCTGTAACCAAAAACAGTGACTTCCATTTTCTCTCCCACCCCCATCCCCTGGTAACCCCCATTCTACTTCCTGTCTCTATGAATTTGACTACTCTAGGGACCTCATATAAGTGGAATCACATAGTATTTGTCTTTTTGTGACTGGCTTATCTTATTACCATAATGACCTCAAAGTTCATCCATGGTGTAGCATGTGTCAGAATTTCCTTCATTTCTAAAGCTGAAAAAACATTCCATTGTACGTAAGTACCAAATTTTGTTTATCCATTCATCTGTCAGTGGACACTTGGGTTGCTTCCACCTTTTGGCTACTGTGAATAATGCAGCTATGAACGTAGGTGTGCACATATGTCTTCAAGACCCTCATTTCAATTCTTTTGGACATATGCTCAGAAATGAAATTGCTGAATCATACAGAAACTGTACTTTTAATTTCTATAGCAGCTTCACTATTTTCTACTCCTGTCAATTGTGCACGAGCATCCCGATTTCTGAACATCCTCACCAACACTAGTTATTTTCTTTTCGTTGACAGTAGCCATCTTAATGGATGCAAGGTGGTATCTCATTGTCGTCTTGATTTGCATTTCCCTAATAATGTTATCTTGAGCCTCTTTCTGTGTGCTTATTGGCCATTTGTATATATTCTTTGGAGAAACATCTATTCAAGTCCTTTAGCCATTTCTTAATCAGGTTGATTTTTTTCTTGTTGACTTGTAGGACTTCTTTATATATTCTAGATATTAACCCCTTATCAAATGTATGATTTGCAAATACTCTATCCCATTCTATGGGTTGCCTTTTCACTCTATTGTTTCTTTTGATGCACAGAAATGTTTACATGTGACTCATTGCCAAATACGTCATGAAGTTTTTCCCCTGTTTTCTTCTAAAAGTTTTATAGTTTTAGCTCTTACTTTTAGGTCTTTGATCAATTTTGAGTTATGAATTTTAAAGATTTTTTAAATTTTATTTATTTTATTTATCTATTTCTGGCTGTGTTGGGTCTTCGTGGCTGCACGCAGGCTTTCTCTAGTTACAGCGAGGGGGGCTACTCTTCACTGCAGTGTGTGGGTCTCTCATTGCGGTGGCTCCTCTTGTTGCAGAGCACAGGCTCTAGGCGCACAGGCTTCAGTAGTTGTGGCACACAGGCTCAGTAGTCGTGGCTCGCAGGCTCTAGAGCACAGGCTCAGTAGTTGCGGCACATGGGCTTAGCTGCTCTGCAGCATTTGGGATCTTCCCGGGCCAGGGCTCGAACCCGTGTCCCCTTCATCGGCAGGTGGATTCTCAACCACTGCACCACCAGGGAAGCCCCAGAGTAATGAATTTTATATATGGTTTAAGGTAAGAGTCTACTTTCACTCTTTTGTATGTGCATATCCAGTTTTACACAACAACTTTTGCTGAAAAGACTGTCCTTTTCCCACTAAATGGTCTTGGCAACATGGTTGAAATATTTGATTTCTGTATATGTAAGAAATTATTTCTGAGTTTTGTATTCTATTTCATTGGTCTATCTGTCTATTTTTAGTCCAGTTCCACACTACTTTGGTTCCTGTAGCTTTGTAATAAGTTTTGAAATCAAGAGGTGTGAGACCTCATACTTTGTTCTTTTTCAAGATTATTTTGACCATTCAGGGTCCCATATATTCCACGTGAATTTTAGGAAGGGTTTTTCTATTTCTGCAAAAACACCACTGGGGTTTTCATATGGAGTGCATTGAATCTATAGATTGCTTTGGGTAGTATCAACAGCATAAGAGTCTTTCAATCCATGGACACAGATGCCCTTCCATTTATTTGTGTCTTTAATTTTCAGCAAAACTTATAGTTTTGGGTGTATAAGTCTTTCACCTCCTTGAATAATTAGTATTTTATTCTTCGTGATGCTATTTTAAATAAAACTGTTTTCTTAATTTCCTTTTCAGATTGTTCATTGTTAATGTATAGAAACCCAACTGATCTTTGTGTATTGATTTTGTATCCTGCCATTTTGCTAAATTTGTTTTAGTTCTAACAAGGTTTTTCTGTGTGGAACTTTTAGGGTTTTCTACATATAAGATCATATTGTCTGCCAACAGAGATAATTTTACTTTTTGTTTCCAATTTAGATGTCTTTTATTTCTTTCTTTTTTTCCTGATGCTCTGGCCAGGACTTCTAGTATGATGTTGAATAGCAATGGTGACAGTGTGCATCCTTGTTTTTTCCTAATCTTACAGGAAAATACTTCAGTCTTTCACCACTGAGTATGATTTTAATTATTATGTAGAGATACTTTTCTTCTTTTCCTAGTTTTTTGAGAGTTTTTATCATAAGAAGTGTGTTGAATTTCTTCAAATGTTTTTTCTGCATCAGTTGTGATGATTATGTGGATTTTTCCTTCATTCTATTAATGTGGTGTATTACATTAATCGATTTTTGTTTGTTAAACATATGTTTCACATATCCTTGCATTCCAGAAATAAATCTCACTAGGTCATGGTGTATAATCCTTTTAATGTGCTGTTTGCTTGTATTTTGTTAAGAATTTTTGCATCAATATTCGTCAGGGTTATTGGTCTGTAGTTTTCTTTTGTTGTAAGTCTTTGTCTGGTTTTGGTATCAGGGTAATGCTGACCTTATAGAATGAGTTTGGAAGCGTTCCTTCCTCTTCAGTTTTCTGGAAGAATTTGAGGGGGATTTTTAAAAATTTAGAAAGAATTTAGAGAAATTGTTCTTTAAGTGTTCAGTAGGATTACCAATGAAGCCATACGGTTCTGGAAGGTTTTTGATTACTAATTCAATCTCCTTACTCTTTATAGATCTGTTCAAGTTTTCTATTTCTTCATGATTCAATCATGGTAGATTGTATGTTTCTAGGAATTTATCCATTTCAGCTTTTGTACTTTGCATCTCTCCCCAGTTTATGTTATTGATGTTACAAATTATACATTTACATATTGTGCAAATATTAACTTTTTTTTTTTGCCCACACCGCACAGCATGTGGGATCTTAGTTCCCTGACCAGAGATTGAATCCATGACCCCTGCAGTGGAAGCATGGAGTTTTAACCACTGGCCTGCCAGAGAAGTCCCAATATTAACTTATTTTTATAATTATTTTTATGTTTTTGTGTTTTAAATCCTATAAAGCAATAAATGTGGAGTCTGAACCAAAATGACAATAGTAAGTTTTATATTTGTCCATGTATTCACCTTTACTGGAGAACTTTATATTTCATATGGTTTTGAGTTACTCTCTAGAATCCTTTCATTTCAACTTGAAGGATTCCCTTTAGCGTTTCTAGTAGGACAAGTCTGGTGGTAATTAACTCCTTCAGCTTTTCTTCATCTGGGAATGTCTTAATTTCTCCCTCATTTTTGAAGGACAGTTTTGCCAGTTATAGAACTCTTGGTTGATGAGCTTTTTCTTTCAGCATTTTAAATATATATTCTGTGGCCTTTTTGTCTGCAGTTTCTGCTGAGAAATATGTTGATAATTCTATTGAGGATCCCTTGAATGTGATGAGATGTTTTTCTCTTACTGCTTTCAAGATTCTCTGTTTTTGACTTTCCACAGTTTAATTATATTATGTCTCAGTGTGGGTTTAGTCTACTTGGAGTTCATTGAGCTTATAGTATTGTATACCCATGTCTTTCCTCAAACTGGGGAATTTTTCAGCCACAAGTATTTCTTCAAATAAGCTTTCTGCCCCTTACTCCTTTCTTTCCCTGTTCTCCTCCTGGGATGCCTGTAGTGCATATGTTGGTCCAAATAATGGTGTCTCAGAAGTCCTTAGGCTCTGCTGACTTTTCCTCATTCTTTTCTCTTTTTGGTCCTCAGATTCGATAATTTCAAATGACATGTCTTCAAGCTCACTGATTCTTTCTTCTGCCTGTTCAAGTACAAAACCTCTAGTAAATTTTTCAATTTAATTATTGTATTTGTCAGCTCAAGAGTTTCTGTTTGGCTATTTTTTATAATTTGTACCTTTCATTTTGTTCTTATAACATTTTCCTGATTTCTTTTAGATCTGTGTTCTCCTTTCATCTTACTGAACATATTTAAGGCAGTTGTTTTAATATCTTTGTCGAATAAGCCTGAAGCCTGTGTTTCTTTAGGGTCAGTTTTTGGAGACTTGCCACTTTGAATGAGCCATGTTTCACTATTTCTTTGTATGCCTTATGACCTTTTGTTGAAAATTGGGCATTTTAAAAGACAGCCATCCCACCCAGTCTTTGGAGACTGTCTCTTTATGGGGAAAGACCTTCACTAAAAAGCCTGGTGTGAAGATTTAAGATTTTCTCAGTCCTTTTCTGTGCATTAACCTTCTCTGGGCCAGTGTGTGTGCTTTCATCCTATTACCATATATTCATGACTGCTTTTAAATGTTTTAATTTCCCTAAGAGTCTCATCCCTATTCTTTCTCAGGACCTTAGGTATTCTATTGTATTCCCTTGCCTGTAATCTTTTGCCCCAAGTCATCTATGAGTCTTAAGTCCTCTTGAAGCTCTCTCACATCATGGTGGCTGCCAATTGTTTTAGCAACCTCCAACCTGATAGCCAAACTATGCCATCATTCCCCTCAGTGCTCCAAGTCAGGTGAGACAGAAACCAGTCCCTTGGGCAGCCCCCCATAAAGCCAGAATGTTGCAAACAAGTTATACTTTATTTCCAGCCTAAAAAAGGAACCAGGAATTGGTTGGTTTCCTTCCATGCCACACCAAGTAGAGTGTGGGGCAAAGGTCAGCAAGCATGCCCCAAATTTTCCTATCATTTTGAGCATGGCTTTTCCCTGGCTGGGAATTGATTAAGTTGCTGCAGATCCTTAATTGATTTCTAGCGTTTCCACAAAGCTACTTTGGTCAGTGTGTTGTTGTTTACTTGATGCTTTTGTGGGCAAAGAATGGAGCTTCCTAGTTTGCCATCTTCCTTGGTCATCTTTTTTAAAAACATAATTTGGTTACATCTCTCCCATAAATTGGATTAAATTATTTGATGTCCCTCTATTAAAATAAAATCCAAAGTCCTTGGCCTTCAAGTGTTGCACAGTTTGTCCCAAGTCTTTGCTTTCCTTTCCAACTTTAATTTGCTCCATTCTTCCCATTTCTCACAAACTCTAACCACAATAATCTTCTTTTAGCTCCAGGAATGCTCAAGCCCTTCCTGCCTTGAGATCTTTTCATATGTTCTCACTTTTATCTAGAACGTGTTTCCTTCCCACTCTGTATTGCTAATGCCTTTTTTTCCCTCAAGTGTTATCTTCTGGGACCTCTCCTCAAGAAAGTTGTTCCTTACCTTTCAGATTAGGTTAATCTCATTGTTATATGCATTACAACACCAGCAATTTTTCCTTCATATTGCTGTTTCAACTGTAAAGGTATAGTTTATTGGTTATATTTATTCAATATCAATCTCCCCTACAAGCTGGTAAACTCTTCAGCATAGTGAAAATGTTGCTGTTTATTGCTATATACACAGTACCTATAACAGTTCCTAGGACACAGTAGGCACCCCAAAATATTTTTTGTTTATTTGTTTCTTTGATGAATAAATGAAGCTTTTCACTTGTATGTTTGCCTTGTTTCACTTTCTCTCCTCTTTAACCCTATAGCAATACTGCTGCATATGGATTTCCTTTCTGGTTTTAATATTTACACACTTCAATAGATAGTCTCAATGTCATTGCATTTTACCGCCAGGCTCACCTAAGGCAACATTACAAAGTGCAAAACATTCCTCTTTCAGTGTCCTTTGCCCACCTTAAATCATTTTTTTTCCCTTCAGGTAGCCGGTGCTCTCATCCTGTGAAGAAGTAATTGCTTCTAAAAAAGACCTTGAGTTCTTACTAAATTCTGGACTTACTTCATCAAGAGGCTCTCTTAGCAGCAGACAGTGCATAAACATACAGTGGAATTGCCCACACCTTTGACAGGCATAGAAGAAAGCTAGTTGTGGAGGGAGCTTCTCCACAACTCTTAAGTAACGATGCAGAGTTTCTCTTATTCTGTCTCATTCCTTTTCTCATTCCTTCATTCACTGCGATATTTTGAGTACCTACTACATGAACAGTGTATACAGGAGCTAGTAGTCCAAAGATTAATATGATTCGATCCCCATCTTTAAATTCAGTCTAGCAAAAGAGATGGATACTTGAATTATAATACATTACCAATTATTAATTCATTCAACAGATTTATTGAGAACTTACTCCATGTCAGGCTGTTGGGGAAACGAGGATGAAAATAAATATGATTACTCTCAAACAGATTACAGTATAAAGGCAAACATATTTGCAAGCAGTTATTGTTAAAACACATGGCCCAGGTCTCATAGATGGAAGTAATTGCCTCATATAATTCTTTCAGCAACTCAGCCCATAAAGGCAATTTCCATCCTCAAGAATATTTTGCTATTGGTACCTTTAACAAATGGCAAGGAGACAGGCCATTTTTTTTCCAGAAGGAAACACAGTAAAATATAAAGGGAAAATTATGATGAAGGAAGACAAATGGACCTATAAAATACAGGGAAGGAAATGTCAAGAGGATAAAAGGTTAGAGTAAAAACACACTTAAACTTTTAATAAGGTCGAATGGGAACCAATTAAAAACAATAATACTTTCTCAATTCAGTTCCACAGAGAAAGGGCTGATGGGACCTTGCCAGGTCACTTGGTTCAATTCCCTGCCTCTAGGCCATATTTAATTTCAACTATCCTGGGTAGTAACTGTGATGTTCCCACCTGTATCCCCTGGCTTCTATGCAATAGCTTTATTTTCACCCATTAAACAAATTCATTTTTTTCACCATGGCAGAAGGAATCAACTGAACCAGCATTCATTTGTAATTCATTGTTTCTTCTAGCACTTGTCACAGGCAGTATCTGATACAGAATTCAGTAACACATTTGCAGTGAGATATGGAGTATCCAAAACGTATCCCTTCAATCTTCATCATAAAATTGTTGGGAAGGATAGAGTGTGAGGCCTGACACATAGGGAATTATCTTAGCCAATTTTTTGGTACCATGGTGAAGTGACACTTATCAAGTGTTTGAATCTGTTTGTGCTAAGGATCCAAATTATAAAATGTGTAATATTCAAGGTCCCCATAGATTATCAGGGTTGATAATCTATGAATCTACATATTCTGACATTTTATTTGACCTTACAAGGGAAACCCAAAATATCATAGTGGATATGGTGATGCTCTGTCCAGATCCCACCTCAGGGCCAACTGATCCATTCCTCAACTTTTCAACAGCAAGGGTCTTTTGTGCTTGCATTATATTCACTCCTTGTTACGTTTCTTGAATGTTCAATTTATTAAATGATTGCCAATAAGATGTATAAATTAAGTTTCCTTAAATATTTCAACCTTTATTATAAACTTAACTAAATCTACTTAAACAATTTAAAATAGACTTTAAAATTTAGACTGGCTGATTCTTTTGAAACCTCAAACACCTTTATCAGTAAACAAAAAATACAGAAATACAATGTTTTCAAAAAGTATTACTATACTGAGACCTAACATTGTTCTAAATATTAACAACATGTGCTTGATTTCTTTATTATTTCTAGACAACCTTACATATTGCTAATTTTATGGACATACTAACTTTGATACCATCCCAGGTTACAGTATTCTTATTAAATCAACAGGATAAAGAACACAGTCTCAGAAATCTAAGGTTATAGAATCTGGGTTACCAACCAACTGATCCTTAGTTGGGAAATGAGACCTGATTGTTTCTCTCAAGATGACTTTAAAAGATTATGCAGTCTTTTATGGCTGTAATTGCTTATTAAACTAATAAGAATTTTTATAATCAGGATTTCATCTGGATTTTAGCTCTTCGTAACTGGTGGTTACTCCCCAAATGATGTACCCTTAAGATCCACTTGGATGATGTCCAATGACACATGTCCCATTACAGCAATATTAAAATGTACGTATGTGCAACGATAGCCCAGTAGCAATGAGCACACCTAGCACCCAAATCTTGGTTTCAAGATACCATTACCCAATAAAAGAACTAGGGCTACTTGGAGAAATGGCTGATTCCAGGGGTGGGGGAAAGAAAGTACAAGATGAGCCTGGAATATCTTATTGTACCAGAGAGTAAGAAACTGCTCAAAAAATGATGGGGGAAATGCCAACCAATAAATGTGGATGGAATAAAAGAGAAATTAGAAAAAATTTCAACCCTATATATTTAGAATGTGTTGCAATATCCTACTTAGAAGTTTTTTACTACACTGATTAGATACATTACTGGATGGACCTTACTTCTGACAATATGTCAGCATTGTCATCCCTTCTTTCTGGCATGTCCTTCCTCCACTTCTCAGTCTCAGCTGAATTAGAACCTCCTCTATGAGCCTATCCTGTCCCACTGAACACCCTGGATCTCCTCCTCTGCTCTCACTAAGCTTCAAATGATGTTCAGATGTTGCCATTTTTCTTCTTGCCTCATGGTTACCTGTTTGTACATGGTGTTTCGGAACCACCCTCCCATCAAACATGCCCTCCCATTTCCCCACGCACAATTTTGAAAGGGGAGCATGTTATTTATTTTCCTTCATATTACATCTCCTTCCTCTCCATTGTCTCACTTCACTACTGCCTCAGAATCGCATAGTCTTTAAGATCACAGGTTTGGGTGTAAGTCTCACCCCAGTTCAAATGCTGGTTCTACCACCAGCTAGGTGTATGGCTTCGGATATTTACTTCTCTTCACCTCCGTTTTCTCATCAGAATAATGGTAAACTGTTCTTGACAGAGCTGTAGTGAGCATCGTGTAAGTTAATGAATGCCAAACTCTTAGCACTGACTAGCAAAAGCTGCTCAATGAATATCACCTGCTATCATCCTCATCATCATTCTCCTCCTCCTCCTCCTCCTCCTCATCATCAGTGCTACAGTAGCATCATTAGTAGCTGTCAAGAGCCACAAAATCAGAACAACTGATGAAATCTGAATGTCTCAGTGCTGAAATTAAAGAGTGTTTAATGAGGTTTTAACCATAGTTAACTTTCTGACCAAAACTTCAGAGACTCTCACAGAGGAAAAGTTAAGCCATTTTAGCCCTGAATTCAACAAAAGCAACCATTCATTCTTAACCTAATTAATGACCTTAACAAATATGTGTTCCAAAAGCAGGAAAATCTATTAACCAGATAGAGTCTGACTCATATATTCATTGGTCCATCCACTAGCCAACATTTATTGAGCATCTACCATGTGTCAAGTACTCTTCTACGTGTTAGTGACGTTGCAATAAACAGAGGAGACCAATTCCCCACTTCCTTGAAACTCACATTCCAAATGGAGGTGGAAGATCCAGTCATTCCACCCCAAAATAAATGTTGTACATTATAAATCACATAGTGATGAGTACAAAGACAAAAAGGGTAAGGAGACATAGAATAATGAGGAAGGTGCTACTTAAATGGGGAAGTCAGAGAAGACCTCTCAGATGAGTGTTCACTTTTGAAATTCCTGATTAAATTCATCTTCCCATATTTTGAATAATATAAGACATTAAGTCTAACAATATTTATCAAACTCATATCCTTAATTATATCAAGTCTTGCCCAAGATCACTGTGTCCAAATATGTAAATGAAGAACATAATTACTGGTTATGGATTAATTCCAATCCATAGTATGTCTACAGCTCTTGAACATGGATGCCAACTGCAATTAGTTCCATAACGTGAAGGGGAACAGGGAAGCCAGCCTGGGGTAACTAGTTTACGCTAGCCTGAGCTGCATCTAGGCAATTTATGGGAAGTAGTTTATTCCAGACTCATTCATCAGTCTACAAATGCCATCTTCATGTCATCCCAGAGAACTTAACCTGTGAAACCACTGATGGTGTTATATTAAGTAAATTCATGCTATGGACCAGAGATCAAAAGAGTGGTTCTAGTCACATGTTTGCTTCTAATGTGTCCCTTGACCTCAATCAAGTCAGTAAACCATCTGATCATTATTTTCCTCATCACTATTACTGAGAAGGAAAAGAAAGTGCTGTGGTCCTTAGTCCTAGACTAAGAACCAGAATTTAAGTTCCTGAGTGGCTGTTTCATTGGTTTTGTGACCTTGAGAATATCACTCCAAGCCTCTGGTCCCATCTCTAAAAGGAGAGGTAGACCAAATGATCTTTAGTGTCCTTTACGGCTCTAACAGCCTGTGCATCTAAATATAAAAATCCCACAATCATTAGTTCTGTAACATAGCATTTAAGATGGCATTTTCAATTTTATCAATAACTTTGTTGCCAAGGAAAAAAAACTTTTAAGTCCCTATGAAAAACACTTACACGGTCTTTGCCAAAAATAATTTTTTAAGTCCTATTACTTCATTCTTTCTCATCCATTTGTTCCTTCCTTATTGACCCTTTTTATCCTTTTTTTGGCATGTACCTTTTTCTCCCATCCCTAGGAGACTTTGAGCAAATGATAGGGGAGCAAAATAAGTATTCAGTGTTGGCATACAATCATTATAACGCTTAGTTTCAAATACTTCGAATGTTCTCCTCTCGTTTCCCTTTCTTTACAGCCTCTGTTGCATCCTATGGGCTTTCTATCTTGTTTTTCTTAGTCAGTATTCATAAAGTGTTTATGCTAAAACAGAAATGTTTTCAGGTTTCACCCAATGCTTTTCTCTCCCTAATACTGTTTCTCTAGCACTTTCCTGCTCCATGACATTCAAATTGTACCCCTTTCTGGTCACGACCGTAAAGGTTGCTTAAAACTACCCCTTTCTCCTTCCTCTCCCTGCTCTCATCTAACTGGCTCCACACATTCTCACGAAGCAGAAAAGAGATGTCAACACATTGCAACAGGAGCAATTAGAAACAGCGTTGGCTGGCTGGCGCCCTTCTGGACCTCTGGAGAGGAACTAAAAATAGAAATGAGCTGAATCTGTTCAGGGCTTAGCACTGCCAGAGGAGCTTCCTCAGTTAGTTCTCCAAGGCTATATTTTCTGAGTCATCTTTCACAGCTCAGAGGCCAGAACTCATAACTCATATGCCGTGCTCTCCATCAAGACACAGTTACTGTCAGAAAGTGGTGCCTCTCTAAAGGGAGATCTTTACTCATGTCCTGACTGACAGCCCACAGAGTCCATCAAAGGAAGGGCAAATTGCTCACTTGTCTCAAAGCTGCAGTGAAAACCTACTAAATCATATAATAAAAGTATATCTCCTCTTCTCATTCTGACCTCTCTAAACCAATAACGTATTTCAGAATGAGCCATATTAAAAATAAATATCCACTGGCATAGTCCGCAGATTCAAGGCTATGTGAAACAGAGACGTCATTGGTGGGGAGGTGGAGGGGAGAGTGAAACAGTGGGCGTCCCCCTATGTTAACATCTCCCAGATGCTCCTTGTGGCTTACTACCTTCTGAAAGTTTGTCTATTCTTTATTGTTCAGTGAATGTCAGAGAGAGTTTTTGGTTTGTTTTCTCAAATCCTGCTATTAAATTGCACTGAAGCAGTAAGAGCATAAAGCCCAACTCCTTTAAACTAAAATATGATTTTGAGCATTCTTCTTTCTAAAAACCAAAGTTGCCCTAGTTACCCTAGTCTCCATGCCTGGTTCTTAGATAGTTTTCAGATAAAAGCATTGGCCTCTTCTTATCTCATAAGGTCAATAAATGAATCCAGAAAGGTTTTCTTCCTTCCTTCCTCCCTTCTTTCCTTCTTTGCTTCCTCTCTCCCTCCATCTTTCTTTCTCTTTCTCTCTCTTTCTGTTTTAAAGAGTGGCTTGTAATTGCAAAGGCTGTAATGATGTCACCAAAGATTGACACTGATCAGAGACTTTTAATGAAGCAAGGGTGGCGCTGAGGAGCTTATTGACGGTCATCACAACTTACTCCTCCTACTGAGTTGTGAGACACAGTTCAGAATACTAATGTCAAGTTGAGAGGCAGCATTCATGCCACTGTAGGTGCTAGCAAAGAAGTAAGAATCTAGCTATGAAATTTCTTGAGGAGAAAGAAATGTTTGCTGGTCTGCTTCAAAGCCTTCTTGTTCTTTAAATGCTGCTCCCACAGCCTGCTTACCTTGCCCAGTAAGAGACGGAAGGTTGGAGATGCTGTGTCTCATAATCAAGGCTCTCGGAACAGCTCACAACGGGGACATCAGCGCCACCAAGGGACATTGGGAGCAGTCACTAATAAAAATCAGTATAAAATGCTTTGCACACGGAGGATGTTGGGTTAATCGCCCTCACCTAAAGTTTAAAATATATTGGCTGTCATGCTGATTTAAGTGACAGGAGAGGTGTTGCATTACAACCATCTCTTTGCAATTCACACTCAACTTCTTCCACATATTTTGGCCATGGTATACAATATTAGGTGCCAGAAAAGTTTACATTTGTTATTTATTGAAAAGTTTGGTGTCTCAGTCATAGTGAACATATAATGGCTGCAAGAACAAAGATGACGGATAGACCACTACGTTCCTTAACTCTACCAGCCGTAACATGTTCTCAGTTCTGCAAGGGGAAACGAAGCAGTCCCTTCAACTACTGAGAAGAAACTACTTTCATGGGGGCACCATCACAGGTGCACCAAAAGATGCTAATGCCCACTCCACCCCACCATCTACCCTAACTGTGGAAATTCACTTGCTATTAACCATGTGAGAACTGTGTTTAACAGGAAATTGACAACAGCACATCATTTCCTGGAAAATTGAGAGCTATAATATTTCCAAGCACCGTGTGCCCACTAGACATCGCCACAGGGGTCCATTTCTTACATTATTGAGGCTTCACGCCTTACCCAACAATGACATAGCACTTTTTAGTTCACAGACAAGAGTTTTCTTTTAAAAATTTGTCAACCACCTAGCATTCTATAACATCCATAATTGTAATTCATGGCATTTGTATATTTGTATAATGCTTTAGACTTTTCAAATTGCCTGTAGATATATTCTTACTTAATTAAATTCATTCAATATTTTTTAAGATCTTACAATGAGCCAGGAACATAACCCTCACACATAAACACACAACAGTAACAACTAACTGGGTATTATTATCTCCAGCCTGCAAATGAAGAAACAAGTAAGGCCGGGATGTAAAGTAATATCCCAAGGTCACAAGATGACAGATTAGAGAAAACGTTGGTAAGCAACAACAGAGAGAAAGATTTGTCAGGACAGTCAAGGTCAGTTACTAGATAACTCTCAATTATCAACATAATGAATGTATAAAAATAAAAGGAAAACTCAGAAGCGTCAATGCAGTTAACTGCTTCAAACTTAGTATTTGAAATTGAGCCTCTAAATTTAAATTCTTTCCATTTTTTTCCCCTCTTCTTTTTCTGCTGGAACTATGAACAAATAAAGAAATTACCAAATCTGATAACCATCGACAGGGATTCTTTACCTTTTTAGTGTCACTGAACCCTTTGGCTAGCTGGTAAAATCTATGGACCACTTCTCAGACTAATGTTTTGAACGTACAAAAGAAAATATAGAGGATTACAAAATGATTAAATTAAAATACAATTATTAAAACATCAAAAGAAAGAAATTGCAATTTAATGATATACATGCTTCTGTATTAGCGCATTAAATAATGAACTCTAGCTGCCAATAACTGACTTAAAAGTAGTAATAAAGAATAAATGGCATTTCCAGAGATCTGCAACAACTGTAATGTGATATGAAAATGTCTGTAAGCTCTACTGGTGATAAGGTCACAGACACTCTTAATACTACTGTGGTTTGTGCCTATGTATATAATTGAAGGAACTGTTAAATTTTAATGATTACTAATTTAAAAGATGGAATTTTTACAGACCATTTGAATTCTATCCAAGGGCTTCTGTGGGCCTATGGACCCTATATTTAAAATAAAACAAACAAATGGATATAACAAAACAGAAACAGACTCACAGATACAGAGAACTAGTGGTTACCAGTGGAGAGAGGGGTTGGGGGAGGGGCATGATAGGGGTAGGGGATGAAGAGGTATAAACTAGTAGGTATAAAAATAAACAAGTTACAAGGATGTAATGTACAGCACAGGGAATATAGCCAATATTTTATAATAAATTTATATGGAGGATAATCTATAAAAATGTCGAATCACTATGTTGTACATCTGAAACTAATATACTGTTGTAAGTCAACTATACTTCAATTTTTAAAATAAATTAAAAAAAAAAAACTCCTCCGTAGGAGAAAGGAAAGGGTAAGCACATTTGGAATGTACATAAATTATTCAGAGTAGCCTGAATTAGCATGAGGTTTCATCAGCCTAGGTAAGAACACTGTTTTGTGCTTTTCTTACAGATCCTAAAACAATGTTTGATAAATAGTAGTCAGGTGTGCAGGAGCGTTTGTTAACTGACTCCTGGATGGTCAGACCTCTTGGCTGAGTCCCAGGGCAGGATCTTCCCTTCTGAGTTACTTCCATCCTTCTTGCTGGAGACAGGTGGACCCTCCTTGACAAAATGAACATGTGGCCTTAGTGAGCCAAAGGAAGAAGAATTAAACGGTCCCTTATCTCCACTGGCAGGTGGGAAAATTACAATAGCAAAATGGGATAAAACAAATTAAAAACATATCAGAGAGAGTGTTTCACTTAATATAGCTCTACTTGACAAACTGTTTCTCCTCCTAGAGGAACACTTTATTTTATGTGACACTAAATGGCAAGAATAAATCAAAAACATTGTTTAGTTGGGGTAAGGAGAGAAATAAACTTGGATGAATTTAAACGGTAAGTCGAAATGGTACAGATACCCTGATGAATGACCCCGATTTACTCTCAATGGTTTCATTATGCAAATTATGTTATTTGTTTTCTAGCTTTACTCAGAACAAACAGTGATGCCACAATAAAAGCAAATCATTTTCTTATCAAGTGTCTCATCAATGTGACTTAAAATATTACAAAATTACTCTGTCCTGGCCTTCTTTATATTATCCATTGATCATTTAATTTCAAATGTCAATGTGACGCAGTAATATCATCACCAAAGTTTTTTCTTAATAAATACTCTGTGCATAGAGAGGTATCATGGAGGATTAGAGCTTATAGTAAGAAGAGCAAAATGAATGTGATTGTTCTAGTCTTTCTATCATTTAAATAAGTTGTATCTTGTTTTGTACCAGTAAGTTTTTAATTCTTATTTTGCCTGCATAGCAACAGTAAAAAGCCAAGTATTCCTGAGTTAATGAAACAGCAAAAGGAAGTGTATTAAAATAAATTGTTCTCTGGAGCCAGATTTCCTTGTGTGGACTTGCTGGACTTGCTTCTTCAGCCCAGAAGTCCTTACTTCCCATCCATCCCTTTCCTTCTTGGATTGCCCACCATTTCTCCTCAGTTTTGTTCCCTCTCTCCTCTGCTTAAACTCCTCGCAACGTCGGTACCATGATACTTTTCCTTCCATGTCTCCCTTGCTTCTACTCACAGTTTATTCTGAGAGTAATCACACAGAAAGCAGGATGAAATAGTAATGAACTTAAATAATGAAAAGTGGATTTTATCATAAATTGGGAGTCACAGTTTACTATAATCCTCATATAGACAAGTAAGCATCAAAAGGATATGACAGATATATGAAAGAAACATTTCAAATTCAGCAAAGTCTATCATTAACTTTTTTCTTCTAAGGATTGGGAAAAGCCTTGGGATTTAGCAGTAGGATAGCTCATATTTCAACTATTTAGTAGTGGTTTTACAAGTAAAATCTTCCCTCCCACTGATCTACACACCCTGACCCACCAAAATGATATCTTCTTGAACCAGAAAAACATGTTTTCTTAGAAATCTGAGCAATATTACTGCCAGCATAGAAGATAAAAGTGGAATTGAAGAATAAGGTTTCAGTTATGAACACAAAAACGCATTCATACCATCTTGGTCTGTTTACTATTGTGTTCAAATCAATGAATATTTAGAAAGCACTTGCTATGCGCAATGTTTTTGCGGAATCTGAAATTATTGGCAATGTTGGTACCTAGGGCACGGATTGAACATTAGAAGAAAAAGAGTGAAGGTCTGCATCCTGTGGACCATGGAGAGATTTTTGAGCTAGAAAATGACGTGACCCAGGTTCACTTTAGTTAGATTATTTAAAAGGATAAATTGGAAGAAAAGAGATATTAAAGAACAGGAGAAAACCTAACAGACTTATTTCTTTTTGTTTGATATTAATGCTGACTTTGTAGTTTTCCAGGTCCTTGTGAACAAGGACCATGCCATTTATAATATCTCTATCTACACCTACATCTAATCTATTTCTGTATATTTATAATTATCAATGAATCACTGAATATTACTTGTTAGGCGAACTAGTTTAAGCCCAATTTTACATACTAAGAACTTAAGGTCAAAAAATTTTCTTTTTTTCAAGGTCATGTAGCCAGTGGTAGAATTGGGATTAAATTCCAAGTTCACTGATTTCATATCAAGTGATTTTTCCAATATTTTAGAGTCCAAGGAACCAGGCATATTGCTAGGCTCAGAGTAAATGCTTATGAATTTCTGGTATTTGACTAATTCTGATAACATTTGCTAAGAGCATGTGTTTTGATTTTTTTTTTTTAATGTTAGACCTAGGAGTCACGTCTTAAAAATACATCTTACAATTCAAAAGACTTTCTAATAAGAGAAAACCAAATGACTCAGAATAGTGAAATAAAACCTAATGGACCAATTTAAAAATAATTATCCAAGAAAAGTCTTAATATATACTTTAACACCTAACCAAAAGGCTTATAAAATCTTAAGGAAATACATTTACTTTCTTAATCACTAAATTATTTTGGAGGATTCATAGAGAATGAAAGACTTCTGATTCCCAAAGAGAAATTTTTATTTAATATATTAAGATTTAGAGGTGATTTGGATTAAACCATTTAGTATAGACTTCTAGTTAAACAGGGAAGACTGAACCCTGTTTACAGGACAGATTTATCTCTTCTCCACCCACCCTGAAACTCCACTGAATAGGAAAAAAATGTTTAAGTCTCTCATACTTCAGGAACTATTCAGGAACTGGGGCCATACCACAGTACTTCACTGTGAAATTTCAGAATATCAAGAAGAAAGAGAATCTCCCAAAAGCTTCCGAGAAAACAATATCATATATGAAAATTACTAATCCAAGCATCATTAGATTTCTCATAGCAACACTGGAAATAATAGACAATGGAAAGTTACCTTAGAATTTCAGTGAGAAAGGGATTTTTTATTGAAAATTCAATGTCATGCAAAATTGCTAATTGAATGTGACAACAAAATACATAGTTTCAGCATTCAAGTTCCTCCCAAACATTACTTCCCTTGACTCCTTTCTCAGGAAATTACTGGGGAATGTTCTCCACCAATGTGAGGTATAATCTAAGACACAGTAATCAAGAAATCCAGTAATCCTAAAAAGAATCAAGGAGAAAGGTAGAGAGAACTCTCAGAAGGAATGAAAAGACGTAGCCAGGAAAACAGGCTTAGATTGTAACCAGTTAAGATTAGAGTAGGACAGAGGGTTCCAGCAGGTATTCTACAAGAAAAAAAAAATGAACCTGATCACATTGGGAAGATGTTTAAAGTTCTTGTGCAAAGCACGTGGCTGATTTAGTAGCAGGTAGAAATTTAAAACACATTAAAAATAAGAACGTTTGAACTCCAGGAAAACCAAAAACATTTGGCAGTAAAAAGAAAATGTACTATAGTACACTACAGGGCTCAGCTATAACCAAAGCCATGATAATAAAAATCCTAAACATTAATTTAAATAGAAATTAGGATATAAATGTATTAGGATGGAGAGGAGACAGGAGTGATATAAGAAAGCAAAACTCTCAAGAAGTCGACAAATAATAAAGTGTAGTCAAGAATTCACAGTATAAGCATTTTACTTAGAAATGTAGAAGCAACACTAGAGGAAACAACTAAAACAGTGAAAGTGGTTGCCTCTAGGACGTGAACACTTGGGTTTGGGAGGGGTGAGGTCAGGGAATGTTTTTTGTTGGGAAAGGCAGTCTCCTGTGGTCAGTCTTTCGATGCCCACTCAGAATGGGCCTCGGGCCTAGGACACTTCCTTACCCAGAGGTAAAGAGTCCACACAGCCTGCACCAGGCTCATCCCCTTGTGTGGGAATATCTTTCCTCCCTGCAGGCTCGATGAGTACTTTGTTTCTGCTTAAAGTGTGTGCGTCATATGGTACATTGCCAACCTCGCTGTTACATCTGTCCCCCTCAGAGAGGGGACAAGGTCTGTCTACTGTGGTCCTTCTGCTATGAGAGGGGTGCATGAGGTGAAATGCCCTGCACTGGCCTCCAGGAGAGACCTGCTGGCCACGGGAAATGGAATGCCTACTACTGAAGGTGATTTTGCTCTGTCTCTTCTCTATGTGAGTAAAGCATTGTTCCATCCAGTGCTTGACTGGGTTACGTTTTCCTTGTTAACTCTGATACCATGATGCAGTGGGCAGAAGTGGTCAGAGTCTTCCTCTGGGATTGATAACCACTGCACACTATTATAAGCATTGTAGCACTATATGATTTTCTAAATTATGTTCAATTACTATTTTAACAAACATAAAACTTTACTGTCAGCATTATCTCAAGTAATAGTACTGCAAATGCTAATGGTGTAAGCTCCATTGATACTGGGATTATAATCAGCACACACATTAGTTTCTACAATGCAAATGATGTCGAATTTACCTACCATTTTTAACGAACAATATATTTGGTTTCCCGTAGGAAAAAATAGTATCTCTGATTATGCAATTTCCAAAGACTGAAGCTTTTTGTGGGTACATTTCCTAAACCCATACATAAAGGGATGCGGCAAAACTGACTAAGCTATGTGGTAACACGTAGTTAGAAAAAGAACACTTTTAAATAAGCACTCTAGCCCATATGTTTACAGATGGCAGGCAAAACAAGACATATCCACCCAGAAGAACATGGGTTCAGGGACTTTGAGTAGGAATTTGGTGATTAATTGAATATAAAAAAAGAGATGTCAAGGAGGACGTGCATTTGTTTCACTTGAGCAGCAACTGAGGTGCGTGGTGGTGGTGCTCCTTGAGAGAAGGAACACGGGAGAAGGAGTGAATCTGGAGAGCTGGGGGCTTCCCTGGCTGCCCAGTGGTTAGGACTCTGTGCTTCCACTGCAGGGGGCACGGGTTTGATCCCTGGTCGGGGAACTAAGATCCTGCAAGCCGAGCGGCGTGGCCAAAAAAAAAAAAAAAAAAAAACCACATAAATTTATAAAAATAAATAAATTTGGAGAGTTGTAAGAGTCTGTTTGAGATGTCTGGTAGTAAACTGGAAGTGTAGGTCAGAGCTCAGGAAAAAGATCTAGATACACACCTGAGTTTCAGAAGCCTTCAACAGAAAGCTGGTGGGTGAACTCATGAGCACCATCTGGTAAGGTAGGCAAGGTCCATGAAGGAGAGTGTGTAGAGCTGCAAGAAAGGAGGGACGAAGAATTTTGAGGAATACCAACATGTCATGATGGGAGAAAGAGGAACCTGGAAAAAAGCTGGCTGAGAGAATCCAAAAAGGAGACAGGAATACGAAGAGCGTGTGGCTGGTCTGAGAGCAGCCCAAAGCAGAGGAACTCCTCATTCAGGAATAAGAGGGCAGGCAACTGAGCTCAGCGCTGGTGAGATGAAGGATGGGGGCACAGAGCCAGACACGCGAATGTCACTAACGATCTCCATGGGAGAGATTCTGGTGGTCCTGTAGGAAAGGAGACTCTGCACTGGGTTGGTGAGAGAATGGAGATGAGAAAATGGTAACAATGAATATCGATGACTCTCCAAACGAGAAGAGGCAGAAGGACTTTGGGTCATTGCTGGAAGAAAAAGCATTAACATTAAACCAACAAAACATTAAACCCTTATTTGCTTGACTAGGCACCTGAATGTCGACCTCTCCCTCCCCTGACCTGCTTTTTAGAAAAACTGGTCCTGTTTTCAGAAATCCTAGCTGCTGTCTTGATCTAAACTGAAAAGACCACCCAAAACCAGTACTGGTCAGAAACTGAATTTCTAGAATTGTTACTGCCAGCAACTCCTGTTGGCATGGGTCTCAATGACACGCTGCATCCTCCCTGACACTAACCTACACCAAGTGTGAGTTCACCCCACTGTGTTGGACTCTGATTTTTGATGACTAGCTGATCAGCTTCACAACTCTGGGCAAGGATCACCCCAGACAATCCTCCTTCCTCACTGACCAGTGCCACTGAGTGTCTACCATGCTTCAACACCTATAGCACTTGTGACAATAATACTTACCATTGTTTAGTGCTAACTATGTGCCAGGTACCATGCTAAGTGCTTAATGGGCATTATCTAATTCCATCCTCTCAACAATTGTATTCATCCTTTTATTTCCAGATAAGCAAATTGTTGCTTAAAGAAATTAAGAAACTTGCCCACATTCACATTTCATAAGTGATGGAGCTAGAATTTGAACTGAGGTTTATCTGACTCCAGGACCATTACCTATGATCATACAAATTAGAATAGACCTGATAGATACACTTATATCCCAATGAAACCAGGCCTCCTGGAGCAAAAAGATTACAGCCTATGGTTCCAGATCAGTGATACATAATAGTTCCCCCCTGTACCTGGCTGCCCAGTGGTTAGGATTCTGTGCTTCCACTGCAGGGGGCACGGGTTTGATCCCTGGGGATCATTGGGCCATATAAGCATAAAACGAACAGCCTTGCGCTAAAAGACTCTTTAATCTAGCTACGGAGATCAGACAAACAGCTTTGAAAATGCAATGAACTAAACAAAATAGCATATGATTCAGGGTCAGATGACTAGTACAGATCAGAAATGCTGTTAGGAGCTAAGAGGAAGAAGAGATTCAATCAAGCTGGGAGGATCAGAAAAGGCTTCCAAGGAAAGACCTGAGCTAGACCTTGAAAAATGGCTCCAGTTTTAACAGGAAGAGAAGAGGGAGAAGGATATGAAACCCATCAGCAGATATGAAGTTGGGATTGAAATTTCATGATAGCAAGTGCAGGAAATGAGCAGGTCACTACCATCCGATCTGGGCAGAACCAGTTTTTCTCAGCCTGGAAACATCTACCACCAAACTGGGGAAGTTATCCTTCTCAAGCTCCATTAAAGACTTGTAGCCTGATGATGGTTTTATTTTCTTCAGAGTTAATAAAAAGCTTTCATTTGGTGAGATACTGCTTCGTCCTACCATTCACCAAACCCCAATTCAAGTTATTTCAGGATGTTGATTTCTATTTCCTGATGACTCATGCAGTGGCAGCTTGAAGGAATAGGCTTAAAACCTCTAATTGAGACAGCAAAGAAATTGTGAATTAAAACTTTTGTTATCTGTATTGGTGCCAAAATTTTATGGGAGAATGAAATACATATATTCATGTTTACATACGTTATGAGCCAGATCAGCTCATTAAATTTTCAGAGTTGAAGAAAACTAAAAGTTTTAAAAAATTTTAACTGATTAATTCATCAAAACTTCCAGTTTGATAAATGAGCAGAGGAATTCAGAAAATTGTCTTATGAATGAAAATCTCTCTCTAGAGGGAGGCATTATTATACGACTGGTTATTATAAATAAGAGTAATAACTATTGTATTTATTTAAGAAATGGTGATTAAATAATGAGGTGGTATCTTTGTTCCAGCTTTTGTTTTTCCAACTGAGTAAAAATGAGACACAGGAAAATATCTGACTATGCTTGAGAGTAGAGGATTCAGAAGCAATGCAGGGAATGATCATGTTTGATATTTACAAGATGCTAATGTCCTCAGTCATCCTCTAAATATCATGCTTGGCATTGCTGATTAAAGTCAATGACTACAACTAGTAACATCCAGTACTACCTTTGGTCCTGTATACACCTTGGAATGTACAGCTCTGGGTTTTTAGAGAGTATAATTTTTTTTTTTTTTTTTTTTTACGGTGTGCGGGCCTCTCACTGTTGTGGCCTCTCCCGTTGCGGAGCACAGGCTCCGGACGCTCAGGCTCAGCGGCCATGGCGCACGGGCCAAGCCGCTCCGCGGCATGTGGGATCTTCCCGGACCGGGGCACGAACCCGTGTCCCCTGCATCGGCAGGCGGACTCTCAACCACTGCACCACCAGGGAAGCCCTAGAGAGTGTAATTTTTGACTGTCTGGAAATCTCAACACATGAAGAGATCCGGCACTCCTCATTTGCATATAATGTCACAATCAGCTCTACTCCATTTTCTGTCAAGTGTCCACTGCTAATTCAGGCATCAAATATTTATGTGTTTAAATATAGTGAGCAAATATTTGTGCCTGGAAAATAATGAGCTGGATTTTAGTTAATTTGAAAAAATAATGACAAAACAAAAAGGCTATGTGAAGTAGAAGCTGTTCTAATTTCAAGGCATTGAGAAGATTACATTTTTGCTTTCATCTATTTTCATTTCAATGTCCCTCACTGTATGATTATGATTCTATGAGTCTTCAGTAAATGACCGTTGCATTGTTTTGCAAATGAAACCAAACTGGCTGACTGTAGTCAATGGAAGCATTGCTGTATAGCCAGGTCTCCAACTGAGGCCAGATTTGTTTATCATTGGTTTGTAGGTGACCCTTGCAGGTATATGCATAAAGGTTTTAATGTTTTGACTAAAGAAGAAAATGTTTGACTTTATTGCTGTTGTTGTTTGCTTGTTTGTGGTATGACTGGTTGGAGAAGATGAGAGAAATGGCAAAGACGGCAAAGAGGAGAGCAAGAAATTTTCCACTCTCCCTCTGGTGTGACCCCTGCGGAGGGAAAGGAGCCGACTTCAGGAAAGACTATGGAAACTCTGACCACGACCACTGATGCTTCAGGACATAAATGACAAAGCCCTTCACAGAGTCAGGCATCTAAAGGAGTGTCTCTCAGGAACACCAGTGGACCGTATGCACAGCAGAAACATTGACATTTTCAGGGAAAGCAGTACCAGCAGAAACAAGTGAGATCTAAATGAGGAGGCAGACATAGTACAATGGGAACAACCTTGTTCCTAGACACAACTGAGAAACAATCCTCAAATATTCCAGAACTGACTGAGGGAGATTTTAAGAGGAAGCTGAATTCCTATATAAAGAAGGGCTGGGTTGGGGGAAGTGGTGGAGAAATGAGTCCATAAGTATGCTCATGCTCTGTTCTTGCAGCAGTGGCTGGCGTTTAGATATTATATAAATATGACATGTGTTTATAATTTTAATGTTAAAATGTCAACATCCCCTCCAAAGAAGGCCAGGCAAAAAGATTTATCCCAGACAAGTTTGTTTGAAGATTAATCTAAGCATGAACTTCTCTCAGCATGAACATCAGCAAACATAAGTGATGAATATCTGATAGAGTTACTTAATTTTCCTCTACATGATTATTTTTGCAGGACATTATGATTCTTCCATATGCTAAAGAATTGGTTATTCCATTGTTACTTTGGAAAAGTTTCTAAAGGATGAGAAATGTGCTCTCTAACAAAGCTAGGAAGGAGGCAATTATTCACACCTGTCCCAACTACTGCTGTATCCAGTATTGATGCAGTTAAAGTGACTATAAGCAATTGTCTCTTAATGCATATTTTTCATGTTGCTACTCTAGAATTTTCATTCACCTACTATAATTTACTAACATCTTACTTAATGAAAGACTAAATGTTGTTCAACCAAATTGGGAACAAGGGAAGGATGTCTGCTTCCAGCACTTCTACTCCAATCTACTGCAGCGCTAAGCCATTGCAATATGGCAACAAAGGGAAATAAAAAGGCATACAGATTGGAAACAAAGAAGTAAAACTTTTGTATTCATGGACAATATGATCATGAACATAGAAAATTCTAAGGAATTTACTGAGAAAACCCACTATGACTAATTAGTGAGTTTGTTAGCAAAGGGTCAGAATACAAGACCAATCTACAAAATCAATAACTGTACTTCTATATACTAGCAATAAATATTCTAAATAAGAACTTAAGTATACCATTTAAAAGAGCATCAAAAATGCATCAAATACTTAAGGACAAATGTGTTCAAATGTGTTTAGGGCTTGTACACTGAAAACTATAAAATATTGCTAACTGAAATTAAAGAAGACCTAAATAAATAGAGAGGTATAACATATCTGGATGTGGATTCAAGATTGTTAATATATCCATTCTCCCTAAATTTATCTATAGATACAACAAAATTCCAGTTAAAGACAGTAGGGATTTTTTTTAGTAGAAGCTCATAAGAAAATGTTAAAATTTATCATTCGTGGTGGATGCTATGAAGTACCACCCATACTCCCTTTCAGAAATAAAGGAATTCTGCTCTTTAGCCACTGGTAGTGCCAACTGTAAACAGTCCTCAGAGGCCAGTCCCATTTGGGATTGGCTAAGCAAAAGAAAACTGTTTCAGCAAGGCCACAGCCCCTACCCAGGGCTGCCTGTATTCAGCAACTGATAGACAGAGGTTTAAGGGCCTGGCCTTCTTATTCCACCTCAAGACCACTTGAAAGTGATTCCATCTTCTAAATTCCTTGCAACCTCAGTTAAAACATTCCACTGTAACTGCACTGCAGGTTACTTCTCTCTCTGACAAACCCTGTTTCTTTCTCTTCCTTTCCACAAGTGTTGAACCCCGAAGCATTCCCTAATAAACCTCCTGCATGCTCATTTCTATTTTAGAGTCTGCTTCCTGAGGAATCCCACCTGTGACACAGTCAAGGTATAGGAGTCACATGAACCCAGGGTCCAATTCATCACAAGCAATGACTGCCTAAAATTAGAGTGGTCCAAAAATAGAACACTCGGCTCTGAAAAAAGCAGTCATATTCTTAGCATGGAAAGATCTCAAAATGATTGTAAGACAGGTTGTAGAGAACTTCTGATTTAGTAAAAGATTTAAATATATAACTAAAAAGCCTCTTCCGATTTAAAAAGCCTTCAGTTCATTATATCTCAACTAGTTTTTTGACCTGGGACAAATCATTTGTCCACTTGAAGCTGTTTCCTTTTTGGGAAAATAACGGTGTTAGATGAACACTGAAGTCGCTGGTGGCCTCCTGTGATTTTACAATTCATAATGTATTTTTATAACAAGTTTTTAAGAAAGGGAGGGCTAGTATGATCCCAGTTTCACAGAAAATGAAGAGCAGGCATGAAAGATTTAGACTCATGGCTACTACAGCATAAAGAGAATGCAGACCACTCTCCGCTAAATTGCTGATTTTCTTTGAGAAGCTCCAAGTTCCTACTTATCATCATTGATTCTAGTTTAATTACTTCCTTAAAGTCACCAAACTTACTCATAACTTATTCTCTTTAAATATCATGCCAACACCTTATCCTCAAGCCAACTGATATATGAAACCATCAGTTTGTTTGCTGAAAAGTTTTCTAGTGCTCAGCTAGAAAGTTCAGGAAGTCTTTTATTTCCATATATTGAGAAGAACCATATACTTACCAAAAGAGAAAGGAAGACACACACACACACACACACACACACACACACACACACACACTTTCTCATTACTTTTTAATCCAAAGTCCTGAAAGTCAATGATGCTGGTAACAGGATATTACACTAATGATAATATTAGCATTAGATAATATTAATATTTTTGAAAAGTGCTGTATAGTTTATAAATAACTTTCATGTGCATTCCTATATTTACAAGTAGAGAAGTAATGCCCAAAAAGTAGTAGTAATAATTATTATTATGGCCACTAAGGAAAGAATACAAGAATTAAATTACCCTATAGCATAAAATATTCAGATGAGGCAATGGAAATAGTGCCGGTCACATGGAATATTATCTAATATCTTTCTCTGAAGGATTTTTTAAATTGGAAAAGAGTCACGTGTGACAGTGAGGATCTGAGGTGGGTATATATGGAGGCAAACACCCACTGAACAATCTATTAAGTTTCCTAGAATAGAATCACACACCCACCAACACTTCACAGATTATTTAAAAGTTGATATGTCAGAGGATCAGCCCAGAAAAGGTTTTGTGAATTTTTCTTACTAGACCATCGAATACAATAAGAATCCCCTATTAAATTCCAGGGATGTTTTGTAAAGCACACCAACAAAGTAGCCAATATTGCAGCTTTCTTTAACCAGCCTTCCAGATCATCACATGGCATCTTTGTATTTGAGCCTCAGCAGCAAAGTTCCTCTGGGATCATTAGTAAACGTCTCTCATCAATTTCAATTATTTAGGGATATATTCAGAAGACAATAAAATGCAAACAAATCACATCTCATACTTTAAAAACACTGCTTGGGGTCTTCCCTGGTGGCGCAGTGGTTGAGAGTCTGCCTGCCGATGCAGGGGACACGGGTTCGTGCCCCGGTCCGGGAAGATCCCACGTGCCGCGGAGCGGCTGGGCCCGTGAGCCATGGCCGCTGAGCCTGCGCGTCCGGAGCCTGTGCTCCACAATGGGAGAGGCCACAACAGTGAGACGCCTGCGTACTGAGAAAAAAAAAAACAACAAACACTGCTTGGATATGTCTACCTTCTCTGAAAAAATATTTTTATTGTTTTGCATCTTCATTTGGTTGAATGACAGAAAACATTCCAATTGGTGAATGAATGAGAAAATTGTCCAACACCTATCCTCCATTTCAATATTCTCTGAGACTAAAAATACACAGATACAGCCCTAGATTTACTTTTCTAGAATGTGAAAACATAGGATGAAAATACAGAATGCCTAAGCATAACTAAAAACGATAGCCCAAACTAGCTGCTAGCTGATTAATGTTAATTCTGGCTACCACCCTTATGCTTTGTGAGTTGTGGTTTAGAAACAGAAGCAAAGCCCCAAACAAAACAATACACGTAGGATGTTAAAGAGGCTACTGAATTTTGCTATTTTTGTTTAAGGAAAACTATCTTAGGGAGTGAAGGGTAATCCGAGCTCAGGATGGTGGGCTGAGGGCAGCGCGCTGCCTCCGCTCCTGGCACAAATCCCTTTACAAGCCAGGAAACAAAATAAATGAATTCATCTCAACAGTAGAAAACAAAGGAGACACTATAAGGACTCCAGAAAGTAGAGGATTGGATTGAAGGAGGAGACCACAGCCTAAGATGCAACTAAGAGAGGGAAGCTGCTCAGAGCAGGGGAAGCACGGCTGCCCCCATGTCTGAGGTTGGTGGACAGCAGGAGCAGGAGAGGGTCCAGAACACACACATCTTCCCTCTCGGCCCTGCTCTCCTGAACCTGCCCAAGGGCCAGGCAAGAGAAACAAGAAACTCCCCCTTCAGGTAAGGGAGAGCGGGCGGAGAGACAGGATGCTGTTCCAGGCAACTCTCAACACCCAGGAGAATAGTGAGCCCTAGACACAGAGTTCTTTCTACTTATGATCTCACTCAAAAACTGGTCCTCACTCTGCTGTACAGCAAGAGACTAACACAACATTGTAAAGCAACTATACTCCAATAAAAATTAATTAAAAAAACAAAAAAACTGGTCCTGTTTCTCCCGTCAAGCAGGCTGCAAAACCAGATACAGCATTCTCTGAGTTTAAGAGAGAATTTCAGTTACAAAGATGTGCAAGACTCATCAAATATTTAGAGAAAGCCAACACCATGAAAGTGCAATAGAAAATTCAAAAAAGAGAAGAAATTTACATGCAAAGAAAATTGATAGTGTGAGCAGGCCAGGACTTCTGATCATTATAGATAATATTCCAACAAAAGATTCAAGAGAATATTTCATCCTAAAATAAAATCAACAAGAGGTTGAGGAGATTGAAATTTTGCCTACAGAAATAAAAACTAACCAGATGAATAAATACAGGATATCCAACTTACAGAAGTTACAGGAGAAGAGAAAAAGATTGACATTATTTACTGCTTGCAAATGCTGTCTGAAATGATTACTAGAGGATGCAAAGAGTGGGAGATGGGGAGAGAGGGGAAAGAAAGAAAAGGAAAAGGAAAGATTAAAAATACATGAAGAGGTGACTGATTCACTTTGTTATAAAGCAGAAACTAACACACCATTGTAAAGCAATTATACCCCAATAAAGATGTTAAAAAAAAAAAAATACATGAAGAGGGCTTCCCTGGTGGCGCAGTGGTTGAGAGTCCGCCTGCCGATGCAGGGGACACGGGTTCGTGCCCCGGTCCGGGAAGATCCCACATGCCGCGGAGTGGCTGGGCCCATGAGTCATGGCCGCTGAGCCTGCGCATCCGGAGCCTGTGCTCCGCAAGGGGAGAGGCCACAGCAGTGAGAGGCCCATGTACAGCAAAAAAAAAAAAAAAAAAAAAAAACATGAAGAAAAAGTGGAATTCAAAGAGTAATGATGAACAATAACAACAACAAAAGAACATTTAGAGTTGTCTCAACATGTTAACAGAACAATAAAACCACAGCAACTATCAAACTAAAATTCCAAACTATATAAAAATGACAAATGCATAGAGGTACCTGTCTAAATAATGGGGAAGATTGCAACTCTGAATAATTAAATACATGTTTGTACAAGAGAAATACAGACATAATTACTCAGAATTATCTTCCAAACAGAGTGAGGAAAAAAAAATCAATGTAAAAGGCTGGAAAGGAGGTAAAAAGAGAAATATACAGCAAGTGAGGTAATTAGAAAACAAAATAAAATTTCCAGAAAAAGTTAAATGAATTGTTAGTTATACTACATATGCCGGGGGTTAAACATATCTATTAAAAGAGATAGCAACTCACAGATTAGGTTAAAAAAAAAAACAAAAAACCTTTTTTATAAACTGTCCATAGAGACATCCTTAAATGTCCTAAAACTGAAAGCACACATGAAAATCTAAAATAACAATGTGGAAAAATACACATTAGGCAAATTACAGAAGAATATAAGACAAAGGAAAAATTAATGTGAAAATATTAAATGATTCCTTAAAAAAAGGAAGACTCCAGTAAGAAGCCACAATAGTTATAAATCTATAAATAGTTAATAAAATAGCTTTGAAATTTATATAATGAAAAACTGTATAAATACAAAGAGATATGAACAATAAAAAATCTTAAAGGAAGATGCTAACAAAGCTGTCTCAAAATCTGACAAAACAAGGAGTCAAAACAAAATTAATTAGAACGAATAAAACATTACACATGAAATTCAAACTCTATACACTTTTTTTCAAACACACATTGACAAAGTTTACCATGTATTATTAAGCCACAAAGGAAATTTCAACAAATTCTCAAAAGTGGAAATCATGGCAACCACCAAGGATAATGCAAAAAAAAAAACAAATTAATAACCTTAACAAAAAATGTTAGCACAGCCCTCCCACTGAAAAAATTATTAAATAACTGGAATTGTTAATCACATTCAAAATTATTCTTAGGTCAAGGGGGAAACAAAATGAAAATTACAAACTGTACAGAAGTATTGAAGAGTGTGAGAATGAGAACATGAGGCTACACCCACAGTGTTACATCAAAGCAGTATTTTAAAAAAGAGAGACCGAAAATTGTTGAACTAAGCTTTCAACTAGATTTTAAAACTCTCAGAAAATTAGGGCAGAAATAATTGAGGTTAAAAAAGAGATTAATGAGATTAGAAAATAAGAAAAGTTTAGCAATAAAACCAAAAGGTGATTTTTGGAAAGATCAACCATTTAAAAAACTTTGGGATGTATAATTTCAAAAAAGAGATAAAATATAAATTAACAATGTTGTGAACAAAAGTAGAAATACAGGTAATGACTTTAAACTTTTATAAAAAATACTATATTACTTATCTAGATGAAAATAGACACTTTTAAGAAAACTAAAATTTTCAAAATTGGCTCCACAAAAAATAGAAAATATAGATTTAGAATAAATTGAAACATCAGCTGAAGAACTATCTTAAAAATTGTACAAGATCCAGATGGATTTACAGATAAATTTCATAAACTTTCAAGAAACAGATAATTCCAATTTATACCAATTATTTCAAAACATACAATAAGTGAAAGAAGCCAATCGGAAAAGGCTACAGACCGTGTGATTCCAACTAAATGACATTCTCGAAAAGGCAAAACTATGGAGACAGTAAAAATCAGTGGTTTCCAGGGGTTAAGGCATGGGGTAGGAATAAAGAGGCAGAACACAGAAGATTTTAAGGACAATAAAAATACTTTGTGTGATAGCGTAATGATGGATACATGTCATTATACATTTGTCCCAACCATTATACATTTGTCCAAACCCATGGAATATACACCACCGAGAAGGAACCCTAAGGTACACTATGGACTTTGGGTAATTATGATGTGTCAATGTAGGTTCATCAATGGTAACAAAGGTACAGTTCTGGTGGGGATGTTGATAACAGGGGAATCTATGCTAATGTGGGCATGGGAGTATATAGGAAATCTCTGTACCTTCCCCTCAATTTTCCTATGAACCTTAAACTGCTCTAAAAAAGTAATGTCAATAAAATTTAATTAATTTAAAAGTACATAATATGCTTCCTAGCTCATTCCTCAAAGATCACATAACACTAATATCAAAACCAGTAAAAGAGGGGCTTCCCTGGTGGTGCAGTGGTTGGGAGTCTGCCTGCCGATGCAGGGAACGCGGGTTCATGCCCCGGTCCAGGAGGATCCCACATGCCGCGGAGCGGCTGGGCCCGTTAGCCATGGCCGCTGGGCCTGCGCGTCCGGAGCCTGTGCTCTGTCTGCAACGGGAGAGGCCACAGCAGTGAGAGGCCCGCGTACCGCAAAAAAGAAAAAAAAAAAAAAAAAAGAAAGAAAACAGTAAAAGATAGTATCAGAAAAGGCAACTATGGGTCATTTTCACTGACAAACATAAATTTGTAGCTTAGCTTACTCAATACTGAAGTATATTAAAATAATAATGTATTATAAAATATACATATATATAATAATTTTACATAAACTATATCTCACTATGCTCCGGGAACCTGAATGACTATAGAGTCATTTAGTGAGGGTCCACTTAAGATACAGAATAGAAACCGCAACAGTCATTTTTAGAGATATTTAATATAAAGAACTGTTAACCAGCCAGATACTGAAGAACTGAAAAGACAAAAAGGAATACTAAAATATCATGGGATAGGAAGCTGTAGGAATCACCTACCACCCTTAGGGCAAAGAGAACAGACACAAAGTTAGAATTATTATAATTTAGAAGCTGAGCGACTTCTCAGAGCTGGGGCCCAGATCTCTCAGGACGGGTGCTTGCCAGCTAGTGCTGGTACTGAAGTACAGTAAAACTAGTTCTAGGAACGTTGTCAGAACTACAAACTGGACCCAACTGTTGCTACTGAAACACGCTATCATTGCTGGGATGGAAAAGAAACGCTGAGATGTCACTGAAAGGAGCAGGAAGCAAACAGGAGAAACTGTGTTCCTTCTCCCTCCTTCAGCCTTCTAGTCCGCCTCTAGCATCTCCTAGTTAGGAGAGCTTAACAGGTAGTTGGCTGGCACAAGAGAAGTGTGGTTTCCGGGGTCCTGGGCCTGGCATCACAGACAGAGGACACAAGTGTGGGACTGAAAGTAAGGCAATAGTTTAATGCCAGCCTATGTGCGTCTGTGCATCCACTGAAGGTCCCACGGTATTTCCCATAGCCTGGATTTCCCCTTTACGTCCAAATCAAAGAGGCTTTATTTGTTTTATTGCTCCTTATCATTATACACCGAAACATTAAGGAATAAGAACAATAGCCTAATTGAGGCAACTTTGATAGTTATAGTCTATATAAATATTTTTATAAAACTCAGAATTTGAACTGTAGTTTTCTTCACTTATACTGCATGCCTTGACTTGATGACATTTATTTTAATTTCACCCTTCAATGGTTCAGTTATTCAAATAATTCATGCAAGCGTTTCTTAAAAAACTCATCTTTAATAAGGTCTTTTTGTGTGTTTAAACCAGGCAAGTGGTTTAGTTCAAACTGTATTTACATTAACATACTCTTGAGGGGCTTCTTGAGAATTGTGTGACTTTTTTAACTAGTTGGTGTGTTTTTCCTTTTTCTCCTGTTCAGCTAGTTCCTTGGAATGTGGAGAAGTAACGTCCCTGGATAGAGAGGAAAGCAAAGAGTGACTGGAGATTCTGATTCACAATGGAGTTAAGTCTGCTCATCCAGTGGCCTCTGAGCTTTCCTTCTGCACCTACAGGAACCTGCTTCTAACACTTGGCCAGACAAGGTAACTCTCTATCATTCAGTCACTCTCCATTGTGCAATAAACTCAATCTCATCCCACTTTCATCCTCCCCATTACTATTCCTCACTTTGCCTCCCTCTTTCTGTGCCCACGGAGATGGTGGCTATAAACTACAATTATCACTGTAGCATTAAAAAAAAAAAAGAATGCTGAACCAAAATAGTTGTAGTCTTTCTTCAATTCTCATCTCCTTTGAATTATCTCCTTCCTCTGCTGCCATTTACAGCAAAGTTTATCTACAGAACTGTCTACATAAACTTTTCAATCTTTCTCCTCATATTTATTGTCTTAAAATTTATATTATTATGAAATAGTTTGTATTTGAAAAGAATGCATGTTTCACTGAGGAAAACATACAAATGGCCAATAAACCCATGAAAAGATGCTCAACATCCTTAGCAAGCAGAGAAATGCAAATCAAAACCATGGTGAGATACCACTTCACATCTACGAGGATGGCCATAATCAAAACGACAGATAACAACAAGTGTCCGTGAGGATGTGGAGAGATTGAAATCCTGCTGGTGGGAATATAAAATGCTGTAGCCACTTTTAAAAAATGGTCTAGCAGTTCCTCAGAATAAACGTAGAGTTACCAAATGTTCTACTAATTCTAGTCCTAGTTATAGACAAAACAGAAATGAAAGTATATGTCCACACAGTGATGTACAAAACTTGTACATCAATGTATATAGCAGCCAAATTAACAGCCAAAAAATGGAAACAATCAGACCTTTATCAAGTGATGAATGGAAGAAGATGGCAGAGTAGAAGGACACGCTCTCACTCCCTCTTGTGAGAGCACCAGAATCACAACTAACTGCTGAACAATCATTGACAGGAAGACACTGGAACTCACCAAAAAAGATACCCCACATCCAAAGACAAAGGAAAAGCTGCAATAAGATGGCAGGAGGGGCACAATCACAATAAAATCAAATCCCATAACTGCTGGGTGGGTGACTCACAAACTGGAGAACGCTTATACCACAGAAGTCCACCCAGTGGAGTGAAGGTTCTGAGTCCCATGTCAGGCTTCCCAACATGGGGGTCCAATAACGGGAGAAGGAATTCCCAGAGAATCAGATTTTGAAGCCTAGTGGGATTTCATTGCAGGACTTCGGCAGGACTGGAGGAAACAGGGACTCCCACTCTTGGAGGGCACATACAAAGTAGTGTGCACATCAGGACCCAGGGGAAGGAGCAGTGACCCCATAGGAGACTGAACCAGACCTACCTGCTAGTGTTGGAGGGTCTCCTGCAGAGGCAGGGGGTGGCTCTGTCTCACCGTCAGGACAAGGACACTGGCAACAGAATTTCTGGGAAGTACTCCTTGGCGTGAGCCCTCCCAGAGTCTGACATTAGCCCCACCAAAGAGCCTGTATACTCCAGCGCTGGGTTGCCTCAGGCCAAACAACCAACAGGGAGAGAACTCAGCCTCACCCATCAGCAGACAAGCAGATTAAAGTTTTACTGAGCTTTGCCCACCAGAGCAACACCCAGCTCTACCCACCACCAGTCCTTCCCATCAGGAAGCTTTCAGACAGCAGAAGCAAGAAGAACTACAATCCTGCAGCCTGTGGAACGAAAACCACATTCACAGAAAGATATACAAAATGAAAAGGCAGAGGGCTATGTACCAGATGAAGGAACAAGATAAAACCCCAGAAAAACAATTAAATGAAGTGGAGATAGGCAACTTTTCAGAAAAAGAATTCAGAATAATGATAGTGAAGGTGATCCAGGACCTTGGAAAAAGAATGGAGGCAAAGATCAAGAAGATGCAAGGGGCTTCCCTGGTGGCGCAGTGGTTGAGAGTCCGCCTGCCGATGCAGGGGACATGGGTTCGTGCCCTGGTCTGGGAAGATCCCACTTGCCGCGGAGCGGCTGGGCCTGTGAGCCATGGCTGCTGTGCTCCGCAACGGGAGAGGCCACAACAGTGAGAGGCCAGCGTAACACACACACAAAAAAAACAAAGATGCAAGAAATCTTTAACAAAGACCTAGAAGAATTAAAGAACAAACAAACAGAGATGAACAATACAATAACTGAAATGAAAAATACACTAGAAGGAATCAATAGCAGAATAACTGAGACAGAAGAACGGGTAAGTGACCTGGAAAACAGAATAGGGGAATTCACTACCATGGAACAGAATAAAGAAAAAAGAATGAAAAGAAATGAAGGCAGCCTAAGAGCCCTCTGGGACAACAGTAAACGCAACAACATTCGCATTATAGTGGTCCCAGAGGAGAAGAGAGAGAGAAAGGACCCGAGTAAATATTTGAAGAGATTATAGTCGAAAACTTCCCTAACATAGGAAAGGAAACAGCCACCCAAGTCCAGGAAGTGAAGGGAGTCCCAGGCAGGATAAACCCAAGGAGAAACATGCCAAGACACACAGTAATCAAATTGACAAAAATTAAAGACAAAGAAAAATGATTAAAAGCAACAAGGGAAAAATGACAAATAACATACAAGAGAACTCCCATAAGGTTAATAGCTGATTTCTCAGCAGAAACTCTATTAGCCAGAAGGGAGTAGCATGATATATTTAAGGTGATGAAAGGCAAGAACCTACAACCAAGATTATTCTACCCAGCAAGGATCTCATTCAGATTCAACGGAGAAATCAAAAGCTTTTCAGACAAGCAAAAGCTAAGAATTCAGCACCACCAAACCAGCTCTACAACAAATGTTAAAGGAACTTCTCTAAGTGGGAAACACAAGAGAAGAAAAGGACCCTCAAAAACAAACCCAAAACAATTAAGAAAATAGTAATAGGAACATACATATCGATAATTACCTTAAATGTGAATGGATTAAATGCTCCACTCAAAAGACACAGGCTCGCTGAATGGACACTAAAACAAAACCCGTATATATGTTGTCTACAAGACACCCACTTCAGACCTAGGGACACATACAGACTGAAAGTGAGGGGATGGAAAAAGATATTCCATGCAAATGGAAATCAAAAGAAAGCTGGAGAAGCAATACTCATATCAGATAAAATAGACTTTAAAATAATGAATGTTACAAGAGACAAGGAAGGGCACTACATAATGATCAAAGGATCAATCCAAGAAGAAGATATAACAATTATAAATATATATGCACCCAACATAGGAGCACAACAATACATAAGGCAAATGCTAACAGCTATAAAAGAGGAAATTGACAGTAACACAATAATAGTGGGGGACTTTAACACCTCACTTACACCAATGGACAGATCATCCAGACAGAAAATTCATAAGGAAACACAAGCTTTAAATGACACAACAGACCAGATAGCTGTAACTGATATTTATAGGACATTCCACCTGAAAACAGCAGATTATACTTTCTTCTCAAGTGCACACGGAACATTCTCCAGGATAGATCACATCTTGGGTCACAAATCAAGCCTCAGTAAATTTAAGAAAACTGAAATCATATCAAGCATCTTTTCCAACCACAATGCTATGAGATTAGAAATCAATTACAGGGAAAAAAACATAAAAAACACAAATACATGGAGGTTAAACAAAACGTTACTAAATAACCAAGAAAGGTTATTGAAGAAATCAATAAAATACCTAGAGACAAATGACAATGAAAACACAATGATCCAAAACCCATGGGATGCAGCAAATACAGTTCTAAGAGGGAAGTTTATAGCAATACAATCCTACCTCAAGAAACAAGAAAAATCTCAAGTAAACAATCTAATCTTATACCTAAAGGAACTAGAGAAAGAAGAACAAAGAAAACCCAAAGTCAGTAGAAGGAAAGAAATCATAAAGATCAGAGCAGAAATAAATGAAATAGAAACAAAGAAAACAATAGCAAAGATCAATAAAACTGAAAGCTGGTTCTTGGAGAAGATAACCAAAATTGATAAACCTTCAGCCAGACTGATCAAGAAAAAGAGGGAGAGGACTCAAATCAATAACATTAGAAATGAAACAGAAGAAGTTATAATGGACACTGCAGAAATACAAAGCATCATAAGAGACTACCACAAGCAACTCTATGCCAATAAAATGGAAAACCTGGAAGAAATGGGCAAATTCTTAGAAAACTATAACCTTCCAAGACTGAACCAGCAAGAAATAGAAAACATGAACAAACCAATCACAAGTAATGAAATTGAAACTGTGATTAAAAATCTTCCAACAACAACAACAAAAAAATCTTCCAACAAACAGAAGTCCAGGACCAGATGGCTTCACAGGTGAATTCTATCAAACATTTAGAAAAGAGCTAACACCCATCCTTCTCAAACTCTTACAAAAAATTGCAGAGGAAGGAACACTCCCAAACTCATTCTATGAGGCCACCATCACCCTGATACCAAAACCAGACAAAGATGCTACAAAGAAAGAAAATTACAGACCAACATCACTGATGAATATACATGCAAATATCCTCAACAAAATAGTAGCAAACAGAATCCAACAACACATTAAAAGGATCATACACCATGATCAAGTGGGATTTATCCCAGGGGTGCAAGGATTCTTCAGTATATGCAAATCAATCAATATGATACACCATATTAACAAACTTAAGAATAAAAACCATATGATCATCTCAATAGATGCAGAAACAGCTTTCAACAAAATTCAGCACCCATTTATGATAAAAACTCTCCAGAAAGTAGGCATGGAGGGAACTTACCTCAACATAATAAAGCCCATATATGACAAATCCGCAGCAAACATCATTCTCAATGGTGAAAAACTGAAAGCATTTCCTCTAAGATCAGGAACAAGACAAGGATGTCCACTCTCACCGCTATTATTCAACACAGTTTTGGAAGTCCTAGCCACAGCAATCAGAGAAGAAAAAGAAATAAAAGGAATAAAAATTGGAAAAGAAGAAGTAAAACTGTCACTGTTTGCAGATGACATGATTCTATACGTAGAGAATCCTAAAGATGCCACCAGAAAACTACTGGAGTTAATCAATGAATGTGGTAAAGTTGCAGGATACAAAATTAATGCACAAATATCTGCATTCCTATACACTAATAATGAAAGATCAGAAAGAGAAATTAAGGAAACAATCGCATTCACCATTGCAACAAAAAGAATAAAATACCAAGGAATAAACCTACCTAAGGAGGTAAAAGACCCGTACTCAGAAAACTATAAAACACTGATGAAAGAAATCAAAGATGACACAAAACGTTGAAGAGATATACCATGTTCTTGGATTGGAAGAATCAATATTGTGAAAATGACTATACTACCCAAAGCAATCTACAGATTCAGTGCAATCCCTATTACATTACCAATGGCATTTTTTACAGAACTAGAACAAAAATCTTAAAATTTATATGGAGAAACAAAAGACCCCGAATAGCCAAAGCAATCTTGAGGGAAAAAAACGGAGCTGGAGGAATCAGACTCCCTGACTTCAGACTATACTACAAAGCTACAGTAATCAAGACAATATGGTACTGGCACAAAAACAGAAATATAGATCAATGGAACAAGGTAGAAAGCCCAGAGATAAACTCATGCACCTGTGGTCAACTAATCTGTGACAAAGGAGACAAGGATATACAATGGAGAAAAGACAGTCTCTTCAATAAGTGGTGCTGGGAAAACTGGATAGCTACATGTAAAAGAATGAAATTAGAATGCTCCCTATCACCATACACAAAAATACACTCAAAATGGATTAAAGACGTAAATGTAAGAAAGACCTGACACTATAAAACTCTTAGAGAAAACATATGAAGAACACTCTTTGACATAAATCACAGCAAGATCTTTTTTGACCCACCCCCTAGAGTAATGGAAATAAACAAATAAACAAATAAATAAACAAATGGGACCTAATGAAACTTAAAAGCTTTTACATAGCAAAGGAACTCATAAACAAGACAAAAAGACAACCCTCAGAATGGGAGAAAATATTTGCAAATTAATCAACAGACAAAGGATTAATCTCCAAAATAAACAGTTCATGCAGCTCAATATTAAAAAAACAAACAACTCAATCAAAAAAAGAGCAGAAGTCCTAAATAGACATTTCTCCAAAGAAGACATACCGATGGCCAAAAGGCACATGAAAAGCTGTTCAACATCACTAACTATTAGAGAAATGCAAATCAAAACTACAATGAGGTATCACCTCACACCGGTCAGAATGGCCATCATCAAAAAATCTGCAAACAACAAATGCTGGAGAGGGTGTGGAGAAAAGGGAACCCTCTTGCACTATTGGTGGGAATGTAAATTGATACAGCCACTATGGAGAACAGTATGGAGGTTCCTTAAAAAACTAACAATAGAATTACCGTATGACCCAGCAATCCCCCTACTGGGCACATACCCAGAGAAAACCATAATTCAAAAAGACACATGCACCCCAATGTTCACTGCAGCACTATTTACAATAACCAGGTCATGGAAGCAACCTAAATGCCCATCGACAGACGAATGGATAAAGAAGATGTGGCACATATATACAATGGAATATTACTCAGCCATAAAAAGGAACAAAATTGGCTCATTTGCAGAGATGTGGATGGACCTAGAGACTGTCATACAGAGTGAAGTAAGTCAGACAGAAAAAATCAAATATCGTATATTAACGCATATATATGGAATCTAGAAAAATGGTACAGATGAACTGGTTCGCAAGGCAGAAATAGAGACACAGATGTAGAGAACAAACGTATGGACACCATGGGGGGAATGTGGGGGTGGGGGGGGTGGTGGTGGGATGAATTGGGAGATTGGGATTGACATGTATACACAAACATGTACAAAATAGGTAACTAATAAGAACCTACTGTATTAAGAAAATACATAAAATAAAATTCGAATAAAAAAAAATTAAGTACTGATACATATTACAACATGAATGAAACTTGAAAATATTATACTAAATGAAAAGAACCAGACACAAAGACCACATATTATATGGTTCTATTTATACGAAATGTCCCAAACAGGCAAATCTAGAGAGACAGAAAGTAAACTAGTGGTCGCATAGGGTTGGGGGCATTGGAAATAGGAATGGCTGCCAATGAGTATCAGGTTTCTTTTGGGGGTGCTAAAAATGCTCTAAAATACATTGTGGTGATGGTTACACAATTGTGAATAAACTAAAAACCACTGAGTTGTACACTTTAAATGGATGGACTGCATGGTATGTGAATTATATCTCTATAAAGCAGTTTTTTAAAAAGGAATGGAAAAGAATGTATATATGGTCCAAAGATTACCTAGTTTAAGAATTCTATTTCTGCCACATCCTCTGCATGTTCCTTATTTGTCTTTTTCCACTGAAATGTAGCAGTTATTTATATAATCTATTTTGTTAATGAAAAGTGTTGCAAATTTCTTCTTTCAGTTTGCTGCTGTTTTATACATTATTTAAGGTCTCTTTGGATGAACCTAAGGTCTCAATTTTATTGAGTCCAATTTACCAATCTTTTCATTTTGAGATTATGGTATATGTGATTTCTTAAGAAATTCTCTCCAGTCCTGTAAAATATTCTTAGATATTCATTCTCTAAAAATTTTAAAGTTTTATTTTTCACATTTAAGTTCTAACTAAGCCTAGAATTGAATTTCATATATGGCATGAGGTAGAGATTCAATTATCTATTTTGCATATATGTAATCAACATAATAAAATAATTTCTCACTGATCTGCAATGCCACTCCTCCCAAATGGTTCATTTCCCTAAATGAATAGGTCAGTTTCTAAACTTTCTGTTCTGTTCCATTGATCTATATATATATCCATTTTTAATTATTATAATGTTATAAGCTCTGTGATTTTGTTTCTTCAGGTGTGTTTTGACTATTCTTGGCCCTTTATTCTTCCATAAACATTTTAGAACCAGCTTGTAAATCTGCACAAAAATTAGTGTTTGGGATTGTTATGGAATTGCACTGAAATACATTTTATACATATATAAAATTGAGACCTTCATGTTATTAGTTCCTCCTATCCGTAAACAATCTATCTCTTCATTTAGTTAGGTCTACTCTATAATCTTCTAGTTAAGTTTTCTAGATTTTCTTCATTGAGGTCTTGTATATCTTTACTTGATATATTATTAGGCCCTTAATTTTTTTTATTGCTCTTGTAAATGGCATCTTTTTTCATATATTTTCTATTTTTCCTTGTGTATAGATATACAGTTGGGTTTATATGTTGTCTTTATATCCAATATTGTTGCTAAACCTTCTTGTTAATCTAATAATTTCTCTGTATTTTATTGGGGATTTTCTGCATGGTTAATTATATCATGTATAAATATTTACAAATATGTCTTCCTTTCATATTCCAATACTTTTTGTTTTCTTGTTCTCCTGAAAAGTCTGAGACCTTCAATACAAGACTGAAAAAGGAAAGAGAGGGAGACAGAGAGAAAGAGAGAAAATGCATGTGGTGAGTATCTGTGTCTTGTTTTGATCTGAAAAGAAGTGTTTCCACTCTTCCTAAGAGTTTTTATCATTAATAAAAGATGGAGAGGTTTTTCTCCATCTACTGAGATAGTTGTATGATTTTTCTTCTTTAATTTTCAAGTGATATATTATGTTTAGTGCTAAATCAACCTTGCCATTTTGGTCATGATTTTATACTTTTATGGAGATTTAAACAATAAGTATGTACCTAGTATACTAGTTGTCTTTCTACATTGTGTCTCATAAAACCTCAGAAAACTGAATCAAAGACCTCAATAAGCTAGAGTAATAAGCTAGCTTCTAAATGAGTACCAACTATTAACAACCCTCTATAATTTGCTTAAAAGGAAATCACAAGGAGTTCGGTCATTTTACAGAAATAATATAAATTTATAAATACACGATTTTTGACCAGAAAAATTTGACAAAGACCTTATATTTCTGCATCTGCTCAAGGTCCTTCAGAAGTACCTGCACCTCTCTTTTGCAGGCCATGAGAATCACTGCTCTGGTCACAGTCCACATCCTACCACCTATAATCTATAAATACGTATCTATTTACCTTCTATTTACTAAAACAAAGTCTATGCATCTCAGATTTTGAATTATTTTGTTCTATATTTCCCAAGATTTTCTCTTTGGAAAATAATTTTATCTTCTTTCTTCAAATTACTACTTAAAATATCTCATTAAGTTTGTTTCTCTAAAAACCCCATCTGATTCAATCCTTCTGGTCTTTTCATTGAACTATTTTATTCTTCAACTATTGATTTTTTCCAGTCCTCGGTAGTGTATTACCTTTTGATAATGACTGTGTGAAATATATAAGGAGCACGATGTTTGACACATAAATTGCCTTGATATGTATTAATCATCTGTTTAAATTCTTCCATTAAATCCCTCCATGAAATCCAAGCTAGTCACACGCTGTTTACGACATCCACACTTCCCTCTACAAAGGAACATATTGTCTTACCTACAATTAATGTTCTGGGATATGTCCAGAGCTACTATTCCTCTCCCCCTTCCACCACTATAAATATGTCATACGCTGTTCTCTTAGAAGTCCCTGCTCTGCAGCCTACTTTTTCTTTCCTATTCATTATTACAGTCTCTATTAGTAAACTGGCCTCTTTCCTAGACTTGATCAGATCCCAGCTGGTTGGACTACAAGCACTTTGTAATCAGGGCCAAGACTTAAGATCAGATAAGGAAGCATTATTTCTGTCCAAGAAACTTACATTTCAGGTTGCCAATAAATGAGGGATTTGCTGCCAAGTTTTTCTAGAGTAATGTTTTGAATCTTCTACCAAAGAGATACATAATAAAATTAGCATTTGAAAATACTGCACAGTAATCATTTCTATAGGAATTAAAATCAAAGCTCATAAACCAAACAATGAATAGGACCAAATAAGGCCCTTAGTAAACATCGTAATAAAAACCCTGAAAGAGACAGAGTTCAAAAGTGTGAACTATTAGCTGAAATAAAAGCGACCCTAAAACCTGATTTTCAAACACTTAGTAAAACTACAGGGCATATGAATCTAGGCCATTTCCTGTGAATGTATACAAGGAAAAATAAAGTTTAGAGTGAACAGTAGCATGGAGGCATGTGGAGCAGGAAACCTAATAAATTTTAAAGAAAACACTTAAAAGAATACTCGTAATTTTTCACCTAAAGATTGACTTTCCTACCTTCCCTTATGATCTCCACTCCTACCTTTTCTCTCAAGAGCCATCACGCCTTTTTGAGGGCGTGCCTTTTGGGTGAATTTTTACCAAGTACCTCACTGACATATAGACATGTACAGGAGATATATATATAGTGCAGTCAGTTTTCTCTACTTAAACTTTACTGACTATGAATTATTCTTATCTACCTCACCACGAACTCAAATTGCATTTTGATGAAGTATGGGCCTCCAATGCTTCTGTTTCAGCAGCTTCCCATCCTGTGAGTGAGATGGGGTGGGATGCTTAGGAGGGACACTGGAGGGGCCAGCAGGACCCCTCATCATGGGGCCTTTGACCACAGGCCCTTCACTACCTGGGCCTCGGTGCCTTTGCCTGAAAATTAGAGACTTATCCAGATGATGCTAGAGTCCCAGCCACCTCTACCTGTCACGGGCCAATGAGAAGAAATTGGTGCAAAAGAGGGATTTTTCAAAACATGGAGAGGAAATGAAATGAAACATCCATATCCTTTCACGCTAAGTAGTTCTCCATGTTAACCTCTACTTTTATACTCTTCACTCTCTGGGTCTTGTTGGTCCTGCCAATTTCTCTATTATGAGTCCCTTTGGCAGTTACAAGTATATCCCATAGAGTAGTCACATGATCCCAAACTCTGTATCCTCTTGCTATTACTAGGATACAAAACAACAGGAACACCAAGGTTACTATTTTCCATACTGGAGAGTCTGAAATCAGTTTACAAACTGTGTACATGTGAAAGAAATGTGAATTTCTTGTCATGAAGATTCACTTGGGGTAAAACATCAAAGAGCAATGTTATCATCAGGGTTTGGTCAGAGATGTGTAATTTATTACAGGGATTTGATGATATGCAATTATGGGAGCTGGTTCACAGTAAGGATGTGCTACGTCTTGTACTGGAGTCTGAAGTCTGCAGTAAAGGCAGTAAGAAGAAAAAAAAAGATGAATATAATGTGGGGCAGCAAACTGGAATCTATGAGGCTGACTTGGAATCAACAAGGATGGCATGGAACCTGCTAAAACCTTTGATATCGATGATGGGAGTGCCGCACGGGAGAAACAGGGGCTCCCTCAATGTAGAGCTAAACATGCACCTGGTCAAAAAGCTTAAGGAGGATCTGGGGGGAGCCAGAGGCACCGCGATCGTGGGCCCAGCCACTGCCACACACTAACCAGCTGAGCCAGAAGGTAATTGACGGCACATGTGAACCACGAGAGGCCATCACACCTTGTACTGATTGTCCTAACATTAAAAAATAAAGATGGCTCTCCTTTGCTGTTATTTCTCCAAATCTGATGCAAAATGTCTCTTACGGTCCAGGCTAGACCAGAACTGACAAGCAAGAAAATTCTGGGAAAGGTACTTCCAGTTTAGCTCAGTTGACGTAACGCAAATCCACCACAACCTGTCCCTTGTCCACGTAAACCTCTTTCAATTATACTTAACTTCAAAATAAAGCGAATAGCAACACAAGGCAGAACATAATACAACTGTAGCTCATATAACTGAAAGACATACTGATTCTCTCTCCAATAGAGGATACAAAGTCTTTTATCTGTCTTTGGAGGAGAGCTATTCCTCTCCTATGCCACATTGCTCTTCCCCTTTGATATTCTGTAACATAAAACTGAGATATAAGTTAACTGTTATTAACACATCTTACGTTAGACGCAGGAGAAGGGGAAAAGGAGAAACTTTTTTGATATTCATAACAAAAGGAGGAGGAAATGCATCTAATTATTATAGTTCTCATTTCTGCAATTACCCATAGCTGGTACTTATAATTACTTTCTTCCACTCTCCATTCCATAGCCTCTTTGCCCTTAGTAAGCACCTCGGCTAGTTGCAGTTCCTTGCCTGATGGAGTGACCCCAAACTTTCATTCCTGGAAGGTTCTGGGTCTTAGTAATAATACCTGTATTGGATTGTTGTAGTTTTCTATTGTCTTTAATCACAGAGCTTGAGAGTACTAAGAAGCATCCCGAGAGAGCTCTTGCATCTCAAACATAATCCTGCTTACCTCCACGGTGTAGAGACAATCCAATATTTCCCTTGTTAACCAACACCAATTATTCCATCCAGTGCAGTGGTCCATTCTTTGCCTGTTAATGAATAACACCATTATCATGTCTCCTGGTAGCAGCATTTCTCCCTCCAGAACTAGGACTGCTAAAGCAGTATGGTATCCTGTAGAAGGGAGAAGGGACCAAGACCACTGAGGACTACATATGACTTAGGGATGGAAAGTAGCCCTGAGGTAGGGCAGTGAAGGTTTATCACTTACCCTGCCAGCTGATAGCAAACGCTTCTGATGGTCTTTACTAACAGCTGTAGATAGGCAAAAGCATTCACTTGATCAACAGCTGTAAACCAGGTGCCTGGAGATGTGTTGACTTGTTTCAGCAACAAAACCGCATCTGAAAGAATACCTGCAATTGAAGTCACCGCCTGATTAAGTTTACGGTAACCCATCACTGATCTTCATGATTGTCCTATGCATACGCCAAACAGGCAAGTTGAATGGGGAATCACCACTGCTGAATCTTTCAAGTCTGTGATCATATTATTAAGCTTTAAAATCCAAGATGCAGTTTTTAAAAAAATTTTTTGGTAGGGAGAGGAAGTTGTAGTGGCTTCCAGTTCATTCTCTCTAACTTATTAGTTCTCGCTCCATAGCAGCAAATACTTGGGCACCCAATTCCTTGACTCTATAAGCACTTGGTTACAGTTGTCTACAGCTGATAATTTAAACCACTTGTTTGTTATTGAATGCCACTGACGACCAGAGTCTCATTTACCACTGGAAGCAGGGTCATTAATTCCTTTTTAAATCGAAACAGATCAATGAACTATTTTCAGACAACCTAGAAGCAACTGAGAGCAGAACTTCTGAGATTTGTAAGACAGCATCAAATAATCTTACGTATGTATAATTGGAGACCCACAAAGAGGGGAGGGAGAATGAGGCTGAAGAAATACTTGAAGAGATAATTACAAAAAAAAACTTTCCAAAATTGACAAAATAAGTCAACCTATAGAACCAAGAAACTCAGTGCAGGAACTTTAAGCAGGTTAAATACAAAGAAAGACACACCTAGACACATCATAGTCAAACTGCTGATAAAAACTGATAAAGGACAAATCTTAAGAGCAATGAGAGAAAAAAAATACACATCACAAACAGAACAATTATATTGATGGTTGACGTCTCACCAGAAAGAATAAAGGCTAGAGACACTGGGATGACATTTGTAAAGTACTTGAAAAAAACTGCTCAAACTAGAACTTGATATCTAGGGAAAATATCCTTCAGAAATGTAAGCAAAATAAAACATTTTCAGAAAGATAAAAGTTCTTGCATTACAAGAAAAGCTAGAATAAGTTTCTCAAGCTAAACGGAAATAAAAATTCAGATAAAATATCAAAACTTCAGAAATAAAGAGCATCAGAAAGAGTAAATATTTTCTATAAATAAAAAGCCATTTTATTTTAAAAAAGGATCTGTATTATATATAGAGTATCCCAAAATTCTTAGGGTAGTTTTAAGCTTTAATTAACTTCAAAAACATAAATGTTACAAGCTTATATAAAATTCATTTGTAGGTTTATTGATTTACATTTCAAAGCTTATTTTGTGAATTTTAATTTTTTCTGGGTGATAGTTTCTAGATAGTCAGATATAAGAGGTATCTAGTTTGGCCATATCAGCCACCTGATTACTCTCCATTAGACTTTTCTTTAGGGACATGTAAAGAACAGACATTTTGTTTAGGTAACTCATAAGTATCATGTGTATATCAAAACAATTTTCTTTGGATGATCCTGAGTCTAGGATAACAAATGGTCACTTCACCATTTTGGTCACTGAGCAGCAGTTGATGAAATTTTTACAAAATCCAAATTTGACTAAAACAATGTATAGCATAAGATGTTGGTTACATTGAAGTTGAATAAAAAATATATTAATATTTTAAAATTTTAAATAACCTTTGAAATGTGTTTTTTAAATAAATTTGTAGCACTTATGTTATTAAAGCTTAAGACTTCACTAAAACTGGGACTTCCCTGGTGACGCAGTGGTTAAGAATCCACCTACCAATGCAGGGGACACAGGTTCAAGCCCTGGTCCAGGAGGATCCCACATGCTGCGGAGCAACTAAGTCCGTGCGCCACAACTACTGAGCCTGTGCTCTAGAGCCCGTGTGCTGCAACTACTGAAGCCCGCGTGCCTAGAGCCTGTGCTCCACAACAAGAGAAGCCACCACAATAAGAAGCCCGTGCACCACAACGAAGAGTAGCCCCCCGCTCGCTGCAACTAGAGAAAGCTCACACGCAGCAATGAAGACCCAACGCAGCCAAAAAGTAAATAAATAAATTTATTAAAAAAAAAAGACTTCACTAAAATTTACATGATTTATTTAAAAAACAATAATAGCAATATATTGTGGAGTTCATAGTATATGAAGAAGTAAAATATAAAAAGGATCACAAAAGGTGAGAAGGAACGAAGAAGTACAGTGTTGTAAGATTCTCTCACAATCTGTGAAGTATTATATTATTTAAAGATAGATTGTGATAATTTAAGTTTGCATATTGTAATCAATTTAGAGCTGCTACTATAAAATTGACACAGTGATATAGATTAAAAACTCAAATAACACGGAATATTAAAAAATATGTGATTTAATGAAAAGTAGTCAGAAATGGAAAAATGGAAGAAAAAAGAACAAATGGGGTTTTAAAAAATTAAATACCAAGATGCATGTGTTCATAAACTCTTTGTTTTTCTCTTGTCACTTTGCCTTTGTCAGTTCATTTCACAGGCCCAGCCACTGAAGCTGAGGGAGGAATCTTTTAGCTTGCCTAGCTAACCCGCACCCCTAGTTCAAGTTTCAGCTCAGGTGTAATTTCTTCCAGTAAGCATTCCTAGACCCCCAGAACTGTGGTCAACTCACCTTATCTGTGCTCCCCAAGCACCCTGACAAAGTGCATAATCTGTCACTTTTATGATGCATGGAAGTGAACTCTTTCCAGATCCTTCTCACTTGCTAAGTCCTGCTAAGAACTTGGTGGTCCTTAGCAGAGACTTGTGTGTCAGTCCTAGCCCAGTGCTGGCACATAGGAGAGCCTCCATAAATGTTACTAAACAGGATGAAACTGAAGAAAGGCAACAGATATAAAGAAATAGGAAATAATAAAAGAAAAAGGTGTCACCATTTACAGAGGGTCCCATTCAGATAGAAACTGCCAGGAGATTTCCATCCTGAATGCAGAAATAATAAAAATTTAATCTGTAAAAACTAAATGGAGAATACAATAAAACCTGGCAAAAGAAAATATGTTACACTTTGTATTAAGCAGTCTTCAGATTCAATTCCAGAGAACCAGCCTTCAAAGAAAAATAAATTTTAAAATATCATGGGACTTCCCTGGTGGTCCAGTGGTTAGAGCTCCATGCTTCCACTGCAGGGAGCATGGGTTCAATCCTTGGTCAGGGAACTAATATCCCGCATGCCACACTGCACGGCCAAAATAAAATAAAATATTGCACAAAAATATTGCTCAGACCCAAGTGTGGTTTTTCAAGCAAACAATTTTGGAACATCTTTCAATACCATGTTTACCTTAAGAGATTCAAAAACACAGTTCTCTTCTCATCTGTTCTCCAGATTTTTTTCCCTACTCATTTCTTTGCCTTTCCTATCACCTTCATTTAAACACAATTAAATGTTCTGTCACAGACACTAGATTATAACTTAAGGTGCAAAACGAATAAAAAGCAGCTCTTTTAAAAAGAGAGAGAGAGAGAGTACATAACTGCTGGCCGCATGCAGCATAACAAAGGAGGCAAGAGAACAGGGCTGGAACTTTCTCCAATACCTCCCTTAACATGGAATTGGCCCTGCAGTCTCCAGAAGCCCCAGTCTCTGCACTTCATAAGCAAACCTAAATCTATTCTGCTTCTCCTAAGATGGGTACTGAACTCTGAGGCCAGAAAACCTGTTTTAGGATCCCTCCTGAGGCAGACACCAGGCCTCAAACTTGACACCAAGGAGAGAATCATGCATCTGACTCTGGTGTTCCTGGGAGGGCACTGAGTAATTTAATTTTCACTTTCCCCACTCTCTCCCTCCACCATCCCCTCTTGATTCTTACCTAAAATCCCTCCCCTAAATATTTACTCTCTACTGTTCAAAAGTCAGGATTCCTCTATTCCAGTGTTTCCTAAACATACCCTATCATGTGAGTCACCTGGTGTACTCTGTAATACACAGATTGCCCCAGGACTCTGCCTTTGAGATCATGATTCAAAAGGTCTGGGAAGGGGCCCAGGCTGCTTCATTGAATGCAAATGTCCCAAAGGAGGGATAACAGTTTACGCTTTTGTTTTATTCGTTTGATTTGTTTATACCTCGCCTCTTTCAGAGAAGCGTTAGAGATGCCCAGCTACAAGGTGAACTAAGAGGCTTCACTGATTCACAGTGTGATGACGAGCATGCAGAGCTGTGTCGCTGCTTCCCTGGGTAACCACAGATCCACTGTACCCCTCAGTGCTCACCAGCTCAGCACCAGAAGGAAGAGCCCTAGGCTAGGAGTGGATCACACTCTCAGCCCTTTATCATCAGCTGTTTGAACTTTGCAACTTATTAAGACTCTTGGCTAACACATTTCTTCAACTATCAAAACTATAGTGTTGAATCTGATGATCTTGGAATGTGGCTGCCTACCTCACATGTAAAACAAGCCCATTCATGCCAAAGTCTTACGAGACTTCTAGAGAAAATTGGTAAGTAACTATACTACAGCCTTATTCAGCCTTCTCTGAGCAAATGCAAAAATGAAGCATTCCCTTTTGCCATTTATTATGAATGGGGTTGAATTGTATCCCACTCCCTAAAAAAGGTATGTTGAAGTCCTAACCCCCACCATCTCAGAATGTGACCTTACTTGTAAATAGAATTCTTGAAGATGTAATCAAGTTTAGGTGGGAGATCATACTGGATTAGGGTGAGCCCCAATCCAATGACTGGTGTCCTTATAAAAAGAGGGAAATTTGGACACAGAGACACAGGGAAGACAGCCATGTGAAGACAGAGGCAGAGAATGATGATGCATCTACATGCCAAGGAATGCCAAGGACTGCCAGCACCACCATATGCTAGAAAGAGACAGGAAGGATTCTCCCCTAGAGAGCATGGCCCTGTAGACCTCGATTTCAGACTTCCGGCCTCCAGAACTGTGAGAGAATAAATTTCTGTTGTTTGAAGCCACATAGTTCATGGTACCTCATTACAGCAACCCTAGGAAACTAATTCACCATGTACCTTATAAAATATAACCATAGAATTGTGACGATTAGGACTATATCTAACTTAGAGCTAATGCTCATCCACTTATCCACCTCTTCAAAAAGAATTTTAAAAGGGAAAAAGTGGAGTTTAAAAAGTGTATCCAAGGGCTTCCCTGATGGTGCAGTGGTTAAGAATCCGCCTGCCAGTGCAGGGGACACGGGTTCAAGCCCTGATCTGGAAACATCCCACATGCCGCGGAGTAACTAAGCCCATGCACCACAACTACTGAGCCTGTGCTCTACAGCCCGCGAGCCACAACTACTGAAGCCCAGGCGCCTATAGCCCATGCTCCCTCAACAAGAGAAGCCACCGCAATGAAGAGTAGCCCCCGCTCGCCACTACTAGACAAAGCCCGTGTGCAGCAGCAAAGGCCCAACACAGCCAAAAATAAATGAATTACATAAATAAATTTTAAAAAAACCTCCTTCTGTATAAGGAAGACACAGGAGTTCCATTTCTAGATCTCTATATAAACTATTTAGAAATTAAATTTAAATGCCATTAAGGAATTATATGAAGAAAACTATTAAATTGTATATTAGGATATAAAGCTAAATAAATAAGGAAGTATACCTAATGCACGGATGAGAAGAGTTAATATTTCAAAGGCCTAAGTTCTACCCAAATTAATGCATAAATTTAAAGCAATTTAAAGCTGGAGGAGTGTGGTCATTGTTTGGAAACTTTATAAAGTGCTCCTAAAGTTTATCAGGAAGAAAAATTATACCAAAATATACACACACTGTCATACACATAATTAAAGGGTGGCAAGTGGCATCTTTCCTTACAGATTTTAAAATACTCAGTGAAAAAAATATGATTTTTGGTGAATTTAAAGAAAAAAATTTGATTAAAGAAATTTAATCAAAAGTACAGAAAGGAATATATGTAAAAATATTTAGACATGATAAAGTGGGGAAGAGAATGAATAATAATATTAATCAATGATATTATAATAAGTGGTTAACCATTTGAAAAATCAAGTTAAGAGTTCCACTTCACACATTTCACGTAAATAAATTCCAGGGAGACAACAAATTTAAATGTTAGCTGAATGACTGGATAATAATGGGGTAAAGAAGGTCTTTGAAAGCATATATAAACTGTCATTTGCCAATAGGCAATTAAAACAATTTTTAAAATCCAAAGTAAACAAAGGTATAACAAACTGAGGAAGTACGTATTACAGACAACTGTATTGTCTCTGATGAATAAAACACTTACAAAATTAGGTAGGACAAGTTGACAACCCAATGGAAAAATGAGTCAAGAATATGAATAGGCAATTCAACAAAAGAAGAAATGAAAACAGCCAATAAATATAGGAAAACAAAAAACATACATTCAACTTCATGAAAAATAAAATTGTAAATTATTAACACCAGTGCAATACCACGGTGTTATACAGATCTCCTCAAATATGGATGTGGGGAGGGTAAATTGTTCCTACCTCTCTCGAAGGCAGTTTGGTAACATGCATCGAAAGCCTTAAAATATGCAGATTTTGATTCAGTTAGGTTTACATGTAGGAATCTCAATTATATAACAAAATGTATATCTAAAATTGCTTGTCATTTATTATTTATAATAAAAAATAAAAACAAGCCAAATATCCAGAATTAGCAAACAGTTAAAGGACTTCCCTGGCAATCCAGTTGTTAAGACTCCGTGCTTCCACTGTAGGGGGCGCGGGTTCAATCCCTGGTCAGGGTACTAAGATCCCACATGCCACACAGCCACAAAACCTTAAAAAACGTTTTTAAATTTTAAAAATAAAAAAAAATTTTTTGACACATAAAATTATTTATTATAAGTTTGAGTATACTCAGAAGATGTCTTTTTTTTAACATCTTTATTGGAGTATAATTGCTTTACAATGGTGTGTTAGTTTCTGCTTTATAACAAAGTGAATCAGCTATACATATATCCCCATATCTTCTCCCTCTTGTGTCTCCCACCCACCCTCCCTATCCCACCCTTCTAGGCAGTCACAAAGCAAGGAGCTGATCTCCCTGTGCTATGCAGCAGCTTCCCTCTAGCTATCTATTTTACATTTGGTAGTGTATATATGTCCATGACAGTCTCTCACTTTGTCACAGCTTACCCTTCCCCCTCCCCATGTCCACAAGTCCATTTTCTATGTTTGTGTCTTTATTCTTGCCCTGTCCCTAGGTTCTTCAGAACCATTTTTTTTTTTTTTAGATTCCATATATATGTGTTAGCATAGGGTATTTGTTTTTCTCTTTCTGACTTACTTCACTCTGTATGACATACTCTAGGTCCATCCACCTCACTACAAATAACTCAATTTCGTTTCTTTTTATGGCTGAGTAATATTCCATGGTATATATGTGCCACATCTTCTTTATCCATTCATCTGTCGATGGACACTCAGGTTGCTTCCACGTCCTGGCTATTGTAAATAGAGCTGCAATGAACATTGTGGTACATGACTCTTTTTGAATTATGGTTTTGTCATGCTATATGCCCAGTAGTGGGATTGCTGGGTCGTATGGTAGTTCTATTTGTAGTTTTTTAAGGAACCTCCATACTGTTCTCCATAGTGGCTGTATCAATTTACATTCCCACCAACAGTGCAAGAGGGTTCCCTTTTCTCCACACCCTCTCCAGCACTTATTGTTTGTAGATTTTTTGATGATGGCCATTCTGACTGGTGTGAGATGACATCTCATTGTAGTTTTGATTTGCATTTCTCTAATGATTGATGATGTTGAGCATTCTTTCATGTGTTTGTTGGCAATCTGTATATCTTCTTTGGAGAAATGTCTATTTAGGACTTCTGCCCATTTTTGGATTGGGTTGTTTGTTTTTTTGATATTGAGCTGCTTGTAAATTTTGTAAGATTAATCCTTTGTCAGTTGCTTCATTTGCAAATATTTTCTCCCATTCTGAGGGTTGTCTTTTGGTCTTGTTTATGGTTTCCTTTGCTGTGAAAAAGCTTTTAAGTTTCATTAGGTCCCATTTGTTTATTTTTGTTTTTATCTCCATTTCTCTAGGAGGTGGGTCAAAAAGGATCTTGCTGTGATTTATGTCATAGAGTGCTCTGCCTATGTTTTCCTCTAAGAGTTTTAGAGTGTCTGGCCTTACATTTAGGTCTTTAATCCATTTTGAGTTTATTTCTGTGTATGGTGTGAGGGAGTGTTCTAATTTCATACTTTTACATGTACCTGTCCAGTTTTCCCAGCACAACTTATTGAAGAGGCTGTCTTTTCTCCACTGTATATTCTTGCCTCCTTTATCAAAGATAAGGAGACCACATGTGCATGGGTTTACCTCTGGGCTTTCTATCCTGTTCCACTGATCTATATTTCTGTTTTTGTGCCAGTACCATACTATCTTGATTACTGTAGCTTTGTATTATAGTCTGAAGGCAGGGAGCCTGATTCCTCCAGCTCCGTTTTTCTTTCTCAAGATTGCTTTGGCTATTCGGGGTCTTTTGCATTTCCATACAAATTGTGAAATTTTTTGTTCTAGTTCTGTGAAAAATGCCAGTGGTAGTTTGATAGGGATTGCACTGAAGCTGTATATTGCTTTGGATAGTAGAGTCATTTTCACAATGTTGATTCTTCCAGTCCAAGAACATGGTATATCTCTCCATCTGTTTGTATCATCTTTAATTTCTTTCATCAGTCTTATAATTTTGTGCATACAGGTCTTTTGTCTCCTTAGGTAGGTTTATTCCTAGATATTTTATTCTCTTTGTTGCAATGGTAAATGGGAGTGTTTTCTTAATTTCACTTTCAGATCTTTCATCATTAGTGTATAGGAATGCTAGAGATTTCTGTGCATTAATTTTGTATCCTGCTACTTTACCAAATTCACTGATTAGCTCTAGTAGTTTTCTGGTAGCATCTTTGGGATTCTCTATGTATAGTATCATGTCATCTGCAAACAGTGACAGTTTTACTTCTTCTTTTCTGATTTGGATTCCTTTTATTTCTTTTTCTTCTTTGACTGCTGTGGCTAAAACTTCCAAAACTATGTTGAATAATAGTGGTGAGAGTGGACAACCTTGTCTTGTTCCAGATCTTAGTGGAAATGGTTTCAGTTTTTCACCATTGAGGACAATGTTGGCTGTGGGTTTGTCATATATGGCCTTTATTATGTTGAGGAAAGTTCCCTCTATTCCTACTTTCTGGAGGGTTTTTATCATAAATGGTGTTGAATTTTGTCAAAAGCTTTCTCTGCATCGATTGAGATGATCATATGGTTTTTCTCCTTCAATTTGTTAATATGGTGTATCACATTGATTGATTTAGGTATATTGATTTGATTTGGGTATATTGATTTGGGTATATTAATATGGTGTATCACATTGATTGATTTGGGTATATTGAAGAATTCCTGGGATAAACCCCACTTGATCATGGTGTATGATCCTTTTAATGTGTTGTTGGATTCTGTTAGCTGGTATTTTGTTGAGGATTTTGGCATCTGTGTTCATCAGTGATATTGGCCTGTAGTTTTCTTTCTTTGTGACATCTTTGTCTGGTTTTGGTATCAGGGTGATGGTGGCCTCGTAGAATGAGTTTGGGAGTGCTCCTCCCTCTGCTATATTTTCGAAGAGTTTGAGAAAGACAGGTGTTAGCTCTTCTCTAAATGTTTGATAGAATTCGCCTGTGAAGCCATCTAGTCCTGGGCTTTTGTTTGTTGCAAGATTTTTAATCACAGTCTCAATTTCAGTGCTTGTGATTGGTCTGTTTATATTTTCTATTTCTTCCTGGTTCAGTCTCGGGAGGCTGTGCTTTTCTAAGAATTTGTCCATTTCTTCCAGGTTGTCCATTTTATTGGCATATAGTTGCCTGTAGTAATCTCTCAAGATCCTTTGTATTTCTGCAGTGTCAGTTGTTACTTCTCCTTTTTCATTTCTAATTCTATTGATTTGAGTCTTATCCCTTTTTTTCTTGATGAGTCTGGCTAATCGTTTATCAATTTTATTTATCTTCTCAAAGAAACAGCTCTTAGTTTTATTGATCTTTGCTATTGTTTCCTTCATTTCTTTTTCATTTATTTCTGATCTGATCTTTATGATTTCTTCCTTCTGCTAACTTTGGGGGTTTTTTGTTCTTCTTTCTCTAACTGCTTTAGGTGTAAGGTTAGGTTGTTTATTTCAGATGTTTCCTGTTTCTTGAGGTAGGATTGTATTGCTATAAACTTCCCTCTTAGAACTGCTTTTGCTGCATCCATAGGTTTTGCATCATCCTGTTTTCATTGTCATTTGTTTCTAGGTATTTTTTGATTTCCCCTTTGATTTCTTCAGTGATCTCCTGGTTATTTAGTAGTGTATTGTTTAGCCTCCATGTGTTTGTATTTTTTAGAGATTTTTTCCTGTAACTGATATATAGTCTCATAGAGTTGTGGTCAGAAAAGATACTTGATACGATTTCAATTTTCTTAAATTTACCAAGGCTTGATTTGTGACCCAAGATATGATCTATCCTGGAGAATGTTCCATGAGCACTTGAAAAGAAAGTGTATTCTACTGTTTTTGGATGGCATGTCCTATAAATATCAATTAAGTCCTTCTTGTTTAATTTAATACTTAAAGCTTGTGTTTCCTTATTTATTTTCATTTTGGATGATCTGTCCATTGGTGAAAGTGAGGTGTTATTAAAGTCCCCTACTATGATTGTGTTACTGTCGATTTCCCCTTTTATGGCTGTTAGCGTTTGCCTTAAGTATTGAGGTGCTCCTATGTTGGGTGCATAAATATTTACAATTGTTATATCTTCTTCTTGGATCGATCCCTTGATCATTATGTAGTGTCCTTCTTTGTCTCTTGTAATAGTCTTTATTTTAAAGTCTATTTTGTCTGATATGAGAATTGCTACTCCAACTTCTTTTGATTTCCATTTGCAAGGAATATCTTTTTCCATCCCCTCACTTTCAGTCTGTATGTGTCCCTAGGTCTGAAGTGGGTCTCTTGTAGACAGCATATATACAGGTCTTGTTTTTGTATCCATTCAACCAGTCTAGGTCTTTTGGTTGGAGCATTTAATCCATTTACATTTAAGGTAATTATCGATATGTATGTTCCTATTATCATTTTCTTAATCGTCTCAGGTTTGTTATTGTAGGTCTTTTCCTTCTCTTGTGTTTCCTGCCTAGAAAAGTTCCTTTAGCATTTGTTGTAAAGCTGGTTTGGTGGTGCTGAATTTTCTTAGCTTTTGCTTATCTGTAAAGGTTTTAATTTCTCCATTGAATCTGAATGAGACCCTTGCTGGGTAGAGTAAGCTTAGTTGTAGGTTTTTCTCTTTCATCACTTTAAATATGTCCTGCCACTCCCTTCTGGCTTGCAGAGTTTCTGCTGAAAGATCAGCTGTTAACCTTATGGGGATTCCCTCGTATGTTATTTGTTGTTTTCCCCTTGCTGCTTTTAATATTTTTTCTTTGTATTTAATTTTTGATAGCTTGATTAATATGTGTCTTGGCATGTTTCTCCTTGGATTTATCCTGTATGGGACTTTTGTGCTTCCTGGACTTGACTGACTATTTCCTTTCCCATAATAGGGAAGTTTTCAACTATAATCTCTTCAAATATTTTCTCAGTCCCTTTCTTTTTCTCTTCTTCTTCTGGGACCCCTATAATTCGAATGTTGCTATGTTTAATGTTGTCCCAGAGGTCTCTGAGACTGTCCTCAATTCGTTTCCTTCTTTTTTCTTTATTCTGCTCTGCAGTAGTTATTTCCACTATTTTATCTTCCACATCACTTATCCATTCTCTGCCTCAGTTATTCTGCTATTGATTCCTTCTAGAGAATTTTTAATTTCATTTATTGTGTTGTTCATCATTGTTTGTTTGCTCTTTAGTTCTTCTAGGTCCTTCTTAAACGTTCCTTGTGTTTTCTCCTCCATTCTATTTCCAAGATTTTGGATCATCTTTAGTATCATTACTCTGAATTCTTTTTCAGGTAGACTGCCTATTTCCTCTTCATTTGTTAGGTCTGGTGGGCTTTTGCCTTGCTCCTTCACTGCTGTGTATTTCTCTGTCTTCTCATTTTGCTTAACTTACTGTGTTTGGGGTCTCCTTTTCGCAGGCTGCAGGTTCGTAAGTCCCATTGTTTTTGGTGCCCCCAGTGGCTAAGGTTAGTTCAGTGGGTTGTGTAGGCTTCCTGGTGGAGGGCACTGGTGCCTGTGTTCTGTTGGATGAGGCTGGATCTTGTCTTTCTGGTGGGCAGGACCGTGTCCAGTGGTGTGTTTTGGGGTATCTGTGACATTTTTATGATTTTAGGCAGCCTCTCTGCTAATGGGTAGGGTTGTGTTCCTGTCTTACTAGTTGTTTTGCATGGGGTGTCCAGCACTGGTTGTTTAGTGGAGCTGTGTCTTAACACTGAGATGGAGATCTCTGGGAGAGCTTTCGCCATTTGATATTACATGGAGCCGGGAGGTCTCTGGTGGACCAGTGTCCTAAACTCGGCTCTCCCACCTCAGAGGCACAGGCCTGACACCCGACCAAAGCACCAAGACCCTGTCAGCCACACGGCTTTTGGGAAGTCTGAGGTATTCTGCCAGTGTTCTGTAGGAATTGTTCCACGTGTAGATGTATTTCTGATTTATTTGTGGGGAGGAAGGTGATCTCCACATCTTACTCCTCCGCCATCTTGAAGGTCTCCCCTCAAAAATTTATAGAAAAGAAAATGGTTAAGTAAATTACGATCCATCCACATGGTGGAATTATATTACCTCTAAAAATAAAATTTTCTAAGAAATTTAATAACTGGGGAAATGTTTGCTATCTGACAAAAGATACCAAACAGTTTGAAAATGTGTAAAAGAGACTGGGAGGAAACACAACACAGAACCAAGACCAGTTGTCTCTTGATTGTGAGGTTACAGTTTTCTTTTTTGCTTTTTTGTACTGCTTTGCCTTTTACAAATTTCCTAAAATGAACATATATTGCCTTTATAGTTGAGGCAAAAAGCATATCAGAAATTCCATTGGTCTCTCTTTCTTCCACTGTGATGACAGAGATCTAAGAAAGTTTTTTGCCTTTTCCCTGTTAAATTTTCTGTTAAACAATACTACGTATTTAAGATTCATTGGCCTATTACCCAGATAATCTTTGACATCTGAGTGATGCATCTCATTAAGCATTTCTGAGCCTTGTGGAATAATACATGGGACAGAAAGAGCTGAAAACCCTTGAGAATACAGACTGTCAAGAACCTCCAGAGCTCCCAGAAATCCAAGTGTGTTGGTATTTTATTTGTGCCAATTAATCCAATTAATGTATGACCCTTCCCATAGCCTGACTTGCCATTTCCTGCTCAGAATATGGGGCCTAGATGGAATCAGGTTACACTGAACTTTGTAGATGAATTTGAAAGGTAAAAATGAAAGAAAAAAATAATAATAATAACAGAAAGAAAAGGGGTCCAAGAAGAGGGGTACACAGAGCAGGAAGAGAGAAAGTTGAATCTAAGGGCCTGAGAAGGAGTCAGACCTACAGTGCCTTCCATGCCTGGTCCATGTGTTTAAAAGACTTCACTCTGAAGAGACACAATAAACTGCTCTGTGCCCCACCAGACCCAAATGTGCCTGTTAACCCCTTTCGTCAGAACAGGAATCTTTCAAGTGAATCAACACGACAGCTCACCTAACCCTTCCTTGGTCAATTACCAAGGTGAGGAGAGAAGCCAAGATTCTGATCTCCTGTCTTGTTTCCAGTTTAAAGCAGTGCCCCATTAGTTATCAAGGACTTCTATTGTGCTGAAGTGCAGGGAACTAATTGGAATCATTCTGGCTTTTGTGACTCATAAACTTAATGTTCTTTTAGCATCCTTTTGGCTGAGAGGATTTCCTAACCACAGTTTAATAGCAAGAGCCATTTCAAATAACAATCTCAAAAGTCTTGCCAACCTCTCCAATTAGAATAAAATAAATTGGCTCTTAGAATTAGAGGCTCTGCCTTCACAAGCTATGGAGTATCTCTTTGGTTTCTAATATCTTAACTATGAAGGAAAATGACAATTACTAATACTCCATTTTCATCTTGCTCCCAGTTATCAAAATATTCCTACTGGAACTGAAGTCACCTGCCTGGTTATGTACGTTACCTTGAATTGTCTCCTTGTGGTTTGGCTTGGTTTTCATTCATTTTCCTAATTAGCTATTTGAGCTTTTATTGGGTCCCTGGAAGAGACTATGAGGTTTAGTTTGTCATCCCTGGAGCAGTCAAGAAGATTTTCATGTTATCATTGTCAGTTAATATTTATTGAATTTTAGGCTCTGTTATAACAAAACACAGACAAGGCTCTCCCATATATTTCTATTCTAAAGAACAACAGATAATCAGAGTACTTTATAGTGCCTTTGTAATTTTTTTGTCCTTATCATTTACAAGGTGGAAACAGTCCCTAATCCTAAATCAATTCAATAGCAAAGATCTGAGTGGTGGGCCAGCAGGTTTGAGGTTTGATCCAAGGGGACCTTATCTGATTATGTCTTTATCGTTTTCTCCAAGTTTACTTCAGTCAACCTTTATTTCTGGTTTAATGGTACATGAATGGAGTTCTTTTCTGAGACTTTAAAGACAAAATAATTAGCTAAGAAGAACCAAAACAAACAACAGTGATCCAATCATTTTAGACACACACACACACACAATGCAGTATAATATACACATATTCATCACTGATCTCTCTTAAGTAGGATAGCTAATGTCCTTCCAACAATATTCCTTAGAAGCCACTTGCTGCCTTAGACTCTCCAGGAGTAGAACCTCTGTGCATGGAGGAACCAGGAACTAACAGTCATTTGAAAAGACAAGAAACTATGAAGGTAAATTCTGTCTCAGCTCAGTGTATGCACTTTTGGCTCTCAATGTGACTTTATGGTTCTTTGGGATTTGACCCAGAATGATTTCCCTCTTTCTCCACTGGATTTTTCCCACATGACAGTACAATGGCTTTCTGATTCCTACTTCTGTTTTTCCTTGTTTTCACTTAGTTCCAATTCTGTCTCAGTTTGTATAGTTGGCCATAGCTTGTTTTTAATTCTTCACTCAGTTCAACCTCCCAAGCTTTCACCATTTAGACATAAACTTCTCCCCACTCCCAGCACTTCCACATGCACGGATACTCTAATAGAGGCTGGAAACAGGGTCTCAGCCATGCTACTCACTTTCAACATTTTCCTTTTATATCAACATTTCTCATTCCTCTTCAACCTGAAGTTACTCACAGACTCTCTACATTGTGCAATTTCCAGATACAATTTTCAGATTACACGCACACGCACACGTGCGCATGCACACAATTGTGTGTGTGTGTGTGTGTGTGTATAAAGCTTTGGCTTTACCTACTCAAAAATCAATAATTTTGTATTTCTGCTTCCTATTTCCCAGTCTCTTCCTTTTCTTTCACTTTACAGGTATAATTCTCAGAATCTCAAAATCTGTCTATTAAAGTGGAGAATTCTTTTCACCAAGAAAGGACCAATTACCTTTTCTCTGGACTGAAGTTTGTCTGTGATTCTGGAGACTATAGTTTTAATCTCTCCACTACACTCCTGCCAGGTCACAGAAGGAAAAATTAAAGTCAACTCTGGAGGTGTGCAAGAAATGTCCCTTCATAAGCTTAATATTTTGTACAACTGCTGTCATTTAGAAGTAAGCACCTCACAGATACCTCAGTGTGCACACTGCCTTCCTCAGTTTTGGAAGAGCTGAAGTGTTCTACTCAGACATTTTATTAATATATACATGGGGTCACAGTGGTAAGGGTCACAAAACAGGACCATAACAGTTCTAAGCCAGCCCCTCAATACCTGGATATATTACCAGCGTTGTGGTCAAGGGCAATGAGCAGGCAGCATAATCTAGCACATAACGTCTGTGTTACATGTGGATTCATTAATACAACGTTTACTTTTGTTATATCTTAGCTGCTAATCCAAGACCAACCAGGAGGAGGCAGTACAGGCTAAACAACAGAAGCTTTCAATTTTTATTAAAGGGAAAGAGAAATAACCTGATGGAGATCCTTTATAGCATAAACCTCTGTCCATGTCGGGGAACAAAGGAACCTTCTCCAACACTGTCATCACCTACAGCACATATTCACTCTCCCTCACCTCTGCAGCTCCCTTTATTTTCTCCTTCTACCATCTCCTCCACTCCTCCTTAAACATTAAAATACACACAATATATAAACCAGAAAAACATCTAAATTAAAAAGTTTCCTAATCCTGCCTTAAACTCCCAAACTCCCTTCTGCAGCAAGTTGCCTGTTTAGATAGCATTTTTGAAGAGCCCACGACGCTTCTCTATGACAAGATATACTTACCATGAGTCCTCAAGGCCACTTGCTCATTGCTCAAATACAGAAACATTTCATGCATCTAAAAGAGAGCTACGTCTTGCTGAATATGGAACGCTCTTCCCTAAGGACACTAAGAAGTGGCTGAAGGCTGCTCACTAAAAGCCAGAAGGAGGATTCTAATGAGACCTCGGCCTCTGGCATGCTGGGAATCCAATCACTCCACCAGCCACATGAGGGGACAGAGCAGGATCCCCTCTGTGTTCTGCAGGACACTGGAGGGAAAGAACAAGTTGCCATCTGGACATTTAGGCAAGTACAATCCTTCCACCCAGCAAAGTAGCACGAGCTTCATTAATCATTCAGCCACACTTCCAAGCACTCTCCTTTGGGTGATTCTCCTTTGGGGATCTCACAACAGTGAGAGGCCGCAAAAAAAAAAAAAAAAAAAAAAAAAGGATGAAGTTGCCAAATTGGGCCTCTATGTCTTCCATCTGCAATTCCTTCTTTCATGCCACCTTCATCCTTTTCCCCAAGTGTACAGGGTCTCCACACCAACCCTCACTGGCCAGGGCGCTCCTCAAAGAGCTCGCCTCCCCCTGCACTAAGACCTTCTTTGCCCCTTCCCTTCCTCTTCCTAAGCCCTCACCCACCCCTCCACACCCCTCCACCCCGTCTCCAACAGAAACTTATTTCTACTTAAATCTCTCGATGGGAACAGTTTCAGGGGTTCTGGATCTTTGGATACCTGAGCTCACTGTACTACTTAAAAGCACACTAGACTTATAAGGGATGCTTGAATATTTTTAACTGCTAGTTGGCACCTTGACCTCAATTTCTGTAATGATCTCCAAACCCGGTGAACAGGTTGAACCACATAGGAGACTTTGAGAATGCCCTTTGCCTCTTAAGCTACAGGCCAAACTAGAGGCAAACTCTCCTCTTTCTTCAGACCCACCCCTGGGTCTTACTGTATCCATTTCCAGAAAAAAGTGAGCGAGCACATAGAAAAGAGCACCTTCTTTCTTAAAAAAGGGGAAAAAAAGTATTGTGAAGTATACTAAACACACGGGTAAGAAAGAATAATATAATGAAATCCTATGTACCTAATATCCTGCTTTATCAAATATTAACATTAGTCCACATTTACTTCAGAATTACCTTTTTTTTTTTTTTTTTTTGCGGTACTGCTGTGGCCTTTCCCATTGCGGAGCAACAGGCTCCGGACGCGCAGGCTCAGCGGCCATGGCTCGCGGGCCCAGCCGCTCCGCGGCATGTGGGATCTTCCCGGACCGGGGCACGAACCCGCGTCCCCTGCATCGGCAGGCGGACTCTCAACCACTGCGCCACCAGGGAAGCCCAGAGAATTACCTTTTTTAGAAAATAAAATATTACACACAGAATTAAGCCTCCCTATTTATAACTCCCCATTCTTCTCCTTACTTTCCTCCAAACAAGTGCTCAGTCATGAATGGTTCTATATATTTGCTCCATATTTATAACCATAGACATTATTTATTATTGTTTTATAGTCAAATCTCTATATCAGTGGAAGCACTGTATACATCATTCCACAAAGAGTATTTTCATTCAGTACCATGTTTTTAAAACGTGTCTACAACTACAGATGTACCTTTAGCTTATTCATCTTAATTGTGGCATAAAATTAATTCAGATGACTGAACCATAACTTATGTATTATTACTCTATTTGGTGAGCATTCGCACTGAGTGTTACGAGGCACATTCTATATGTTTCTCCTTTTGCACCTGTGCAAGAGATTCTCTGGTAGACACACAGAAATGGACTTGTGGAGTCAAAGAGTGTGTTCATCTATGATTTTAATAGATATTACCAAGTTGGCATCTGGAATGGTTATATTAATTCACACTCACACCAGCAGTTTACCACTGCTCTTTATCCTTTCCATGTATTATATCAATCTTTGCTGATGAGTGTAAAATGGTGCCTCACAGTATTTCTGAAAGCACGCTTCTTAAAAGAAAATGATTTTGACTGTCTCAGTACAACTATGTGACATACATAAACTCAGCTTGCATTTTCCAACCACATCTTACATATACGTGTAATAATATACTTTAAGTGAAAACACAGTAAACGATTGGAAACTGGGTGTGCTCTCAAAATCTAGGACGCATGTTTGTATACATATGTGTCGTTTTGTAAAAACTGTCCACCTAGAGGAATAAATAAACTGGTGTTTCCTCAACTCACAGTATGAGTTCATCCAAGCAGAAGACCTATGTAAAAATGACACCTGAAGAGTCTTCTAGAATTACCTTTCATGGTCTATAGACCCCTCATCGTAACATCAGATTAAGTCTGCTCCACTGGCACCTATGTTTCATTCATTAAGTCTAAATTCTGAGTTGAGGCTTGGTTTCCTACTTACTGAAGAAAAACTATGGCCAGTGTAAGGGGCAGGTGCTTTTCTTATCACATCTCAGTACCTTAAAAATAGTTCACATATATTGGGCATATAAAATGTGCCACACACCGTGGCAAGTTATTTATCTGAATTATTTCCCTTAATCTTTTTAACTACTATAAAAATTATACTATTATTGTCTCCATTTGAGAAATAAAGAAACTCAGAGTCTGAAGGATTAGGTAAAATCACAGAACTTGTGAATGACGAGGAGTCTGGGGTTAAATTCTTCCTGATTCAGAAACCCTAGATCTTCACAGCGGCACCAAGTGGCCTCATCCAGGATTCAGATGCCTGTATTACTGCTCTGAAAAAGTTCTTCTTAAAGTTCGAAATGAAAGTTTTTTTCCTCTATTTCTGTTCTGGTTCTAACCTCAAAGGCAAAGCAATTCTGCATGCATTTGAAGACAACTCTCATATCTCCCAGAAGCTTCTCTTTCCCAAGTAAGACACTCATATCTTTCAACTCTTTCTGCCTTTATGTTCCCCACCTTTATTTTTTTATTTTAATTTTTATTGGAGTATAGTTGATTTACAGTGTTGTATTAGTTTCAGGTGTACAGCAAAGTGAATCAGTTATATATATACATGTATCCACTCTTTTAGATTCTTTTCCCATATAGGCCATTACAGAGTATTGAGTATCGAGTTCCCTGTGCTATGTTCACCACCTTTATATTCTGGTTACTACCCTCCAGGTGAGCTTCACATATGGTCCACCCCATCTGAAAGTATGATGCTTAGAGCATACTGCAACAACATATGTCCAAGGTGTATCCAGTACAATGGGTTCACCAGCTACCTCATTCTGTATCTTATACTCTACTAAATGCTGCTCTAAATCATACTGACCTTTTTAGCAGCCCTATCACACTGTTGACTTGTTCTAAGCTCAGGCCAACAATAATTCCCAAGTGGTTCTTTTAAACATGTATTTCTGTTAAGCCATGTCTTTCTCAGCTTGCATTTTTACAGTTTTTATTCTATCCAAATGCAGAGTATTACATTTGTACCCACTAAGTTTTATTTGTTGCAGCCTGCTGAAGATATTTTAATTCTTGACTCTTTCAGTTTACTGGAATTCACTCTGACCTTATGTGCCCTGTGTGCTATCTTTGTCTTCATCAAATTCATTGATTAAAATCTACCAGGTGGTCTGGATAACAAGATTTCTGCTTTACTCACAGATACATTTCTTCAAACTCACACTGATCTCTTCAAAAAGTCCTCCAGAGTCATAGGTTAAGATCCTTTGACCACTGTAACTCCATCTAAATGCATTAGCATCAACCTCACATTTCTTCACCTTGACAAGGATATGAAAATTTTTGTCAAATGTCTTCCTAAATTTCAGATAGACTGTATCTATTTTTTCTATAACCTTGATAGACAGAAAGAAAGAAAAAGAGAAAGAAAGAAAGAATTGGAGCTATTCTATCTAGGATAATATATTCTCAATGATCCTCTATTAGATTTAGTTTACTGTGACCCTTTATAACTCTCCATCTGCCTTATAAACAATGAATTCTAGAATTTGGCTTGGTATCTAAAATAAACTTACTGGTTTATAGATCACGGAATTCACTTCTCTTTTTCTCTTTAACAGAAGATGAACTTCGCTTCTGGGAAAGATGTAGTAGGTTGTGGCAGGTCAATGTTCCTCCTGGCAACTAGGGGAAAAAACACATAAATTACAAAAATCATGTGTTTCAAGATATCAGAAAGCTGTGGAGTCGATGAGGGCTAGAAGAACTAAAATTTCAGAATCAAAAGAGTCTTTCCCAGGAGAGGTGAAAATCACCAGCCATTTTCATTCCTGGGGTCACTGAACAATTCTGAAATAGGCATGAGGCTTGAAGTTGGCCCTTGCAGAGGGATTCTACTGGGGAGGAGAGAAAGAAGTTGTGAATTTAGAGACGTCACAGCTGCTGACCTGTATTAGAAACTAGAGAAGCCCTAGGTGCAAAGTCAGTTTTGGCCATGGTTAGTTCCTGGGTTCTGAAGCAGCATGGCAGACTGGTGGGAGGGTAAGCTGGGAAGGCAGAGCAAAATCTTCCACAGTTTCACGGTTCTTAGGATAAAAAATACCACAAGGGGGTATTTTCTGACTTATATTGTTGCCCTTAAGACACTTACCAGATTTTGAAGCTAGGCAGGGCAAGAACCTCAAGAGCTATGTTCTAAGCCTCTAGTGGTCAGAGTCGAATCCTCTAGTATAGCAGTGCCAGGGAGACAAGAGACCACAAAGAACTTAGCCCAGCGATGAACCAGAGGTAAGCAAGATCTCAGAAAAACTCTAACCCAGTCCCAACACAGATCTTCCATGACTATATTGAAGTAACAGGCCCTTCAAACTGAAAAAAAGTGAGAACCTTCTTTAATAGAAAATAGCATCGTCTAGAGGATTCAAGGTTCTTTTATTCACATTGTCTGTCATAATATAAAAAGTTGCTATGTACATGAAGAGTGAGAAAAGTGTAACTGATCAAAAGAAAAAACATAAGAAGATAATTCAGATACTACACCACAATATATATCACATTTAAAAAAGACTAAAAAAAAACTTTTATGCAGCAGTCAACAAAATGTAAACGCAACCTATGGAAAGAGAGTACTTGTAAACCATATTTCAGATAAGGAATTAATATTCAAAATATATGTAAACAGCTCATATAACTCAATAAGAAAAAAAATCCAATTAAAAATGGTCAGAGGAACTTAACAGATATTTTTCCAAAAAAGACATACAAATGACCAACAGGCACATGAAAAAGCACTCAACATCACTGACCATCAGGGAAATGCAAATCAAAACCACAATGAGATGTTATCTCACACCTGTTAGAATGGCTGGCATTAAGCAGTGTCATCAACAGGTGTTGACAATAGTGTGAAGAAAAGAAAATTCTAATGTACTGAAGGGAATGTAAACTGATGCAGCCACTATGGAAAACAGTATGGAGGTTCCTCAAATTTTTCTAAATAGAACTACCATAAGATCTGGCAGTCCCATATCTGAGTATGTATCCAAAGGAAATGAAAACAGGATCTCGAAGACATATCTCTACTTCCATGTTCACTGCAGCATTAGTCATAATAGCCAAGATACAGAAACAATCTGTGTCTGTCGACAGATGAATGGATAAAGAAGATGTGGTATATACACTATGGAATATTATTCAGCCGTGACAAAGAAGGAAATTCTGTGGTTTGTGACAACATAGATGTACCTTGAGGGCATTATGCTAAGTGAAGTTAGACAAAGAAAGACAAATACTGTATGACATAACTTATCTGTGTAATCTGAAAAAGCCAAACTCATAGAAACAGATAGTAGAATGGTGGTTATCAGGAGCTGGCGGGGGTGGAGAGGTGGTAGATGGAAATGGGGAGATCAAAGGGTTAGTAAAAGGTTGCTAACTTCCACTTTTAAGATGAATAAGTTCTGAGGTTCTAATATACAGCATGGTGATTATTGTTAATACTCCTCCATTATATATTCAAAATTTGATAAGAGACTAGATTTTAAATGTTCTCACCACAAAAATAGAAATTGTAATTATGTGACACGATGGAGGTGTTAGCCAACACTATGGTGGTCACCATTTTCGCAATATATAAGTGTATCAAATCAGCAAGTTGTACACCAACTTACACAATGTTGTTTGTCAATTACATCTCAATAAAGCTGGAAAAGAAAGGAATGAATACTTTTCGAACGCATGTGAGCATTTACCAAAATAGATACTGGATCATAAAGTAAGTCTCAACAAATTTCAAAGAACTGATCATGCAAAATATATTTCTAATCACATGGGAATTAAACTGACTGAAAATGACGTAAGAGCAACAGTAGCAGGTGCCACGCAGCTACAGCAGTGCTTAGGAGAAAATTTTTATCTTTAAATGGATATTTTAGGAAAAAATATTGTAAATGATGGATCTAAGCTTCTAACTCAAGAATCTAGTTAAAGAATAGCAATATTAAATCTAAAGGAAGTAGAGGAAGCAAATAGTACAAATAAAAGCAAAAATCAATAAATCGAAAGTAGACATACAACAGAGAAAAAGACACACAACAAAGCCAAAAGTTGCGTCTTTGTAAAGATGAATGAAAGTAACTACCTAGCAAGATCAATTTAGGAAAAAGAGAGAGAATACATATTACCAATATTAGGAAGAATAGAAGAGACTTTAGTACGAATCTGAGACATTAAAAACATAATAAGGGAATATTAGGAGCAACCTCCTGCTAATAAATTTGACAACATAGATTAAATGGGCAAACTCTCTGAAAAACACTATTTACTAAAACTTACCCAAGAAGTAATAGGAAATCTATTAGTTCAATATCTATTTTAAAAAACCAAGTTATACTCAAAAACATTCCCACAAAGAAAACCCTAGGACCAGATGACTTCACTGACAGACCCCTGACCTCAGGTACGCTTGCTGTCTGCATTGTTCTTTTGATGTACAGATGTCCCCGTGTTGTTGTCTCACTGCTAAGCGCCTATATCGCTGCTCCCAAACCCTCCTGGCTAACCTCCTTTTCCTCAAAGAGGAATCTATTATGCAATTAAAGACAAAAACTGATGAAAGAGCACTAACCGACTACCATAAAGATGCTCAATACAAGCGACAGCAGAGGCAGAAAGAGATGAGAGAAGCTGGGAAAAGGTCCCAACCCAGGGGACATCCTCTCCCGTCCTTCCCACCCCACGTATTTCAGACTCAGTACTTGTATGTAGAGTACAGAAAGTAACTTCTAAGAATCCTACCCCAATATAAATTAGGTCTCACCCCTAACTCTTTTTCACAGAAATCTCATAATACTTATAGCAGCCTGTTATTGTATAATGAGTTGTGTGTTGAGACACACAAGGACTTAAAAACAGGGACATCTAAATTTCTTTCTTGTTTACACCTCAAAGTTCACAGTCGAGAAAAAGAGGCAAGGATTCAGGGCAGGAGCTCAAGTCAGGAATGAACAAAGTGCGTGTGGTTGGCACGTTCCCTTTAGAGTATTTTAAGATCTTTGTTTTGAGTATGGAATATAAGGGACTTGACTTCTGAAATAAAGTTTCCTGAGGGCAGGAGAGCTTTTACACTACATGGCCTTCCTGAAATCACTTTATTTTTTCAAATCACTTCTTACTCCCGTAAAAAATTATACATTATGCATTATAACGTATAAATTATAATATGTACATATTTAACATACACATATTTAACATTTGCATACACAACATATACATTATATAGATGGGTAAATATACACACACTCATCTTAATATAACTTAAATATTTCAACTACTTGTATCTCAAGGTGTCTCTACAGGCTCAGAAGCCACTTGTGACTAAACGACCAAAGATGCTGGGGGAAGCACTTGGCCTGCGCTCAGACAGGAGCTCTCCCAGATTATTAGAAGCGCCTGACAACTCAGGGGCTGCCTCCACTGCTGTTCCCATGGAAACAGACATTGGCTCTCAGAAGCCCAGAGCATGAGAGCTTAAACTAATCATTGTGGGAAAAAAATTAAAAATAACAGCCTATTTTTTTCTCACAATGTGGACACGGTGATTAGACTAAAGGACCCCGACCCCTTTTCCTGGGGGTATGTTTCTGTAAAAATAAGGACAGAAATCCATCCTATGAAAACTTTTGCAGCACCTTTTCATTCCAAGCTACATCAATACTCTTTCCCCGCTAACACTTCAAAATTCAATAGGACCCCAATCCAATAGTTAAGTAGGAATTAGAAAATTAAACCTCACAGCTTGGATCTGTATCCGTTTATTTTGTATCACTTTACTATAAGCATTGAGAGACGGAGAGAGAGAGAACACAAAATCAAGCTACAAACTGAGGCCTCCTTGGAGTAGGAGTTTAACTGTATTTATTAGTTTCTTACTGTGTGGTTCTAAATAGAATACACTGGAGTTTATGGATAAAATATGATTTATAGGCAAGCCAACATCTGTACTGAATAAACTGCAAGGCTAGGCATTCATTTCCATTAATGCTACTTGTATAAGAAATAAAATCCGTCATGCTGACCATCTGGCTGACCCTAATCTCATAGACTAAACAAGAGAGAAATCATAAATGTGTCTCAATCAAAGGAACAGAGTTCTCTGGAAAAAAGATACTACAAATCTAAGAGTGAGGTTGCAGCATTCTTCTTCAATGAACTGTGGAAAACAGACCAATTTCTGGTGTCTAAAGGGCAACAAGAGTAGACTGCACACAAAGTTTCTTGAATTTAGATAAGAACAAACCTCACAGGGACTTCCCTGGTGGTCCAGTGGTTAAGACTCTGCACTTCCAATGCACGGGGTGCAGGTTCGATCCCTGGTCGGGAGCTAAGATTCCACAGGCCATGCCGCGCGGACCAAAAAAATAAAAACAGAACAAACCTCATATACTTACTATGTTACTCACCTTATCTCTGGTTCACTCACACATCCCTTAACCCATCACCAACCCACCTTTCACCCCCACAAGCAGCAACAGTGACTATGGCCTCCATCTCTGTTCACCACTCAACCTCCTTCAGGCAGCTACTCAATTGGCAATTAAATATTTTGCAAAACGTTGCCTTGTTGGTTAACTTCATTTTGCTAAATATTATTTGCGTTCCTATGTATCACTAATGTATTTAATTGCCTGGTTTACATTATAGTACACGTTCTTTGCAATGTAGGAGAAATATTTAATTTCTATCCAACACTATTTAGCCTTGTTTCATAAAACATACAAACATACCCACTTGTGATTTTATCAAGTGTTAATTAAATAAGTTGAGGCTTTAAATACTTTAAAATTCTGGTCTATTTCTCTGTAGATAAGTTTAAGAATATTTTAGCCATATTTGAGGAAGTGGTTGGAACTTTCGTATGGGCTGGGAACACATTATTACTTAAAATACTGGGATATGAGCTCCTAGTATTAAAATATTTACCATGTAAACCATCTTTTTTAATGACAAACATTCCAAAATATTCACGTTGATAATGTATGGGGCTGTTCTTTGTGATTTTTCTATTTTACAACTCTTCCATATTAAATATGCATTTCCTTTAGAATTAGGAAAATAATTTTTTTTATGTACAGAACAAAAGCTCTTAAATAATTTTCACTTCTCATGTCGCTGGTAGTACAGTATTCCCCCCTGATCCATGGGAGACGTTCCAAGATCCCCAGTGGTTGCCTAAAACCATGGATAGTATTGAACCCTAAATATACTATATTTTTTACTACACATACATACCTATGATAGAGTTCAATTTATAAATTAGGCACAATAAGATTAACAATAACTAGTAATGAAATAGAACAATAATAATATACTGGAAGAAAAGTTAGGTGAATGTAGTCTTTCCCTCTCAAAAAATATCTTATTGTACAAATTTATGCCTTTTCCATCTTAACTAAGCACTTATGCACTGTGGCTATAACTTTTGCAGTTTGAGGTGCAACAGCAAAACTAGCACAAATTTCGTTTTCCTTCTTCACAAATTCACAGATAGAAGATTCTTACCATGGATCTTAGCAACCTCAGCATATGATTTTTTTCTCTTTCCTTATTATGTCGAGAACCTTTTCACTTAGAGAAAGCATTTTACGGGCTTCCCTGGTGGCACAGTGGTTAAGAATCCGCCTGCCAATGCAGGGGACCCAGGTTCAAGCCCTGGTCCAGGAGGATCCCACATGCCAGGGAGCAATTAAGTCCGTGCGCCACAACTACTGAGCCTGCGCTCTAGAGCCCGCAAGCCACAACTACTGCAGCCTGTACGCCTGGAGCCCGTGCTCCGCAACAAGAGAAGCCACCGCAGTGAGAAGCCCGTGCACCGCAATGAAGGGCAGCCCCCGCTCAACGCAATTAGAGAAAGCCCGTGCACAGCAACGAAGACCCAACGCAGCCAAAAATAATAAATAAATAAAACAAATAAATTTATTTAAAAAAAGAAAAGAAAAGAAAGCATTGTACGGCTGCTCTTTGGCATATCTTAATTGCCAGCATCACTAGTGTTGTGCTTTGGGGCCATTATTAAGTAAAATACAGATCACTTGAAAACAAGCACTATGATACTGCGACAGACGGTCTGATAACCAAGAGGACTACCAAGTGACTAAATGGCCCGGCTACGCTGGACAAAGAGATGATGCATGTCCTGAGCAGGATGAAGCTGGACAGCGTGAGATTTCATCATGAAATCTCATGCTCTGAACGGCGTGCACAATTTAAAACTTACAAATTGTTTATTTCTAGAATTTTCCATTTAATATTTTCAGACCATGGTTGACCTCAGGTAGTTGAAACCACAAAAAGCAAAACCATGGATAAGGGGGACTATTATACATATGATATTGTTATTCTGAAATGACTGTGTGTATGAGGGAAAGGAGCTGGAAATGTCAGTTTAACATGTTTATATTAAAAAAAACTCTAGCCCTGAGTTTAAATTTGGAGCATCAGTATAAACTCTAGTTTTGTTCACAAAAAGGCCTAGAACCAAGGACAGCCAGGGAGGTATGAGTACCCCTAGTACCTACATTGTGTTATCCAAACACTCCAATAAATCAAACAGAAAAAGATAAAAGACCCACAAACAGAAATGATTAAAAGATACAAACAGGAAATTAACCTAAGAGAAAAACTCATATGAACATGAAAAGATGCTCAACCTTAATAATAATCAGAGATGTACAAAAGAAATAATATTTCATACCCATCAGAAAGGCAAAAATTTAAGTCTGATGTTATGATATGATGGCAAAGATGCGGAGCAACAGCATTCTCACACTGCTGGTTGGAGCCAAAGTTGTCTTAATCATTTTTTATTTTAAAAAAAAAGGTTATCAAGACATAATTCACATATTGTACAATTCACTCAAAGTGTTAAACTGAATAGTTTCTAGTACACTCACAGGTATATGCAACTATCACCACAGTCAATTTTTAGGACATTTTCATCACCTCAAAAAGAAACTACACAACCTTTAGCTATTGCTCTCCTATCCCTCCATCCCCCTCTTTCTGAAGCAACCACTAATCTACTTCTGCCTCTGTGCATTTCCCTTTTCTGGATGCTGTATATAACTGGAATCAAATTATATGTGGAATTTTGTGACTGGATTTTTCACTTAACATAATGCTTCCAAGTTCATCCCTGTTGTAGTATTTATCAATACTTCAGTGACTTTTCATGGCTGAATAATATTCCATTTTATGGATACACCACATTTTGTTTACCTATTCATCCACTGATGGACATTTGGGTTTTCTCCATGGTTTATCTGAGGAATTGGCTATTAGAAAGAATGCTGCGATGAACAGTCACATACAAGTTTTGTGTAGACATGTTTTCATTTCTCTTATGTATATACCTATAAGTGGAATTGGTAGGTCATATGGTAATTCTATGTTTAATCATTTGAGAAAGTGCCATATACTATTTACAGAGAGGCTACACCATTTTACACTCCCACTAGCGATGTATAAGGGCTCCAATTTGTCCACATTCGTGCCAACACTTGTTATTATCTGACTTTTTGATTCTAGCCATCTCAACACATATGAAGTGGTTCCTCATTGTGTTATTAGTTTGGACTTCCCTGATGACTGATGATGTTGAGCATCTTTTCATGTATTTATTCACCATTTGCATATTTTCTTTGGAGAAATGTCTATTCAGATTCTTTGCCCATTTTTAAACTGGGTTATTTTTCTTCTTGTTATTGTTATAAAAGTTCTTTATATTTCTAGATATAAGTCCCTTATCAGATATATGACATTCAAATATTTTCTCCCATTCTGTGGGTTGTCTTTTTACTTTCTTGATGGTGTCCTTTGAAGCACAAAAGTTTTTGATTCATCTAATTTTTCTTTTGTTGCTCATGCTTTTGGTCATATCTAAGAATCCTTTGCTAAAACCAAGGTAACCCCTATGTTTTCTTCTAAGAGTCTTATAGTTTCAGCACTTACATTTAGGTCTTTGAGCCAATTTGAATTAATTTCTGTATATGATGTGAGGCAAGGGCTCAACTTCACTGTTTTGCATGTGGCTATCCAGTTGCCCCAGCACCAATTGTTGAAAAGACTATTCTCTCCCCATTAAGTCATCTTGGCACCTTTGTCCTAAATCAGATGACCATAGATGTATGGGTTTATGTCTGAACTCTCAGTTCCACTCATTGATCTATAAGTCTATCCTTGTGCCAATACCAACTCTCTTCCAGTGATCTATATTTGTATCCTTAGGTCAGTACCACAGTGTCTTGATTACTGTCACTTTGTAGTAAGTTTTGAAATCAGGAGGTGTGACTCCTCCTACTTTGTTCTTTTTCAGAATTGCTTTAGCTATTTTGAGTCCCTTGCAATTTGTAGGAATTTTGGAATCAGCTTGTCAATTACTACAAAATAGTCACCTAGGACTCTGATTGGGATTGTGCTGAATCTGTAGATCAGTCTGGAGACTATTACCATCTTATCAATGTTAAGTCCTCTGATCCATGAACATAAGATGTTTTTTCCATTTATTTAGATCCTCTTTATTTCAACAATGATTTATAGTTTCAGGGTATACATTGTGCACTTCTTTTGTTAAATTTATCCCTAAGTATGTTATTATTTTTGGTGCTATTGTGAATTGGAATTGTTTTCTTAATTTCATTTTCACTTTGTTCACTGCAAGTGTATAAAAATACAATTGATTTTTTTTATATTGATTCTCTATCCTATGACCTTGCTGAACTCACTTGTAGTTTTAATGACTCTCCTAGGATTTTCTACATGTAACATCATGCCATCTACACATTGGTGAAAAAAGTTTCTGATGCACATACACCTATATCATAAGAATTCCACCACATGGGTCCCAGCATCTACCCATTATAGCACTGACCCAGGCTAAAACTCAGCATGCAGACTAACGCTTAAGAGTAAGGCTTAATGGTTGAAACTGCTGTTCTGGAAGGTGAAGCTAAGTGAGCAGTTGTTACATAGAGCTGCTCACTGCTGGGGCAATGCGATAGCAACTCATTTGAAATGAAGACATGTATTAGCAGCTTTTTTTCTCAGAAAGAGATCACAGTTTCCTATTATTGACACACAGGTTTCTTCTGCTCAGACCTCTTTCTGTAGGTTTAATGCTGACCAGCTTTTCTATTGATTAAATTAATATTGCCAGGCTCTTTATGCAGACATTATTTTAAGGGATAAACTATTATTGCAATTTGCCATTTTAGGCGATTGCCTTGAACTTGGGTCTCTCTCCTGTAGTGATGGTGGGTAACTGGATTTCTGTATTCTAATTCAAAGGACCATTCTTTGATTTGCAGTTGAAGTCTCTGAGGGGCACCAATAAATAGCATCCTTCATCCCAAACAGGGATCTGAACAATTTGAAAAATAAAAATAAAAGACTACAGATGGAGGCTAAAACATCAACATTTACAAGGATACAGCTGGGCAGGAAGACATGTTCACTGAATCCCAGCATCAGGTACACATCTGCCTGGGTCCCAGGGAGTGGTGGACAAAAGGGCAGGCCCAGCGTTGTGGACAGGAAGAGCAGAGGGGAACATCTGCCCTCCTGGGGCAGCCTCTCTCCCAAGAGGAATACAAGCTGAAAAGACTATACAGAATTAATCTAATTACTAACTACGATTAATCTAATTTGCTAATCAGATGCTATTCCATGTATCACCAGAACAGAATGAAGGGGCAGAGTTAACCTAACTGAACTCCCTTTACAGGGAAACAAACAAACCAAAAAACCAACTTCAGAATCGGAGAAGCAGCATTTCCCTCTACCAGTTACTAACAGGAAGAATGAGAAAAATCCCCTGCTACAAAGCTACCTCTAAGAAAATAAACACACACAGCTTGAATTTTCTCTGCCTGTTTGCAAACATGATTCAATATATCTAACGAGATAGACCAAACATTAGGGTAGCAAGCATAAATATGTTTTCTGTCTTGTTAGTTGTCACTCGTTTTGACCCAAAATTGGGAGAGCTAATCTTACAGCTCTCTGGGGCCCTCTCTCCACACCTGCATAGAACCTCCCCCGCAGGGCTTTCTGTTTTTTCTCATGAGTTTTAAATGCTCAGTAATAAAAAGGAGGCGTTCTCCTGACTGCATTCAGCAAAAATCTAAGAGCTATGGGTTTTGGCAATCTCTACACAGTCAAATGAGGCATTGAAGGGATTGCCATACATTTTCAAAAACACTCACAAGGGAGAGTCCTATCTGCAGTTGAATTGTGACAAGTAAATCCTTTTCTAAATGTCACAAGCCTAGACTTAATGGAGTGAAATATGTACAGAATGGGTAGGGAAAACAACCAATTCTACTGCCCTGGAACCAAAACTTTTCACTTCAACAACTGATGCAAACATTTGGAAACTTTGATATAAATAAATGCTTTGCAAAGATTATTTGGAAAGCTCAGATGCCTACAGATAAAATGTGGTTTGTCACGCAAAGTGCTATTTGGCAAACCTGCCGCTGGTTAACGCAACCCCAGCCAGAAGTTGTTGTCTGATTGAACGGTCAGTGATTCATCACCGAAACACAGACCAAAAATTGCCCAGCCATGTAATATTCTACATTTAACTCTTGAAAGAGCAAACTGAATATCATAGCTTTTAAAGAAGATGGAGGGAAGGGAAATAATGAAATTAGTTGTTTTCATGAACCTATGTGAGCTCGGGCAAACCCCTCATTTCCAAAGAGAGCAAGTTGTTGCTGTTGTTTATGTTTTGTGACTGTGAGTGATCTTTCATAGAAAAAGATTCAGCGAAAGATCCAAGGGAGCAAGACCCATGCCTGCCTTGTCCACTTTGTATTTCCAAAACTAAGCACCAAGTGTGGTACAACATAGGTGCTCAATAAATATCTTTCCCTATCCATTTATTTTTTTAAATTAATTTATTTTATTATTTATTTTATTTTTTGGCTGTGTTGGGTCTTCGTTGCTACACGTGGGCTTTCTCTAGTTGCGGCGAGCGGGAGCTACTCTTCGTTGCGGTGCACGGGCTTATCACTGCAGTGGCTTCTCTTGTTGCGGAGCACGGGCACTAGGCACGCGGGCTTCAGTAGTTGTGGCACGGGGGCTTCAGTAGTTGTGGCTCATGGGCTCTAGAGCACAGGTTGCAGTAGTTGTGGCACACGGGCTTAGTTGCTCCGCGGCATGCGGGATCTTCCCGGACCAGGGCTCGAACCCGTGTCCCCTACACTGGCAGGCGGATTCTTAACCACTGTGCCACCAGGGAAGCCCTCTGTTTATTTTTAATTGAAAAACCCAGCATGATCTGTCCCCTGACACTCTCCCTGCACATCTCCTCCTCTGCCCACTCTGCTTCAGCCACATCTGCCAGCTGGCTGCTACTCAAACTCACCAAGTGCAACCCCACCTCAGGGTCATTGCACTTACTCTGCTTGCAGACACCCATGTAGCTCTTCCTCTCAATCCCTTCAGATCTCCTTTTCTCAGGGTAACATCCCTGAGTAGCCCATCTAAAAGATCAGCACCCTCTCACCCTCCAAACTACTCTATAGCCCTTTATCCTGCCTCATCCTTAGTAGCACTTGTCATTTTCCAACATATTACATGGCTTATCTGTTTATTATCAACACCCCCCACACACACTACAATGTGAGCTTCATGAGGGTGAGGACTTTGATTTGCTCACAGACAAGGTCTTTAGAAACTGCCTGGTACAAACAATAGTTGAATGAATTAGTGGATAAACCTTTCCATATCACTATATTTCAAAGGCACTCTTTCAACCGCATGGAGCTGGACTGTATTTTTTAATCCAACCTAAGACGTTCTTCTGACTGATATCAAGTTTAATAATGAACATTTGTGATATTATTGATAAATTTGGATTTATTTCTACCATTTTACATTTTTTAGCTATGTAATTAATTTGTTTATCTTTTTCTCCTTTTTTAACTTTTTGGATGTACTGAACGTTTTATTTTTCTTTTATTTTCTTATTATTTTCACTTATTTGGATATTTAAAGTCTCTGATTTATTTTATTTTCCTTTCTAAATTTTATTCACTCAAAGTTTTCCTTCAGATTATAAAAGCAGTATATGATTATTTTAGTAAATAATATAATACAATCAAAAGATGTGGTAGTAAGCAGAATTCTAAGATGACTTCCAGATTCCCAACCCATGGTGTATGCGCCCTGTGTAATCCCCTCCTCTTGAGTGCGGGCAGGAGCTGTGAATATAATGGGATGATCACTCCTTTGATTAGGTTGCATTAAGTGAGAAAGGTAATGGGATAATCACTCCAGTGATTATGTGATGTTATATAAAAGTCCGTCTTAGCAAACTGGAAAAAATCATCTAGCTGGCTCAGAGAAGTAAGCTGCCATGTTGTGAGAGGACCACATGGCTGAAATTACCTAAGAGTAAACACTGACAGACATCCAGCAAGAAAATGGTGACTTCAGTTGTACAACCACAAGCAACTAAATTCTGCCAACGACCTGGATGAGCTTGGAAGAAAACCCAAGCTCTGGATAAGAATGCAGCTGGCCGACACCTTGATCTCGGCCTTGTGAGACCCTAAGCAGAGAGCCCAGTTATATCATGCCCAGATTTCTGACCTATAGAATTGTGAGCTAATAGATGGGTCTTGTTTTCATTCACTAAGTCTGTGATAATTTGTTATGTAGCAATAATACAGATGTCCATAATGTTCTTGGTCTGAGCGACTGGAAGGATGGAGCTGTGAATAACCAAGATGGGGAAGACTGCAGGAGATGGCAGGGTGCACATCTTCTCATCTAACAGGAGAGATAAGGGGGAAACTCTGAGAGAGATGATATAGAATCCTCACAGAACTGGAAGAGACAGCTAGGAACAAATAAGCCTCTATTGTAGAATTCTATCCATAAAAGCTCTCCGATAGACACTTGTCTATCTTCTCCTTCACTGCTCACTCAAAGAGTTGATTCTAAACTGAATAATAAGTGTGTTTTCTTAAACAAATGGAAATGAACTTAAGTGAAATACAAAATCAACATAAGAGTTTTTTCTTAATCCCTAAGCAAATATACTTCTCCATCCATAGAATTACTGTCCTCTTAAATGCCTTCAGAAAGTTGGGTTTGTTTTTTTTTTTTTTGTCTTTTAGAGAATGCATGTCGTGCGCCGTTGATGCTAACCACCGTAATACTGGCTAAAGGATAAATGCTTCTTGTTAGTGGTCTCGGCAAAACTAACTACAGGTCCCAACATCCTAACCTACACATAAATCCACACCCCTGTGACCTTCCCAAAATGATAGATCACTGCTCCTACCCCAAATATATGGGAAACATTCCCTACTATCTGTTCACAGGCATCAAAAGGCAGCTGCTAACTTTGATGCCCAAAGAGAGGTCTTGCCTTTGCCCTCAGCTCCTGGAACGCAAGCTCTAAGCCCTTGGAATGTCCTGTCTGGTAAGAGCATCTTTGTTTACCTGAGGACCTTGGACCAGGCCAGATATTCCAGCACTGAGATTTACAGTAGAGCCTTTGGGTCATGTGGCATCAGCTCAACATCCAAAGGAGCTGGAGACTGAGGTTAGCCAACCATGTCTACATAACCAAGCACCAATAAAAATCCTGGACACCAAGGCTCCATGTTACAGAGCAACATGTAACAATATACACACAGTTAACAATTCCACTATGTGCATACTGTTACTCATCATCCCAGTGGAGTGAATGCAGTCCCTGACTCTGCTGGGAGAGAACCACTGCAAGCTCCATGTTTTGAGGTCTCCTGTGTTCTGCCCCATGTGTCTCTTCCTATGGGTGGCTTTAGTATGTTTCCTTTTGCTGTAATAAACTGTAACCATGAATATAATAGCTTTCAGTGAGTTGTGTGAATCCTTCTAGCAAATTATCCAACCTGAGAGTGGTCCTGGGGACCCCCAAACTTACAGCGTATGTCAGAAGTGAGGAGAGTTTTGTGGGCTACTTCCCTAATTCTGCAGGTATGAAAATATAAACAGCAAGTTATAAGCAGAAAAAACTTTTAGTCTTTATAAGAAATGGTAGTAAATGGGCAGCATCACCTGGGAATACTCCCTTGCAGGGAGTTCAAACACAAAGACCTCTTGCTTTGGTTTGTTTTTAATTTAGACCTTATCATGTAAAGATATCAGGACTTGGCTAGTTTTGAATCGTTTACAAGACAAATTATTACAAAACTTTTTTTTCTAAAAACATTAAATACATACAATATAAGTAATAGTTGAATTGATTGTGATGTAAACAACACCTTCTGAAGCTAGATATCTGACTACAGTATATGAATTTTTAGAAGTCCATCAATTTGGGACACTGAGAAATACATTTTGATGAGCTTACTTCTTAACCTTAAGAAAATAACCTGAGATATAATTTTATAGTGCAAAGGACAATGTGATTGGCTCTTTCTACTATTTATTTCAATTTTCCCAGTATGATCTACATTCCTAGGCATCTTATACCAGAAAATTGTGTGCGTTCTGAACGTTTTCAAGAAATAGAATAAAATGCTCCAAGAAAAGATACTTTCTGTTATTTTCTGACTCCAGAGATGACTCTAAAGTCACTCAGTAACGATCATCTAAGATTCAAGCAGGGATGAGATGTTGTTATCAGTACCGACAAATAAAGGGCATTGCTGAGCAGAAATCACAAGCTGGGTATCACAGTGAGCCCCTCAATACTGTCAATGTAGAGTTAGATCCAAAACTCACCTGAGGAAAGTCTTTGATGTTCCCTTTCATGTTTGAAAACAGTGAGAGGCCTAGAGCAAGAAAAAGTGCCTTAAATAAATCGGGAGAAGAGATGTGAGAAATGTGCAGAAAACAAACTATAAAGACAGGGAAAAAGGCAAAATCAATATCAACTTTGCAGTTACCTTCATTTACGTTGGTTCTTCACTAACAGCTAAAGATGAAGATGAAAATATTAAGTAATCCATAAATAGTCTGGAGGGGAAATTGTTAGTATAAGTAAGGAACCAATACTGTGATCATAGTTATTCGTTTTTAAAACTGCGTTTCATGGAGCCAACTTCACTCCAGGTATGAAAACAGAATGTGTTTGTGAAAACAGAATGAATGTCAGTGAAAATCTCCTAAGTTAAACCACATCATTGCCCTTAATAATGATATAAACTATACTGGACTTATTAAGTGGCTTTTCTTTATGAACATGAGTTTAAATGTCACTGTGATATCTAGGCTTAAGAAAAATGAGAAGAAAACAGAAAACTAGTTAATGAGATCAAAGTAAATTGTCAAATTAAGGGATTCCAGCCGCAAACACTTTTTGTAACTTTCTAATAGCATTTTTACCCACAATATCTAAGTAATTACCTCACTCACTAAAGGCCCTGTCAAATGAAAATTTTAGTGAGTTCTCAAGATCTCAAGGAAAAAACCTTAAACCCATGGCAAGTTCACAGACCAACCCTTTAAAACTCAAAATATATGTTAAAAATAAGAATTCTAATAGATACTGTCCAAGGGAGGAAAAAGGTAAGGACAGATCACCTTAAGAAATGAAGTGGGAGTTGAGGAAGATGGCGGAAGAGTAAGACGCGGAGATCACCCTCCTCCCCACAGATACATCTACACGTGGAACAACTCCTACAGAACACCTACTGAACGCTGGCAGATGACCTCAGACCTCCCAAAAGGCAAGAAACTCCCCACGTACCTGGGTAGGGCAAAAGAAAAAACAATAAATAGAGACAAAAGAATAGGTACGGGACCTGCACCAGTGGGAGGGAGCTGTGAAGGAGGAAAGGTTTCCACACACTAGGAGCCCCTTCGCGGGTGGAGACTGCGGGTGGCGGAGGGGGAAGCTTCGAAGCTGCGGAGGAGAGCGCAGCCACAGGGGTGCAGAGGGCAAAGTGGAGAGATTCCCGCACAGAGGATCGGTGCCGACTGGCACTCACCAGCCCGAGAGGCTTGTCTGCTCACCCGCCGGGGCGGGCGGGGCTGGGAGCTGAGTCTCGGGCTTCGGTCAGAACGCAGGGAGAGGACTGGGGTTGGCGGCGTGAACACAGCCTGAAGGGGGCTACTGCGCCACAGCTAGCTGGGAGGGAGTCCGGGGAAAAGTCTGGAGCTGCCGAAGAGGCAAGAGACTTTTTCTTGCCTCTTTGTTTCCTGGTGCGCCAGGAGAGGGGATTCAGAGCGCCGGTTAAAGGAGCTCCAGAGACGTGCACGAGCTGCGGCTATCAGCGCGGACCCCAGAGACGGGCATGAGACGGTTAGGCTGCTGCTGCCGCCACCAAGAAGCCTGTGTGCGAGCACAGGTCACTCTCCACACCTCCCCTCCTGGGAGCCTGTGCAGCCCACCACTGCCAGGGTCCCGGGATCCAGGGACAACATCCCCGGGAGAACGCACGGCGCGCCTCAGGCTGCTGCAACGTCACGCCGGCCTCTGCCGCCGCAGGCTCGCCCCGCATCCGCACCCCTCCCTCCCCCTGGCCTGAGTGAGCCAGAGCCCCCGAATCAGCGGTTCCTTTAACCCCGTCCTGTCTGAGCGAAGAACAGACGCCAGGACACGCAGAGGCGGGGCCAAATCCAAAGCTGAGCCCCGGGAGCTGTGCGAACAAAGAAGTGAAAAGGAAATCTCTCCCAGCAGCTTCAGAAGCAGCAGATTAAAGCTCCACAATCAACTTGAGGTACCTGCATCTGTGGAATACATGAATAGACAACGAATCATCCCAAATTGAGGAGGTGGACTTTGGGAGCAAGATAGATTATTTTTTCCCCTTTTCCTCTTTTTGTGAGTGTGTATGTGTAGCTTCTGTGTGAGATTTTGTCTGTATAGCTTTGCTTTCACCATTTGTCCTAGGTTTCTGTCCGTCCGTTTTTTGTTTGGTTTGTTTTTACTTTTTAAAAAAATTTTTTTCTTAATAATTATTTTTTATTTTAATAACTTTATCTTTATTTTATTTTATCCTCTTTCTTTCTTTCTACTTTTTCTCTCTTTTATTCTGAGCCATGTGGATGAAAGGCTCTTGGTGCTGCAGCCAGGAATCAGTGCTGCGCCTCTGAGGTGGGAGAGCCAACTTCAGGACACTGGTCCACAAGAGACCTCCCAGCTCCATGTAGTATCAAACGGCAAAAATCTCCCAGAGATCTCCATCTCAACACCAGCACCCAGCTTCACTCAACAACCAGCAAGCTACAGTGCTGGACACCCTATGCCAAACAACTAGCAAAACAGGAACATAACCCCATGCATTAGCAGAGAGGCTGCCTAAAATCATAGTAAGTCCACAGACACCCCAAAACACACCACCAGACGTGGACCTGCCCACCAGAAAGACAAGATCCAGCCTCATCCACCAGAACACAGGCACTAGTCCCCTCCACCAGGAAGCCTACACAACCCACTGAACCAACTTTAGCCACTGGGGACAGACACCAAAAACAACGGGAACTACGAACCTATAGCCTGCAAAAAGGAGACCCCAAACACAGTAAGATAAGCAAAATGAGAAGAGAGAAAAACACACAGTAGATGAAGGAGCAAGGTAAAAACCCACCAGACCTAACAAATGAAGAGGAAATAGGCAGTCTACCTGAAAAAGAATTCAGAGTAATGATACTAAAGATGATCCAAAATCTTGGAAATAGAATAGAGAAAATGCAAGAAACATTTAATAAGGACCTAGAAGAACTAAAGAGGAAACAAGCAATGATGAACAACACAATAAATGAAATGAAAAATACTCTAGATGGGATCAATAGCAGAATAACTGAGGCAGAAGAAAGGATAGGTGACCTGGAAGATAAAATAGTGGAAATAACTACTGCAGAGCAGAATAAAGAAAAAAGAATGAAAAGAACTGAGGACAGTCTCAGAGACCTCTGGGACAACATTAAACATAGCAACATTCGAATTATAGGGGTCCCAGAAGAAGAAGAGAAAAAGAAAGGGACTGAGAAAATATTTGAAGAGATTATAGTTGAAAACTTCCCTAATATGGGAAAGGAAATAGTTAATCAAGTCCAGGAAGCACAGAGAGTCACATACAGGATAAATCCAAGGAGAAACATGCCAAGATACATATTAATCAAACTGTCAAAAACTAAATACAAAGAAAAAATATTAAAAGCAGCAAGGGGAAAACAACAAATAACACACAAGGGAACTCCCATAAGGTTAATAGCTGATCTTTCAGCAGAAACTCTGCAAGCCAGAAGGGAGCGGCAGGACATATTTAAAGTGATGAAGGAGAAAAACCTACAACCAAGAAATGAAGTGACTACAGACAGAAAAAATCTGTACTAAAAATTAATGAAAGGAATTTCTAGTTTAAATGGCAATGCTTCCCAAATTTTGTACTAAAATATCAAGGAAGATACACTCCTGCTGGAAGTATAAATTGATACATATTTTCTGGAGGGCAACTTTGTAATATTCAACTTAATATTAAAACACACTAGCCACTGGTTCCAGATTTTCTGCTCCTAGGAATTTTTCTAAAGAAATAACTAGGGAGAGTCTCTAAAATATATAAATATAATATGTAAATATATACTTTTATATTTTATATAATATATTAAAATATACATGGGCAAGTCATTATTTGAATGAAAAAATTAAAAACAAGTAAATGCCCCTCATAAAATGTTGATTAAATACAGCATAATATCCAAAGATCTAAGCCTTGTGGATTCTGATATCCCATGTTCAATACTGGCTGAAAAACAAGTAATCACTGAGAATTTCACTAAGAATGGTGAAATCAATTTGCTGTCTAGCTATACACATGGAAAGAAGTTTCAACCATTTTCCAAAAGGACAAAGAGTAGTACCACAGCAAACCACTCACCTGGACTCTAAGAAAATACCAGAAATGGGTTCATTCTTCTCATTTTAAAATAATTAGATAGAAAAATTAATTTTAAAATACCTCTTGAAAATACTAAAGACTTTTGCTTCCAGGAATGATGAACTACTGATATTAGACTAGGCTTCCTGCCATAAACATCTAGAAATCTAAACAAAATATATGTAACAGCTATTTTCAGACATTAGAAGACAATCAGCGCAGGACTGTGATCTCTGAGGGAAAGGAAAGAAGGTGAGCCCTATGATTACTCAGCTTTCCAACTGAGACATTAATTAGACCCTGGAACAGGGAAAGGAAAGGCAAGCAGAGACCTACAGTCTCTCTGAGCAGAGGAAATAGAGATCAGAGTTCAAGCAGACTGGGGCAGCAGATATTTGTGGTGTAAAATCGTGAAGAGGAAGGAATTACACAGGGAAGGAGCTGCAGAACCCTGCATAGGAGCTTCCTTGAGTCCTTGACTTCATAGTAAGCTATGATGCACAAGGGGAAGACCCCAGGAGGCTGGGCAAAGGACAGCTTCCAGGAAAACAACAAGCACTGGGAAGCTGAAAGCTAAGTTCTCACAATCTACAGTGAAAGATACTGTTGAACACCTGGAGCATTCACAGAGACTCCAGAAAGTCCACACCTTAGGAGTTAGGCTAAACTAGTCCCAGATGGCTTCCCTGGTGGCGCAGTGGTTAAGAGTCTGCCTGCCAGTGCAGGGGACACAGGTTCGTGCCCCAGTCTGGGAGGATCCCATGTGCCGCGGAGCGGCTGGGTCTGTCAACCATGGCCACTGAGCCTGCGCGTCCAGAGCCTGTGCTCCGCAACGGGAGAGGCCACAACAGTGAGAGGCCCACGTACTGCAAAAAAATAAATAAATAAAATAAAATAAATAAAACAGTCCCAGAGCAGAGGTTACTCTAAATCCACTCTGAAGAAACTTCAAAACAAATATCAAAAGTATGAAGATGATCTAGAAAGTAAATTAACCTCTTGACACAGAAAAACTCCAAAATCTTTAAAGGAAGGCAGGGAATGAGGGGGATGAGGGATATACAGATCTTTGGCAATGCCCAGCATCCAAATGAAAATTATGAAAAAAAAGAAAAGAAAAGAAAAGAAAATTTTGCCACATGAAAAACAGCACAAAAAGTACCCAAATCCAAGAGAAAAATCAGTCAATAGAAATGGACAAAGATAACACAGGCATGATTGCATCAGCAGACAGGGACTTTATTATAACAGTTATTATAAATACATATAAGATTTTAAAGTAAACATGAATGAAAGGAGGCTGATGCATGGATGTTCATAATAACTTTATTCATAATGGCTGCAAAATGGAACAATCCAGAGTCTGTCGACAGGAAAACTGTCTTAGTTAGCTCAGGATGCCCTGACAAAATACTGTAGACTAGGTAGCTTAAACAATAGATATATATTTCTCAGAGTTCTGGAGACTGGGAAGTCCAAGATCAGAGTGACAGCATGGCCAGGTTCTTGGTGAGGGCTCTCTTCCTGGCTTATAGACAGCCACCTTCTTGCTGTGTCTTCACATGGTGGAGAGAGAAAGGGCTCTAGTCTAGCCCTCTTTTTATAAGCACACTAAGCCCCACCCTCATGACCTCATCTAAACCTAATCACCTCCCAAAGGCTTCACTTCCAAATGCCATCGCATTGGGAGTTAGGGTTTCAAAATATGAATCTGGGGGAACACAACCATTCAGTCCATAACAGGAATGGATAAACTATTATACTACATTCACATAATGGGATTCTACTCAGTGACAAAAAGGAACAAACTACTGAACAATAGAAATGAATGTTTTAAATGTTAGGCAGAGCAAAAGACGCTAGGAAGAAAAGTACATACCAGATTATTCTGTCTTTATGAAATTCTTGAAGAGCCAAAATCATATCACTTGGTGGCATGAAATAGATGTTGGAGTACTGACTACAAACGGAGTACAGATAACTTTTTAGGGAAGTGGAGACATTCCATTTCTTGATTGTGGTGGTAAATATATAGACACCTACAACTAACAAAGCTAAGTGAAGTGTTCATGAATGTATTTTAATAAATGTAAATTATACCTCAATAAAGTTCATTTTTAAAATACTGCAATGAAAGTCAAGATCACCCTAGAAATGTTCATGGATAACAAATCTCTGAAAATAACTGCCAAAGAAAAGAAAAGAGGACTTCCCTGGTGGTGCAGTGGTTAAGAATCCACCTGCCAATGCAGAGGACACGGATTAGAGCCCTGGTCTGGGAAGATCCAACATGCCACGGAGCAACTAAGCCCGTGTGCCACAGCTGTGCTCTAGAGCCCGCGAGCCACAACTACTGAGCCCATGTGCCTAGAGCCTGTGCTCCGTGACAAAGAGAAGCCACCACAATGAGAAGTCCGTGCACCACTATGAAGAGTAGCCCCTGCTCGCCACAACTAGAGAAAAGCCCATGCGCAGCAACCAAGACCCAATGCAGCCAAAAATAAATACATAAATAAAATTTTTTTTTAATTTTTAAAAAAAGAAAAGAGAAGAAAATTTTTAGTTTTGTCATACTTATTAGAATGCATGACTTCTATGCAACAGCAGCAGAAAGCCAAGATAAGGGGAAAAATGAGAATAATAAAAGACAAATATGAGTAGAAAAAAGAGAGACACAAAGTAGGAAAAGTTTAAGGGAGATAAAAATCACAATATTAGGAGTTGAATGCAAATTGATTCAATGAGGCATAAGATTAAACTAATGGAAAAATCTAATCAAACAGATATAAAATAATTTGATAAATTTTTCAGAATATAGTACAAAGATCCAAAGTGACCAAAAAAAAAAAAAAAAGATTGATGGAAAAGACAGTAGACGAGAGTAAAGAGACTGAATAGAGCTTGAACTTACAAGTTGCAAGAATTCTTAGGAAGACACAACAACTAGAGAAGAAGCAAAAATCGAAAGCTGATTTGAAAAATATCTCTCAAAACTATCAAGGGAGCCTAGTGTAATGGGTTTACCTCAAACTATTCAAAGTCACTGAAAAGAGCCACATAAAGAGATGTCCTGGAAAAAACACATATCATTATCATTAAGACAGATAAGTCATACACTTTAATAAACAAACTTTTAAAAAATGGGTTTACCCACAAAAGGAATAAAAATCAGACTCTCATCAAACTCTAAATGCCAAGAAGGCAATGAAATTATATTTTATTTATAGTTTCAAGGACAAATATTATGTCCCCTAAATTCTGAAATCAGCTACATTGCAACTCATGCATGAATAAACAGAAAGATATTCTAAAAAGTGTACTATGCAAAGACTTTGACTTCCAAGTAGGTTGTAATGGTTGTCCAAAGACCAGTGCTCCAACCTAGAATTAGAAAAGCCAGATGGAATATAAAATTATCTTTTCAAAAGCAGAACAGAGTTGCTGAGGCAACAAGAACTAAATGAACTAAAACTTCAGAAGGGAAGGAACAGAGAGGTGAGCTGCCTTCTGCAGTTGCTTTTACTCTGAGTGCACTGACGAATTTGAATATGGGCAAGTAGCTGAGAATCTAGGCAAAGCCCAGAGCAATACCTGGAGAGGGGCTGCTACAGGGAAGGAAACTGAAAGAGATTTTGGTGGAGACTTGGAAAGTTTCAAGCACATGGAAGGGTTTCTTTTTCCCCAAAACATACACCCCAATACTGAAGCAGTACGTGGCAGGAGACAAAAACATATCTGGAAAGCCTCCGAAGAGCAAAAGAGAGCTCTGTTGTCAATCTCACAACACAAAGATTAGGATTCGACCCACAAAAAAGAGTGCCACCCCAAACAAAAAATACAAAATTCTAGACGAAAATGTGAAGGTCAGGGCTTGAGCCGGAGGTAATCTGACCTTGACACAGGCATGATTCATTGTAGTTCCTTATTGAATTAAGGCAACTGACCACCACTCTGCCCACAGAGGGGAAAGTGAGCCTCCCCAGAAATCTGAAGTCTCTACATTTTCTTTAATAAACAGTGTCTGGCATTCATTCCAATATGCCTTCACATGTCAAAGAATAACAAGAGTAAAAGTGGTCAATAGAAATAGACCAACAGGTGATCCCAATTTTACAGTTAAATAGAACGGACTTTAAAATAACTACAATTAATATGTTCAAGAAAATAGAGGAAAATGGAGAAAAGAGTTGAAAAGATAGGTAATTTCATCAGTATATTTAAAACTACAAAAAAAGGATCAAATGGAAATTCTAGAACCTGAACCCTCAACTTCCAGTAAGACTTCTTTGCCAGCCGAAAGAGCCCTAGCTCTCTGGTTTGATATACCTCTAAACATATTATCTGAAAAAAGGCATAGTTCCCTTGCCTCAGTTTCCCCAAACATTTAATCAGAATCATATCTAAATATACTCCAGGGATTCGATTACAAAGTCAGAATCAAGCCCAGGAAGAAGTCGCTCGCTCACACACACACACACACACACACACACACACAGGCAATACACTGTAGGAATTTCGTTGTTTACACTGATTTTTTTTTAATGGAGAATATATGTGGAAATGGATTTAGGCCGTATTTAGACAAAGAGTGAAGCAAACATTGGGTAAAGCAGTATTTATTAATATAGATATTATAACTGGCACTCTGTATTCTTTGTAATAGCTTGAGCACCTGAAGTGGTTCTGTAATTATTTGCCTAGTTTGTTCACTAAAAATCTAAACTCACAGGTGGCTCTCACCAAATGAATTTGAGATTCCAAAACTTTGGTATGATATAGGAGGTATCCAAGGAAGAGTGAAGAGTGGAATACTGCAAGTGTCTTTATAATAAGAGACCTGCCCACCCACTGGGTCATTACATCTCCTGAGAACTCCCAGGAGACACTCCCTTCACAAAGACCCCAAGAGATTCATGAGCAAAGGGAATGCAAGCACCTCTAAGAAGAAGGTGAGAGGACAGGGAGACTAGCGGAAAATGATGCAGTAGAACTTGGTTTCCTGATTTTAAAGAAAATTGAAAGATCTGAGGGTGACAAAGGCCACCCTGGGCACTTAAATGTCAGAGGCATGGTAGTAATATTATGCAAGACCGAAGGAATACCCTAGTGAAAATGGCTGAGACTTAGAGAATTAAAATAGATTATCAAAACTTAAGCAGGTCTTAATTCTAATTTCAGCTGCTATTCTAGAGGGCTCTCAGAAAAGGCCCAGAAAGGAAGAATATTTGTATCCAACAACATGAATTCCTGCTGTCAAGGATGCTTTTAATGATCAAGTAGACAGCCAGCCCCCTCCCCCTAGCTAACACATCTCCAGTTTATGGTGGCACATATGAAGCTACACGTGAGTTTATCAACATGGACTTCCCGCTACAAAAGCTGACCAATCTACCACCATGACTATTTGCTCAACTTTCCTGCTAAAAGAGTAAGTCTGAGCCCTCAAAATAGTACTATACACATGGGCCAGCCAGCTGCCTAGTAGAAGGTTAACTATATCGGAAGCTGTCCTTCCTGGTAAAGGTAGCAATTTGACCTCTCTTATTATTTGGATTTGGATTTGTTTTTCCTCCTTACCATACTTCTACAAGTACTGCCATTACTGAACACCTTATATGCAGGTATCGTGTCCCAAACAACGTTGTTTCTGACCAAGGAACTCACTTTACAGTGAAGGAAAAAAGCAGTAAAACAACCACTGGTTCTACCATGTATCCTATTATCTGAAAGCAGCCGGACTTAACAGAACATTGTAATGAGCTATGGAAGCCTGAGTCCCTCCAGCTGAGAGACAATACTTTCCCAAGTTAGACTGCAGTCTTTAAGGCAACTGTGAATTTTCTGTTTCTTCTGTACCCAGAATATGGGTCCAGGAGCCAGTGGGTGGAAGAGGGTATGATACCTCTAAGAATTAAGCCTAAGAATATGCCTACAAAAATTTCACACATTCTCATCTCCTAACTGTTATCCATTAGGGTTGAAGTTTTGTTCGCAAGGAAGGAGGTAACCACCCCGCTGAACTGCCATCAGGCTATTTGTGCTTCTCATGCCACTGGATGAAGAGATAAAATAAGGTGTTAAAGTCACTGGTAATTGACACTATAAAAAGCAAATAAGGATGCTCTTTCTCCATAAGGACAGAGGAGAATACGGTGGGAAACTTTCCTTCCCTGACATGTTCAACGCTCAGTTTTAAGTGGATGATTACTGAAGCCCTAAACAGACGAGATTAGCCAGGTTTCAGGGTTATCCTGAACGTGGGCAAAGAACTGGACTGAGGAAGAGCCCAATTTACTGAACTATGGATAATGACAAAGGGAACAGTATCATTTTACTTACAGCTGTGTACAATTCTGCAGGCATCAGTCATATGTGGTTATTTAAATTTAAATTAGTTAGAATTAAATACCATTAAAATATTAGTTCCTTCCCTTCACTAGCCCCATTTCAAGTGCTCCCTGTGGCTAGCGGCTTCTGTCCTGAGCAGCGCAAGTACAGGACATTTCCACTGTTACAGAAATTTCTACTGGATGATGCTGATCTACAGTCATCTGACCAACTGAAGAAATAAGGACCATAACTTCTCACCACACTTCCTTGCTATGAATATTTTTTAACCAACTTCCTTTTTTACCCTCTCTTTATCCCTATATGGTATAGTGTTTATGAGTAGTAATTAACTTTTCCGTTCAGTCGTTTATAAAACACTGAGAAGGGATTATGACAAAACTAGAGGAGGACTGAGTACTGGGCAGAGACCTGGGACATGGTGAATGGTGTAGCAGGACCTTGCCTCACCGCAGAAACAGGAAAGGTGGGACACTTGCCCTCTCACACAGCTTGCAGCTCTGTGATAGGCTGAGACTTAAGCTTAGCCCCTTATGCTCCCGTTTGGGACATTCATGTGAAGCAAATGATGCCCCGAAGCAGAGACCTTTCAGAAATCATCTGGCAGTGGCAGCTGTGGAGTCCCATATACAGGGTGGCAGCAGTACAGGTGACTGAGTACAGAGACTGAAGTGTCTGGCGGCATGTCCAGGGTACACAGAGCCCATAGCGGCAGCTGAGGCATTCGGAGAGCTACTCCTGGGCTGCCAATGGCTTCTCCCTGTGTACCTTCCCTCCTTCCCATCAATGCTGGGAACATTTCCTTATCCTTCCAAAAAAAAAATTCCTTTTCTGCCTCATTTAACTACAGTCAGTTTCTATTTCTACATATAAGAACTCTCACTGAAACAAAAAAAATGATTAATAATAGATTAAATATTTTCTAAAGACCAAAAGACAAAAATTTTAAGAGGGATGTTTATCTTTCAGAACACTGGAAAAGATAAAAGCAAGCAAAGCATACTATACAAAGTAGAAGACATAAATCCAGAGAAAAACAAGAAAGCATAAAAAGCAAAAATATCAAACAAGATGACAGGGGCCAGGCCAAGTATACAAATTATGATAATAAATTTAAATTATTTCAACTCCCCATCAGAAAAGAAGATTTTGAAAATCTAGTCATAGGCTGTTTAAGCTTAAAGAAACACATTCAGCTGACAAGAAATGGTTTTTTTTGTTGTTGTTTTTTGTTTGCGGTACGCGGGCCTCTCACTGTTGTGGCCTCTCCCGTTGCGGAGCACAGGCTCCGGACGCGCAGGCTCAGCGGCCATGGCTCACGGGCCCAGCCGCTCTGCGGCATGTGGGATCCTCCCCCGACCGGGGCACGAACCCATGTCCCCTGCATCGGCAGGCGGACTCTCAACCACTGTGCCACCAGGGAAGCCCCACACTTTCTTTTTTATTTCACTTATCTGATAAAGCTTTGCTTATCCTTAAAAAACATTTCTTGGGCCTCGAGAGTCCGCCTGACGTTGCAGGGGACATGGGTTCGTGCCCCGGTCGGGGGAGGATCCCACATGCCGCAGAGCGGCTGGGCCCGTGAGCCATGGCCGCTGAGCCTGCGCGTCCGGAGCCTGTGCTCCGCAACGGGAGAGGCCACAACAGTGAGAGGCCCGCGTACCGCAAACAAAAAAAAAAAAAAAAAAAAGAAAGAAAGAAAGTGTGTCCCTTTTTATTTCAAACAAAATTTAATAGAAGGCAAAAATGTGTCCATGGAAAAGAGAGTCATTTAATATTCATAAAAGGCAAAATCTACATAAAATCTGTAATAGCCCTGAACATTTATGCTTCATATAAAAGCATCAAATTATATAAAACAAAAATAGAATTGCTGTGAGAGACTGTAAAACATCTCTTTCCACATTTTATAGATCTATTAGGGGGAAAAGACAAACGGAGAATGAAACTGGAATATGGAATAAATTTGATAGAAGGAGCACAGGTGTGTCCATCCATTTCTCTTCAAATCCACTGAAATAACATGAAAAAATAAAAATAAATTTACAGCAGGGCTGAAAGACAAGTCATAATGTTAATCAGTGGACCAGAAATTTTGAGTAATCTTGGAAAATGGAACATCAATGATAGCAGAATGATGGAGAAAGGATGGAAAAAGAAACTTTGGTCCAAAACAACTAAGAAAAAATAAAAACAACTATGGACATAAAAGCAATTCTAAATACTTCAAGTTAAGTTGAAGTCAACACATACAAAAGAAGGAAAGGCTATGGGACAAACAATAAGATGTTTAAAGAACTACGGCATAAAATGCTGTATAGGCAGCCTCCTTCCTCTCTCCTTCTCAGTGAGCAGCAGATGAAAATGTTTTCTGCCCTAAGAAAAACCCCAAGAACTTTTTCTCCACTTCCGTGAAAGATCTGCCTGAGGCCATTTCCTAGCACTGTGGTTAGCAATCGTGGCTGTAAATTAGAATCAGCTGAGGAACTTTAAAAACTCCCAATGCCCAGGCCACTTCCCCAGCAAAATAAATCAAGATCTCTGGGGGCAGGACAAAGGCTTCAGAAGTTTCTAAAACTACCCAGCAGACTCCAATATGCAAAGAAGATTGCAAACCACAGGCTGAGTAGAAACCTTGAGGCTGAAAATAAAAAGCAAAGACCAAAATAATGCTAAGCTTCCACAGAGACAACAACAGAAGAAAAAACTTGAAAGGAAGTCGCCATCTCTGGCTTCAGTCCCTAAGTAAGAGCAGTGAGCACCACTCTCTGAAGTGGGAGGCTTGGCCCCAGGACTCAGGGTTGGCTCAGTCAGTGAGCACTACCCCATCCCCACCATAACCCACAGTCCCCAAGTGAGGACACCGAGAAGGTTATAGCCTCACACGACTTATCTGGCCCCCATCTCCCGCTAAACCACCTGAGTACAGGTTTCTGTACTCAGAACCAACAGGCAAAAAAAGAGAGTCTCAAATAAAAATAACAGCCACCAGACAAGAATCACTGAACATCTGAGGAAAATCAACACCCAAGAAAGAGAAGATTCAAACTCAACAGATTGCCTAAAACACGAAGGAAAAGAAAGTTGTAAGATAAGGATAGTTAATATTCTCAGAGAAATAAGAAAAGGCTTCTATGAAAATGTAACAAATAGGGATTCTTGAAATTAAAAATATCACAGTTTAAAATTCAACAGATAGGCTGAATAGAATAATAGAGAGATTAAAATCATATTGAACTAAAGAATTCTCCTATAAAGCATTTAGAAAAACAAACACAACCAAGAAGAGGTGGAAAACATGAGATAAGCCTTAAGTTGCATGGAAAATAGATCTGTAAGATCTTTAATAGCAAGGAGGAAAGAAATAAATACAGTTGACCCTTGAACGGCACGGGTTTGAACTGTGTGGGTCCCCTTATACAAGGACCCACTTATTTATTTTTCCCAATAAATTTGTACTAAAGTACACCATTCGTCATTGGCTGAATCTACAGATTTGGAACCTCAGACACAGAGGACCAACTGTAAAGTCATACTTGGATTTTCAACTGCATGTAGGGTCAATGAACAGCCCCAGCATTGTTTAAGGGTCAACTGTATATATGATACACACACAGAATTTTAGGCACACGTGTGGGGTTATATATTATATTTACAGACACACAGAATGATATATATGTGTGTGTGCGCTATATTATTATGTGTGTGTATACATACAGAAGAACTTCCAGAACTAAAAAAGGACCCAAGTCTTCAGAATGAAATGCTTACTAAGTACCAAACAGAAAGAAAGAACAAGACTTCTATCTATAAAAAATGTGCAGTTCAGAACTCCATAGGTAAAGAGAAGAACCTAAAAGCTTCCAGTGAGAAAAATCAGGCTACCTACAAAGGACTGAGAATTCTTGACTTTTCATCAGCAACACTAAAAGTGAAATGAAACAATACCTTCAAGTTCTGAAGAAATAATATCCTAATAGAGGGTGACATACAATAAACGTAAATGAGTAAAGTGTAAAGTATGTTAAAAGGTGATACATAGTAGGGAAACAAGAAAAATAAAGCAGGATAAGGGAGATCTGGAAATGTAGGGAGATAAGGTTGGAGGAAAGGTTGCAATATCAGATGGAAGGTCATGGAAGGGCCAATGGAGAAGGAAAGATTTGGACAGACACTGAAGGAAGTGTGAGAGGATTCACCTAGCAGATGTACAAGAATTCCAAAGAATACACTTTTAAAAATGAACACTACAACAAAAATAACAGAGGAGAAATGTGATGGGTTTGAGGATTTTGGTGCTGATCAAGGCAAAGACAGGACCACAAGCTGGCAGTATTGCACAGCACAACAAGCTTTATTGGGTGGTGCTTGGACAGGATTGCAGAAGAGGGAAAGTCTCGCTGAGCAGGAAACCTTCCAAAGACAGCGGAGTGGGTGGGGCCACTTCTCAGAAGGGGAAGAGATCAAGGGAAATCACAAGAGAGAGGGGACTCCACATGGGGGCGGGCATATGTGATGAAGTGATGTCTCAGCAGCTAGTAGGGAATCTCTGGGTCAGAGGGTCCCAAAGGGCAGCAGTAATTTGGGGTCTTATATAGCTATGATGATCTGTCTTATCGATGGCTAGCAGATGTTGGGTGCAGTTTTGCAGGGTATGCAAAGTAGGCAAGCTGTAAGTGGTTGAAAATATGCTTATTTGAGCTACATTTAAAAGAACTTGAGTTTGGTACCAGCAGTCCAAACCTGTTGTAAAGAAGCAAACAATATAGGGGCCAATATACAAAATATTGTATATTGTACAATATACAAGAAAAAATATTCCTTTCAAAGTCTCACATGATGAAAATGAAGTATATTACACTATCCAATAATCTAGAAACAAAAGAAATGTTTTACACTCTTATATGACAAAAATGAATACATTGTCACAGAATAGAAAAACTATACCTCAAAATTAGCTTTCCTTCTTTTATATTTTATAAAATATAAAATTTTATATTTTATAAAATTTTATACCTATAAATGATTTTATAGGTATCCCCATGTTAGTCTATATCACTCTACATTTGTTTATGCGTCTCTATCCCCTACTGGATTGTAAGCCGTAGCAACTACTTCTGCCTTATCTTAATACTCCAAGTATCCAGAACATGTTTCTAGCACATAATGTATACCCTACTAAGATTTTTGAATAGTGAATGAAGGAACATGAAGAATAGAATTATAATGTCTCCAAGTCCACACAGGAACCAAGAAAAATCCTATTACAATCCATATTTCTTTTGAGACAGTATATTCATTTTTTTTAGCTCTAAAATATCACAACATCAATCTATTCCCATATGTCAAATCTCTTAATCAGCAAACTATCAACTCAAAAACACTTTAAAAATATAAAGATTATTGAGAGATGTTCATTAATTCCATCACAGTTATTCTTGTGGATGGCTGAATCTCTAAATTATAAAAATGGAATAATCTAGTTTATCATTTAGAATGCCTTGGGCCATAATTAAAAGTACCTCACTGAAAATGGCTTCACATCAGGAGTTTATGACCCCATGTAAGCAAAAGTCTAAAGGTAGGCAGTTTGGCTAATTTGCCCCTCAATGATGTCTAAGCTCCAAGTTAACTTCTGTATAATTTTTTGGCTTTTCTTTCAGGGTGTAAGATGGCAGCCATAGTTCCAAGCATCGTGTCCTATACAACAGCATTCAATGGCAGGAAGAGTGGAATTTCTCCATGGATCTGTCTCTTTATCAGGGAGAAATATCTCTCCCAGAAGCCTCAAGCAGATGTTCCCTACTGTCTTGTTGGCTAGAACTTGGCACTGTTCCCACTTCAAACCAATCACCAGCAAAAGAAAATGGACTTTTTTGGTCAAAAAAAAAAAAAAAAGTGGGGTAAAATTACTGGTTTCAGGTCCACTGAGATGAAATTAAGCACATTCTATCCCATCTCTCTCACAAATTACAATAAAAATCCTTGGAGAGTATGCATAAAGCAAGCATCCTGGGACTCGACAAGTAAATAATACCAGGCCTATTGGGAAGGGAAATCAAATTCTGAAGAACAACCCAGGTGGCAGTGAATTTCCTGACTTTTTCCATTCTCCCAGCTCAGACTCCAGGGCAGCCCGAATCCAGGGACTTCACAGCAAGTGTAGACAGAAAAAGCTCCAAGAGAGACCCTCTCTTTCTAACCAGAAGACTAAGAAGAGGGGCCCGTATGGGATGGAGAATGTGGGAGAAGGGGGGAAATCCCAGGCAGGGATTCCCCAGGCAGGAAGTTGCATTCTCAGGATAGCCTGAGCATAGCAACAATGATATTTGAAAGAAAATACTTCCCCCTCTGCAGAAGAACTGGGATAAGAAGACCCTGTGGTCCTATGTTTTCTTGTGAAAGTTTTATAGTTTTACATTTTACATTTAGATCTATGATCCAGTTGAATTAATTTTGGTATAAAGTCAAGGTCAAGTTTCTTTTGTGTACGTGAGAATGACAAAAGTGTTCCAACACCATTTGATGAAAAGACCATCCTTTCTCCATTGAATTACTTTCACATTTTTGCCAAGAATCAAATCATATTTGTGTACGTCTATTCCTGGGGTCTCTATTCTATTCCACTGATCTATGTGTCTATTCCTTCACAAATATCACATAGCCTAGATTACTACTGCTCTATAGTAAGTCTTCAAATCTGGTCATGAGGTTCCTCTAACTTCATTCTTCTTTTTCAAAATTGTTTTAGCTATTCTAGTTCCATTGCATTTGTATATAACTTTAAAATCAGCTTGTCTATATCTACAAAAAATCTTGCTGGGATTTTGACTTACCAGTCATTGCATTAAATCTATAGATCAGATGGGGCAGCTGACATCTTTACTATATTGAGTCTTCCAATCCATGAACATAGTACATTTCTTATCCAAATACTATTTATTTAGCTCTTTGATTTCTTTCATCAGTGTTTTATCAGCTTCAACATACAGATTTTGTACATGTTTTTTCTTAGATTTATACCTATGTATTTCATTTTTTGGGGAGCCATGGTAAATTATATCATTTTAAAATTATGGTTCCTAATTGATTGTTGCTAGTGTATAGAAATACAATTGATTTTTGCTTGCTGACCACGTATCCTGCAATTCTAATAAACTTAGTTCTAGGAGCCTTTTTGTAAATTTCTTGAGATTTTATAAGTAGACAATCATGTTATCTGCACACAGGGAAAGTTTTATTTCTTCCTTCCATCTGTATACCTTTTATTTCTTTTTATTACCCTATTGTACTGGCTAAGACATCTAATACTATAAATTACAGAATTGGTGAGAGTGACATTTTTACTTTCTTCTTGATTTTACAGGGTAAGAATTCAGTCTTTCATCATTAAGAATAATGTTAGTTATAGGGTTTTTCTATATGCCCTTTTATCAGATTGAGGAAGTTACTTCTATTACTAGTTTGCTGAAACTTTTTATCATAAATGAATGATGAATTTTGCCAATTTTTTTTTGCATCTATTGATCATGTGGTTTTATTCTTTAAATCATTAATATGGGGACTTCTCTGGTGGTGCAGTGGTTAAGAATCCGCCTGCCAATGCAGGGGAAAATGGATTCAAGCCCTGGTCCGGGAAGATCCCACATGCTGCCGAGCAACTGAGCCCGTGCGCCACAGCTACTGAGCCTGTGCTCTAGAGCCCGCGAGCCACAACTACTGAGCCTGTGTGCCACAACTACTGAAGCCCACCTGCCTAGAGACTGTGGTCTGCAACAAGAGAAGCCACCGCAATGAGAAGCCCGTGCACAGCAACGAAGAGTAGCTCCCGCTCGCCACACCTAGAGAAAGCCCACATGCAACAACAAAGACCCAACGCAGCCAAAAATAAAATAAACTTCTAAAAAATAGAACTTCATTTTTAAAAAATCATTAATATGATGAGTTACGTAGTTTTAAAAATTTTTTTATTTAATTTTTTAATTTAATTTTTTAAATATTGAACCAACATTCCATGCCTGCGATAAACCTCCATTGATTGTACAGTATTATTTTTTTTAATGTTTCTAGATTCAATTTGCTAGTATTATGTTGAGAATAATTATATCTTTGTGCATGAGGGATACTGGCATGAAGTTTTTCCCTTCTTGTAATGTCTTTGGTTTTGGTATTAAGGTAATGAATGACTGGTAAAATGAGTTTTATGTGATTATTGAAATTGTTGGATTAAAATCTATCATCTTGCTAGTTGTTTTATATTTGTCCTATCTGTTCTTTAGTTTTTTTCTCCCCTTTTCAGGCTTCTCCTTTATTAATAGAGTATATTTTATTATTCCATGTTATCTCCATTATTTTTGAGTGGTTGTCCTAGGTTCTAAAACATACACTTTAATTAATAAAAATCTACCTTCAAATAATATTAATTTCTTTGTCAGGTAAAGACATTACAATACGGTAGTCCTAATCCCTCTCTCCCATTATTTGTGCTATTGCTGTTGTACCCTCTGCTTTTATATATGCTATCAACACACAATACATTGTTACTATTTTTGCTTTAAACAGTTATGCTTCAGAACAGGATTTCTCAACCTCAGCAATGTTAATATTTGGGACTGGATAATTCTTTGCTGTAGGAGGCTATCCTGTGACTGTAGGATGTTTAACAGCATCCTTGACAGCTAACCAGTAGACATCAGTAGCACTACCCTAGTGTGCCAACCAAAAATGTCTCCAGACATTGCCAATGTCCCTGGGCAGAGGTATGGAAGGGGAAAGGGATTTCCCCCAGTTGAAAACCGTTGCTTTAGAGCAATTAAAAATTTTTTAAATAATAAAGTTAATTTTGCCTTCATTACTTCTATTTTCAGTGTTCTTCATTTCTTTGCAAGTTGCAGTCTGCTTTCATATTCTTTCTGCATGAAGAATATATTTCAATATTTCTTATATACTCTGCTGGAAATAAATTCTCTCTGTTTCTGGCTTGTCTGAGAAAGTCTTCGTTTTTTCTTCATTTTTTAAAAGGCATCTCACTGGGTACAGAATTATCTGTTAACAGATATTTTTCTTTCAACACTTTACAAAATGTTCCTTTATCATCATCTGGCTTGCATAGTTTCTGACAAAAAGTTTACTGTAATTCTTTGTTCCTCTGTATGCAGTGTTCCTTTTTCTCTGGTTATCTTTAAGACTTTGTCTTTTGTTTTCAGCAGTTTCATTACGATATGCCTAGATGTGTATATTTGGGGAAAGGGGTGGTATTTGGGGGGTGGGGTGTATGTGTGTTCTCTGAGACTCTTGGATCTTGTTTGGTCTCTGTCATTCATTTTGGAAAATCCTTAGCCATTATGTCTTCAAATGTTTTTTCTGGATTCTCTTTTCTCCTTTCTGGATTCTAATTACACATATGTTAGAATACTTGACATTGTCCAACAGCTCCTGGATGTAACAGGAAATTATGATGTTCAGTATATAATTTGTACACTCCCCCTACACACACACAGACACATTTTCCTAGGCAAATTCTTTCACACTATAATAAATATTAGTTATTTAGAGACACAAAGTAAGAGAAGCAAAAGAAGAACAATGTAAGGGACTGAGGGCGTGATCTTTGAGGAAACACTCCTCTCTTTATGTCATTGGATTAGAGCCACAAAATATTAAAAGGAAAGAGTTGAGGTAAGGAGCTCCAGATGAGGAAGTCTGGGGGGTAGTCAATATCTTAATTCTAATCCTTTAGAAAGCAGAACCTGATGAAAGAATTTAAAGTCCAACCCTTTAGTTGAGGAGAAAAAAAAAAAAACAAAACAGTGAGAGGGACAGCAGAAAAAGTAGCACACTGGCCAGGCAGCAGTCATGTTTGCCCGGCAGAGAGGACTTCTCAAGGAGATATGCAAAGAGAAATCTCATCTTAGGACAGTCCTTCGAGGAAAGATGGCAGGGAGGACTCTTTTTTTTTTTTTTTTTTTTTTTTTGCAGTACACAGGCCTCTCACTGCTGTGGCCTCTCCCGCTGCGGAGCACAGGCTCCGGACGCGCAGGCTCAGTGGCCATGGCCCACGGACCCAGCCGCTCCGCGGCACGTGGGACCCCCCCGGACGGGGGCACGAACCCGTGTCCCCTGCATCGGCAGGCGGACTCCCAACCACTACGCCACCAGGGAAGCCCGGCAGGGAGGACTCTTATCTCCCATTTGTCTTTAGTCAAGGTTTACATGCAGGTCACTGACCACCTCCTCACACACACTCCAGGTGTTATCCAATTCCCTAGGGCCACTTAAAAACCAGGTCCTACACTCCAGAATGGGTCCTTTCACCTACATCCAGAAGTAGACAGGCTACTCAGCACAGGTGTGACAGCAACCCAGAAAGAGAAAGGAGGATGGTGTGGGCAGGGGAATCTGAAAGGTGGACAAAGTTTGTGTCCAACTTAGTTTACCTGCTTTACACTTGCTCCGCTCCAGCCAGGATGGCCCCTGGCTTGGCTGACTTGTTTGGTTACTATTGCATTCTCCTAACCCACTACCCATTCAAGCTAGCCCTTCCAAATAATTTCCCTCCCCTAGCCCTGTGATGAGGTTGTCTTGTGCCAGCCTCCAGTTATAAGCAACATATCACCAGTACTGCTCCTGTCTTCAAGCAAGTCAAAAATATCTCAATTTTTATTCTGAATATTCAGATTATATACCTAATTTGACAAACATGCATTGAGCACATACTCTGCCAAGAGCTGCTCTGCATTCTGAAGAATGCAAAAGAAACAGATTTATCTCCTTATTCCCCTGGTTCTCATTTCTGCTGTTTTCATTTGGTCTATTTCACTGCTTCTTAGCAGATGCAAAAGAAGAAGGGAAAATGGAAGAAAGATTCATTTTAAAGCAACAGACAGCTTTTAAGATAGTTGTGAAAAGAGGTTACAACTTTTGTTTATAACAGGTGTCTATATTATTGCTATTTCATTAACCCTATCTCCCTTCACCAATCGGTAATTGAAAGTAAACTGCTGCACACTGATGAGAAATTACTTGTACTAATGATCTGAATAGACTTCATCTTCCCTTTACTGTAGAAATGATTTTAGTTCCAGGCGTGAAGAAGAGAGTCATCTTTTGACATATCTTTAGAGAAAGCAGGGCTTAAAATGCAGCTGGTTATTATTTGTTCATTCACGTTACTTGCCCTGCTATGGAGGAGTTATCAAACTATCTTGAAAAATGAGTTATACAATTATTTCCCAAATTCCCCGGCTATGGAAAATATAACCTGATGTTGAAAAGGGCTGTTTTATTTTATTTTTCAACCAAGTCACATGTATTAAGGATCTCTTGGTTGTTTTAATGCCTTTCAGTCAGAAACCCATTTAACAACTTGTAAGAGTGCTGTGAAGTACAGGAGCTTGAAAGCAGTGAGACCAGATGTCAAATTAAGATGGCAGGTGGCTCACAGTTCCTGACGTTCCTTTCCTACTCACAAGTTGTTTAAGAAGTTTAAAAAAAAAAAAAAAGAAAAAGAAAAGAAAGAAAAAAACACTAAATCACAAAAGCATTGGAAACTAAGACTATCATACAATAATTTTCCATACTCTCAGAAAGAATTATGTGCAGGCTTCTAGGTGAGCAAAGAGACCAGCAAAGAAATAGTTATCTAGGTAAGCGTTTTTTACGTAATGTAAATAGTTGAAGATAAAGAGACCATTCATCTTGGGTGAATGTCTTAATTACTTTTACTACAGGCAAGCCAAATTACCATGAAGACTCATCACTAGGGCCAAGGAAGTCTCAGTTGAGATTCTAAAACTACACAATTGAAAAGGAATTTTCATTGGCTCTCTGACCAACGGAAATAATTGAGAAGTATAATGTGTGGCTCGCCTATCCCACACCACTAGAACCCAAGGAGACCAGTCGCAGGGCCTGTGGGCAACCTCTTCATGGGGTTAGCAGGGACTGCTAACTAGTTAGGCTTGCCTGTCAGGGTCCAGAATTTTGCTGGGCAGGTTTTTTACCTGATAATGTCCGGCATTGGTTTGTGGCTAATATTCTAGGTCCTCTCCTTCCCCACCACCGGTTCCTCGGAAGGAACTAAGAGAAGGGCATGTGACTCAAAGAAAACAAGAGCCAGACCCTTCTGTAAATAAGAAGCGAAAAGTTCTGCTCCATCAGAGCATCGGAGTAGCAGCTCTACGCGGGGCCTGGAACTTCAGGAAAGGCAAGGTTTGGGAGCGTATGGCAGAAGATGTACCTCCTCTCACTGGGCCCTTGGGGGCATGCACTTCAGACACATAAAGAGCAAACCCAGTGATAAGAAGACCTTGCAAGTGTGGTGGTCTGGAAACATACAAAAATAAGAAGAAAGTCTGGAGTTGGGAAATGCAGGGTCACAATGACTGTGGGGCACTCACAAAGGAGTTAAATCTGTGTCCTTAGGAAGAGCACACCACTCATTGAAGACTGGGGATCCGAGAACACAGGGGTTCATGGAGGGAAACTGGGAAGTGGTGTGTATATGAGGAGGTCAGTAAAAGGAAAAGCTCCTCAGAAAAGTCCTTATTTGTCATTTTCCATCATGAACTCTAAGAGAGAAGGCAATTTACATGTGGATGAATGAATGTTTTTCCAAAATATGGAAATTTGAGCGTCACAATTAACCTATTGATGGGAGAGTTCTCCCTGTAGAGTTTAAAGGTAGCAGAACCAGAACAACTGGCATGGATTGACTGGTACACTAGCAAAGCTGAAACCGTAAAATATTCATTGTTTCTTTCCCCTTTGGTTGGCCGTTTCCTCTGTGTATCCCTTTCTCCAGACAGTAAGAAGTCTTGGCTACGGTCTCTGACTAGCCACAACAGAAAGGTTCCAGATCAGCAGTTCTCAACTTTGTTGTTTTTGCGGCACATTTTTTGAATGCTATGATTCTGGGCACTCAAAACACACCAACACTAAACAAGCCAGGAATAATTATAACACAAATACTCCTAGAGGGTAATGTCTCACGCTCTTTGAAAGCATTTAGCTATTGTGCTGTTCACACGGTCACACTTCAATACTGTGCCACTTTTTAAAATAACCCTTTGTACAACAATGACCACACTGTCAGAAGGCAAAGTCTTCACATACTCCAATGAATCCCTAACTCTTCTTTGGTACCAATTTGACAAGGTGTGACCATTCATGCCCCTAATTTCCAGCAAAGAGCCCTACTCTATAGTCCATTATATGACCTGCTTAGCTCAGTGATTCACCCATTGGACAGCATCCTTGCAAGACATATGCACAGTTACAGCAAAAATAAATCAAAGGCTCACAGTGCAACAATGTAATACAGCACATGGTTTGTGAATCTCTGTTCTAAATTCATGGACCTTGCTTAAGTAGAAACAAGCATAGGGCCCAGGAGAAAAGAAAGAGGCTTGAGGTGGTTGGCAGAAATTAAGAGCCCTAGGTGTTAAGGAGAAATATTCCTCTTTTGATGCACTTCCTAAAGGATTCATCTTTCTATGGTATTGGCCTGGACTCGGAACCAAGGAGGACTGTGCCAGACGTGGATATAGGAAAAGAGGACAAAATAGAGATCCATGTGGTTTAGCCTAGAGCCAAGATTCTTCATGGGTATTGGAATCTAAAGCTTTAGAGTAATAATAGGGAGAGTTCCCTTGAGAACCTAGGAGAACATTGGGGGCTGATTGAAGATGCTGGGATACAGGATCCAAGCCAATCCTCTGCATTTTTACCTTGTGGAAACAATTAGTGTAATATACAAAAATTGCCAAATTAAATCTTTTGTGACAAAATGCATGGCTTACATGTATAATAATTTCCTATGCTCATATATCCATTCTTTTAAAAAAAAATAACAATAATCACAGCATTGAACATGCCTCAAAACTGAGGCTCTGTCATGAAGAAAGGGGTAGTGAAAGAGAATCTGTGCTAAATTCCTCATCCAACGTGGGCAAAACTGAAAAGACAGTATTTCTTTCTTGATAATTAGAAAAATACAGTTTTTGAAATGCATTTGAAAAATCAGAAGTTAAAAACTGAAAGGAGTAAAAGTGGAGACAGAGCTTCCAAATAATACAAGTTATGATTGCATATAATTCATGATCCAGATAGCCAAAAATATTAAAAAGTGAGAAAGTAAAAAGTAATTTTTAAGAGAAGGGGAAAGTTCACTATTTAATGCAAGTGAAGGAGTAGAATTAAACACACTCTATAATGTGAATCAAAGTTTGTTTTTAAAATGTTATTTATGGGGAGATCTACTCTATACCCTGTAATGACCTAAATGGGAAAAGAATCTAAAAACCAGTGGATAGATGTATATGTATAACCTATTCACTTTGCTGTACAGCAGAGACCAACACAACATTGTAAATCAACTATGCTCCAATAAAAATTAATTTTTTAAAAAAAGAGAAAGACTTACAAATGAACTACCCCATTAAAACTGCCCTTAGTTCAAGCCAAAAACAAAAACAAAACAAAAATAAAGTCATTGGAAAATAAATAAACAAATATTACTTATGGATGTGTATATGTATATATTTATACTCACATATGCATTCGGAAGAAAATAAACCCAACTGTTGGTCTGTAGTTGGTGAGTAAGTTGTGGGTAAGTGTTATTTTAACTTTTTCCTATTGTCTATTATAAGTATGTATTACATTTATAATTCAAAACATTATTGTGGAGATTTCAAAATTATAGTCTATGGTTAGAAGTTAATATTCAAAGGACATTGGGTGAGGGTGTATTCAGCCATGAAGTGGACTAGAATGAAGACTGTCTTGACGTTACAGACTGAATGTTTCCCCCCAGAATTCATAGGTTGATGCCCTAACCTCCAATGTGATAGCATTTGCAGGCGGGGCCTTTGGGAGGTAATTGGGTTTAGATGAGATCAGGAGGGTGGCATCACATGTTGGGATTACTGTCCTTATTAAAGAGGAAAAGAGCAGAAGACCAGAGGGTTTTTTCTCTCTCTCTCTGCCATGTGTGGGATCTCACCAGAACTCACCTGCCACCCTGCTCTCAGACTTGCAGCCTCCAGAACCATGTGACATAAATGTCTGCTGTCTAACCCACCCAGTCTATGGTATTTCGTTAAAGCAGCCTGGGCTAAGACACTCTGCATCAGACCATCTGATAATAGACTTAAAATTGCTACTAACTAGCTGGGTGACCTTCAGCAGTAAAACTCACAATGGTAGACTCTGTGGTCTCTAAGATCAGCCCTGTCTCTCAGAACAGCTGGGCTTTAAATTATCCTGAAGCAGCTGTGGTGAAGGGTGTCCAGGGCCACTCTGTGAAGGAGCCTCCGTGCACCGACATCTACCAGAACTGCACTCGGGCTACAGGCCTCTCACTTAAGGGGTTGCTGCTCCTCTCCACTTTGCTACTTTGCCGACAGTTAGCTGGGCCCCCGACAGGTAGCAATCAGAGGTGCACTGACCCTTGCCCAGAATGTAGCTTAATGGAATAGGTGTGGATTCCCTCAGGTGAAGATATGGCATCATTTTAACAAAAATAGAGCCACGTTATTCTTAACACTAACTTTGAACAGAATTTACTATAAAATGACAAGTCACCGATGCAGCACTGCCCTTTGGTATGATTGTAAAGTAATGAAACAGTTTCTCAGCCCTTGGACCTGAAGAGGTCCTCGCCAGGCCCTCTGCTTAGAGGGCGCCTCACCACAGAAACAACAACATGCGTATTGTTTGCTTTGCTGTGTTTTGTTCTGTTTTGTTGCTCTTCTAACGAAATTTTTTGGAGGTTCAATAATTTACTGAGTAAAAGAGCCTATGGGAGAGGGACGTGGGACAAAATGAACTAGGTCGGCTGGGCCGTGCGCTGGGGAGCGTGTGGTAGATGTGGGGAAGCGCAGGGGAGCACAGGAAAGGCGCCTCTGCCCCGCGAGCCACAGGGGCACTGGTCGCTCCAAGTCGCCCTGAAGTGGGTGTCTGGGCAGGCCTGTTTCCCCCATAACTAAGCTTCCTCTCTCCTGTTTGCTCTGCAGGTGTGTTGCCTGAAAGCTGCTTAGAACTGCCTGGAAGTCCTTCATCAGAAAACTGATATGTGCAGAAGGGGATCACTCCATGAGAGGCACTGGACCAAGTCAGTCCTTCCTAGGTCAGAAGCATCCAGTCCCACCCAGGATCCCAACCACCCTGACCCAGTGGATCTGGTGGCCACACAGGCAGTCGGGCTGGGCCTGGAGGGCGAGGTCCCCTTCCCCTGCTGGTCTCCAGGGACATCTGAGAGGAGCCACTACCCGGCCCAGGGCACCAGGGCAGACCGTGGTTCAGGCCCCGGGCCTATCTTGATCTATAGCTTTGAAACAGACACACGGGAAATGGGGCTCCACTTATGGTCTTGGCCCAGGTCCCACAAGTCAGTGGGTGTGATTTTGTGCACAGCTTAGAACAAGTCTAGTCTCTAACTGCACTACAAAGGCAGCCTCCCGCGAGACACCCCCTGCCCTGTACTTCCAGGATCCATGCCCACTGGGGAAGAGCAGTCTGAGAGCATTTCTTACCCCCCGTTGTTTCTCCAACCTGTGATAAAGTATTTCCTCTCTGTCGATCCCTCTTCCTATTATGTGGCGGGTACACTGCTGCCTTTGACAAAGGCGCCTGTAAAAGCCCCATAAAAGATAACTTGCTAGAGTCACATGGTTATCTCCTCGATGGGGAAATTTGTAAGGACTTGAGTTGTGACAACAAAAACGTTTGTTCCTTGTTCTAATAGCTTGAGAAGTGGCTTTCCACTGCATCATGTGTTACCTGGGCTTCTGAATCAGTACCGGTAGGAGGGATGCTGCCCTGAGAAGCAGGTAGCCCTGGTCCTAGTTCGGGCTTTGTGACCTTGGACTGGCTGGGTGGTCTTTACTGCGCATTGCTCAAACCCTCCTGGCCTCAATTTCCCCTGCTATAAAATGGAAATAATAATATACTCTCTGTCTACATCACCACACCCAATTCTAAAGTCACCTTTTTGGGTTACTCATTTTTCCTGGGTTCTGTTTGTTGTTCTCTTGTCAGTCTATGTTTTATTAGAGGTGTCTCGGCCAAGAACTCAGAAGGGGAGAGGGGAAATTATCTTTCTTCCCCACACGGACATGTTCCTTTACTCAGGGCCTTGCACCTGCTGTTCCTCTGCCTGAAATGCTTCCCCCTAAATACCTTCAGGGCTCCCTCCCCCCCTCAGTCACCTTGTCCATGAGGCCTCCCTTGCCTGGCCTATTTAAAATTGGAAACTTCCCCAGCCCCACACCTCCTAGTTCCCTCTTCTGCCATCTTTAGCACTCAGAATCATCAGGCACACTATAAATCTAACTTATTTATCTAGTTACTAACAATCTATCCCCCTTTCAGAATATAAACTTCATGAGGGTGTAGAATTTTGTGGTTTTTATGCACTGCTCTGTTCCCTGCAACTTAGAGCAGGCACCTGGAATGTAATAGGTGCTCAATAAATATATTCTGAATGAACAAGTCTTTTTCTTCCTATAGAAATTCACTTTCTGTTCCTATTTTCCTCTCTCTCTACACTTTTCTCTGTGTTTCTTCTCTTCGACAACTTCTGTCCAATCAGGTTGATCACCTAGTTTTAAACTGCTTTAGTCTAGATTATTATAAAATATATGTATGTTGTTTAATTTAATAAATATTTCTTGACCCCCTATTATTTAGGGCATTGTACTAGGCCCTCTTCTAGAGTCAAGGCTATAGCAGCCACTGTTAAAGCCTCAGCTCATACCTCAGTTCAACAGCAGGTAGATAATTCCTGACCTGCCCACAGCTTCCCACCTCTAGCTCCTGGTCTCTCTTCTCAGCCAAAGGGGTTTCTCTGACACAAAGGGAACTTGCATTGCTCCATCCAATTATAACCAGAAGCATGGGGCCAACATCACTGGAAGCAACTTTACTTGATGGGTGGCAGGAGTTAGTGGATCAATGTCCCAGCCTCCAATTCATGGGGCACACAATTTCCTGAGGACCCCATGGGGACTGAGTCCCAACTGTCCACAGCAGTAAAACCCACTTACTAATACACGCTTACTGGATTTTCTCTTTTTTTTCTGTTTCACACTGTGATTTCCTCCCTTGTGTTTCCTGGGTTCATCTCCCAACTCAACTACCTGCACTCAAGTCCTGGTCTCAGGTTCTCAGGAGTAGAGAAGGAGGAAGCTAAAACCTGGCAGTTTGCTGTCTTCGGTTACACTGGAAGACCCAGAGGTCCTAAGAAGTACCCAGGCCTCTGGCACTGGGCAGAGACCTCATATTTCCTGCACTGGAAAGCAGCCTGTGCCCTGGGAAGCAGCTGAACATCAGTACTGGGAGGTTTCCGGGGTAATCCTGCAGCACACCTGCCAAATACTTAATGCAGTTACACTCTCAGCTGAACGGGAAATTCTGGGCCAGAAAGAACAATCCTAAGTGCATATTTGTAGCCACCCTCTTTGAGCGCTATGGCCCCAGAGAGGACCGATATCCCCCCGTGGTCTTCCACCCTGTCCTCCTTCACATCCTCTGTCTCTCCTCACTCCTTTCTCCTGTCTTCTTTCCTCTTTCTCTTCCTCTAGAAACGTGGGGTCAGGAGGGATGGAGAGACTGAGAACAGCCCTTTAACTTTCCATGACTGTAGAGGATGTGATCCCTAAATGGGTAAGTAACTTGGTTGTGATTCGTGCCTGAGGTGGATGACACGTCATCTTAGCAAAGAGAAGAACAACCAGATCATTCGAAGAGCATCCTAGTGGAGTTCGGCAGAAATGACATAATCACTAGGCAACGTCAAGCCCAGCACCTGTATCTGCAGCTGCTACTATCTACAAAGTGCAGTTAAGATGGCTCAATCATCCTATCCCAGATCATAAATCCAAACTGCAATTAAAATGCAAAAGGGAAAATGCCAGCTTACTTGGAACCTCAATGGAAAGTTGCTCTTATTTAGGGTCTCTTCTTTTCTCTTTTTTGGCCCACTGCCATTTGAATAGATGAGAGCACAGGTTTGAGTTTTGCTTTTTTACTTGCTTTGGGGTTTTTTGACATTGGCTTTTTTATTTTTATTTTTTAGCTTCATCCAGCACAAGTAGGGGGTAAGGAAAGGAAAGTTGAAAGGCTCAAGGCATCAGAAATCCAAGACCCGATTCCAAATAGCCATCCTGACGAGCAGTTTTCAAACAATGGTCCAGGAGCTCTGACGAGGCATCTCACGGACAACGGGAAGCAGGAAGGGAAGAATTCTGACCCGTACACCTGCTTTACCGGACCAATTCTATTTAACGCACCAGAGCTCTCTAAAGAATTTTGTTTGAGAAAAAAAATCCCCCTGCTAACATTAAATTTGAAAAGCAGTTATCTTATATTTTAATACCCCCTTTACATACTCATTAAGTAATACTCCATTAAGAAAGAATGGCTCCTCCATTTGCTATGCTAGAGAATCAATGCTTTTCATGTGTGTTCTGGTTTGCTAAGGAAAGTGGGCATTTATCAGCAGTTTCTATTGTTTGCTGGTTAGTGAACTTTGCTGTGAAGGCATCTCCTCCCCCCATTTTCAGGAAATTCTCCCCCTCCACTGGGTACTGAATCGGTAGGACATAGTGCCCTGCTTCCCTCTATGAAAGATAAAGGAACGGATCCTTCTTTCCCACACCCCTGATGACCACATGACAACATGTGTTCATCCAATTAGGTATCAAGATAGTTTCCGTTGCTCACAATCAAGAACCAAGACTGAAGCACTGTAGGTATGAAAATTAACACATCCATGTTTAGTTTTCACTATTGTAATAACTTGATTGAAATAACAATGCCATATAGCATTTATAAAGTATAACATAACTAACCAATAGCTATGTTTTATGTTTGTTAAATTTAAGTAAATTATAAATACTAAACCAATAAGTGATGCTTCATGATCAATAAGCTTTCTTTCTGAAATGTGAGAGAGAGAAAATTTTTCTAATGCCTAATTTCCTGTAGAATTCACAGGAATACACTTTGGAAGGGAGTTGGACAACTGCTTAACTTTTTCAATGCAACCATCTCCCATTTGGAATTTAGAATTTATGCAATTCTCCTGAGACTTCTAAAAGTCACTTACTATACAACTGCGAAATGTCTCCAAATATACCTATCTTGATAAAAGCAGAATGAATGACAAACGTCTTTTACTAGAGTTAACTTGGCCGTAGCATCTCCAGTGCTTAGCCTATGAGAAAAATTAATAGCAGAGGTATAAGTGATGTATACTAGTCAGGATAAGTTATGCTACACCAGTATAACAAACAAAACCCCAAATCTCAGTGGCCTACCACAGCAAAGGTTTACTCCTCACTCATGCAGTTCTGACGGAGGACGGATGACTCTTCAGGATGGACAGCTGCCCTTCAAGAAAGAGCTCTTGCCACTTGTCAAGACCATGTAGCCAAGGGGCACCATGTGACCCCAAATTCTTACAAGCCTCCTAGGAAATGTTTAAAAATTCTTTAAACAGGAGTCTGAACAGCATGAATCTCAGCTGCTGCAGTGCTATTGTTTTGTATTATTTATGACTGCTATTGTGATTATCAGAATTTATAGCAGTCATTAGCCAACAGACACTCTGATGCTCTCCACCAGCAATCTGTCACTCTTCTCTCTGGTTGAAGAGAGTTGAAAGGACATGGGCAGTTACAGAGCACCCAAAGATCCGGGTACTCTTGTGCTAAGGATGATGCAATCCTCCTCCCAGAGAGGTGGCGAAACCTTGATAGTGGAAAAATAGAGAGAGAGCAAGAGGAACAAGAACGAATGAAAGAGACCAGGCACGCTGTCAGAACTCTAAAACCCGAAGCATCAGAGATGAGAGGGAGATGGTTACAGCACAGCCCAGGTCCATGTATTTGAGAAGTTGGTTGTACCCTGATCAGCCATAAAGGGTGCCTTCTGTTCACAATAAACAACAAAATAGGTATGCCAAAAAGGTGTTTTCTTTTTCAAGGCCACCAGTAACTCCAGCTCCTTGATTCTGATTTAGCATTCACTGTACAGCATCCATGTTTGCCCTGTGACTCATAAACTAATAAAAGGAAGACCTCATCCGGTCAAGAACATAACTGCGTAGAGCCAAAGCCATCCATGTCAGACACCGTCATTAACTTCACAGGTTAATTTTAATCATTGTCAATTTGTGGGAAACAGTCTTTAGGAATACAAATGCTCTGATCTTACCTGAACCACTTACAATCTTCCTCTTAGCCCGAATGCCCATGGATTAAAAAAATACAATAAGCTAATTGCCATCCTGAGGCTCTGATGACTATGATATCAATATTAGGACACCCCCTCCTATTTGAAGAACGATATTTTAATCTATTTCAAAGGGCTTACAATCCATCATCTCATTTGGTTCTTATGAGAACTATCTACAATGGGACATTATGTTTCATTTTCGAGACCACGCACTAGCTCCCTGAGGAGAAGGATCATTTCTTACAGAGACAACAAATCTCCAGACCTAGCACAGTGGCTGGCACAACCTAAGTGCTCGAAAATGTTGACAGAAATAAGTAATAAATAAATGAGGGAACGTGTGAAAGTTATTTCCATTTGGATAGTGAGAACACTGAAGTCTGTAGAAAGTGTTATTTGCTTAGGATCATGATGCTATTCGGTGGCAGAAGCCTGTATTCTATCTCCTAGATGTGTGTTCTTCTCGCTTAACATACTGCTTTTTATACACAACTTCAAATAAGAAAACCTGATCCAGTGTGCACACAGCAGGGACAAACTAATCTAATGCAAGACATTATTCTATTTTTTTGAGTCCTATGTCCCATCAGCTGATATGGTATAAGGGCTAACTACAAGCCAGCTCTACTTTTCATAGCTGAAACTGATGTTTTAATATACCCATAGGAACTAATAAAGTGTCATAGTCAAACTCACAGAAGTGTTCTGAGCCTTCCAAAGAAAGTGCCTTTGGTTAAAGGGGCATAGAGGAGCTGGGCTAAAAGAGAGAGAAGGGAGAAATGGTGGAGGGGAGGGAGGGGGGAGGAAGGAAGGAGGGAGGAGGAAGCCAAGGGCTCTTCTGGGCTTGTGCCTGCAGTATACAGTGGCCAGGAATATGCAAAACACCCAGTGGTACTCGCCCCCTGCAAGTTTCAGTGGGACCTCCCCATGGGCACCCCCATTAATAAACTAGAGGGCCACTTTCCAGTGTACTACTTCCATGGCAGCATTCCAGAAAATTCCATGGTCTGGAACCTTCCTGGGAATGGCTTCCCCAGGTACACCAGAGGGTAGTATCAGCAGCATGGTATCTCCTCACAGAGAGCTTTTGCAGTACTGCAGAGGGCAACTTCCCAGGAACTTCTGCTAACATAGCATTTGAGAAAGCTTTTCTGCCATCCAGTGGGCCACACTCACACCCTCTCCAATGAGGTCTGGATCTCACTCTGAGGGAGGGAGCATGTTTCAAATATTTTTCCTTCCTTGGATGTTCTGCATGCATGGGACAGACTCAAAGCAGTATATCAAAGGCTTAGAGGACTGAACTGAGATTTGAACCACCTGCAAGATTCAGCCTAACCTTAGAAAACCCACTAAAAAATCCAAGAAATATAGAACAAAACCAATATACAAATTAAAATGGAATCCTAAAAAATATTTAAATAATACAAAAAAGCAGGATAGGAAGAGTAGATGAACAAAGAAACCTGAGAGGACAAGGAGAAAATGAATAATAAAATGCAATATTTGATTCAAACCACATTGATCATTACATTAAATATTAATGGTCTAAGACTCCCAAATAAAAGACAGATTGATAGAGATAAAAATCAGGACCTCAGCATATGCTTCCTACAAGACACACTCTTTAAACATTAAGAAATAAATCAGTTGAGTATAAACCGATTTTTTTTAAATACTAAGAATGCAATAAGCATAAGAAGGCTGGAATGGTTATTTGGATATGAGATAGACTTCAAGACAAACAGTAATGTCAGGTATATCAACATTTCATAAAAATAAGAAGATGGACTATCAGGAAGACATAACAATTATCAACGTGTATTCAACTGATAATAGTGTCTCAAAATAACATGAAACAAAAATTGGCAGAATTAAAGAAAAATAGAAAATTCCAAAATCATTGTAGTAGATTTTGACAGTCCTTTCTCAGCAATTCATATAAGAACTGTCTAAAAAATCATTAAAGATAGATCTAACCAATAAAGTCACCATGATATAACTGACAATTTTAAAAACACTACAATTGATAACTGCAGATGCAGTTATCTTTTCAAGTATAAATGGAACATTGGCATATAGACCACATTCTGACCCATAAAACAATTTTTGATAAATTTAAAAGGATCAAAACCATACAGAGTGTATTCTGTGACAGAAATGGAATTAAAGAAATCAATATTAATGCAAGAGTGGGTAAAATCCTATATATCTGTAAATTAAATAACACATAAATAACTAATGAGTAAAAGATAAAATTAGAGAAATTAGAAAATAGTTTTAACTTAATGATATTAAAACATATTAAAATTAGTGAGGTTTAGTCAAGGGTATAAGGAGATTTGTAACTTTAAATGCTTATATTAGAAAAGAATAAAGACCTAAAATTGATGGCCTAAGTAATCACTTTAAGGAGCTAAAAAGGAAAAGCAAAGTAAACTGAAGGTAAGTAGAAGGAAGGAAATAATAAAGAAAAAAACCCAGAAATCAAGGAAATAAAAAACAAAGACAATAGAGAAAACTAACAAGGCCCAAAGCTGGTACTTTGGACAGATCAACAAAACTGACAAACCCCTAGCTAGAATAACAGAGAATTAAAGGGAGAACTAAAATCACAAATATTAGAAATAAAAAATGTTTTATCACCACAGAGCCCACAAATGTTAAAAGTATAATAGAGTTCTATAAACAAAATGTGCCAACAAATTTGACAATTTATATGATATGGACAAATTTCCAAAATAATACAACTCACAAAATTGACATACAAGGAAAGAGAATATCTTAATATATCAATATCTATAACTATTAGGGAAACTGAATTTGCTATCAAAAATATTCCCCAAAAAAGAAAACTGCAGGACCAGATGATTTCACTGGTGAATTCTACGAAACATTCAAGATCTTACAGGAAGTTTTTCAGATATTGGAAGAAGAGGGTGCACTACCCAGCAAATTTTATAACACCAGCATAGTCCTAAACCAAAGAAAAAATGAGACATTGCCAATATCTCTCATGAATACAGATGCAAATTTTTTTAAATATTTATTTATTTGGCTGTCCCGGGTCTTAGTCGCAGCATGCAGGATCTTTAGTTGTGGTATGTGGGATATTTTTAGTTGCGGCATGCGGAATCTAGTTCCCTTAACCACTGGACCACCATGGAAGTCCCCAGATGCAAATATTTTAACAAAAGAAAAGTTAATCAAATTCAACACTGTATGAAAAGAATAATACATCATTATCAAGTAGATATTCCCCACAGTGGAAAATTGGTTTAACAAAAATCAATGATGTAATTAATCAAATTTATGGCATAAAGAAAAATAAAACATATGATCATTTTAATCAACGCTACCTAGAATTAAGCAAACTCAAGGTCAAGGACACAGTCCTCCAAACTGGCAAGTTGGCCCAAGACTTCTAACACCAACTGCAATGAGCTTGGCAAACTGCAAAGTCTGAGAGAACAGTCCCTATAAGACTGCCCTCACTTCAGACCATCTGGCTAATTTCGGGGTCCCATGGATTTCTCTCAGTTTTCACATTCACTAAACTGACTCACAAAACTCAGTAAAGCACTATACTTACTATTACAATTTTATTACAGCAAAAAGGATACAAATTAGAACCAGCCAAAGGAAGAGAGGCATAGGACAGTGTCTGGGAAGGTTCTAAATGCAATATTTCCATCATCCTCAGGCAAAATCATACTTTCAGCATTGATGTGTAGCAATATGTGTGCAATATTGCCAACCCAGAAAGCTTATCTGAACTTTGGTGTCCAGAGTTTTTATTGGGGTGTCATTATATTGGTATGATTGATTGAATCATTGCCTCTGCTGCCCAAAGGTTGAGCTGACATCACACGGCTCAAAGTTCCAGCCCTCTAATTACATTTTTGGTCTTTCTAGAGTGGCCAGCCCCAACCCTGAGAGATTTCATTAGCATGAACTATCAAGTGTGGCTCAAGGAGCCCATCAGCAACAACAAAGACATTCCTATCACTGAGGAACTTCTAGGATTTAGAGGTTACCTTCCAGGAGCTCAGACAAAAGCCAGATCACTCTCTGGATGAAGCCACATAAACCCTACTAAACAGAGGTAGAAAAAGCATTTGACAAAATTCAATATTCTATCATGATGAAATCTCTCAGCAAAGTTAGAATTACAGGGAATTTTCAAGTTGCTAAAGGACATCTACAAAAACCTACATCCAACGCTATACTAAATAGTAAAAGACTAAATTATGTCCCCATGAGATTAAGAAAAATACTCAGATACTTGCTTTCATCACTTCTCTTCCACATTGTACTGGAAGTCCAAGCTATTGCAATCAGATAAGAAAAAGAAATAAAAGGCATAAATCTCAGAAAGGAGGACATAAAAGTTCCTCTATTTGGAGATAATATAATTATTTGTGGAGAAAGTACCAGGGAAACCACAAAACAACTGGAAAAATTATTTGAACAGGCATTTCACAAAAGAAAATATACAAGTGGACAATTAGCTCATGAAAAGATGCTAAACATCATTAATAAGCAGGAAATGGAAATTAAAACCACATTAAGATACCACTACACACTCATGAGGTTAGCTAAAATTAAGAAGCCAGACCACACCAAGTGTTAGTGAGGATGTGGAAAAACTGTAACTCTCATAAACTGCTCATGGTAAAGTAAAATTGTACAACCACCTTGGAAAACAACTTATCAGTTTCTTAAAATGTTATACATATACTTACTGAGATATTTACCCTAGAGTAACAAATATATATACCCACACAAAGACTTGTGCACAAATGTTCACAGTAGATTTATTTGCAATAGCCCCAAACTGGAAACAATTCAAATGTCCATCAACAGACACATGTATAAACAAACTAATAGGGGCTTCCCTGGTGGCGCAGTGGTTGGGAGTCCGCCTGCCGATGCAGGGGACATGGGTTCGTGCCCCGGTCCGGGAGGATCCCACGTGCCGCAGAGCAGCTGGGCCCATGAGCCATGGCTGATAGGCCTGCACGTCCGGAGCCTGTGCTCCGCAATGGGAGAGGCCACAGCGGCAAGAGGCCTGCGTACCGCCAAAATAAAAAAACAAAAACAAAAAAAACCTAATATATTCATTAAATGGAATACTAATAAAGAATTAAAAATGAAGGAACTATTGATACACATAACAATGTGGATGAATCTCAAAACCATTATGCTCAGTTTAAGAAATGAGGCAAAAAGTACACACGCTATATTGTTCCACTTATACAAATTCTAACAATGAAAACTTATCTATACTGACAGAAATCAGATCTGTGGTTGACTGATAAATGCAGGTGGAGGAAGAGATGTATTACAAAGGGTCCCAAGGAAACTTTTGGGGGTGATGGAAACATTTATTATTTTTATTAATGTTGATGCTTTCTTAAGTGTATACATACGTCAAAACTGATCGGATTTACACTTTAAATATATGCACTTCAATTACACACCAATAAAGTTGGGAGAAAAGGGCAAAAAATAAATAAAGCTTGTTTCGTCAGATCTGTCAACATTTTCTCATACATATCTTCTGTTTCCAAACTAAAATATTTGTTTGCCATCCAGGAGTGCAATGTTTATTTGTATTTTCTTTTGTTTTTTATGACTTGATTTTTGAAAAATATTTAACTCTTTACTCACATTAGAATTTAAATGAGAACTTTAAAAACGAACTGGATTTAAAAGTACAGTGGGAGAACACAGAAACTATTAGGTTGTACTTGTGTCTTATTCAATATTTGGAAATAAAATTCCTAGTGAGCTAAAAGGTGTCAGTGAGGACAGTACACCTCTAATTGGCTAATTAGAAACGCAGTCAGCATGTTTTACCCTCAAAATGAGAGAGAAGTGTCTCAATTACCCAGCAAGTGCCTGAATGTGCCACAATTAGCTAATTATTGAGGACAGTATTTCTGTGCTCGATCAGTCAGGCAGTCACTAAGAAAGCGAATGCTAGCATCAAAAATCCAAATCCAGAACTTCCAGAAGTTAATTTTAGTTTGCATGTTCAAGTAACGGAAAAAAAAGTACTGTTTGGGTGTGGGGATATATATTTCTAAACACCAATCACACTTGGTTGAGGAAATTTTTGCTTGAATTAGGAACGAATGTCAACCGTCCTTTTTTCAAATATTCTATTCTACTTCATTTATAAGCCATCAAAACTTTTCCATGTTTTAAATTCTACCTCCCCAACTTTTTCTAGTACCCAGAAGGGCACAGAACCATAAGCGAAAAGGTAATATTAAATATATTCCTACATAAAAATATAATGGTGTATATAAGGCAAAATGGTACTAAGCTCTGTTAGAGAATCCCTTAACAACAATATATTATCTGACATTTCTTGGGTCTATGATGTCCCCAATCTTATCACTGGCCATTACTCCTGACAATATTATTGGATCTTGAAATATTGAAATTAGAGGTAGTTTGGTGAGCCTGGATTTGTCTCACACTGAGCTGCACTGTCAGAACAAATGGAACCTAAGAAGACTCACAGCACACGGTAACGGAAACCTTTAGGATTTGGCATCAGACAAAACAGAATTAAGTTCACAATTAAGTCCTTTGCTTTTCAAAATAAATGTAATTGTTCAGCTCTTAGAACTACAATTTTCTCATCATAAAGTAGATATAATGCCTGCTTTGCAGTGTAAGCAAACTGTGGTAGCTGTCCATCAATGAAGGTTTACTGTGTTGAGTTTCAGGGACAGATACGCATAGTTTTGGTATGCCTCACATCCTCCAGCATTTGGGATCACTGATTACTTTCCTATTAGAAAAAAAGTGGGGAGGGGAATTCCCTGACAGTCCAGTGGTTAGGACTCTGCGCTTTCACTGCCTGGGTTCAATCCCTGGTCAGGGAACTAAGATCCCACAAGCCGAGGGGTGTGGCAAAAAAAAAAAAAAAAAAAAAAAAGACTCGTCAAGATTCTATCCTACGTGACTACAGAAAGCCCAGACCCATATTAAGTATTTGTGATAATTCCCTAGTGGTGATGGCTTCCACTGCCTCTCTTGTTGCCTGCGGTCCATTCCCTTGAGCACTCTCTCCAAGCTTCCTCTTGAAACCTTCCCTCTTCCTCACTTCCTGTAGTCAACGTCCCTTCCCTCTAGCCTCCGCCTTTCATCCAAGCATGGAAACACCCCCTTGTCTTTCACTGCCACCAAGTGCTACTGACACTGTTGTGTGCTAATAAACTTTCTTTCCAGTTTTAAGTCTTCAAGTATTAAGTTTTTATATTTATGAATTTATTCTCATATACGAACACCATGGACTGCTAATCTCATAATCACTATCTGAAAAATACTCCCGATTGTTATTGACCTTGATCTACCATTTTTGCCCAAAGACTCAATTTTAATAGACTGATTAATTCTCACCCCATGCCTGCTCTGTGGTGTTAGATTGGTGTCCTTACCCTCTTCATTTTTATGAAGAGGAACAGAGAAATCATAAAACATAAGACCAAGTCATAAAAATCCACTTGGTAGGGCTTCCCTGGTGGCACGGTGGTTGAGAGTCCGCCTGCCAATGCAGGGGACATGGGTTTGTGCCCCGGTCCGGGAAGACCCCACATGCCACAGAGCGGCTGGGCCCGTGAGCCATGGCCACTGAGCCTGTGTGTCTGGAGCCTGTGCTCCGCAACGAGAGAGGCCACGCAGTGAGAGGCCCACGTACCGCCAAAAAAAAAAAAAAAAATCCACTTGGTAGCAAAAATAAAACCAGTCCATGGGTCCCTTCATTAGATGGACTTTTAGTGCAACTAGACTATTTATTCATGCAAGAAATATCTGTGGTGTCCTGCTAAGTGCTGGGGACTGTGCTAGGCTTTAGGAATAATGATGAACAAAACTGCCATGATTCCGGCTTCACAGAGCAGGGAGTCCAGTGAATATAGACATAGAAAAATAAATCTGAAAACGACCTTGAAAATCATATAACAAAAGTGCCTTGTTTTACCAACAAAACCCCCAGAAATGAAATTACTTGCTAAAGACTACACAGTCGGTGGCTAAATCCAGATTTCATTATGAAGGATTTAAGCTCATCTTTGACATTAAAATATTGTGTTATATGATCTCCAAGTTGCACACAGTGATCTTTCTAGAATGCTTTCATGTACTTACATGGAACATGAGCCCCAAATGACTACAGTAGTAGTAGCAACATGTCCTGAGAGTTTGCTAGGTTCTGAGCACTCTTAATGCATTTATTCATTCAATCATCACAACTCTTCAAGGCAGATATTATCCCCACTTACAGATGAGAAAACTGAGGCTCAGTGAGGTAAAGTAACTTGCCAAGGTGCCTCAAAGATAGTAATACTCAAAGCTTGCCCTCAAACATGCTCAGGTCTTTCTTATGACAAAATCAATATTCCAATCTCTACACAGATATTATACAGACTACAAGTTCATGAAAGATTTCTTTGGACTTCTGATCAGGATATAAAAAATGTGTAGTGTAATTGAAAAGAAAAGAGATTCCATGGATGACACAGTAGAAGCAGCTTTGTAACAAGCTCCCAAACTCTTTGGAAGGTTGGAAACCATGACATATTTACATGGATTTGGTTAGCTCTGGACTTTGCTAAGTGCATTTGGCACTCATAATTTTTTTTTGTACTTTATCAATTAATACGTTGTTAAACCAGTTGAAAGTAGATTTCAATGGTTTCTTTAGTTCTTCATATTGAGCACAAAGGTCTACACTAGTATTCCATAAATAATGATTCACGGGCTTCCCTGGTGGCGCAGTGGTTGAGAGCCCGCCTGCCGATGCAGGGGACACGGGTTCGTGCCCCGGTCTGGGAAGATCCCACATGCCGCGGAGTGGCTGGGCCCGTGAGCCATGGCTGCTGAGCCTGTGCGTCCGGAGCCTGTGCTCTGCAACAGGAGTAGCCACAGCAGTGAGAGGCCCGCATACCACAAAAAAAAAAAAAATTAAAAAAAATAATGATTCACTTATTCTAAAATTTTTTATTGAGTGCATACTATGTTAGCAATGCTTGTAGTGCTCAGAATGTAGTGGTGAAAAAAATCAACATGATGCTGATTCCCTGTTTGCAGGAGTAATGATTTTAGTTTCTCCTTCCAGTGAGAGTCCTATTAGCTCCTTCTCTTCTGTCTATAGACTCTGGTCTTCCCCAGCCTGAAATAGGCACCCTTCCGGCCCTATTCTTTCACCACACCCAAAAATATATTTTTTCCTTGACATCTCCTCTTTCTCAACTTCCAACTTCTTCCCATTTCTGCCTCCAAACACTCTGCTGAAGCTGTTCACTCAATAACCCTTTGGTTAACAGAATAAACCAGGTAAATGAGGGTATGGTAGGCTGAATAATGGCACCCAGTGATATCTAAGTTCCAATCCCTAGCACCTGTGACTGCTTCCTTATAGGGTAACAAGGACTTTGCAGATGTGATTAAGTCAAAGGATCTTGAGAAGGGAAAATCATCCTGGATTATCCAGCTCAGCTCTAGATATTATTACAAATATCCTTAAAAGAGGGAGGCAGAGGGAGACTTGAAGACAGAAGAGGAGAAGGCAACGTGAAAATGGAACAGAGAGAGCTTTGAAGACGCTACACTGCTGAGTCTGAAGACAGAGGAAGGGGCCAGGAGCAAGGGATGCAGCTCTGGAAGCTGGAAAAGGCAAGGAAATGGATTTTCTCCTAGAGCCTCTGGAGGGAACACAGCCCTGCAGACACTTTGATTTCAGCCCGGTGAAACTCATTTCGGATTTCTGACCTCCAGAACTGTAAGAGAATAAGTGTATCTTGTTTTGAGTTAAGTTTGTGGTAATTTTTTAGAGCAGCATAAGAAGCTAATACAGGGAGTCGGTCCAAGACTCTTCACCCAAATCTATGTGCCCCTGGTCTTCCTGATCGCACAGCTAGATGATACTCCTCAGCTTCCTTACAGTTTCTCTTGCCCGGTTTTATTAAACCTCTCTACAGACTTAAAAGACGCCACGTATCTTGAAATTCTCTCTTATGGATCCCTTGATTCTTCACTACTCTAATCTCTAGGACCACACTATCTCTGCCTCCTCTGAGTAGGTCCTCACTCTTCCTTTTCTCTACAATTTCTGCTCTTCTCTGTATATCTCCTCTGTGACGATCTCATTCTCTCTGAGAGCTTTATGCATCACGGTGATGCAGATACAACCAACTCCACAGACCCACGCCTAGTCTTTTGCTTTTCCAAATAAGTTTACCCAGCTGTTGACCCACCAGAAATTCAAATTTATATTTATTCAAAAAATTCAACTTTCTTTTTCTTCCCTATGTTTGCACCTGGCACTACCATTCTCTCAGTCAGATGGAATCAAAACTTAGAGTCTTCTTTGTGGAAGGATGAGGCTTCGCGTTAATTTTTGATATGAATTTCTCACAGTCATTCAATTAATATTTAACGAGTATATACCATATTCCAGGTACTATACTAAGCTACTGATACACTGATGTACTAAAGAAAGTATCTGCCCTAATGGAAGTGATTCTAGTGCAGAAGGTATACAATAAACAAATTAACAAGTGAATATGTATAATGAGGGGTGGTAAGTACCACAGAGAGCAAGAAAGCAAGCGAAGAGGATATGGCAGAGACTGCTAGCTGTTTACCCAATACGTACTCCAGAATAAACTTTGCAGTCTCCCCTGCAATTAGATTTCGCCCCGTGATTAAATTCTACTAAGTGGAATGGAAACAGAAGTGGAATGTGTCATTTTTAGGCCAAAGCACTTAAAAAGAGGTGTATCCTTATGTTTGTTATAGGGTTTTTTCATATGTACTCTTAAAGGGATCCAGAATATACCATTGTAGCTAAGGATTATTTTGAACTGAAGACATATAAGAATCAATAGATGCAGGAAGAGTTGTGGGTTTTTCTTTTCTTTTTTGAGCTTCCCTTAGCAGCCCAAAAGCAAAGCCTCCCAAAAGAATTCAATGGTCATAAATCCCTTCAGTTTTGCAGCCAGGGAAGACTGTCACCTATCACCTGAGGAGCTGGCACTGGGATAAGAAATTGGCCTGGACAGGCAAGGGCTACAAAACTGTCATATCTCCCACCTATTCTCCTAAAGCCCCATTTATCTTCCTAAAAGCCATTTATTTTCCCACAAGCACCCTTCCCCTTCCTCTATTAAGATGGTATATGATCCCCAAATTCCATCTGCCTCTTTGAGTCACATTTTTCATGGGCTCCCATTTTCACACACGAATAAACATTGTCTTTTCTCTTGCTAATCTGCCTTTTGTTGATTTAATTCACAGGCCCTCTGTGACTTAACCTAAGAGGTTGAAGGAAAGTTTTTCCTTCTAGACACTATCCAGATTCTTGTTCTCATCTGATAACTGAATTTGTCATATATGTGCATTAAATGTTATCAGGTACATTTTCTGCATCTATTGAGACGATCACATGTAATTCATTGCATTAATTTAATCTACTACTTTAATAGATTTTTCTCTTTAGGTCATTTATTTAATAGATATTTATCTATCCTTGCATTCTTAGAATGAATCCTACTTGATCGTTGTGGCAGAAGCTGCTAACTGGCCACCAAAATTTACTCTCCCCTACCTCCACAGCAATAGAGTTGAAGCTGGGACTGTGGCAGCTGAGCTATAGACAAGAGTGCTGGTAAATGTTTAAAAACTGGTCCTTGGACTGGGGGAGCCATGATTTGTAGCATTTGCCAGTTTCTGTGCTGTACTTACACTATGGCCAATTTCAAGCTACCAGTGTGACATCACTAAATACAGAATTGGAAGAGATTTTCCAAGAATGCCACTGTCTAGAGATCATATTTTCCAGACAGACTGACTTGCAGTTAGATGTAACTGAGTAACTAGATTCTTGCCAGCAATATGAGAAGGAAATTGATGTGTGCAATTTCTTTTACTTTAAGACAGCAATCAAATATATCCCATACTCTCTCTTTTCTGTCACCTGGAACCTATGGTGACCCATTTTTTACAATGCAGATGATACTGATATTCTAGTAAAAGTATGGTCCTGGACCAGTAGCACTGTGATCACCTGGGCATTTTTTTAAAGGCAAACTCTCATTTCCCACTCAAAACCTACTAAACTAGAAAATCTGAGGGTGGGACCTAGCACTCTGGATTATTTAAAGCTCTCTAGATGATATCTTATTTGCACTGAAGTTTGAAACCCACTGCCCTAAGTAATAATAAAGCAACATAACTGAAGGAACCTGGGTCCCTGAGTGAACACGTGGAACAGCCAGCAAACCTGGAGCCTTGTAGCATCAGCATGAAAGAGGAATAAATGTGTATGTTCTTTAAGCCACTGAGGTCTTTTTAGTCCAGCAGCTTTGCTTCACCTTAATTCACATAGCTTTGATTTTTTTCATCAGTGCTGAATTTTATTTAATAATTTATTAAAATCATTTATTTATGATTTAATCAAAATTCCATTTAAAACTTTTGCATTTACATTTATAATTGAGACTGATGTATCTATGTCCCTTATATCTGCCCTAGTCCAGTTTTCATATTAAGGTTATACTGACTGTTACAGGTTCATTTTATTTGTTGTTTTTCTTTCTCACTCTGCATACCATTCCCTGGGCAGGATCTTTTATGATTATCTCCACCTCCAAGACTTACAGTGTTGGTGTGGAGTCTCTGTTCTATGAAAATATGGGTCAGAGCCCCTCACCTGCCAGTGGCCAGCTTGGTTCATTTGCTGGTGATGGGGTCACATCTGTGGTTTTCCACCTCCCAGGCCTCCTACCTGCCCAAAGCTGACAATGGTCAGCAGCGCTTTTCTTGTGAGAAATATTTTAATGATGTTAAAGTGAACAACCATAATTCCCTACATCAAACATGATTTAGAAATGTGAGTTGTTAACTGGATATATTTACACATCTGATTCTTCTTAACCAACATTTAACTTACAGAATTTTACACTAAGATTTTTACTTAGATTTTTATACTAAGACAGCAAAATACGCTCAATCTTATAACACGTTTGCCCTACCTGGCTCCTTATTTACAGTAGCTAAGTGCAATAGATTGTAAATATTTTTTTAACATTTCATTCCTTATTTTAACTGAGAAAGGTAATTGACCAGTTCAGGAGTTTGGATTTCACAAAATTCTTATAAAATACTATGCATTCCTACATTTCCATAATGCAAGAACAGACCAAGAAGTCAAGGCTTATAATTTTTCTTTCTACATTTTGAGCCTATGCTGTCTCCCAGATTTGGGCATTTCCCTGGTCCTATTAAATTATTCTGTAATGCACCTGCCCCTCTTTTGCCTGCCAAGACTATTGTGATGATCTGCAAACAGGTCTTCTTGTCCATTTTATTCTCTCTCTAAATGATGTTACTTTCTACTACCATAGTTCTAACCATATACCTATGTTGCTGATAATACCTGAAAGTCCCCACTTTCACCAATGCCTAAAGAATGCATTTTTAGTGTCAAATTCAAGGTCCTCAAAGGTCTGGTTTATCTCTAAGTCTTACTCACCCAAATACACGTGAGCCCAAGAGGACGCTTTCCCACTTCATGCCTTTAACACTGCCTTTCTACTCACCTCCAATGTCCTTGCCCACCACTGCTTACAGATATCAAAGTCCTACCTGTCCTTTGAAGCCCAGGTCAAATGCGCTGCCTGATGTCTGTCTTCCATAAGTGTTCTAGCTGACAGTTGTTTCACCTTCTGAAATCCTATAACATTTTTTGTCTCCCTTCTGGCAGTTTTTAGTGTTCTACTTTGTACTTTAGCTCTCTGTGTCACTTCTGCTTTTGTACACCGATTTGGGTCTCATTACCGTTGATACACCCCAATACCCAATGCTTGTAGAAGTGGTCATGAGCTGAGTGTATAACTCACGTATTTTTTTTAGTTAAGTGGGAGAAAAATAACCATCGCCACCCCTAACCACCGCTGTGGTTTGCTCTAGTCAGACTGGGGACTCTAAGAATTTGATCCAGGACATACTCATAAATTTCAAAGTTCAAATTTCATAGCTTCTGGCAGTTCTTTATACCTCTAAAGGTATCTCAAGGTTAATAATTTAGTTAAATTTAGCATAGCACATTGGTGAGTTTTTAGATATGCAAATGATGGCTATTATTGAAAGAATTTTTACCTAAGGCTGATTTTTAATGGGTCTCTGTTACTCAAAACACTTCTGTCTTATCTTTTACTGTTTGGGGCCCCTGTGCAGTAAAATTTTTCCAGATCCCTGCAATCTTTGAGCTCTGGACTTCCTTCGTTACCTTCAATCTCTCCTTCCAAACCAGCCAATTATTTCCTTAGCTCATCCCTTTCTTGCAATATCTTGATAATGGCAGTCAAAAAAAACCCAACACTCACTGCTTTTCAGTCTTGAACTTCAGAACTAGAGGTTCGGTAGACACAAGATCTGACTTCAAGTTCTTTCATGGTGATAATTTTACCAAAAACATCAAGACGGAACTCCAGGGTTCCTGTCTGTGGTACCAGTTTTCTCACCACCCAACTGCTAAGTCAGTGTCACACATCCTAGGTTTCCTTACAACAGCACACCACTTAAGTGATATAGGAATTCATACCTTGAAATCCACACTAGCTGCTCCAACATATAAATTCCAAAAATTTCACAACAAAAGCTTATTTCTCACTCACATAAAATCCAGTGGCTGCCAGGAGAGAATTCCATTCCATGTAGTCATGCAGGGACCCAGAGAGAGAAGAGAAATAGGCTCTCACAACTTCTACAAAAGGCTTGCATGGCTGCCAAGGTTACCCTGGATGTTATCAACCCCTGGAATATGGGAGAGGAAAATGTAGGGACTTACCTGATGGCGCGGTGGTTAAGAATCTGCCTGCCAATGCAGGGGACACAGGTTCGAGCCCTGGTCCGGGAAGATCCCACATGCTGTGGAGCAACTAAGCCCACGTGCCACAACTAACTGAGCCTGTGCTCTAGAGCCCACGAGCCACAACTACTGCAGCCGGCGCGCCTAGAGCCCGTGCTCCGCAACAAGAGAAGCCACCGCAGTGAGAAGCCCGCGCACTGCAACAAAGAGTAGCCCCTGTTCACCGCAACTAGAGAAAGCCCATGTGCAGCAACGAATACCCAATGCAGCCAAAAATAAATATATAAATTAATTTTTTTAAAAAAAGAAGGAAATGTGGAGTCATACAGAAGATTTTATGCAACAGGCCTGAAAATTATATATATACATAATTTCTCTCTGTACAGTCTATCAGCCGTAACTCTATTACCTGGCCATAACTAACTCCTCAGCAGACTTAGACATGCAGTCTGGCCATGGCCCAGGAGGAAGAGGATCCAGGTTTGCTGAATCCATCACTCATGTCATTGATATGGTGACTCATGGACTTGCAAGGAAATCTGTAACTGTAAAGTGAGAAGCAGTGTCTTAAAATGGAAAGAGCTTGGTCTTTGACATCAGACAGATTGAGGCTTAAATCTAGGCCCAGGCACTTATTACGTATGTGACCTTGATTGATTTAACCTCTCTGAAACTGATTTCCTTGTTTGTAACATGGAGCTATATATAGTATCTACTTCATATAGAACTCTGATGAAAAGTGAAATAATATATTTAAGAACATAACAGAGAACCTGCCAGAAACATAAATTAGTATTTATATCAGAATTATTGAAAGAATTGTGTGAGGAATTAGAAGTACAACCTGATATCAGTTTCACATTCCTTATTTAAACAAAAAATTTTAACTTAGAGCTGATATTTATGAAACTTCCAGTTATCAAATAATTCCTTCCTGCTATGAAGAAATACCTAGGCCTCCAAAAGTCAATGAAAGGGAATTCAAAAGATTTTATATAAAAATAAATACCGCTTCACAGATGTTCCAAGTAGAACAAAACAATAAGCCACATGAAATACTTGTGTAAGGATCAGATTTTATAGTTTGCAGAGGTGTACCCCAAAGGTAGCAGAGCTAGTTTCTTCTTGGACAGGGTTCATGTGTTTGTTATCTTGCCTATGTCAAGACAAAATGAATTTTAGAGTCCAAAACTAAAACATTTTCCACCTTCCATTTGTAAACAGAAATCTTCTGCCTATGGGCAAGTGCAGGCTCGAAACACACGGAGTGTGTGCGCCCAAAGCTTCAGCGTCTTTGTAAATCACCAGAAAAAGTTCCTGGCAAGAAACCTGCCTGTAACCACATCCTGCCAAGGAATGTCACTACCTCTTCGCACCAAAGCAATACGCCATCCATATTTTTCTCCTCATTTTGCCACATTTAATCCCCAATCCTCATTTTGTCAAAAATCTCTCTGAAAAATCCAAAGTTCACAAAATTGGAAAACATGTTAGAAAGTTTCAAGCAACGAAATAGAATGTGGTATGTAGAGTGTGTGTGTGTATAAGGAGTGATCGAGAAAGGACAGCGAGTGAGCTTCCTGGAAAATAAATCCAAAATATTAAAGTTGGCCCACTGGAATGTGGAATTACACATACTCTTAAGTGCTGTTGCCACGTATAGATTTTATTATTCATATTGAAATTTCAGGAAGATAATTTTCCAGAATCCAGTGTTTCTCTTTTCTGTCTATAGTCTGGGCCGTTTAGTTCCTGATTTTTTGTAAGAATGTTTACTCATGCCCAGATGCTGGATTTGTTCCATCTGGCAGAGTAGAGGGATAGAGGTGTGTGCTTAGACGTGAGGGAGACAGAGGATGTGGTAATGTTTGCTTTCTTTCTCTGTTTTTGGTGGTGATGTCCACACACAGTTACTAAATTTATGGAACTGTTTTGACTCAAGAAAATCATAGTTTTTACCTGCATCATGCTTCTTTCTCATTGCTCTAAGAATCAAAGTTTAAGGTCTATTTGGGATCACCTGCTGACAATAATTGTCTCTGAATGATCTTAAAATACCAAATGTCAATATGTACAGTTGAGAACTGGTATCTAAGTAGGAAATGAGTCCCAACAGGATGTGAACATGAATTCATCCTGATCATGTTAAGTAGGAAAATCCAGCCATTTTCCAAATCCAGTGGGGTGAGCCTTGCTGGTACAACACAGGGTTGGCAGGCAGATCCAAGGTCAACCACTTGGCAGTCAAGCAGCAAGAGCTTCACTCAGGTTGGTTATACCCAAAAAGCGACTATTAGTATGCTGGGGAATCCCTACCCACTGAAGATTTTCATCCTGTATAAGAGCTAATAAATAAACCCCTCATGATATGTTTCCCTTTACAGTGCCTTACAACTGTTAGGACTTCTTCATGAATATATTTCATTTGTTCTTCACAAAAATCCCAGAAATTTCTTATTAGGCATCACTAACACCACTTACAGGCGGTAGAAACTAAGTCTCTTAAATTTCCAAGGTCACAGAAAGATCCAGAGCTGGAACCCAGCTCTCCTAATTCCTAGCCCAGGGATTTCAAGCAGTTGTGACTCACTTATAAAGGGAAAGGGCCCTTCATTCTCCTTGGATGCACCATGATATTCAATCAGGCTTGAGTTCCACTAAAATCCCAGTTTTCTGGGTGCCTGTTATTCCAAGGAGTCTGGGTTGGAGGCCAGGGCAACAGAAATCATGACAGAAGAAAGGAGCAAGGTATCATGTCATTTATGCTCATTACAGGCATTTGCTTTTTGCAAGACCTTTAGGAATCCCTCAAATTCAATTTGGTTCATTTCAACAAGTATAGAAGGAGAATTTAGTCTCTCATCCTAATATCCCAACCCAGTAAGGCACACAGAATAGGTAGAAAAGGAAGGGAGGAGATCTTAAGAAGCAGTATCTGTGGCAAACTCTATCTTCCAGAGATGACCACAGCAATACCTCCCACTACATATGCTCTTCTTACCATGTGTTATGGACTGAATGTTTGTGTCTCCCCCAAATCCCATATATTGAAACCCTAACTCCCAATATGATGGTATTAGGAAGTGGGGACTTTGGAAGCTAATTAGGTTTCAATGAGGTTATGAGGGTGGGGCTCCCATGACGGAATTAGTGCCCTTCTAAGAGGAACAGACACCAGGGCTTCCTCCCTCTGTTATATGAGCATATGGCAAGAAGGCAGCCATCTGCAAGCCAGGAAGAGGGCCCCCGTCAAGAACTTGCCAGCACCTTGATCTTGGACTTCCCAGCCTCCAAAACTGTGAGGAATAAATGTCAGTTGCATAAGCCACCCAGTCTGTGGTATTTTGTTATAGCAACTGAGATGATTAAGACACTGTGTAACCTTGACAGTTCTCCCATTAAGTGGTAGTCTGTACGGTTCCCATTCCCTTGAATATGGGTGAAAGTCTGAGACAGCTTCTACCAATAGGGTGCAACAAGAGACAAAAGTGAAGCTATATGACTTCCGACACTAGATCATAAAATGTCATACACATCTGCCTTGGGATGTTCACTCACAAAAACCAGCCTCCGTGCTGGGCGGAAGCCCAAACTATCACAGAGGAAGACTCGGTGAAGAGGCCCTGGGTACATATTCTGGTCGGACAGACCAACTGAGGTCCTAGGCAAAGGTGAGCGTCAACTATAGACTTGTGGGTGAGATGCCTGAGACGATTCTAGTCTCCAGCTATTGAAACACTCCCAGCTTTGTGTCTTCCCAGCTTAGACCCTAGAAAATGTGGGACAGAGACAAGCTATCCCCATTGTGCTCAGTCCAAATTACTGACCCAAAGAATCCATGAGCAGAATGTTTTATAACACTAAGTTCTGGGGTGGCTGTGGCAGCAGTAGTAGCTGGAACACTGTCCCTAATGTGTGACTGAAAATGGTTCCCTACCTTCATATCCCCAACATGCAAATAAGTGGACAGGTGAGGTGGGTGAGATGCTTACCAGAGACCAAACCTGACCTCACACACAGGAAAAGACTGTGTCCACTGCTCGATGACATCAGCATACCTTATTATTGCCCATCAGTCACACTGTACATTATTTGAACCATTGTGTGAAAAATCCCTTCCTCTCATTCTAATAATTAAGTCCTTGCTGAATCAGCCCTTCCTTAACTGATCAACAACCAAGGGAAGCTTTGATCTTCCCCAGAGCCATGGTCCAGTAGCAATTTTGAGCAAATGACTGCAGTAGCAGCATTTCTTTTCATCCCAGGGACAGTTACACTCACTCATTATTTGCCAGATAATTCGTGAATTTTGAGAATCTTGCTCTAAAGCAATATTATGTGGATCCCACGTCAGTGGATCAAACATCCTGTGAGACCCTGGATAGTGATACTCTCTGAAGCTCTGCAGTCAGAAAACACAAATTTATACTCACAATATGTATTGATCTCAATCAAGATGAATCACTGTCCCTTTCGGGATAGAAGAAGTCCAAAGCAGTGGACTTGTAACCTAATGCCTGGTCAGTTTTCTTGAGGGATGGAGCTGTATAACAGCCATGTCTCTACTGCTGGCAGCTTGGGCATTTGGTGGCAGCAGTAGCTAGGTCAGCCTTGGTGGGCAGGAGCCCATGCATAGCCTCCACCTCTGTCACAGTAAAGACTCCACTCATGTTCCAATTAGAGGGTCAATGACAGAGGTTGACTGGCTTTAAATGGTCAAGGTATTGTGTCGATTTGGTTGTTCAGTGCCAGTTCTGTGGCTGATGCTCTGTGGTAGGCAAACAGAAAAGTTTTCACACATTATGATACTTCCAAAGGCCCATTCACATGCTTCTTCCTCAGTCCTCCTTGTCCCCTATCCTTCAGTGCTTCAGGTCATTTGCTCCAGCTCACGAGTCCATGTGTAGTCTTACCTTGGACTATCTCCTTCCACACAAAGTGGATGACCACATTAACAACTTAGTGCTTTGCCCAATGGGAAGATTTTCCCCCACTGATATCTATCAAAGTCACCCCACAGTGGGGCTTAAAGTAGCATCAGTCCATTTCAAGCTCATACTGACACATCAGGCTGACCCAATAGTGAACGGAGCTTGGTCTTTGTCATCATCTGTGATGACATCATCTGTTATGAACTGTGATCAGTTCATAAGGTACACGCCAAGTGGCCATGTGTGTGAGCTGAAGGAGAGGCCTCAGTACTCAGTGGTGGATGGCATGCAGTGGGTCTAGACCATCTACTCATCAGCTAACTCATGGCCACTGGCCCTTCTCATGCCTAACCCAGAATGGACAATTTACTATAACTTACTGAATCTTATTATGGATTATTGCTGGGCCCACCCAAATTTATGACTCAATGGGTGAGAGAACCCAGCTCACAAGGAATAGCTGTGGCCATACAGTCACTTATGTGACAGCCCCCTGGTCATATACTCTGTCTCTGCCATGTCCAAGCAGCAAGCAGGAGCTGCTTTCTGAATGGTATAAATCTGTGCAGCAGATGAAATGGACTTGCTCTAGAACTGTATTGTCCAATATGATAGCCACGGACCACATGTGACTAAATTTAAATTAACTAAAATTAAGTAAAATGATAGGTAGATAGATAGATGACAGATACAATAACAGTAGCCACATTTCAAGTGCTCAATAGCTATATGTGGCTAGTAGCTACCACATTGCACAGAGCAGATATAGAACATTTCAACATCACAGAAAGGTCTATTGCATAGCACTATTCTAGAACCCCAGGGTTCTACAAGGTGATTCTCCTTTGGGGCCTGCTATAAACTCTCCACAGTGTCCTTCCCCACCACAGATGCTTTTAGTCCTACAGGATCTGCCAGGTTGTATGGTCTAGGTGGCAGGGCTGTTTACACCATAGCCTAAACCTGCTGCAGACTCTCCTAGATTCAAAACTGGCAGCTTCCTATGTTTTTCATCACAAGGAATAGAGCAGTATTCTCAAATATGGAATGTATTGTCTCCAGAAATCAAAGAAGCTTACCAAGTATTGTGCTTCTTTCTTAGCAGTGGGGGATGTGAGAGGCAATGTGTCTTTTATTTTGGATGAGATGTCACAGTATGCCCTAAAACTCTGGATCCCGACAAACTTCACTGAGGGTCCATGAATTTTCATAGGTTTATCACACACCCTCTGGAGCAAGTGTCTTATCAAGTACTTGTCACTTCTTGCTTATCTGGTTCAATTACCATGTCATCCATATAATGGATGAAAGTGATGTTCTACAGATGGCCAGATGAGACAGATTCCTTTGGACTTTGGTGACTGAAGGTGGAAGAGTTAATAATACTGACCTGGGGGAAGACCCGAACTAAATCTATACTCTTCTCTGTCTCACGTGAATGCAAACTGCTTCTCAGACTCCTTTCGAAGAGGGATGGGAAATAACACATTTGCTAGATAAATGTCTGCATACCACATGCCAGAGGTTGTGTTAATCTGCTCGCCCCAAAAATTACTACATCCAGCAGAGCAGCTGCAATTGAGGTTACTACTTGTTCTTTTGCAGTAGTTGACTGTCATTCAATGTGAACCATTTAGTTTCTGCAGGGGTCAGACTAGGGCATTAAATGGGGATTTAGCAGGACCACCACCCCTACATTCATTAAGTATCTGAAAGAGTGGCATTAATATTCCCCCCAGGATATAGGGTTTATTTTGATTTACTATCCGGGCTAGGGATAGGGAACTGGGAGGAGAGGTAAGGTTTAAAGACTTCCAATTGGCCTTCTCTTCTATGAGATGTCTTACCCCGTAACAGTGAACCAATGTCAGAGTTCTGCCAACTGTCAACTCTGTTCCTTTGAATTATACTTTGGGGGATCAAGGAAATAACATCTGTGTGGGCCCACGGACCACGTGGACTCACAGTAAGCCAGTCCTGAGCCAAGACTCCATTCACTGCCCAAGGAGGTCATTGTGACACCAGGTCTCCAAGCACCAATGAGAATCAGACTCTGTCCCCAACACAAGTTATCCTAGTAAATGTCTATAAGTCCATTTGGGGGAAGATGCAGAGAATTACTACGGATTAAATGTGGCATGGGGTTGCAGGGTCCTTCTTCATAGGGCTTTGGCCTCCCCTTCAATCAATGGGTCTTGAGTATGAGAACTGGCCTAGATCCCAAAACTAAACAATGGATCTTATGTCTTGTTGGGGTGCTTGCCCTTAGCTTCCTGGGCATCCATCCTTGGTTTATCCTGATTGTATCCTTGTTGGCTCCCATCTGTCTTGCCTCTAAGAACACTGTTCCCATTCAGCACCTTCATAGCTGTCTGCAGATTGAGACCCCTGGCTGCAACTCTGGTTTTGCCACTTATTGTGAGAGTTGTTTGTATCTCTATTCTGACGGTTATACTGCCACCTAGACTCTAATAGTGCAGATTTTTATCGCCCCCATTACTATCAGGAGCCCAGTTCTACAACATCATCTCCTACTGTCCGCCCGGTCTACAGAGCTTCTGAGCTTCTCAGTGATTCATTATTACTTGAGAAAACTGAGTGTCTTCTGGACTCTCCCACAGAATACTGTCAGGTATTGAATTTTCTGGCCTTAATGGTTAACCCACTATCACATTCCCACTTCTATTACTCTTTTGACCCCTTCCTCCACCATGTGACAGTAAATCTGGACTTTTATTATCATTAATCAACTCAACATCAGTCTTCTACCTACTCCTAATTTCCGTTAGAAACTCAAAAGACAGGAGACAAAAATAAAGGCAAATACTTTAGAAAATAAGCTGATAGAATGGGTAGATACAAGTAAAACAAACTGCCTAAGAAAATTTCATTTCTATTTCAACATATATTGCTTGTCCCTGTCTCTACAATTTGAGGAAGATGGCTACCTACCTCACAACCATGCAAATTCGATTTAATATAAACAAATTGATAAAGAATCTTTAGGTCCTCAGAGAGCAAATGTCTTGGAAAATTTACCAAATGGGTCCTTTTTATTAAGAAGTCGTGTCACTATTTGTTGATGTCACAATGATAATCTAATAGAACTCCAATCGGCCATATAAAGAATAATTACCTTCCAAAGAACAGAGGATTTATAGATATGCAGCTACTATTAGAAACTTGCTGTAGAAACTGCAAAATTGTAGAAAACCACCTTCCACTCTGCAAAAATCAATGAAACAAACGTTTGCTTTTACCCTGGAGCAAAACTGGAATAATTTATTTCCTTGTCTCTATTGGACTTGCTGTTGAAACAGACCCTAATTTCACCCTTGTGGGAGGCCTGCTCCATTCTGGTATTGGGTTAGATACTGCCCGGCAAATTCCATTTGTAATCTTCGTGGGCTAGTATCTATAGTACCCACCCCAGCCCCAGCCTAAACAGAGAAGATCCAAACTTGTAAATGGTTCATTCTGCTCCACAAGCAGAAAAACAGATTCTCATAGGAAGGTGCTGCTTAGACCTGTAAATTAGATTTTAAAACTCAGTGATTCTTAACTTTTCCTGAAAAGAAGAGTTAGCTAGTGGAAGATGGGTTCCCAAGAGATTTGGGCTAAAAGGGCTGGACCCTCTGTGACCAGATTTGAAACAAATTAGGTATATACATCCATCGTTTAGAGCAAATTTCATGGAAAAAAATAGGCCATTTGGAGCTCTAACCTCCTTTCTGTAGGTAGGGGAATGAACTGTGTATCTAGATTAACGTACTCTCCTCACCAAAATGTAGAATCATCTCTTTTGGTGTCCATCTAGCTTTCAGGTTAAAAGCAAAAGCTGACATGGGCTTCCCTGGTGGCGCAGTGGTTGAGAGTCCGCCTGCCGATGCAGGGGACACGGCTTCGTGCCCCGGTCCGCGAAGATCCCACATGCCGCGGAGCGGCTGGGCCCGTGAGCCATGGCCGCTGAGCCTGTGCGTCCGGAGCCTGTGCTCCGCAACGGGAGAGGCCACAACAGTGAGAGGCCCGCGTACCGCAAAAAAAAAAAAAAAAGCTGACAAAAATGTGAGTTCTGCCTGTTTTGCTGATCAGTCATCAAAGCCAGACTCCAGCTGTCATATGTGAACAGAAAGACACTGGTTTGGTCTCATAAAATGTATTCTGGAACCATTTTGGCTTGGTTTTGGCAGGGAATGTTGTGGGAGCTGGACCAGACTTGGTAGAAGCACTGATAACTTCCCGTCAGGTTCTCAATGTGGGTTAAGAAAAGGAACTAGTAAAGAGATGGAAGGAACCCTTTGGAAAAACATAGAATAAAATAAATAGATTTTTTTTTAACTACAATACTGTTGGACTCAGTGGAAATATGAACATTATACAGGCAACCTTTCAAAGGATTGTCTGTTTCCCAAATTACTTTTCTCTCCCTTTAAGCTTCAAGAAAATAACATTCCTATTCCTGGCAAAGTTCAAGTGAATTCTATTTGGGGTTAGTTTGCACACTTAAATTGCTTCAGGGTTTCTATGATTGGAATTTTGCTTCCTCAGTAGCACCGCAATAAAATCCCTATCTCCTTAAAATAGTAATTATCAGAGAACCAGGACCTTACCATCCAGCCAGCACAATGTGGGGACTGTAAGAAGTACCTTAGCCTTCTTATACCACTCTTATTAACAAGATAATCTGGGATCTTTTGAGGCCTAGGAAAAAAAAGACATCAGTAGGTTACCTCTATCTCCTGAGCTGAGGCATCCCAGTGGGTCTTTGCAGAGGACTTAATCACTGTGGCCCTCAGCTCCACATGTATCCTGATGACATTCAGATTTATCTTTTCTCTCCCTTAAGACATGAGTGATGAAGATGAAAAATGAACAGTCCTTGCCAAATGCACAGTCCTTAGAGTTCTCAGAAAGTAAATGCTATGTTTCCAAAATAAGAACTACCTCTGATAAAAGATAAACTTGCTGCTTCCCTCCAGTTCCCCTCATTCTCACTCTGCACACTCTCTCTTTGCTCTTTCAATCATTTCATGTGTCAGTATTTGGACACAGTGCCTGTAGATGGGAGACATTAAAAGGATTGCTTTGATGTCACCAAAGGGCAGTAAGCTGCCTGCCAAAAAGAACGGTTGAGTTCCAGGCCTAACACACCTGACTGAGTAATGTAACGGCAGGAAAGAAAATAACCAATTGTGTAAAGTGGGGGTGATTTTAGCTGCAAGTAACAGAAAACACAACTGAAAGTAACTGAAAGAAACAGCTGTAATCTGTTCTCGGAATTAACTGACTGCTGATATAAGATCAGCCGCTCAATGCTGTTTGGGCTTGGGTCTCTTAAGAGCTCCTTGACCTTTCACTCAGTTTCAAGATGACTGTTGCAACTTCAGGTATCATGTCCATACTCAGAAAAGGAAGATGAGAAGTCAGTACCAAAAGACTTGTAAACTTTCACAGAAAGTTCTCGTTGGCCAAAACTGTGTAAAACAGGGCCCATCCTAGCTGCAAGGACGCTGCACAAGTATTTCACTTCCCTGGCCTCTGTAATGGAAGGTCACAAAGGGACCATTTTGTCAACCAATCAACAGTTTGCCACATCCCTGAAGATATTTTCCTCAACAGTTCAGCCATAAGAAGAGTGCTGTATGGTTTATCTTTCAGGATGCTTCTGAGTAAAAGAGGAGACTGTTAATAATTGTGACAAGGAAACAGGAGCTAAAGGGACTGTCCCGGGGAAACTGGAATATGTGGCCACCCCCATCATAGACAAAATGTTCTGAGAAAGTAACCCCTCTTCCTTCAACGATTTGACCAGGGAATGGAGAACCTGCTTCCCAGGTGAGCACAGTCTCTCAGGCTGGACCCAGGGTCTCGATGTCCTTTCCTGTTTATGTCTCCTCCTGCCCCCAGTTTTGAAGAAGGCCAGAACACTTTCCTATGGGGGCTACGTTAACATCATTTGGCAAATAATGCTCAGAGGCACTTTCTTCTCTTACCTCTGTGCAGATGAAGGCTTTTTAGACATTTTGTCCCTACCTGCCACCCTGGCCGTGGGAAAGAAGATGACATTGCTCTGTAAGGCAAAGAGATTCTCAGAAATCAGACGGTTTTTTCCATGTACAGTGGGTGGCGGTGGTGTCCCCCCCCACCCCCACCCCGACCCCAACTGATTTCATAGTGTGTTTCCAAACCGAGGTAAACAAAATGTTTACCAATGGTAGACATGGAAACCTCTCAGAGCATTTGACTTTTCCATCCTGGGTTTACACTTTTATTCATTCAAAAGGACAGAAAAATAATCTGGGAGTGAAATTTGTACCTGGCACTCTGACTACAAGGTACAAAAGATTATTTCTAATCTTACGAGTTAGAAATAGTTTCTGATGCCAGTGTGAGTCCTAGAATACTAACAAATGGGTGAGCCTACTACCCTGAATTCTAGTTATTTTTATATGTCTTATCTTTCCAACTTAAGATTTTTCCTTTCTTCCTTCTACTTCTGGTTTTCCAAACTTTCTACTCTAAGCAAAATGCAACGTTACTTTTATTTTTATTTTCTATATGCCTTTTCCTGATTTTTGAAGGGACACACACTCGCTGGGAAAAAATCAAATATCACAGAAATTAAAGAGTAAAAAGTGAAAGTTCTCTGTAATCATAAACCGCCACCTTTGCCAACTCTTAGAGAAAACCACTGTTAACATTTTATGTGTGTGTATCTTCTTATTCTATGCATTATTAACATATATATGTATAAATAATTACTGAGCATACACACAAAACTTTTTTCACTTAAGTGTCTACTAGTATATTCTATATCATTCTCTTTAATGACTGTATTGTGTGCCATCACTTCTAATGGTGTGAGAAATACTTAAGATATGGAGGCCATTGTGGATTGTGGCAGTTCCTTAGATGGAAAAGAATTGGAGAATTTTATATAAGTATACTGAAAAAAGTATTAGGAAACAACACTTTACTATGGAGCAAAGTATACAAATAGGCTGCAATATTCTCACATAAAATATTATTGTGAAATAAGACTTCTCCAAAAATATCTTCTATTTTCAGAGTGAGGGTAGAGATAACTTTGCATGAATGTCACACTCCATGGTTTGGGGAAGATCTAAAAATAAACTTAATTGATTCTTTTATTAGAATGGATGTCACCTGAAGGATCTTTTATCTTTAAAAACAAACCCCGAAAATGACCGTTTCCATGGTCTAGATTCAATCACATACATTAAGTCATTCTTTTATATAGAATGTTAACATTCTCCACATATTTGACATTTTTCTCTGTGAATACATTGCTGTGATGGCATTTTCCCATATGTGTTATTTTAAAGCCTTCTTTTTTCACCAACATTGTGAATTTAACAAGCACGTGCTAATTAACGAGCTTAAGTTAATCTTCCTTCCTCTCCAAATCTTAACTATCCATCCAGATTTTTACAGTTCATTCTTAGGCTTTAAGACCTCCTAGAATTTAGAGAACGTTTTCCTTCACTGCACTGTGACTATTTACCTACTTATTCTAATCATTTACTTCTTCTAGTAGTTCATCTATAACACAAAGATCACATATTCTGTTAATTCTACGCTCTTTTCTTCTAATTCCCTAAAGCATAAACTGAATGAATCTGAAATATATGTATCTGTGTGAGGTTGACTCTGTTTCTCTCACTGGGGGACAATCTTTCTCCTAAGTTTATGATGCCATATACCCTGGAACACTTGACATGATAGTTACTTAAAATTACACAGTAGAGTTTAGGGAAGATTGAAACAGAAAATACTCAAGGAAGTCTACTTAGGCTCTTAGCATCTCTTTTAACTTTTCAATAATGTGCTTTTGAAAAAAAAAAGTGTTTGCTTTTTAATACCTTCACTCTTGTCACCCAATCTCCAGTAATTGAAAGTGTGATGCAAACACAAAAGCTTAAGGGTCAGTGTGCTAAAACCTATACCTACCCTCTAGGGCAGCAGTTCTCAATGTATGGTCCACAGAGCATCAAGGTCCCCAGGAGACTTTCAGGGACCTTGTGAAACACTTACAGGGGATCCACAGGGTCAAAGCTATTTTCATAATAAAACCAAGATCTTGGGACTTCCCTGGTGGCGCAATGGTTAAGAATCTGCCTACCAATGCAGGGGACACGGGTTCAAGCCCTGGTCCAGGAAGATCCCACATGCCATGGAGCAACTAAGCCCGTGTACCACAACTACTGAGCCTGCGCTCTAGAGCCGGCGAGCCACAACTACTGAGCCCGTGCGCCACAACTATTGAAGCCCGTGTGCCTAGAGCCCATGCTCCGCAACAAGAGAAGCCACCGCCATGAGAAGCCTGCGCACCACAACAAAGAGTAGTCCCCGCTCACCACAACTAGAGAAAGCTCGCGCGCAGCAATGAAGACCGAACACAGCCAAAAATAAATAAATAAATAATTTTATTAAAAGCAAACAAACAAACTAAGGCATTATTTGCCGTTTTCTTTGTGTTGACATTTGCACTGAGGGTATAAAAGCAATGGTGGATAACAATGTTGGTGCCTTACAATAAACCAAGGCAGTGAGTGGTGTTAAACTGTACCAATGTCCATTGTACTCTTTATCAAAATGCATTTGCAAAAAAAAAAAAAAGCCAATTCCACTTAAGAATGTCCTTGATGAAGCAATACTCTTAATCTTATTAAATCTCAACCCTTGAGTACAATCTTTAATACTCTATATGCCAAAATGGGAAGTACCCATAAAGCTCTTCTGCTGCATATCCACTGCAATGGTAGTCTTGAGGAAAAGCACTTTTGCAATTAAGTTGCAACTGAAACCAGCTACTTCTTTCTGAAATATCACATATACTAGAAAGAATGACTGACAGATAAACAATGATTATTGAGACCTGAGTATTTTGCAAAACTTTTTCTCAAAAATGAATGAAGTAAGCCTGTTGCTTTGAGGAAAATGGACTGCATTTGTTCCTAATGATAAAACTGTAGCTTTCCAGCAAAAACTGGAATTGTGGAAAATGTGTCCATCATAATGACCTTGACCTTAAAGACTTTTCTGATGAGGTTAGTGTTGATATTCATGAATGTGACTTTTTCATATTTTATAATGAAACATACATTTTGAAGATCCAAATAACTCAGTAAATCAATATTTTCAACAAATGACCAAGACATAATGTTACAAAGTCATGTATGGGTAAAAGGTCTATTCAAAGTGTAATATAGACTAATGGATTTTAATATAACAGAGTATTAAAAGTCCATTGATATGGTTTTAGAGTCCATTTTGCAATTAATCTTGAAGAAATTCTCACTTGTCAAATTTTGAAACAGTGTCAAAGCAGAATATCCACAGCTGTCTGAAACGACTGTTAAAATTCTCCTTTCCTTCTGCCTCCAGGTTGTGTACAGCTGGATTTTCTCCATATACTTCAATCAAAAGAACATATGGCAACAGATTGAATATATATGTGACAATCCAGTTGTCTCCTATTAAGTCAAACATCTAGAAGATTTGCAAAAATAAAATGATGGGGCTCTACTCGCTAGTTTATTTTCCTGGAAAGTATAGTTTTTTTTACCATAAAGTAAATGTTATTTATATTAGCAGATAGTGCACTTATTATTTTTAAATACAGTAATAAGAAAATATTTTTCAATTATCAGTTTTAATTTAATACAGTAAATATTGATAGACATAACCCATGTAAACAGAAACTCCTCAATCTTTTTTTTTTAAATAAATTTATTTATTTGTTTGTTTTTATTTTTTGCTGTGTTGGGTCTTTGTTGCTGCACACAGGCTTTCTCTAGTTGCAGCGAGCAGGGGCTACTCTTCGTTGCAGTGCACGAGCTTCTCATTGCAGTGGCTTCTCTTATTGCAGAGCATGGGCTCTAGGCGTGCGGGCTTCAGTAGTTGTGGCACGCGGGCTCAGTAGTTGTAGCTCACGGGGTCTAGAGCGCAGGCTCAGTAGTTGTGGCACGTGGACTTCGTTGCTCCACGGCATGTGGGATCTTCCCGGACCAGGGATCTAACCTGTGTCCCCTGCATTGGTGGATGGATTCTTAACCACTGTGTCACTAGGGAAGCCCCCTCAATCATTTTTAAGAGCAAAAAGTCCTGATCAAAAATACTGAGTTCCGGGGAGTTCCGGGAAGATGGCGGAAGAGTAAGACGCGGAGATCACCTTCCTCTCCACAGATACACCAGAAATACATCTACGCGTGGAACAACTCCTACGGAGCACCTACTGAACGCTGGCAGAAGACCTCAGACCTCCCAAAAGGCAAGGAACCCCCCACGTACCTGGTTAGGGCAAAAGAAAAAACTAAACAGAGACAAAAGAATAGGGACGGGTCCTGCACCAGCGGGAGAGAGCTGTGAAGGAGGAAAAGTGTCCACACACTAGGAGCCCCTTCGCGGGTGGAGACTTCGGGAGGCGGAGTGGGGGAGCTTGGGAGCCGCGGAGGAGAGCACAGCAACAGGGGTGCGGAGGGCAAAGCGGGCAGATTCCAGCGCAGAGGATCGGGCCGACCGGCACTCACCAGCCGAGAGGCTTGTCTGCTCGCCCGCCGGGGCGGGCGGGACTGGGAGCTGAGGCTCCGGCTTTTGTCGGAGCGCCGGGAGAGGACTGAGGTTGGCGGCGTGAACACAGCCTGCAGGGCGTTGGTGCGCCGCGGCTGGCCGGGAGAGAGTCTGGGGAGGGGTCTGGACCTGCCGAAGAGGCAAGAGACTTTTACGTCCCTCTTTGTTTCCTGGTGCACGAGGAGGGGGGATTGGGAACGCTGCTTCGGAGAGCTCCGGAGACGGGCGCGAGCCGCGGCTAAGAGTGCGGAGCCCAGAGACGGACATGGGACGCTAAGGCCGCTGCTGCCGCCGCCAGGAGGCCTGTGTGCGAGCGCAGGTCACTAGCCACACGCCCTTCCGGGGAGCCTGTGCAGCCCGCCGCTGCCGGGGTCCCGGGATCCGGGGACGGCTCCCCCGGGAGAGCGCACGGCGCGCCTCAGGCTGCAGCGTCACGCCGGCCTCTGCCGCTGCAGGCCCGCCCTGCACTCCGTGACCCTCCCTACCCCCCGGCCTGGGTGAGCCAGAGCCTCCGAATCAGCGGCTCCTTTAACCCCGTCCTGTCTGAGCAAAGAACAGACGCCCTCCGGCGACCTACACGCACAGGCGGGGCCAAATCCAAAGCTGAGCCCCTGGGAGCTGTGAGAACAAAGAAGAGAAAGGGAAATCTCTTCCAGCAGCCTCAGAAGCAGCGGATTAAAGCTCCACAATCAACTTGATATACCCTGCATCTGTGGAATACCTGAATAGACAACGAATCATCCCAAATTAAGGAGCCCTGTGGATGAAAGGCTCTTGGTGCTGCAGCCAGGACTCAGTGCTGTGCCTCTGAGGTGGGAGAGCCAACTTCAGGACACTGGTCCACAAGAGGCCTCCCAGCTGCACATAATATCAAACAGCAAAAATCTCCCAGAGATCTCCATCTCAACGCCAGCACCCAGCTTCACTCAACGACCAGCAAGCTACAGTGCTGGACATCCTATGCCAAACAACTAGCAAGACAGGAACACAACCCCACCCATTAGCAGAGAGGCTGCCCAAAATCATAATAAGTCTACAGACACCCCAAAACACACCACCAGACGTGGACCTGCCCACCAGAAAGACAAGATCCAGCCTCATACACCAGAACACAGGCACTAGTACCCTCCACCAGGAAGCCTACACAACCCACTGAACCAACCTTAGCCACTGGGGACAGACTCAAAAAACAACAGGAACTACGAACCTTCAGCCTGCAAAAAAAAAAAAAAGGAGACCCCAAACACAGTAAGATAAGCAAAATGAGAAGAGAGAAAAACACACAGCAGATGAAGGAGCAAGATAAAAACCCACCAGACCTAACAAATGAAGAGGAAATAGGCAGTCTACCTGAAAAAGAATTCAGAATAATGATAGTAAGGTTGATCTGAAATCTTGGAGATAGAATGGACAATAGAATGGACAAATTGCAAGAATCAGTTAACAAGGACCTAGAAGAACTAAAGATGAAACAAGCAACGATGAACAACACAATAAATGAAATTAAAAGTACTCTAGATGGGATCAATAGCAGAATAACTGAGGCAGAAGAACGGATAAGTGACCTGGAAGATAAAATAGTGGAAATAACTACTGCAGAGCAGAATAAAGAAAAAAGAATGAAAAGAACTGAGGACAGTCTCAGAGACCTCTGGGACAACATTAAACGCACCAACATTCGAATTATAGGGGTTCCAGAAGAAGAAGAGAAAAAGAAAGGGACTGAGAAAATATTTGAAGAGATTATAGTTGAAAACTTCCCTAATATGGGAAAGGAAATAGTTAATCAAGTCCAGGAAGCACAGAGAGTCCCATACAGGATAAATCCAAGGAGAAATACGCCAAGACACATATTAATCAAACTGTCAAAAATTAAATACAAAGAAAACATATTAAAAGCAGCAAGGGAAAAACAACAAATAACACACAAGGGAATCCCCATAAGGTTAACAGCTGATCTTTCAGCAGAAACTCTGCAAGCCAGAAGGGAGTGGCAGGACATATTGAAAGTGTTGAAGGAGAAAAACCTGCAACCAAGATTACTCTACCCAGCAAGGATCTCATTCAGATTTGATGGAGAAATTAAAACCTTTACAGACAAGCAAAAGCTGAGAGAGTTCAGCACCACCAAACCAGCTCTACAACAACTGCTAAAGGAACTTCTCTAGGCAAGAAACACAAAAGAAGGAAAGGACCTACAATAACAAACCCAAAACAATGAAGAAAATGGGAATAGGAACACACATATCGATAATTACCTTAAATGTAAATGGACTAAATGCTCCCACCAAAAGACACAGATTGGCTGAATGGATACAAAAACAAGACCCATATATTTGCTGTCTACAAGAGACCCACTTCAGACCTAGAGACACATACAGACTGAAAGTAAGGGGATGGAAAAAGGTATTTCATGCAAGTGGAAACCAAAAGAAAGCTGGAGTAGCAATTCTCATATCAGACAAAATAGACTTTGAAACAAAGACTATTAGAAGAGACAAAGAAGGACACTACATAATGATCAAGGGATCAATCCAAGAGGAAGATATAACAATTGTAAATATTTATGCACCCAACATAGGTGCACCTCAATACATAAGGCAAATACTGACAGCCATAAAAGGGGAAATCGACAGTAACACATTCATAGTAGGGGACTTTAACACCCCACTTTCACCAATGGACAGATCATCCAAAATGAAAATAAATAAGGAAACACAAGCTTTAAATGATACATTAAACGAGATGGAGTTAATTGATATTTATAGGACATTCCATCCAAAAACAACAGAATACACATTTTTCTCAAGTGCTCATGGAACATTCTCCAGGATAGATCATATCTTGGGTCACAAATCAAGCCTTGGTAAATTTAAGAAAATTGAAATTGTATCAAGTATCTTTTCTGACCACAACGCCATGAGACTAGATATCAATTACAGGAAAAGATCTGTAAAAAATACAAACACATGGAGGCTAAACAATACACTACTTAATAATGAAGATATCACTGAAGAAATCAAAGAGGAAATCAAAAAATACCTAGAAACAAATGACAATGGAGACACAACGACCCAAAACCTGTGGGATGCAGCAAAAGCAGTTCTAAGGGGGAAGTTTATAGCAATACAAGCCCACCTTAAGAAGCAGGAAGCATCTCGAATAAACAACCTAACCTTGCACCTCAAGCAATTAGAGAAAGAAGAACAAAAAAACCCCAAAGCTAGCAGAAGGAAAGAAATCATAAAAATCAGATCAGAAATAAATGAAAAAGAAATGAAGGAAACAATAGCAAAGATCAATAAAACTAAAAGCTGGTTCTTTGAGAAGATAAACAAAATAGATAAACCACTAGCCAGACTCATCAAGAAAAAAAGGGAGAAGACCCAAATCAATAGAATTAGAAATGAAAAAGGAGAGGTAACAACTGACACTGCAGAAATAAAAGAGATCATGAGAGATTACTACAAGCAACTCTATGCCAATAAAATGGACAATCTGGAAGAAATGGACAAATTCTTAGAGAGGCACAACCTGCCAAGACTGAATCAGGAAGAAATAGAAAATATGAACAGACCAATCACAAGCACTGAAATTGAAACTGTGATTAAAAATCTTCCAACAAAGAAAAGCCCAGGACCAGATGGCTTCACAGGCGAATTCTATCAAACATTTAGAGAAGAGCTAACACCTATCCTTCTCAAACTCTTCCAAAATATAGCAGAGGGAGGAACACTCCCAAACTCCTTCTACGAGGCCACCATCACCTTGATACCAAAACCAGACAAGGATGTCACAAAGAAAGAAAACTACAGGCCAATATCACTGATGAACATAGATGCAAAAATCCTCAACAAAATACTAGCAAACAGAATCCAACAGCACATTAAAAAGATCATACACCATGATCAAGTGGGGTTTATTCCAGGAATGCAAGGATTCTTCAATATACGCAAATCTATCAATGTGATAAACCATATTAACAAACTGAAGGAGAAAAACCATATGATCATCTCAATAGATGCAGAGAAAGCTTTTGACAAAATTCAACACCCATTTATGATAAAAACCCTGCAGAAAGTAGGCATAGAGGGAACTTTCCTCAACATAATAAAGGCCATATATGACAAGCCCACAGCAAACATCATCCTCAATGGTGAAAAACTGAAAGCATTTCCACTAAGATCAGGAACAAGACAAGGTTGCCCACTCTCACCACTCTTATTCAACATAGTTTTGGAAGTTTTAGCCACAGCAATCAGAGAAGAAAAGGAAATAAAAGGAATCCAAATTGGAAAAGAAGAAGTAAAGCTGTCACTGTTTGCAGATGACATGATCCTATACATAGAGAACCCTAAAGATGCTACCAGAAAACTACTAGAGCTAATCAATGAATTTGGTAAAGTGGCAGGATACAAAATTAATGCACAGAAATCTCTGGCATTCCTATATACTAATGATGAAAAATCTGAAAGTGAAATCAAGAAAACACTCCCATTTACCATTGCAACAAAAAGAATAAAATATCTAGGAATAAACCTACCTAAGGAGACAAAAGATCTGTATGCAGAAAATTATAAGACACTGATGAAAGAAATTAAAGATGATACAAATAGATGGAGAGATATACCATGTTCTTGGATTGGAAGAATCAACATTGTGAAAATGACTCTACTACCGAAAGCAATCTATAGATTCAATGCAATCCCTATCAAACTACCACTGGCATTTTTCACAGAACTAGAACAAAAAATTTTGCAATTTGTATGGAAACACAAAAGACCCCGAATAGCCAAAGCAATCTTGAGAACGAAAGAAGGAACTGGAGGAATCAGGCTCCCAGACTTCAGACTATACTACAAAGCTACAGTTATCAAGACGGTATGGTACTGGCACAAAAACAGAAAGATAGATCAATGGAACAGGATAGAAAGCCCAGAGATAAACCCACGCACATATGGTCACCTTATCTTTGACAAAGGAGGCAGAAATGTACAGTGGAGAAAGGACAGCCTATTCAATAAGTGGTGCTGGGAAAACTGGACAGCTACATGTAAAAGTATGAAATTAGATCACTCCCTAACACCGTACACAAAAATAAGCTCAAAATGGATTAAAGACCTAAATGTAAGGCCAGAAACTATCAAACTCTTAGAGGAAAACATAGGCAGAACACTCTATGACATAAATCACAGCAAGGTCCTTTTTGACCCACCTCCTAGAGAAATGGAAATAAAAAGAAGAGTAAACAAATGGGACCTAATGAAACTTAAAAGCTTTTGCGCAGCAAAGGAAACCATAAAGAAGACCAAAAGACAACCCTCAGAATGGGAGAAAATATTTGCAAATGAAGCAACTGACAAAGGATTGATCTCCAAAATTTATAAGCAGCTCATGCAGCTTAATAACAAAAAAACAAACAACCCAATCCAAAAATGGGCAGAAGACCTAAATAGACATTTCTCCAAAGAAGATATACAGAGTGCCAACAAACACATGAAAGAATGCTCAACATCACTAATCATGAGAGAAATGCAAATCAAAACTACAATGAGATATCATCTCACACCAGTCAGAATGGCCATCATCAAAAAATCTAGAAACAATAAATGCTGGAGAGGGTGTGGAGAAAAGGGAACCCTCTTACACTGTTGGTGGGAATGTAAATTGATACAGCCACTGTGGAGAACAGTATGGAGGTTCCTTAAAAAGCTACAAATAGAACTACCATATGACCCAGCAATCCCACTACTGGGCATATACCCTGAGAAAACCATAATTCAAAAAGAGTCATGTACCAAAATGTTCATTGCAGCTCTATTTACAATAGCCCAGAGATGGAAACAACCTAAGTGTCCATCATCGGATGAATGGATAAAGAAGATGTGGCACATATATACAATGGAATATTACTCAGCCATAAAAAGAGACGAAATTGAGCTATTTGTAATGAGGTGGATAGACCTAGAGTCTGTCATACAGAGTGAAGTAAGTCAGAAAGAGAGAGACAAATACCGTATGCTAACACATATATATGGAATTTAAAAAAAAAAAATGTCATGAAAAACCTAGGGGTGAAACAGGAATAAAGACACAGACTTACTAGAGAATGGACTTGAGGCTATGGGGAGGGGGAAGGGTAAACGGTGACAAAGCGATAAAGAGACATGGACATATATACACTACCAAACGTAAGGTAGATAGCTAGTGGGAAGCAGCCGCATAGCACAGGGAGATCAGCTCGGTGCTTTGTGACCGCCTGGAGGGGTGGGATAGGGAGGGTGGGAGGGAGGGAGACGCAAGCGGGAAGAGATATGGGAATATATGTATATATATAACTGATTCATTTTGTTGTGAAGCTGAAACTAACATACCATTGTAAAGCAATTATACTCCAATAAAGATGTTAAAAAAAAAAATACTGAGTTCCCAGGGAAAACTCCATAAAAGAAAAAAAAAAGTGAGCAATTTCACTGACCAATGCAGAAACTAAAAGACACAAATCGAATCAATTTTTACTATATCTCTATAATACTTAATCTAGATTAGGTTCTTTTGGTTTCAAACAACCATCTCAAGGAAAGACCACATCAGCATGACTACCAGCCATTTCAGTTCCAACAACCATCATCAACTAAAAACATCCCTGTGGATTCACTGGTTCAAATATCTGAGAGATCAAGACCATTTGTCTCAGCTGACAATTATCGTCTCTGTGAAGATTCCTCCATCTAAAATCCTGACATAGGTCACTAGCCAGCCTATGGATACCCAGAGTGGTTCAATCAGTGACCACTCTAGAAGAAAGAGCCTCCTGACACTGCTCTGGAGAGCAGAGAACTTTGAGTGAGGCCAGTTAAAGCCAGAAAGAAACAGCAAGTGTAACAGGAAAACGGAGTGACATGTCCAATAACTCTAGAGAGACATGACAAGTTATTGTGACGTCGACCAGCCTCACAGAATTAATCCTAGGACCGAGAATAGAATCTGAGTCTCCACTTGCATTCCAGAACCCTCGCAGTTAACTCACGTTTTGGCATCGTTCTCAGTGTTTGATGCGTGAGAGGTCATCCCTCTACGACGACTTCCCACCCCAGCATCCACCAGCCCCGCCATATGCTGACCCTAAACCAATCACCTTCATCTGCTTTGAATTACACTACTCCTCATAGTTCTGTAGAAATAAGCCAGTCATTTGCAACCTCTCTCTGCCATAACTAGGAGGAGAATAAAGAAATACAGGGAATCTCAATTCACCAAAACTGGAAGATGCTGAGGTTGTATAGAATCTTCCTTGCAGCTCCTTTCTTTCGGAAGTCTTTTGATCTGCACTCTACTTCTTCCTACTTCTCTGCTGTCTTCTTACAAATAACCTGGACTTTCCATCAGGGATGTTGAAGAGAAGACACATGGATCTACTGATAAATCAATATTGGCTTTGTTGTACAGCAGAAACTAACACACCATTGTAAAGCAATTATACTCCAATAAAGATGTTTTAAAAAACAAAAATCAATATTGGCAAAAAAAAAAAAATGTGTTGGTTAGCAAGACTGTTTCCCTTTTTCTGGAAAAAAAATCTTATTGTTTCCAAGAGCTTTAGAGGCACAATTGACTGTCGGCACAGAGAAAGCTACAGCCAAAACAAAACTTTTCAACCGTTCTGTAACTGACATGTCACAGTGGTAGGGAAGAGAGTACTGGAGTCTTTGACCTTTAAGGGTCTCCTTCCCTTTCATTCGCTCCTTTCTGGACATAAAATTGTTTCAATTTGATGCTAAGGCTTACCAAGGCACAAACAGAAAAAATAAAATAAAGGTCTTTTGAGGACTTAAAAAAATGACACCAAAGCTTTCCAATTGCACTTCAGAGTAACCCGTTAACCCTGTTGCAACAAGTCCCTCGTTCTTCCTTCTCTCTCTGTAGCATACTCCTCTGTGTCAAGTGTACATCCGTCCTCAGCTTTTGCAGAATTGCCCAGGTGAAGGGCATCTTGTCCCCTGATCAGCACGTAGCCCACTGCCTGGCATGTGGTAGATACAATGCCTGTGTGTAGAAGTTGAGGATTCAATGTATCACTCATTCTGATTAACCCAGATCTCACTTTCATAAAAGAAACACTGAAGCTGCAAGTGAGACAAAATTATAAAGAAGAGAAGGTGAAGGCTTACTCAGGAAGTTTTGTGTGTGTGTGTTTGTGTAAACCAGTCTCAAAAATGACATAAAACTATTAATTTTTTTTTTTTTTTTGGCGGTACACGGGCCTCTCACCGTTGTGGCCTCTCCCGTTGCGGAGCACAGGCTCCGGACGCACAGGCTCCGGACGCACAGGCTCAGCGGCCATGGCTCACGGGCCCAGCCGCTCCGCGGCATGTGGGCTCTTCCCGGACCGGGGCACGAACCCGCGTCCCCTGCATCGGCAGGCAGACTCTCAACCACTGCGCCACCAGGGAAGCCCAAAACTATTAATTTTTAATTAAAAAAAATTAATCAGCATTGCTCCTTGAGCAGGCTACAGTTTTGCAGATATCCTATTTCCTCAGCTACAACATCAACTTCTCTAAGGCAAGAACTGTTTCAAAGCACATAAAAACCATAGGTCCCAGATTCTCTAGGGTTGTCCAAATTTCATATAACCACATTTCTTTTTCTGTAAAGTCAATATACTTAATACATAACCAAGTGTTATTTAATTTTTATCTTTCCTGGACTTTTAGTTTAACCGAGAAAAAATTTTAAAGTATCCTTCAGATTGTTCATCTATCCCTTTATACCCTTTTTCTCTTCCAGAGTAACTAGCACAGAGACCTGCATAAAAAAGAAGTTCACTATGTTGTTTATTGATTACTTAATTAATCACTTAACCAATTAGTGGATGAGTTTGTAATAAAGTGACTTCCCTAAAAACCCTTTCCTGTCATGGGAAACATAGAAATTCAAATTTTCTTTCATTTAAAAATATCTTTAAGGAAGATAATACTGTGAAGACTATTCAAGATAACACAGTAAAAATTATCAGAGCCAAGAAGAAAAGCTCTGAACTGAGAACTTGAAAGAATTTATGTGCCATCCTATCCACCTGCCATAAAAAAAAAAAAAAACCCTTAGAACTATTTTCCTATACCTAATAAAAAGTTTATTCCCCAAGGGCCCAAAGTGGAAGGAAGTGGAACAAAAGGTGATTATAAAATTTTGGCCGAAGGATTCTTACCATTTTTTGCAAAATGATAGCAGAGAAGAAGGAAGGAGGGAGGGAGGGAAAATATGGGAGACTTATGCTCTAAAATGGTATTTAATATTCCTCCATGCAATAATTCCCAAATTTCCACCAAAATACCTATGAAGACACAGAAAATGATAAAACTTCTGAATATAAAATAATGAGGCTGACAATCAATCTACTGCCAACTACGGGAGGAATTCTCACTGTCCAGGAAGGTGATGGTGTTAAAGCTGACCCTGCAGCCTCCATGGCTCCCTTCCTGGTCAGCGGAAGCCACTCTAAGAGCTGCACTGTCCAACACTGTAGCCATTAGTTACATGTGATATTTAAATTTAAAGTTACTAAAATTAAATGAAATTTAAAATCAAATTCCTTAGTACTCGATAGCCACAGTGGCTGGTGGCTGCCATATTGAACAGCTCAGCTATAGAGCATCCCCATCATCACCTAAGGTGTATTGGCCAGGTATACTTTTAATCCATAATCTGGCTGGGCTCTGCCTCTTTAATGTGATCACTCCCTTTTATCAACTCACTAGGCAAAACTTTTTCTTGGATCTCATTCTTGGTCTCCACCGATTCCCTGGAACCAGACACGTCAGATCTTCCCCCCCTCTCCTTGATCTGCCCCTTTGTAGGAAACTGGCTCCGATTTCCCTGTGTTCATATCCTGCCCATTCCCACACACAGCCCAGAATGTCCCTGCCACCGCCATCTGCCCATTACCTCCTGCAAGGAGGATGGTTAGACAACAGTTCATAGAGGACTTGGAGTTTGAGACTTCCACTGGATCCTGCCTCAGTGGCCTGCTCTGCCCAAGTACCTGCCCCTGTACTGTCAAGAAACACGTCCTTAAAAGCTTTGAGGTGGAGTTTCCCATCCACACCGGAAGAATGCAGTCCTAGAGCAGAAGCTCCCAGAAACTTGCTATTAAGAGTGAAAATTAGAGGGGGACATCCTCAATGGTTAAGACTTTGTGCTTCCACTGCAGGGGGCAAAGATTCGATCCCTGGTTGGGGAACTGAGATCCCACATGCTGCGTGGTGCAGCAAAAAAAAAAAAAGTGGACCTCTAGAACCCCATAAGCCAATAATGGGTAATAAAAACTCTGAGGGAAAAACATCTGAGAAAAAAAATACAAAGTATATAGATGCAAAGGGCTCATCACATTTTAGAAAAATTAATGAGAAAAAGACCCACATCCAGATATATCATAATTATTGGTTAACAGGAAGAAATAGGTCAAGGATCCAGATTTTTAGAAAAAAGGTTATCTGAAAAGAAATAAAAATCAAATTGGCTTCAGACTTTTATGAAATAAATATCAGATTTCAACAGAGCCATGTCAACATAATTTTGGCAGGAAAATGTTTTAATCTAAGAAATTTTTCCCTACATTATTATTCATGGGTAAAGAAAAGGAAAAGACATAAAATAAACTGCCTATGTTACTGTTTTAAAATAAGTTTAAATAATTAATGGTTATAAATCTTGTTTGGAAATGAACATTGTCAATAATGTATATATTTGTTTATAGATACAGTGTAAATATACACATTATATTTTATATAAACACCCAATATATTATATGTATTTATACACTTTATTTATTATATCAAAAATGTAAAGAAAATAGTGATAAAAATAAACTAGACCAAATCTTATGTTATAAAAATAAATTCTACCTTTGGCTCGAGAAAATAAAAGTAGTATAATCTTGTCTTGAGTCTCAAAAGATAACATTTTATAGTTCATTGACAAATTTAAAAATACACAGCAGAGAATCCTTTTTAAAATTTAAATGGGTTGTTATGTAAATACAAGTCACAAATCAAAAATAAAGCAGTACTACCTTAATATTTAAAGGGGTAAAGAAAATTAAGAAAAAAAATTCAGTCTCATTCTAAACCAAGGAAACATACATTTTTAAATACTACTTTTCATTTATCAAATCGCCGATTTAAAAATAATAATTACCCTTCCATGTGAGGGTGTGGCTTGCTCATAAATTGTATCTAATAGATATGCACTGGTACAACTTTTCTGGAAAGCAATTTGGAAATTCATCTTAAGAATCTTAAAATGTTCATACACTTTGACTGATAATTCAATTCTACCTCTAGGATTCTATTCTACGGAAATGATCTCAATACTGACAAAGACTGACTCTCAGAGATGTAAACCCCAAACAAAAAAGAGAAAAAAGAAAAGAAACATTTCTAACAGAACAAGAGAATAATTAATACAATACAGCACATCCATAAATGAAATACTGTGTTTCACATCTATTAAAAATGTAGTTTTTCAATAATTTAAAAAGAAATGAGAAATTTCTCACCATACAATGTAAGTAAAAAACCAGCAGGATATAAAAAGCAGGATACATACAAAATATGTATACATTTTAAAAATATTATAATGGTTATCTCTAGAAATGAATTTTATAGTTGACTTGATTTTAAACATTTCTGTATTGCTCATATGTTCTACAATGTGTCCATATTGCTTTTAAAATCAGGAAAAATGTAAATACTTTTTACCTGATGTAAAACTAAAATTCTGGATTCAGCATCCAAATGGCTGCAGCCTGACTGCACCCATGTGAAATTCATTACCCCAACGTGACAGCTAATTTTTCATCAAGCCCACTTGTGAATAAGCCTTCATGACTTCCTCCACTGTGTTCCACACAATTTAGCACTTGATTGTATGCTGTCTTTTGTGCTGTTTGGGGTTCTTTACTATTAATGCATATGTGTTAGTGTTCTGAATTTGGTAAACATTTACAAAGCACTAGTTCTGTTCCAGGCTCTGTGTTGTGCTGCTATGTTAGTTTGTTTTTTATTTAGGTAGCACAACAACGTTAAATATTCTTAATATTAGCCGATTTCTAAAGATGTCAAAACGTTAAGTGACAAACTCAGAGTGGCAGAACTGAAATTTAATCACGGGTCTCCTGTTTCCAGCACTACATGGTTGTTCCACTGAATAGCTGTTGCAGTACAAGAGAATATGTGTTACATCTTTTACTTTTCCTTCTCACCTAAGCTGACCGGAACACTTAGCGCATACTTGTGGGTTATTTAATTTCCTAACAGAGGTTACCAGATGGAAGGAGTGCCACGATCCTCAACTTTCCCATCTGTGGATAACCCTGAGCAGTGCTTATCCAATTCTGGATCTGTGCTGGTTTGCTTACACACCTGTTCAGAGGTTGATCCTGAACATTTGCCTATGTGCTGAATGCTATGGAAGATGCAGATGTAAGCATGGAAGGATAGAGAAAAGCACAAGTCAGGCGTGACTTTATCAGGAAACCTTACAAGCACGGGGTGTATAAGACTAGGCATACAGTCCTCCAAATTGTCAGCATCCCGAGGAGAGGTTATATGGAGGGCAGGACATGACACGGGTTGGGCTACAGGAGGGGTGCCCTGTTTAGGTGTCCCCCCTAAAACCCCACCATCTTTTATAAGACAAGCAAGAAGGCAGCCTTGCAAATGTAGAAGTGATCTGAGCTCACATGCCAGTCATTCGTGGAAACTGCATGTCTGTGCTCAGGTCACCTGGAGGCCTTGAGAGGAGATGAGATTTTGTGCAGCCACACCCGGATGAAGGTAGGAGGTGGGGTCGTTGGTGCCATCTAGAGCTTTGCCAGGCTTTGCCTAACCAAGTCCCTAGCACCACCTAGAGGATAATGTTCTCGCTGCAGAAGATGTAAGACCATGTTTTAGGTGATGTGGAATAATTCACTTTACCTTTCTGCTCTTCCACTGTAAAATGAGAAGGTTACACCAGCTAAAAGCCTTCCGTGGCCCCCCAGACTAGATTAACTGGGTGCCCCTCCTATGTGCTTCTACACACAAACCCCTATCACAGCTCCATGAGTATCTGTATTTGTCTAACTCTTCTTTCAAGAACACAACTCTTCCTTCAACTTGCTCTATTTTTTTCACCAATGTATCCTCAGCACCCAATGCAGGCAAATAATAGAGACTCAATAAATATTCATTCATTAGAAATGAACATGTAAATGAATGGATCCCTTCCAGCTCTTATATTCACATGTCAATCAAATACTACGGTGTAACAAAGTTTCTGGGGGCTGCAGGCAGCCTCTGAGGCAATTTAATAAAATAACACTTGGGCAGCTATGTCCCTGATCCTGTTTACCTGCCTGCAACTTCCCTGCCCCTCCAAGTTCTCCTCAGCTGAAGGCTCATCCACCCCCAGGGTCTGGAGAAACCAAATTTGAACATGGTATCAAATATACTGGTCTACCTACTTTGCACCCTAAGTCCTTATAGCTTCTGATCATATCCTGTGTCAGTAGCCCCAGGCAGGGGCTGGAGAGAGGTCTTGGTTAGGACTCAGAAGCTGTATGCTAACCAGAACCAAGGTGGGCTCATATCACAGTTGGGTGGGGCAGAGAAGGCTGTCTCTGATCATACAGAGAGTAGAGACCTCAAGTAACAACAGTCACTTCAATAGGGCATGAAATAAAGACAGATGCCAAAACCCGGAGACCAGGGATAAAGCAGATGTCAGCAGGGTCTGGCAGAGAGGCACGGCACTTGTACCAAGGAACTCTCTCCCTACAGACTGTGAGGCTTCTCTATGTGTGTGATGCCAAACTGCAACGGAAAAAAGATAAAGGGAGACTTTTTTGTAGTAAAGAAACAAACAGCCCTGATAAGAAATTTGACTATTAAACTGACTGAAGACCTTTAAGGCTAAGTTTGTTTTTTTTTCTACTAGTAGTAAAAATAAGGGTTCTGGTGACTTTTTCCCACCATCCCCAATTGTAGACAAATGAGGGATACTAGCTTTAGTGCACATCTGAGATACAATGTAAAAAATTGAACTCTGCCATATATCCATGGCGTCCAATTCTCTCTACCTCCTGTACTATTTATTGTTCTCTGTATTAGCTCCAAATATATCCTTCACTTCCAATCAGGAGTGATTTCTATTTCACAACTGTGAATTATTGAGATTGGAAAGATGAGGCCATAAAACTAATAACAACGAAGACCTTGAATATCAGATTCATCATAAAATTGGAAGTCTTCCCCCTCTCAAAAAGAATTTTGGCATCTTTCTTGTAACTGACATGCCTAATTCAAAGCCATGTTATTATTCCCATTTTTCTCTGCTAAAACTAGGAAAAGTTTTCCTGAAGCATATTTTCTTACTTTCCTTCTTACTCTGTGCCCTTGTTTTACATGTTTTAGATGCAGTGGTTTAAAGACTGATTATAATTTTGGAAATCTCAAGCATTTTAATAAATTTTAGAGGAAGAAGATTTTCAACAGCTCAGCCCACATTGCTCAAAGCTTGTAACATAGAAACTTATCAACTGGCTTAACCTTAGGCCACAATGTACAACTGCCTTGGCAGGAACCTAGAATTTCCTTTTGACAAGGAATGGATTAAAGTTTCCTTTCTAGGAAGCATGCTCACAATGGCACTCTGTTCAGAGTCAGGCCAGTGCAGGTGTGACCTGGCAGGATTTGGGAGGCATAATAATAGAAGATATTGTTATAATTGGAGTCATTTCATTCAGATTGTACAGGATGAGTTTCTAATCTACTCAAGCAATAAAGATTGAATTAACTGCATAAAATATTCTCAGGAGGCCCTAATTCCTATGAAAAATATTGTACGTTTGAAGCTCATAAGTTATCCCACTGTTAATTTTCTTCATCCTGCTGTCTCAGTTTAGTCCTACCTTGGGGCTTGCATTCCTTCTCAACTAGACCTAATTTTATGCTCTGACAATTCCCCCAGAAACGTACACATGCATTTCAAGTTGTGCTGCCTAAATACTTCCCTTGACAAAGCATCAGCTTTTATTCTAACACAAGTTTCTTCCTTTTTGTAGCATTTACCCCTGGGAAAATTTGTGTGAAACAATCTCGGAGAAAGCAAGATAGATACTTTAGGCTGTGAAGCATCTAAACAAAGATGAGCGTGTCTTGAGAATATATGAAGGCGTTAGCAGACAGCTAGAAACTCTGACTCAGGCTAGTCTTGGCTAAGTCTACAGAACAAGAATCAGCAAACTACCGTCCGTGGGCTAAATTTGGTCTGCTGTCTGTTTTTGTAAATAAAGTTTTATTGGAACACAGTTACTCTCATTTGTTTTCATTTTCAGGCTGTCGATGGCTGCTTTTGCAACTACAATGGCAGCGATGAGTAAGTGACCATACTGCAAAGTGACCAGCCCTGCAAAGTCTTAAATATTTAGTATCTGGCCTTTGATAGAAAAAGTTTGCCAACCTCTGATCTAGAATCTGGACAGTGGACACACCACACACTGCCCATACCCCTCCCTCCTGACATCACTAATCAACCAAGGCCTTTTTTCCCACTGAAATTGATGTGACCTCAGAAATCCTTCTCCATATAGGCAGACACCAATATTCACTCCAAGCTGCCACCGTTGGCTTGGAATGAATAATCTCTTGGGATCATGCAGGGCAACAGAAAGGAAGCCTCATTCCTCATAAACCATATAACCTGCAAATTAAATTCAGGTTGTTCTCTAACAGTCCATTCTTTCTAGATTTCTGTAAAGTTAGATATACCATCTACATATGTCTGGGTTTATAAACTAGATCACTGGGCCGGTAGAAATCACAAGGGATCATTTAGTTTTCCCCTTCTGTCTTTGAGATTCCCTAGAACTTGCTAACCATACTGAGCTATTTCCAAGAATGGCTAAGAATTTTTCCAATCATTAGGGAAGGAAAAAGTCACCTTCCATAGCAACCTTAGACTGTCTAATGAATCTCTCTATTTATATTTGCTCTTTTTTTTTTAACTTCAAACCAATTTCATCTTTCTCTGTCATTGTAGAAAGGTCATCATGCTCAATACTCTTCCTCTTAATCAACTGCCTTGCCACAAAGCTTTTTTGTTTTTTAAGAATCAGGCTTACAAGAAAGTTTTCACACTGGTGCTTCCTAGCCATGAAAAGAGAATATAATTGCATTTTCCCTTAGCCACCCTCCCTTCCCTAAGCATATGCCCAGAGAAGCTACAGGGGAGCAATAATTTGTCACCAGGTCTTAAAATGAAGAATCTTCAGCAGCTACTTTACTCTTCTCTAACTAAATGAGAAAGCACTTAACAAAAGCACTTAAAAGTGCCATGGAATCCCATGATACAGGAAGAATTATTTATCCTCCACTTAAGGACCACATAATGAGATATTATTAATAAATGAAAATTGATCTTCCTTGGAAACTACAAAGCTCAAATCTCTTTCCTACCAATGATAAGGTCTCTTTCTCTCTCCAGCCCACAAAGAGAAAGCAATTTCACTTCAGATGGCCCCAAGACATAAATCAAAGGTTTTATGGCTCTGCTGCTGGGTTCTCTTGTGATGCACTTGGCCGGTATCAAATTATAAGCACCGAATCAGTTAAGTGTTGAAGGTTATTAAAAGGTCCTCACAGTTCCTAGCATATCTGAAGTAATCACTTGGGGATAGATGTTGCTTTGTGAAATTTATTTTCACAAAAGCAATGTTGATGATAGTTATTAGCACAAGTTATTCTTATTTTTTCATATTCTTTATGTCTTTACTCTTTAATTGGCACTTCCAAACTTCAAGCTTCAGAATGCAAGATGTACTCCCAAGGTGTAGGAAAACGGCTAATGCTCTGACACTTTGAGATGCTTAAGCTGAAAGCAGAATGGAAATTAGGACTTTTTTGAAAGTTCCAAAATACCTCTTTCCAAGGCATCTCTGAAACACATTGTCACCGAACAGTCACCCTTCCATTTTTAAGATCTCAACTTGAAAATATTTTTTATTTTCCTTAGGAGGAGGGAAGGGACTTTCCTGTTGGCGCGGTGGTTAAGAATCCACCTGCCAATGCAGGGGACACGGGTTTGATCCTTGGTCCGGGAAGATCTCACATGCCGCAGAGCAACTAAGCCCATGCGCCACAACTACTGAGCCTGCACTCTAGAGCCCGAGTGCCACAACTACTGAGCCCACATGTCACAACTACTGAAGCTCATGCGCCTAGAGCCCGTGCTGCACACAAGAGAAGCCACCGCAATGAGAAGCCCATGCACCACAACGAAGAGTAGCCCCTGCTCACTGCAACTAGAGAAAGCCCACACGTAGCAACGAAGACCCAACACAGCCAAAAATAAATAAAAATAAATAATAAAAAAAAAGAGGAGGGGAACAGAAAAGACAAGAAATCCCTCCACAGCCATGCAAAAATGCTCTTAAAATAGCTGTGTGCCTTGTTACATTTTACCAAATGACCCAAACACTAGACATCCTGCACCTAAAATCCTGCCATGATTACAAGACAGTGGTGTCCTAAGGAGTGCAAAGAGTCGAGCATCGTTAACTTGGGGAATCAGAGACATGAAAGCGTGGACACTCAGATCTCACAGCGAACTTGACGGATTGTTCAGCATGAAGGTTAAATGACTTGCTGAAGGTCACAGAAGAGGATTCAAAGCAGCAACCTTATGAGACTATTCGAGGCACTTGTCTTCACTCTCTGGCACTTTCTACAAAGCGTCAATTCTACCTCCAGCTTCTGGTAACTAATGACCACAGCAGCCACCAGCACTGAAGGTGAATTCTACACCACAGCAAATCGCTCTTCTTCTACATTTGACCAGAGAAGGTAAACTCCTCTGGGCCCTTCTAAATGGCTCTAGATCGTCAGATGAGAAGACTTCCTCATTATTTCCAAGCTTTCTTCCTAGAATTGTAAACTACACACTCTTTAAATCTTTAAAAATTGGGCTTTCATGTTTAATCAAAGTTTATTAAAATCTGAGGTGCTTCATCCATTACTTGCTGCAGGCTGTCCACAGATTCTTCTTTTTACATTTTGAATCATTTTTGCCCTATTGTGAAGAGAGGTGCTGATTGGTAAAGTTCCAAAGATTGTGTTGGCCAGATATACAAGAAACAAATGCATTTTAAGGAAAAATGGCCTGAGGAAAGAAGACAGTGATAGTCATGGTAGAAAAGGAAACAAGCATTGAAAACTCCTCTCTTTGTCCTGCATCATTTCTCTCTCTTATAACAATCAAATAAAAACAGAGCAAAAAAAAAGTCTCCCCCTGCCAACTACAGCCATATTTCTTTGCAAAAATCTTCAAGAGTTGTCTCTCCTTGCTATTTCACTGCCTCTAATTCCTTGCTCCCATTTCTCTTCAACCTACATCTTATGGGCTTTCAACACCCATCACACCAATGGAAGTGCCCTTATTTATGAAGGTTACCAGAACCCCCCACTGTTCAATCCAAAGGCCAGTTCTCGGTCCTCTAGGTACTTGACTTCTCACCAGTTTTTAACACAACTGAGTTCTCCCACCACCTTGACACACTCCCTTCACTTGGCTACCAGACCCCACATTCCCTTGGGTTCTGTCCCACCACCTTGGCTCCTCCATCTCCATCTTTTGCTAGTGGCCCTTTGTCACCCTGACCTCCCAATCCTGGAGTGCCCCAGGAACTCCATCACCTATCTTCTATCCTTAATCATTCCCTGGGCCCAGACTCCCAACTTTAAATGCAACCACTCTATCAAGTCTCACATGGATCTCTCCAGCCCACACTTCTCTCTTCAGTACCATGTAAATTTCCAATGGGCAGCACAAGTTTAAAATATCCAGAATCAAAGTCTTGATCTTCCCCCATCCTCCAAACTTGCTCTGCCTGCCGTCCACCGTTCCCGTCAAAGGCAACATTCTGGCGCTGGTCAGACCCAAAACCTTGAAGTCGTGCTTGACTTGGATCTTTCTCTTAAATCCTACATCCAGGCTGTCAGAAAACACTGTCCACCTTCACTCCTTCCACTGTTAGCCCCCGTCAGTAGCATCTCCTTGGCGACACAACAGCATCCTAATTGGTCTCCTTGCTCTCTTGCTCCCTAGTCTGTTCTTACCATAGGCACCCATTTAACTTAGAACAAAAGCGCATGTTATGGTTGATGGCCAGGAAAGCTCTAATAACCTGCCTTGCACCCACTCTCAACCCTCCCTCCACTCCCTGCCCTTCACTCTCAGGATTCATCTCCTATGACTTCCGCCTGTGCTCACTCCACTCCAGACACTCTGGCCTCTTTGCTGTCCCTCAGTGCTCCAAGCACACTCTGCTCCAGGGCCTTTGCACAGACCATTCCCTCTGTCTAGAACTCTCTTTCCAGATTATCAGCCTGGCACACTTCCTTGCCGCCTTTAATTTTTGCTCAGATGTCCCCTTTCTTTTTTTCTTTTTCCTTTATTGATTAACAATGTTGTGTTACTTTCAGGTGCACAGCAAAGTGATTCGGTTATACATATGCATGTATCTATTCTTTTTCAAATTCTTTTCCTATTTAGGTTATTACAGAATACTGAGCAGAGTTCCCTGTGCTGTACCGTAGGTCTTTGTTGGTTAACCATTTTAAATATAGCAGTGTGTCCATGTCAATCCCAAACTCCATAACTATCCCTCTCCCCGACCCTTACCCTCCCCCCGCCCCCCAGTAAACATAAGTTAAGTCAGACGTCTCCCTTCTATGGAGGCCTATCCTGAAAACCGTCTTGAAGATTACAACCACCTCCTGTCAACAATCCAGTGTCCCTTATCTTGCTCTAGTTCTTTTCCCTACAACACACATCAATGTCCAATATTCCATTAAATTCACTTATTCATTATGTTTATTGTTCATTGCCAGACTTCCCCCATCAGAATGCAAGCTCCGTGAAGACAAGGATCTTTGTTATTTTTGTTCACTCAGGTATCACAAACACCCAGAGGAGACTTGGCATATAATTGGTGCTCAATAGATGTGTTGAAAACTGAATGAATGATGAATTGGAAGAAGAGCCAGAATACAGAATTTGTGAATGGCAGAAATCACATAGTATAAAATAAAAAGAAAAACCAGCCTATGTCCAAATCTGACTATAAATCATGCATTATGACGTTTTTCTCCTTTTCCAAACATTACCATGGCCTCCTTGCACTGTCCCCTTCAAAGTAACTAAACGTTTAACAGTGTTCCTCTTGAGCAGGTAGGTGACAACATACACCTTTACTCTCTGGAACTAATGAATCTCTCTGGGAGGGAGAGGATTTCCTCTATTCCAGACCCTTATAGCAAAGAAGATGAGGCCCTCCAGTGAACCTGAACTCTCTGAGTAAGCAAATACAGAAAGATTATTTCTTCTCATAGCTAAGTCAGAACTGTTTTTTTGCCCTTGACAATAAAATTTAAGTGGCTGCCATGGTGTCAGATTTTGTGTCAAAACTTCAAGTGTTGGGGGAACAGTGAACTGATTATTCACATATAGAAAATGACAAATGGTAGCACAAGAAACTAGCTTCCTGGAATAATAATATAACGGGTGCATGAAAGGCCACAGGCATGAAATCAATACACTAAGCCAAATAATTCTCTTAACCTGAGTCTCTCTCTCTATTGTTAAAAATCAGACAGTTTGAGATGTGCAATTATAAACTTGGTGACTTTTAAACAATGGGAACAGATCAATTTCCTCTTTTTGTCTCCACTGAATGGACAAGCATGACTCATTCAGTTGAGATAAGGGCAAAAATTTGGAAATTGACCCAAATCATGTCTGAAGCAGCACTTACTCTCAGAAAGGAAGCAAACCCACTTGAGACTTTCAAAATTGCATTTTAGGGACTTCCCTGGTGGCGCAGTGGTTAAGAATCCACCTGCCAATACAGGGGACATGAGTTCTAGCCCTATTCCGGAAAGAGCCCACATGCCGTGGAGCAACTAAGCCTGTGCGCCACAACTACTGAGCCCGCAAGCCACAACTACTGAAGCCTGTGCACCTAGAGCCCATGCTCCACAACAAGAGAAGCCACCGCAATGAGAAGCCTGTGCACGGCAACGAGGAGTAGCCCCTGCTCGCCGCAACTAGAGAAAAGCCCGCGTGCGACACCAAAGACCCAACACACCAAAAATTAAATAAATAATAAATAAATAAATAAATAAAAACTAATTGTATTAACAAAAAATTGCATTTTACTTACCAGCCTGTCGTGCTAAGCAGTGGATGAGAAAGAGGAAGATGGCTGATGAAGAAGACAGGGAGGAGGATGGTGTGCAAGAGTGAAAAAAAATTAACTTATTTATGAAGAGAAAGCTGAAGTCTCCCATTTTTGCTTTTTCCTGAGTTCTAACTATAGGTATAAAATATCTCATGAGATTAGCATTTTTCATATGTCTGTATTTACTGTTCTGTTAAATAGGTAGGTCTTTAATAGATAGGTCTTTTGTCCATTTTTCTATCAGACCATTTATCTTTTCTTCCTGAGCCATAATGTCTATGTATTATGGATTTTAACAAATAGTTAAATGTGCAGGAAATATCATCTTACAATTTATTACTTGTATTATAACCTCTATTAGGTATCTTGATGCACAGAGATTCCCTGTTTTAACATTGTTACTTTTATATAAGTTAGCCTTAATGTTTAGCACTTTTCTCTATTGCTTTTAAAAAATCCTTTCCGACTTTGAGATCATAGGATATTCTCCTGTATTTTCTTCTAAACATTTTAAAGATCTGTCTTTCACATTATATCTTTGATCTATCTAGGATTGATCTTTGTGTATGTTTGGTGGTATGTATAGAGCCACAATGATTTTCCCTCATGGGTAACTCTCCCAGCACCATTTACTAAACAGTTCATCTTTGCTAAATGATATGCAGTGTCAGCTCTGCTATAAATCGGGTTTCCAAACACACTTAAATCTGTTTCTGGACCTTGTATTAAACTCCATCAGTCTGTTGTATACCCTGTGAAAATACCACACGACTTTAATCAGTATAGCTTTATATTAATTCCTACTCTCTGCTAGACAAATCCCACCACCACCACCTGATTTATCTTCATGAGGGGCATTTTGACTATTCTTCACTCTCTGCATCTTCATACACACTTTAGAGTGAGCTTCTGAAATTCCACAGAAATCCCTATTTTGATTTAATTGATTTGAATCCATAGATCAGTTTTGGAAGAACTGACATCTTTATGATATTGACTCTTCCTATCCATGAACATAATATATCTTTCCATTTATTCAGATCTTCTGTAAGTCTTCCAACAACTTGCGTATTTTTTGGTAGAAGTCTGATACGACACATTCTTGCTATTGTAAATGGTATCATTAACTTTGACTTTTCTAACTTTTAGTACTTTGTGTAAAAATGCAGCCCACTTTTTAAAATATTGATCTTTGACTTAGATGAGCTTATATTTCTCAGCCTTCCTTGCAGTTACTGTAGCCATATGTTTGAACTCTGGAAAATGAAATAAGGATGGAAGGGAAACAAGCCACTTTTAGGCTACCCCATATAAACTTCCCATGTGACTGTTCGTGCTTCCTTCCCCTGTCCACTGGCTAGATTTTGATACTCAGGGTGATCTTGGAAATTAGGTGCTGAGACTATCTGTTGTCCTGGGTCCCTGAATGACCACACTGTAAAAAGCCCCCATGTGCCATACACACCTTCTTACCAATTAGGAACACCTGTATTAGGCTACTGAAAGAAAAAATAAACTTATTTTGAGCCACTGAAATATCAACATTTGTAACAATTATGTTGTCCAAATCATCTGCTTATCTTAACACTTACAGAGAGAGGAGTGTTAAAATTTCACTATGATTGTAGACTTTTCAATTTATGTTTATAATGTGCAAATTTTTGTTTTATATATTTCAAGACTATGTTATTAGGAGCATTCAGGCTTAGAATGTTGCATCTCCCTGATGATTTGAAACTTCCATTCATTGTGATCCTCTTTGTCTCTAGAAATGCTTTATGCCCTAGAAATCTACTTTGTCAGACATTAATATAGTTATGCCAGTGCTGGGGGGTGGAGAGGGGGAAAAAAGTATTTGAGTGACTTTATCTTTTTCTATCTTTGACCTTCAACCTGACTCTCATGATTAAAAAAATCACTAAATAGAATAGGAAATAAGCCCCTTTGTCAGGAGAAGCAGAAAACCACTGAAACAGACCTGCAATGACTATAGATATTAGAATTATAAAATCACTGTGCTTAGTATGTTCATGGAAATAAAAGACTGTATGGACGTATGATATGGGGAACAATGCCATCAAACTTGCCCAGGTAGATTAGAAAAAAGCAAAACTTAGAGACATGAAAAATGTAATAACTGAAATTAGAAACTCAAATACTAGACTGTACAGTACAGAAAGAATTGGTAAACTGGAAGGTTTCCCTCTGTGGAATTTCTTGGAGGCATACGCTGGTATTGTACTCCTTCAAGAGGACTTCCGTTTACTTCTAATAAATACATGAAACGCTAACAAGCTAAGACCACGTTAAACTAGATTTCCAACCTGGAGCTCTGGGGACCATACAGATAATGTAAATGCTCGCCCCAAGCTCCCATGAGATATTTGTCTTTTGCTCACTTGCTTAGAGCCAAAGCTAAAACAGACAGACATACCCACTATCTCCTTCTGTGGGGTGAGTGTTGTTTTTCAAGCTTTACCAACTAAAGCGATCGCTTTTGGAAACTCAACTTTATTGTATGTGAGTTGCAGCAGGTGGGAGGAGAGGATATGCAATCAGACCTCATCCTCTGGTCCTAAGCTTTATCTTTTGTTTCCCACAAATATGACCATGAAATACCCATTCTAGATCCCCAAGAATGAACAGATAATCTAGGACAAATGCAGGCTTCAATGCTGGCTTAGCCCTTTGAGTCTGTCCTTCTCCCAATTTCTTGCCTCAGATTAATTCCTTTACTTTCCTGAAAGCACAAACATGAGATAATTTTTTTTCACTTTTATCTATCATAAATTTGTATCAGTAAAGTATACTATGAATGTCTGGTTTGCTCCCATAAATACTGTTAACTGATATACCAGCAAAGATTCAAATTCCCAGGAGAAAGTCTGCAACCTGGGACCTGTTTTGTGTGGCACACCCACCCCTCAGAGCAATGTGAGGTTTGTTGTTGTTTTTTTTTTTGCGGTACACAGGCCTCTCACTGTTGTGGCCTCTCCCGCTGCGGAGCACAGGCTCCGGACGCGCAGGCTCAGCGGCCATGGCTCACGGGCCTAGCCGCTCCATGGCACGTGGGCTCTTCCCGGACCAGGGCACGAACCCGTGTCCCCTGCATCGGCAGGTGGACTCTCAACCACTGCGCCACCAGGGAAGCACAATGTGAGGTTTTTTAATTAACAAATCCACCATATCCAATAAGGAAGGAGTAAATATTCAAAACGATTGTCAGCTGGAAAGAGGGAAAGGGAACTGGAGGCTGTTTAGTCAAAAACTAGACGAAAGGCACTTTCTTGGCTACAGTTTATGTTCATCAGTATTACTTAACAAAAAGAACACATTTTTGAGTCAGACAGACCTAGTATAAAATCCTGGTTCTAACACTGTCTGTGGAACTGCATTAGTTTTCTATTGCTGCCATAACAAATTGTCACAAACATAGTCGCTTAAAACAATACAAATGTGTTACCTTATAGTTCTGTAAGTCAGAGACCTAATACAGATCTCACTGGGCTAAAATCAAAGTGTCTGCAGGGCTGCATTCATTTCTGGAGGCCACAGAGGAGAATGGCTTCCTGCCATTTCCAGCCTCTAGATGCCACCACATCCATTGGCTCCTGGCCCCCTTTCTCCATTTTCAAAGCCAGCAATGTCACATCTCTGACCCTTCTTCTGTCATCACATCTCTTCCTAACCACAGCCAGAAAAGTTCTTTGCACATAAAGACCCATATGATTCGATTGGGACCACCTGGACAATCCAAGTTCATCTCTCAATTTAAAGTCCTTAACCTTAACCACTTCTGCAAAGTGCCTTTTGCCATGTAAGGTAACATATTCACAGGTTCTGGGAATTAGAACATGGACATCTTGGCAGGGTGGGGTGGGGGGTGTGGCCTACCACAGTAACCATAGCAAAGTTAAATAAACTTTTCTGGGTCTCAATTTTCTCATCTGTAAAATGGGAGTGATTATACCAGTGTCTAATAGTCCCTGGCAAATAATAGAAATTTCATAAACTCATTAAATGGAAGAATAAATATGTACATTATGAGGTTATTGGGAGGATTAAATTAGATGATGTAAGTAAAATATCTAGTACAGTGCTTAGAACATAGACTTGCCCCCAAATCAGCTGCTCCTATTATCCACAGGGCACCATTCTAGATGCTTTGAAGAACTAATCCAAGCCCATGAAGCTGTAGAATCTGGATGACAGAAACATCAGATCTCCCTAAATAAAGGCTGCAGTACTGAAGACAAGATGTTCTTTTTTAAAGCACCCAACTCTGTGTTGAACTCCTCAACTAAACTACTGCTATGCATGAGTGAATATATTAGCATTGAATTCACACGGCAAAACTACTAACTGCTGGGCAGTTCTCTCTAGTTCACCATCTGTCTAATGTTAATTCCTTTGGACCTGAAGGTCCATGCTCCAGACTGCGTACTCTTTTTCTTTCTTCTTTTCCGTTTTTTTTTTTTTTTTTTTTTTTTGAGTTAAGCAACTGCCACAATTAGATAAAAAGACATCCTGGTAGGTTTCACTGTGACACCCTTCCAAACCTCTTAGCTACCATTATGTTTCTCCGAACTTAAGAAATCACAGTATTAACCAGAAATGTGTTCTCTGTGATCAAAATGAGAGCTTACTCCAAATGAGCTCCCCAAAACTAGCTATCTTCACAAATGTGGATTTATGCTATGCCTCTATTTCAGAAAGAAAAATCATTAGTTCCTTGGCACTGTCATGTTAATACAGATTTGTGGGTCACCATCCACACAGCATGACTGTTATCACTTGCCAATTTATGTAGTTTTAAGCATCCAAATATTCAATACATTTCAGAGTACACTCTGTGGGCCAGAAACTTTTTTCAGTACCAACCAAGAGAAGTCTTTGCCCTAATAAACAAAACAAAACAAAACTGACCATCTAGTTGAATACCTAAATGAAAAAAATTTAATTAATAATATAAATCAGACTGTAAAAAATCCTTAAGCAACATATTTTAAGATTAGAGAGAATTTGTTCATATATAACTAGTTTCTAAAGATCTCCACCATAGTCATTTTGTACTCTAGCTCCAAGGGCTAACATATTCCAGTACTCTGAATATATGTAACCAAATAGCCTGGGAGTTTCAAGACTTATGAGTCAAACACATGGAGAGATATAATAGTTAAAGTTTATAAGCAAATAATAAAGGTATAATTATGTTAAGCAATTACTAAATTAAACTAATATAATTATCTAGTAGAATAAATTGCAAGAAATAATTTTAGCTCTGTTTTTATTCAACTTAATCATTTAAAGGTATCATATATAAAAATCATAGCTCTGATATTTGATTACTTGTTCCCTCATACACTCTCCCCATGGCCTCATAATAAAATGGCGAAATTCCAAGAATCAAATGTACTCTGACATTCTGAATTTTTTTCAATCTAGGTAAGGTAACAATAGCCCAGTCTGTTGGTCAGGATAGGCTAGTTTATGTTATTGTAAAAAAATAACCCCCAAATCACATGGCTCAGCATGACAGATGTTTATTTTGACACAGCCCCATCGTCCTCACTGAGGGACGCAGGCTGGTGGTGCTTCCACCATCTGGGACATCGTCAGTCAGTGGAGCATGGAGAAAGGCACTTGGAAAATCCCATCTTGGTTCTAACAGGCTTCTGCCTAGAAAAGACCCTCATCACTTCTGCTCTATTTCTCTTGGCCAAATCAAATCATGTATCTATGTGTAACTTAAGTGCCTGGAATGTGCTTGGAAGGAGAGAAGAATTATTGATGAATATCCTTAATGATTAGGATACAAAAGTCATTTTCCAGTTAAAATTAGCTTCCATATAAAGTAATGTACACTACCTCTGATACTGGTTCTTTTTTACTTTCAAATATTGACATCTTTCAGAACCTTAAGTTAAGATGCTCCTCTCTAACATATGAAGGATTTACTTCCTAAACTGCTAACCTCTAGAATGACTCTGTGCCTATTCAGACACCATAATTTATATGTGCAGCATAATGTCTTACACATAAATACAGACTTGCTGTTCGAATAAAATAAAATTCCAACAGTGTTTCCATTTGGTCATAAAACTCCTATTATACTTAAGAAAAGCATTCATTGACAGTTTGACAGATAATTATATTTTACTCCCTAATAGTATCAGCTAAAAATTCAAAGGACTTGTAGAGCAAGGGCATAGCCCTGTTGGAAACCAGAATTCAAACTGAGCCAAAATGGACTTCCTGATATCACGGGGTGAGTCTGCAACACAGCCTACCAATCACTAAGCATTAGGATGATTTTTACATTTTCTCTCCTAAAGAGAAGGTCAAAGCATTATCCTCAGGATGAAAATTAAATTCCACCTTGGAAAAGTTTGTTTTTAAAATGATACAGAAATAATTAACTTGTAGATGATAACAGCATAACTCGAATCAAACCATGGGGTCTAGGATCATATGAAGAAAGTGATCCTCCCTAGGTACTTTTATGGAAGTATTGAATGATCAAGAATATCACATGGAATGTTTGAAGGAGTCTGAAGTCTATTCTGGATTCAACCTTCCTAGTGATGCACTCTTCTATTTTCATTTCTTATTGATTCCATTTCTTTTACTATTAACGGTAGTTTATGGAGGCTTCCTTCAGGTATACACTAGCAAGGCATAACCTTGCTGTGGAAAACCCAAAGTGTAAATGAAGGGCAATGGACAACAGAGGAATACTGCATCCTGACCAAAACTTAGTATTGATGGAGCACATTTACAAACACTGATAAAATATTTATTACTTTGCTTATAAAGTTCAGGCCTTTTTTTTTTTTTTCGGGGGAGGGAGGTTGTACTTTCGGGAAATTTTAAATGAGACTCGGAAACATCTGGGAATTTTCAGCACTGCAGACAAAACAATAAATTCACTCTAAATCAGAAAGCAAGTAGGGTAAGGGCAATAGAGAAGCCTGCCAGGAAAGGTGGGAGTTGGGGTGAAGAAGAATGTCCCAACAGAGCAAATAGCACCTGCAAAGCAGCAGAGATAAAAGGATGAGTGAGCATTACATGTGCAAGCGTCTGACAGACATTTAGGGAGGTGAAATTCTGGAGAAGTAGGAGAGAGGCAGTGTTGAGACTAGACCTTGCACAGCTTTTTAAGCTCTTGTCAAGAATTTAGACTTAACTCAAAGGGCAAAGAAAAACCTCTGAAGGATGTTAAGCAGACACATGGCATGATTATGTTCATGGTTATGCTGTTGTTTAATATAAAGACAGCATAAATTTAACATAGTCATACCCTGCTATATCCATTTTAGTTACAAGAGACGAACTTTATCCGGGGTTCCATTTGAAATCCAACCTCAAATTAAGAGGCATTTTTTCCTCATCTCCTGGGTATCTAAGTTCACACTGTCCAACCAGGAGAGGCAAGCCATGATGCAGTTAACTTTATTTACACAACGTGCTGTGTTATTTTCAACGTTCCTTTTGGAGCATTTGGTTTTGTTTTGTTTTGTTTTAATTAATTTTTATTGGAGTACAGTTGCTTTACCTTTTGGAGTATTTTTGTTTAGCTAGTTTCAGCAGCAGTTTATGACAGTGATCATTTCATTTATTGTTCCCTCCGTGATGTCAATTTGTTTAGTGGATGTGATATGTTTGCATTGTTTTTATTTCCTTGGTGTTTACTGTTTTACTGGGATTTTTAATTAAGTTTAATTACTAAACACTGAATATCATATATGCAGGTTCCAGTAGTGAGCATATTCTTAAATGTAAAAAAAAAAAACCATAATAGTTATAAGAGAAATTAACAAGAGCAGGTACACAGCTTCATTATAGCACAATTAATGCAGAGAAAATTGCCTACTACTGGATGTTAAGATAACGAATGTTTTCCTAATGTTAACTATTGGAGCAATCATTAATTATTGAAATAACTGAGTTTATTTAATAGGATTTGTCATTTTAGCTTAAAACGGATGCCCATTTGGGGTTGCAGTGATGCATAGAAATGCCTTTCATTTTTAAATAATGATAATTATATCTTTATTTTGAAGAATACACAGACTGCTTTGGAGAAATTTTATCAGGGGAAAAGGCAGATGGTAAGAGTAGATGTCCATTCTGGCACAACATTGTAAATCAACTATACTCCAATAAAAAAATTTTTAAATATATACAAAAGACAAAAAAAAAAAAAGAGTAGATATCCCTTTGCCAACATTTGTCAACAGCAACAGAACTGACAAGTTAAACCAGATCATTCTTTGTTGTGAGGGCTGTCCTGTGCATTGTAAGATGTTTGGATCACCCCAAGTCTCTACCTACTCAATGCCAGTAGCACCCCTGTGCCCATCTGCGACAATCACAATTGTCTTCAGATTACCAAATGCCCCTGCTTCCTGAGAACACTGCCCTGAACCCATTAGGGGACCAACTGAGCAGCTGCATTAGGTGGCCTGGACTGAGAGGTGACAGCAGGAATGGAGTAGAAGAGGCTGAGCAGATGTATTTGGGAGGGAAAAGCATCCGGATTGGTGACAGACAAGATATGGGAGATATTAGAGCAAAAAGGAAGTAAGGTTGATGTTCATGCTTGTACCGTGATCAACTGTGTGGCGCCCTCTATGGAGCTAAACTAGGACTGAGGGGGGGGGCTGAGGAGGAAATCATGAATTTAGTATTTTGGAGGTGCCAAAGATGCATCAATATAAAGAATTTTGTTAAAAACAAAAAGTTTAGGATGATCATTTTATTATTCTTCTTAATTTTTTTGTTTGTTTGTTTTTGCGGTACGCGGGCCCCTCTCACTGTTGTGGCCTCTCCCGTTGCGGAGCACAGGCTCTGGACGCGCAGGCTCAGCGGCCATGGCTCACGGGGCCAGCCGCTCCGCGGCATGTGGAATCTTCCCGGACCGGGGCACGAACCCGTGTCCCCTGCATCGGCAGGCGGACTCTCAACCACTGCGCCACCAGGGAAGCCCCCTCTTCTTAGTTACTTTTATATGCTGTTCCTCATTCTAGGAATTTTGAGGGAAAGAGAAACCAGTGGAGTGTAAAAAAAAAAGGGAAATAAAGTTTCTTAAATATTTAGATTATTTTACTCATTTTTATTTTTAAAAATTTTTATTGAGGCATAATTAACATACTAGCTGCAGATGTACAACATAATCATTTGATATTTGTATATATCATGAAATGACCACCACAATACGTCTACTTAACATCTGGGATTATCATTTCAATGTTGAATTTTACGGGCATAATTCATAGAATATTTGCTCTTACTCAGATCCTACGTCTACTTCTCCTTCTCTATCAACCTCGTAACTGTGGGAGTCACTGACAGTTTTATTTTCAGCTCTTTTCTCTATGTACTATCATCCAGCTTTAGACTTCAAATATCATTTACGATGTGACGCGATTTTTTATGAATTCCCTCAAGTAACTAGTTTTACAGGCGGCATGCACACACACACACTCCCTTCTCAGCACACCTAGAAACATAAAATACAGAATATTTTTCTTTAAAATTATAAAAAATTTAGTCATATTATGTGAATAGACTCCATTTAGACACCTGTTCTGCAAAACCCAATTACATAATTTATGACAATCTTTTATTCCTTTCCCACAGCAAAACAAAAGGCTCTTGCGGGCCCTCGCTTCTACGTTCAACTTTCAAGCATTTTCTTAAACACCAGTGCGTGCAATGAATCTCATAACTGGCCAGAAACTCCTTTTCATCTCTACTTCATTCAAACTGGAATCTCTCCTCTCTATCAGTGCTGGCTCCATCCTCCTACCTGCTGTGATCTCCTCATTCAGTTTTTCAGAAAGCCCCTGAACAGGCAGAACTATGATTTTTCTAGTCTGCCTTCCACAGACAGCATCCATGCTGCAGGAGCTACTGTGAAGAGTGGGAAAACAATCTTTCTGTCTTTTTTATTCTTTTCACCATTGCTTCTATCTGTGTGTGGGGTGGGCAGTTCTCATTCCCAATGACCAGTCTTCCAATTCTCTTTTACAAGACAATCCTAAACTATTGTCTCGTCACACGGGAGATGACTCTGAAATCCGTATCTCTAGACTTCACCTCTGTCCTGCATCCCAGCCCTAAACTTTCGAATGCTGGACACGTGCCTGAGCCTCACACCACCAGACTTCTCCCCACCCCCTTAGTTTCCATCCTCGCAACAAATGGCATCACTTAACTCAGCTGCTTTGGCCCCGAACGGTCCACGGTTCACTCACCCACCCCATCTCACCCAACCCCTCCATTAGCAAGTCCAGCTAGCTCCACGTTCAAAACATTATCTAGATTTTGACCACTTTTGACTACGGTCATCACCACCTCCCGAACCCAAGCCACCATCACCACCTACAGGAGCTTCTTCGCTGGCCTCACCACTTCCACTCCCACCTCCACTGAGGCCACTCTCCTCCCAGCAATCAGAGGGATGTGTTCTAAAGGCAAATCAGAGCATATCTTTCCCTCGCTAATCGCTCCTCCTGTGTGCTCAGAATGAAAGCAAAGTCCTCATGTTACAAAACCCCTGCTACCCCAACTGGCACGCATCCTCTGCCTTCCCATCCCTCAGAGACACTGACTTGAACAGGCATTGCTCATTCCTGCCCCGCAGCCTTTCCGCCCGCTTTTCGCTCTGCCTGGAGTTCTCTTACTCTGGGTGCTCTTATGACTGGCTTCTTCCCATCACTCAGGTCTGTTTTCCTGACCATTCTAACAGCTCCCTTACCCCAGTCACTCTCTTTCCATTGACTTCTTTTATTTTCCATTTGGTGCTTATTAGAATCTGAATATTTTCCTGCTTGGTTTCTGTCAGTGTTCCCCTACCAGAAAGCAGGCTCCATGAGAGCTAGGGCTTCATCTGTCTTTTTTTTAACCTCTGTATTCCCAGCACCTTGAATAAGGTAAGACACTTATTTACTCATTAAACAAATCAATATGCCACAGACAGCCAGACTCAACCATTTCAAATTCGTCTCATTTTTTTTCTTTCATCAAAATCGTTCATCCCCCTAAGGTCGGTTTTAGTTAAATGGCATAACCATCTACTTTGTGGCTAAAAATATGAGAGTCATCTTTACTCCTTTCTCTCAATTCATACTCAATTATTTCTCAAGGCCTTTCCATTCTACCCTTAAAACATCTGAAGTCTACCCCTTCCCTTCCCTTCTCAAGGTCCAAAACATTTAAAGTGGCTTCCTAATGGGTCCTTCTCTACCTGCCACTACTGAGTCTCTAAGCTACTCAACAAAGTTACCTTTCATAAAATATGGATCTTGTTTCTTCTTTAAAAAGGTTCCACTTACCCACAGGAAAAAAACTGTTAAATTCCGTAATATGGCTTCTGAAACTATTCCCAATCTGGTCCATTACCTTCTTTTGCAGCTGTGCTTCTATCTAGCTTTTCAGCTTCATTTCTATGGACTGACATGCACTGTGTGCTTCTTTAGACTGAACCTTCTGCCATCCTTGAAAACATCATACTCTTTAAAATAGCTATGTATTTGTTCAAGCTGTTTCTATGGACTGGGATTCCCCTTCTCCTTTTCACACCGTGAAATCCATTTATCTTTTTCAAATCCAATTCAAACGCCATAGCCTCTGTGGAATTCCCTTATCCTATCTGTCAGAAGTTAATTCCTTCCCCTGTGCTCCTAGAGCCCTGACATGGGCACTTCTATCACAGGGTCTTACACCATCTGACCTAAATTAAGGCTACATTGTGTGTGTCATCCCAGTAAATTACGAGCATCTTAAGGGGTGGAGACTGACTTGTTCACTCGTTCACCTTCATAAGTGTCCCATGAAACCAAGCAAATTCTCTGGATAGACAGGCCCTCTATAGATGTTTGTCGAAGTAAACTCAACCTCTGAAGAAGCAGGGAAGCCTCTGGGACCATCTCAACCAGGGACTGACAGGCACAGTCATTTGCTGAAGAGCACTAATAGCTTCCCTGTCTTGTGCTGGGCTCCTCTGCTTCAGTCCCTTCGTCGATCTTCACATCCCACTCTGACATTCCATCATCTCCCCACCACTTCCAACCTCATTACAGTATTCTAGCATTCTAATTATATTGGTACTCTTTCATATAAGGTACCTCAAATTCTTTTTCAAAGAACACTTGGCAGTAGAGATTTATTTCATTTGAAATCGCTGGTTAACGGGGCTCATGCATCACTTCAACTGGCAAGCAGAAAGCAAATGGTGAAGGCCAGAGTTTGAGCTATTAGCTACTTACGGATACAGACTGGGTCTTTAAAGGTTAAGCAGTAACAGCCAGACATCGTGTGTCTACTGATGTATGCACTCGGAAGCACACAGAACCACCTATGTGATATTATTGTCCCAAAAGTTGAACTAGAATCTAATCAAACCTCTAGAAAAACTCCCATTACAGAAAATACAAGGAAGAACAGAACAAGTTAAATAAGTTAAATAACATCACAAAGAGAAGAAAAAACCAAAATGGAGTAAATTCTACAATAAAACTGATCAAGTCAATGGGAAAAGGTGGAAAAAAGATTTTTTTAAGAGTAAAGAAGTTAGAAACCAGTGTCAAAGAAAGAGAAAAAACAGAGCTTTTAGAAGGACCCACCTATCATGAAATAGGTCTAAGCAGCTATGGAAAACAAAGAACATTTCCATAACCCCTTGAGTCAGAGACCCTGCTTTCCTGAGCTGTGGCCTCAACGAGAGAAAAGTAATATGATCACTAAGTTTTTCCTGACTCTTCCACTCATCTTTGGTAAATCTGCCAAAGTTTCTGTACTTTGGTTTAATTTTCTGCAAAACTGAGAAAGTAGCTAGTGGAGTATGGGGAAAAGCAGGCTTTTCAGTGCACTCAACTGACTGAATGTCTTTCTTCAAAACAGGTGACACCCCGAGCATCAGACTCTGTTAGAGCAAATGAACTAGTGGCCAAATTCACTGTTAAGCAACCACAAACAGCTTTCCTGACTTGCCTCACTGAGTTATAGTGTGTGACTGAGAAGTTTAAAAAGGAAATAAAAATAGTCAGTGCAAAAGACCCCCCAAAAGGCTCTCCATTAATTGACCTTCCTATTTAAAAATGCAGTATATCTTCCTTACCATTGCCAGCTTCTTGGGTCCTATTGATGTCACAGTCTACCTGTCCCTGACTTAATTTTCCCATGACCTACCTGGATGCCAATGCATTATGGTTATAGGAGAGCAACCAAGTTCTTAAAAGAAAAAAAAAGAGGGGGTGGCGGCATTGCTCTTGCCTCCCCTATGCCTTCATGCTTCCATCCTCAGGTAATGCTGAAAGAAGGGGAAGTTCAAATATCTGCCCTGTGCTTTCAAGTGGGAAGTAAGTGCAGAAAAAATAAATTTAAGCTAAAGTCACTGAATGGCATGAGGCTATTTAAAGCTGTTACTTACTTTTAGGTGTTGCTGTGATGCATGTAACCATATAAGCTTGCGAGAAGCTGTGATGTGATAGAAAGAGTAGTAACCCCAGGGTCTTGCCACTAGAGAGAGCTGTGGTGAGCAACCTCTCTGATTCACAGCTAAAAGGGAAATCATGCGGCCTATCTCACCTGGAAATGGGGTAGTGGACATGACGGCACTTTGTGATGACTCTAAAATACTATCTAAACGTTAAGAGCTGTTACTACAAGGTTTGTTGCACCCCTGAATATTAATGGCTATCATAAAGTTGTGTTAGAAAAAGAGACTATTTTGCACTGACCATGTACTAGGTAGAAAGTCAAATCCCTACAAGTCTAGCAATCGAAATTCTTAAACGTGCAGGACATTTCTGGTGTATGGATTCAATAAATTTGTCAACTACAATTACACTTAAATAAAATAACCTATCATATTGGTAAGCAGTATGTGCTTGCTTCCCTTTTGGGGTCCCCATGGATCGTTAATTCTCTGAAAGATAAAAGATATATACCTAATTTCCTTAAGCAGATGAAAAAATATCAAACCCTGTAAGTATGCCAACACTCGCACTCAACAATAAATTAGGACCTTACTGTTTTTTATTCTAACAGCACCTGTTGCTAAATGTTATCAAAGACCAAGTCGAAGTCATGTTATCCAGTAAATAGGAAAACCCACTCTTTTCTTATTCTACCATTTGCAATTGCATTCTCCTCTGACATAATAGTAATAATATGACCTGGCATATGTTATGCACATACTATGTATCAGACATTATTCTAAGTTTTCCACACATATTAACTCATTTGTATTGTATATATTAACTATAAACAGTTTTCACTCTATTTTAATTAACTTGGAAAGATTTTCTCTTTATCACCTTATATTTTGTTTTATCCACAGTTTTGCCAATTCTGAGGTTGAGTGAAAGATGTTCTCATCTACTATCAAAAAGGGGTTCCCACCCCAGTACAATGAAATGACATATATTTAAACGGACTCCAAAAGACTATAACTTTATCTCAAGTTTTATATAAAAATAAAAAGAATAATTTATCCCCACCACAGTATGCAAGTCAGTGGAGCTAAAATTACTATATAATTACTGAATCCAAATTTCTGAAGTAGAAATGATAAAAAGTGGGTATCTTTCTTTATATAAATGACAAAAATATATTCTACTTCTCATTAATAGAACATATTAGTTATAGTTTTCTTCCAGAAAGTTGAGAATCTGTAAGGAATTCTCTATACCTTAAATTCCAAAAAAGATAATTTCCATCAGATTTAATTTTGTAATACATATCTCTACTGAGATTAGTCAGAGATTCAGAGAAATTAAAAAGGGGTGGGCAAATGCAGATGGTTTGAAATAGCCACCAAAGCCAGGAAATAAATTCTGTACCTAATGAAAAGCAAGTAATTTCAAGATGCAAACTTGAAAATTGCCATCAGTGCATTTAAGAACTTGACACACCTGCATGCTTGTGACTGATCCCCTGCTCACTGCTCACCTGGCTTCTGACTATCACAGTCGATGGGGTGGGTGGGGACCTGCCTCAGCCCCCTGCCCTCCCCTCCCAGCCCAAAGGCTGCTGTAAACAGAGAGCTGTATATCTTTCTCCAAAAGCTAAGTGATCACTTTAAAAAGGCACAATGCACGTGGTAAACACTGTGCTTAGCAGGTTACAGATAATTATCCCAATTCTTTCAAGGCCACCTATGAAACAGTTACTCTCTGTATCAGTGAGGAAACTGAGGCTTCGATGGGTCAAGCACCTTCCTGAAGGTCACACAGTAAAGGGCAAAGAACAAAATCAAATCTAAGTCTGTCCCATCCCAGAGCCCACTTTCTTAACCTCAACACCGAATTGCCTATATATGACAGGCTCCAATAGAGAAAAGTATAAATCGGGTATTGACTGCCTGATTCAGGTAACTTATGCATCTTATTTTATAGAATAATGTATCTCACATGATAGAGAATTACCTATCTTTTGAGATAATTACTCAAAAGTATAAATCTCTGAGAATCTCTGTTGATTTTGAAGTGTGTGTCAAGGATAACGTTTATTCCAAGTATAAGCTTTGATTACTCTTATAAGCAGTAGTATCATTGCTTATGTATTAAATCATTCAGTGATCATTTAAATTCACGAACAATATCCAGTTCTAATTAACGACTCTAAGGAACTGTGTAAGAGTCTTATTTGTGCTGTTTTCCCCATGCTATTTTTAAAAAGATTATCCGAATGTAGTGATTTTAAGTATCATACTGGAATTTAGGAAACTAAAGAGGTAGACCTCTTCAGCTCCATTACTAAATTTTTCCTAAAACATTATTTCAGTTTAAGTGCTCTGCACATTGAGAAATGTAATTGGCAGAATAAATGGACCGTGTGTGTGTGTGTGTGTGTGTGTGTGTGTGTTTAAAGTGAATTGTAAATAACACCCTTTTCATTATAAATTTAAGAACCGATATGACTAATCATTTCTGACATAAAAATAAATTTGCCTAAGTAATTGTTCAATGAAAAAAAGGTACTTATTTACATACTTCACTATTTGCATAGCTATTCATCATATACTTTTAAGTTTTCCTCAAATTCTAAAATCCCTGGTCCATCCCTTGTGACAGCATGATGCAAATTCCAGGGATAGTCTGGTATCATCATCAATACATAGCATCAAATATAATAGCAAGGACATTTTGCAGGTGCAGGTAACCCTGGTCTTCATGACAGCTGCAATCTTGGGTCCATCTTTAATTCTAATTACCAACACTCTCAGGAAAATGATGACACTGGTCAACCATGGCCTAGGTACTTCCATAACTAGCTGTTCACCTTAGTGATGACTTTCTCTACAAGACCTTTAGGTTTAGAACTCCAGAATTGGGATCACCTCTCTATATACCAACCTGCTCATTTTATAAATGAAAAACTGAGAATGGGGGATATAATTTGCCAAAGGTCACTCCTTTTATAAATTTGACTTTGATGCTGAGTTTTGTAGAATCACATGAGAACTAAGCTGAGTCGAAAAACAATCAGTGCACCTTCTGGAGAGGCTCAAATTTGGGAAATTCTGTATTAATTAGAGGATCAGTGGGTGGGTTTTAATTCTAGCTCCATATTTCCCTAAACTTCGGCAGTTCGAATAAATTCATGGATCTCAGTTTTCTATTCCATAAGGTAGCAATCAATTACTCTTGAAATCTCTGATACCCTTGAGCAAATGAAGAAGGCAAAAATGTTTATTTGCCATTGTTGAATACAGAAGAAAACTTAAACGCTAGATTGGAGGCATTTTAATTAGAATATAATAGCTAACATTTATTGATTATTGACTATGTTCCAGATACTGAGCTAAATGTTCTACATGTGTTTATTTTATTTAATCCTCACAACTTTGAAACAGAAATCATTGATGTTGCAGGTGAGAAACTGAGACTTAGGTTAAGTAACTCAGCCAAGGTTTCCACCTATTAAATGGAGCAGAAAAAATTTAAACCTAGATTGTCTAACTCTAAAGCAATGCCTTTCAATACTGCACTGCCCTTTGGAGAACTCATTTTGCTATCATATTTCTTAACTAGTCACTCTTCTGGACTTTTTTTTCTTCTGAGAACAAACATGCTTGTCCATGACTCCTGATAAAATCCAATTCCTATCTCTGTGGGCAACCATTCACTCCATTTCCGTTCCTGCTGGCATCTGTAAATTAGCATCTGGTAATTATCTGTGTAGGAAGCAGCAGACAGTGTACAGAACAATGTAACTGTTCCTCAGATTCCAACATGAGAATTTAGCATTCCTGAGTCATAAATCAACCTACGATGGCTCAACTTGAGGATGTATTTGCTTTAAAAATAGGCTTAATTGCATAGCTGTGGACAAATACACCTTCATACACCTGAAACAGTAAATCCTCAATCTTCTAGGAAAAAAAACAGGTGTTCACACCTTATCCTCAAAGACAATTGGTTCCCACTCTGTTTGAACAGATGGTGAATTCAATGTGTGGGCATCTGTCCTCCCCCAAGAATGTACTATATTCAATTCCAGAAGTCATATGCAGATACTTGAAATGCAGCCCTAGAAATAACTTTCATTCAAAAGTTAAGATTTAGACTCAGCAGCAGAATAACTTCCTAAGAGGCCTAAAATTTCACAGTTATGTTTCATTACATTCCTACATGGTGGAACACTCATTATGTTTTATTTTAATTTATAAACATTGTTTCTCTTTAAGGGAACTGGAGGACATGGAAGAGATGAAACTGGAAAAACCCAAGAGAATAAGTAATCTTGGGCTTAAGGCAAAGGGTGGCAAACTACAGGCTATTGGCCAATCTGCCTGCCATCTGTTTTTGTAAATAAAGTTTTATTGGAACTCAGTCCCACCCATGTGTTGACATATTGTCTATGGCTGCTTTCACACTACCGCAGCAGAGCTGAGTAGTTGCAGCAGAGACTGGATGACATGTAAAGCCTAAAATATTTATTATCTGGCTTTTTATAGAAAAAGTTTGCTGACCACTGGCTTCCATGATGAACTGGAAATCTTAATGTACACACTTCTTTGGAGTTTCTTATAAGAATACATTTGTAAATGAAAAAGCAGAAGTGCTCAGGTCAGGTTACCTATTTGATCTCACTTAAGAAATGAACCTAGCAATTTAGAATCAGCTCCTCTGACATCAGTGCCATTAGCAGATGGTTACTGTGCTGTTCCTGTAACTTCGTACTCTACCATCAAAATGGTTCAATCCTCCTGGTAGAGGTATCTCATTATACTAAGTAGTACTTATTAAAATAAGATGGGAAGGGAAAGATAGGAAGGATGCCAGGCACAATGGATAACACATTTGAGGGCATGGAAGACATCATTTGTTTCACAGCTGTTCCTAGGTTTGGCCTTACTGTCCCCTAACGAAGTATGTCAAAATATAGGAGACCATGTAAACCAAGGCTAATCCAGGGCCTGAGATCAGGTCTTAAAAGTGAAGAACAGAAAACATGACTACTGATCCTTTGGTCCAAGTAGAGATGGAAGACGGATTCAAAGAAATAGCACTTAACAAAAATGAGTCAAAGAAATAGCACTTAGCATAAGCGAACCAGGTCCTGTGAGAAATAATGGTTACAATTTTCTACTGAGGCTCTCGTCTTTCTTTGGACTCCTCCAAAGTAACTATCTGTTTTATTCCTGAATGATGTTGGGATTCCACTGAGAAAGTACCAACATAAATTAAGAGTGACAGACGACTAAGGAAAAACCTAATTGATATTTTAACTTTGAAACAGTAGACTCTTGAAATTCTAAAACTTAAAAGTTTCCTGAAGCACAAACTGGTATCGCACGCTTTGTAAAGCTGCTGAACGGAATAAGTCATTGAAGTAATGAGTGAGCACAACTGACAGCCCAGCTCCCACATCTCACAATAGCTTTATAGGTCTCCATTCACCTTCCAGATAAAGCAACACTGCTGAAGTGATTATAAAGATGGTGCCCCCAAGGAAAACTACCTGCTAGTGCTCATAAAAGAAGAGAAAGAAGTAAAGAAGGCTCAGGAAATGATGGTTCTAAAGCCACAAAAATAGAAGGCTTCTATGAATCCGTGCTGTATAGTGATAGTCATGAATGTGAGCTTTCTAAAGCTCTACTGGGTCTACTCCATGCTCATGCCCAGAGACGGAGCAGGACAGGATGCGTATAAAGACAGAAGAAATCTAGTTATGGTCCTGTGCATTCTGGGACTTGAAGGGTATCATGTATACACTGGTTCAACATATCAAAGAACTGGGCAGCGGGCTACAGATGCCTCCGTGGTAGAGAAGAACATATATGTGAATATGTCAGATCCCAGAGGGAAATTAACCGTAAATCAAGTGCAGGGAGTAGGGGCAAATGCAATCTCTACAAACTGTATGTTGACATACAGTGAAATGGAAAGGACTCAGCACATATGACAGTCAACAAAAAGAAAAAGTAGCATGGAGGCTATGGGGAAAAATAGAGCAAGGCAGTGAAAGAAACTGTCATGAAGGTCAAATGAAGAATAAATATCCAGAAGTTATTCACTCCAGGATCCAGCAGGAGACTTCGGATAACTACTTGGCACTCTCAATAAAATATAAACCATGAGAGTACTGCTATATGGAGAGAACAGGTTCAAATAAGAAATTTAAAAGAATGGATATACGTATAACTGGATCACTTTGCAGTACATCTGAAACTAACACAACATTGTAAATCAACTCTACTCCAATATAAAATAAAAATTAAATTAAGAAAAAACTAGAGAGGAAAAAATGTGATGAAAATGTAATGGGACGAGATGGGGAAGAGGGATCAGCGGGGGTGCAGGATCCCACTCTGAGCATTCGCTGGGATATTAATTACCTGCTCACCAGCTTTCTTAATTTTTATTGTTTATTTTTATTACTATTACTTTCCTGTCTTCTGATGAAAACATGTATGCATTCTGGGAGTATACACCAACCACTGGGTCCTAGGATATGTGCATATTCAATGTTAGTAGATACTGTCAAATAATTTCCAAAGTGGTCATGCCAGTTTACACTCGCATCAGCAGTGTGTGAGAATTCCAACTGCTGCCCTGCCCGCGCCCACCCCGCCCCATCCACTTGACCTTTACAGCCGTTTTCAATTTAGCTATTCTGTACGTGTATATGTATATATCGCCTTGTGATTTAAATTTGGATTTCCCTAGAAAAATAAATAAGGAAACAAATTTGGATTTCCCTGATGGCTAGTGAATTTGACTACTATTTCATATGTTTCTTACCATTTGGATATGCTTTTTTAGGTTTGCATATTTCACCTGTTTTCTACTGGTCATTCTGCCTTTTTCTTATTAATCTGAAGGCATTATTATATTTTATGGATACAAGTCTCAAGTGAGGCTTGCCCTTTCACTATTAATCATTTTTGAACACATTTTTAATTTTAATATGGTCCAATTTATATACAATGTTTCATTTACGACTGGCCCTTTTGTGTAGTATTTTGTATACCATTAAGAAACCTGTCCTCGATGGATCTAGAGACTGTTATACAGAGAGAAGTAAGTCAGAAAAACAAATATCGTATATTAACGCATATATGTGGAACCTAGAAAAATGGTACAGATGAACCGGTTTGCAAGGCAGAAATAGAGACACCGATGTAGAGAACAAACGTATGGACACCAAGGGGGGAAGCTGGCGGCGGGTGGGGATGGTGGTATGATGAATTGGGAGATTGGGATTGACATGTATACACTAATATGTATAAAATGGATGACTAATAAGAACCTGCTGTATAAAAAAATAAATTAAATAAAATGCAAAAAAACATAACACCAAAAGCACAATCCATGAAAGAAAAAATTTTAAAAAAAGAAATCTGTCCTAGACTCCCTCTTCCCAGATTATAAAAATAGTCTGGGGAGTATATGATAAAGACAGATAAAAGAAATCACTACCATGACCCTTGAACTAGAGGGTTAGGGACACTGACGGGGCAGTCAGAAGTCCACATATAACTTACAGTCAGCCCTCCGTATCCAAGTACCCATATACAGGGATCCACAACCACAAATTCAACCAACCGTGGTCATGTAGTACTACAGTATTTACTATTGAAAAAAATATGCGTATAAGTGGACCCTCACAGTTCAAACCCGTGTTATTCCAGGGTCACACACAATGTATGTCCCTTAAAGCAGACCCTCTCCATTTTAAATTCTCTGGAGTTTATCAGGCCTGGCTCTTCCGGTTGGGGAAGGGATGTGGTCAAACTGTATACCACAGAAACCTTCAGGTAACCCTCCCTCCCTGTGTTTAGCCCCTTGACTCAATCTCATCCTCGTGGTACCTGTCTCTGGCAAATCCTGAGCAGGTCTAAATTCTCATCAGCAGCATTTGGTTTCCATCTTCCTCTGTTCTGCTTTCAATCTATCAAAAATGTGTTGACATCTCTCCTGTCCATTGCTGGCTCTTCTCCCATTCTCTAAAATCCTACGGTTTCACTTATTTTACTATCAATTTAGTGGGAATCGGGAGGGGCAGACAGACAATGTCTTCAATCCATCATTCAACAGCACTTTTATCCTTACCTTTTTTTTTTGAATAATTTCTTTTTTTTATTGGGGTATAGTTGCTTTACAATGTTGTTAGTTTCTGCTGTACGATGAAGGGAATCAGCTGTCTGTATACATATATTCCCCTCCCTCTTGGATCTCCCTCCCTCCCTCCACCCCCGATCCAACCCATCTAGGTCATCACAGAGCACCAAGCTGAGCTCCCTGTGCTGTACAGCAGGTTCCCCCAAGCTATCTATTTTACATATGGTAGTGTATTTATGTCAGTCCCAATCTCCCAATTCATCCCACCCTCTTTCCCCCACTCCATGTCCACATATCCACATCTCCTTCTAAAAAGGTACTTATTTTCCCAGCTGCCCATATTCCTACGTGTTCCCTTTTAGCCCATGTGGTCAACTCCCCATTCTTCCCTCATCCTGCCCATCTTGATCTCCTGTTAACCTCTTTCTGTGGAGAAAGTCCTGGACATCAGATTCAGATTAAGAATAGACTAGACAAAGAAACATTAAGCATACTTTGAATTTGGTGGGTTTTTTCTGAGAAGCCATCTGACTCCTTCCTTGAGGAGAGGCTGCCTTCAAAGTCCTAGGGAGCAAGTCTGCTCTGGGGGCCAGCCCATCCCTCATGCAGGTTTCCCAGGTCACAGTTAGGTCCAGTCAGTTTATCATTCCTGGAATGTTGAGGTCTCCATGGTAACTATTTCCATGGATTCTCAGTTTTTCCATTTTTAATAAGCGTATGGAAGCCTGCAAACTTTTCTGTAATTCTCTCTGAAATTTCTTTCTGCTTTAGGACATTATACTAATCCCATCATATATCAAACCTGAATTCCTGAAAGGTTCTTTGGACATGCACACTACCTAGTACCTACACATACACATACCTTCTCTAGCTACACTCTCGTCCCAGGTGCTCTCATCTAGTTTTACGGCTTTAAATACCATCTCTGTGCTGCTGGCTCACACATTTAAAGTTCTGGCCTCAAGACGTGTATACAACTGTCTACTACACATAGCTACTTGGTTGTCTAATCCAGCCAAAACCAAGTCCTCAATTTCAACACACTTCCTCCAACCTGTTCCTCTCGTAATCATCCCATCTAAGTAAATGGCAACTCCATCTTTCCAGTTGCCCAAGCCAACTAAATATCTTGGAGTCAAATGGATAAAGAAAATGTTTGTGTATATATATATACACATACACACACACACACACACATTGACAGATATACATAATGGAATACTATTCAGCCATAAAAAAGAAGGAAATCCTGCCAGTTGTGACAACACAGATGGAAATTTAAGGGCATTATGCTACGTGAAATAAACCAGATAGAGAAAGACAAATACTGTATGATCTCACTTACATATGGAATTTTTAAAAACCAAACTCACAGAAACAGAGATCAGATTGGTGGTTACCAGAGGAGGGGGAATCGCACGAAGGTGGTCAAAAGGTACAAACCTCCAGTTACAAGATAAATAAGTTCTGGAGACGTAATGTACAGCATGATGACTGTGGTTAACTGCACTGCACTGTATATTTGAAAGTTGCTAAGAGAGTAGACCTTAAAAGTTCCAGCGCAAAAGGAAAAAAAAAGTGTAATTATGTGAGGTGATGGATGTTAACTGAACTTATCATGGTAATCATTTCACAATACATAAATATATCAAATCATATGTTTTACACCTTCAACTTATACATTATATGTCAATTGTATCTCAATAAAACTGGGAAAAAATAAATTTTTAAAAATATCTTGGAGTCAATCTGGATTCCTCTCTTTCTCCCACACACCATAATTAATATACTAGCAAATTCTGTTGCTTCTATCTCAAATATATCCACTTCTGCCCCCTTCCACCCTATCATTCAATCCCACGTCACCATCATCTCTCCCCTGAAATATGTTGAAAGCCTCCTAACTGATCCCCTTGCCTTCCATTCCTCCCTTCATGTAGTCCAGTCTCAACAGAGAAGCCAGAACAATCCTTCCAAGATTGAAGTCAGATCATGTCCGTCACCCGCTCAGAACCTTCCACTGGATCCCCATCTTACTCAGAGTAAAAGCCTACAAACCACAGGTACCCCGGATCCCATATCCTACCACCCTCCTGGCTGCCTATTCCCCTCCAGCCTGCTTCTGCCATTTGCTAAGCACACCAAGTGCTTAACAAGCCTCGGGGTCTTTGCGCTTGTTAAACCCTCTACCTGGAATGCTCTTCCTCCAGACAGTCACAAGGATAACTTTGTCCTTGAAATTTCTGTTCTAGTTTTTTCTTATTAGTAAGCATTATTAGTAAGCCAATTTATATAATTTAGCAAACATTCCCCAATTCTCTGCCAGGGCACAGACACACACACACACACACACACACACACACACACACACACCCCTTGCCTAATTTTTCTCTGTAACATCTATCACCATCTAATATGCTACATGCTTACTGTGTATCTCCCCCCATCCGAATAGAAGACCCACATGATTATTTTGTCCACTGCTCTATTCCTAGCATCCATTCTAGAACAATGCTAGGCATAGAGAAGTCATTCAACAAATACCTATGGAGCGAATGCATGAATGCATGCTAGTATACGTATAGATTCTTTCTGAGAACATACAGAAGAAAAGCCTAAGTGATAACCTTAAGAGAAGGAGAAAGAGAGAGATGGAGGGTAAAGTGGGAAGGGACGTTTTGTTCCTCTTTCATGCGTTAATATATTCTTTGAATTATCTGCATTATGTCATACAGTAAACTGTACTATATTTTATAATTATATTACATTTTGTTTTGGTGTTGTAATTCTGTACACTAAAAATAATAAATGATTTTTAACAATAAGACAGATACTTGCAATGACGTTGTTTCCCCTACTTAAGTGGCCCAGCCTTTCCACCCGCCACCACCCCACTGCCCACCAGTCTTCTCCCTCCAGGAGCCCACTCTACGGCAGCCATGACCCACTCTAAAGGAGCTGCAATAATTATAAGAACACAAAGTCAGAAGAGCGCCCTTATTACCAACAAGCATCACTGCCATGAACTCTGGGATGGCCCCAGCCTAAAAACATTTGAGTCCACCTCTATTCCGCAGCATAATATTCCACCCATGAGTTATAGTACCTTCTTACTGTATGGTTCCCATATATGACAGCTTCCCTTTTATGTCCACCTCCTTCCCCTGGGATCCTTCATCTCTAAGGTGCTGAGGGCCAGCACAGCACAGGTGGGCCGAATACCTTACCCCTCCTCCTTCCAACCCCTCCACTTCTCCCCTAGGTGTACTTCTTACTGATCTATTTTGCCTCCTTTATTAGGTATTAAATCTTATTTATATTGTTACTTTTCTGAATTATCGATTTATTCACTTATCTGCCAGTACTGTGCAGATATAAATGTTATAGCTTTATAATAAGTGATAATGAACATTTTAAATAGAATCCAGCAGCCGCATAGCGCAGGGAGATCAGCTTGGTGCTTTGTGTCCACCTAGAGGGTGGGATGGGGAGGGTGGGAGGGAGACGCAAGAGAGGAGATATGGGGATATATGTATATGTATAGTTGATTCACTTTGTTATAAAGCAGAAACCAACTCACCATTGTAAAGTACTTATACTCCTATAAAGATGTTTAAAAAAAGAATAGGAAAACAGACAATCCAATTAAAAATGGGCAAAATATGTGAATAAACATCTTACCAAAGGAAAAGAAAAAAAAGAATCCAGTACGATGGGTTCTGCCACATTATATTTCTTTTTCAGCATTTTTTCAGTGCTGTTTTTAGTGCTTCATTCTCCAGTGGAGGACAGGGTTTATCTCCACTCTGGAACTCATGTGTCATCCATATATTTGCTATTTATTTCTCATTATGTTTAATTAACATGATCTCAGCATTTTTTAGTGTGTCATAGGCACCTGTTTATTCCTCTAAGTGATGTTAAAAAGTATTTTGGTCTGAAACACAAATCTCTCGATATCAACAACACTCAAAAAACAAACCATCAAGGTCTCTATATAAACCCTAAATGTTCAACAGAAGAGTCTTAATCCTGGGGGACATGTAGGTGTTTCCTAATAGCCATTCTTCTTTGGTCATAACGGGTTTGGCTGGAGCAAGCAGAACAAAGGGAAAGATGAGAGGGCGGCAGCCTGGGAAAAGGAGGCGAAGTGCTGAGGTAAGAATATGAGGCTCCTGACATTGCGTACTTTCCAATGTGATAAGATAAACCCATATCACCGGAGTCTGTGGGACTGAGGTAATCAAAATTATGCTATGGCTTATGCATAGAATGATGAACGGATGTCTTCCATCTCCTCTGAGGAGCCAGCAAGTAGGAAAGGAAACACACTGCAGCATGAAGTATGTAACAGTGTTTCTGCAACTTTAATGTGTATCAGCATCACCTACCGAATCAGGATCTCTCAAGGGGAGGGAAGAATTTGCATTCTTAGCCAGCACCACAGGTGACTCACATAGAGGAGGCCAATGGACCACATTTACATAAACCACGTGCATAAGTGAACCAGAAGGAAGAACTTCCTAGAAGTTGGAAATTAAATCTCTGGAGTAAGATGGTGGGAATTCCTAAAGAAGTAGAACAGGGATCCTGCTTTCCTAGTGACCTGTGCAATAGCTCTGGGATTTTGAGACAAAAATGTTCTTTTTTTTTTTTTTTTCAGAATAAAACCTCATTGGCTGCATCGGCAGGAGGTCAAGAAGTAAAAACCAGAGTGGAAAGAGGTCTAGACACGTCTGTATGACATAATCCTACTCCCTCACTTTACTGAAACTCTCAAGTTTAAAGACATAATGTGCACTACCTGGCCTGTAATATTCAAATTGGTGGTAAAGTCAAGCCTGAGTTTAATGCTTTTTGCAGTCAGCATGTGTAGTAAAATGTAGTTCTCTCCCTGAACCTTTCCTACCCACTCAGCATTATGTGACTATCCTGCAGTAGTTGAAGAACTGGATTAAGCCACTTCCAGGGTTGGGACCTGATTGTTTTAACCTAATCGGGGTGGTTAAGGTGAACCAGACGTTAGCCACTGTGTAAATAGCATTCCTCAGGTCAAAGCGATTGATTCAGAAACCAGCATCTGACCCAATTCAGGCCATTTAGCTTTGGGGGGAACATTACTACAAATGAAGTTCCCTCAGTCTTCTGAGAGCCCATCTTCACAAAGATTGATGCTAAGCTTTGAAACATCTCAGCATCTGATTGAACTGAGGTAATCAGTCCCTGACCTGACTGCCTTCCAGAAACAAAAGTGTATCATCACTGGAGAAAAATAACAGTGTCCAGAGCCTCAACTTCTCATTATAATTTTTCATGCACTATGTAGAGGATACAATCTAAAAGTATCAGGACCAAAAAGATAAGAATTGTCTGAAAATTAAGAAAAAAACATAAGACAGAAACAGACCCATAGGAAATCCAGATACTGAATTTGTCAGACATGAAATTTAAAATAACCTTGAGTGACATATTTAACTTAAACAAGCAAGATGGAAAACTTCAAAACTGTAAACTTTTGGGAATTCCCTGGCAGTCCAGTGGTTAGGACTTGGTGCTTTCTCTGCCAGGGCCCAGGTTCGATCCCAGGTTGGGGAACTAAGATAAGATCCCAGAAGCTGCGTGGTGCAGCCAAAAAAAAAAAAAAAAAATTGTCAATTCAAAGAAAACTCAAATAGAAATTCTGGACCTGAAAAACATAATTACTAACATTAATCACTGAAAACAGATTTAATGACAAGAGGATATAGTCGTCCCTTGGTATCCACAGAGGGACTGGTTCCAGGACCCCATGCAGATACCAAATTCCACGGATGTTCAAGTCCCTTATATAAAATGGCGTAGTATTTGCATACAACCTAGAAACATCCTCCTGTATACTTTAAATCATCTCTGGATTACTTATAATATCTAATACAATGTAAACTCTATGCAAATAGTTATAAATACAACATAAATGCTATGTAAATAGTTGCTGGTGTACAGTAAATTCAAGTTTTGCTTTCTGGAACTTTCTGAAATTTTTTTTCTGAATATTTTCAATCTGCCATTGGTTGAGTGCATACATGCAGAACCCACAGTATGGTGGACTGACTGTAATTCAGAAGAAAGTATCAAGTGGATAGGAAGACTCAATATTATTAGGATGTCTGTTCTTCCCAACTGGAACTAGAGATTCAATGTGATCCCAATCAATATCCCGGCAAGTTATTTTGTGGATACCAACAAACTCATTCTAAAGTTTACATGGAGAGGCAAAAGACCCAGAAAAGTCAACACAATATTGAAGGAGAAGAACAAAGCTGGAAGACTGATATTACCAAATGTCAAGACTTACTTTTAGCTACAGTAATCAAGGAAGTGTGGCACTGGCAAAAAAAACAGACTAACAGATCAATGGAAGAGTACAGAGCCCAGAAGTAGACCCACATAAATATAATCAACTGATCTTTGACAAAGTAGTAGAGGCAATGCAAAAGAGAAAAGATTGTCTTTTCGACAAATGGTAAAAGAACAACTAGACATCCACATGCAAATAAATAAACCTAGATACAAACTTTATACCCTTCACAAAAAAAAACTCAAAATGGATCAGAGACCTAAATGTAAAATTCAAAACTATAAAACTCCTAGAAGATAACATAGGATAAAGCCTAGATGACCTTAAGTATGAGGATGACTTTTTACATATAACATCAAAGGTATGATCTAAGAAGAAATAACAGATGAGCTGGGAGAAAATATGTGCAAAGACACATCTGAGAAAGGACTGTATCCAAAATAAGCAAAGAATTCTTAAAAGTCAACAATAAAAAAACAAACAACTTGATTAAAAAGTGGACCAAAAGTCTTAAAAGGTACTTCACCAAACAAGATATACAGATGGCAAATAAGCATATGTAAAGATACTCCACAACATATGACATCAGGGAAATATAAATTAAAACAATGAAATATCACTACATACCTATTAAGAATGGCCAAAATCTGGAACACCGACAACTTCAAATGCTAGTGAGGATGTAGAGAAACCGGAACAGTCATTATTGATGGTGGGAATGCAAAATGGTGCAGCCACTGTGGAAGACGGTTTGACAGCTTCTTAAAGAACTAAACATACTCATACCGTACAATCCAGCAATTGCATTACTTGGTATTTACCCAAAGGAGCTGAAAACTTATGCCCAGATAAAAACCTACACATGGATGTTTATAGCAGCTCTCTTCATAATTGCCAAAATTTGGAAGCAACCAATGATCTCCACTATGTGAGAAAATAGGAAAACTGTGAAATATTGTTCAGTGCTAAAAAGAAATGAGTTATCAAGCCATGAAAAGACACGGAGAAAACTTAAATGTATATTACTAAGTGAATAAAGCCAATATGAAAAGGCCTACATACTGTATGATTCCAACCATATGACATTCTAGAAAAGGCAAAAGCATGGAGACAGTAAAAAAGATCAGTGGTTGCCAGAGGATGGGGTGGGGGTGAGGGGAAAGGATGAATAAATGGAACACAGAGGATATGGGGGAGCAGTGAAAATACTCTGTGTGATGGTATAATGATGGATACATGTCATCATACATTTGTCCAAACCCACAGAATGTACAACACCAAGGGTGAACCCTACCGTAAACTATGGACTTTGGATGATTAAGCTGAGTCAATGTAGGCTCGTCAATTGTAACAAATGTACCACTGTGGCAGGGGATACTGATAATGATGGAGGCTAAGCATGCATAGAGGTAAGGAGCATACAGGAAATCTCTGTACCTTCCACTCAATTTTGCTATGAGCCTAAAATTGCTCCCCAAAAGTCTTTTTAAAAAAGAAAATATCCAGAGTGAATCAGAGAGAGAAAAAATTTGAAAATATAAAAATTTGAGACCAAAGGAATATAATAAAAATATATAACACATGTAATCAGGCTCCCAGAAGAAGAGATAGAGAATGGGAATAAAGACATATCTGGAGTAATAATGCTACAAATAACGAAAGACATAAATCCACAGATTCAAAAAGCACTACAAACCCCAAGCAAGATAAATACAAAGAAAATCATACCTAAGTACATCAGAGTAAGATGTACCTAGTTTATTTACAGAGCTAAAACTGCTGAAAAACAAAGGTAAAGAGAAATTTTTTTAAAAAAAATTACCTTCAAAGGAGAAACAATAAGATATAGGACAACTTTTCAAAAGAAATAATGAAAGCCAGAAGATGATGAAATAATATCTTCAAAGTGTTTTAACCTAAAATTCTATACATAGTAAAAATACTTTTCAAAAGTGAAAATTCAATAAGCTCATTGTCAGACTAAAACTGGAAGCATTTATCACCAGGAGACCTAAAAAAGAGAATAAGAGAGAGACAGCAAGAGTGAAAGCGAGAGGCCTGAGCAGAAGAGAGCTACTGCAGCCTCCATCTACAGTTTCCTCCCCCAGGGCCAAATGAGGTGACCAAGCCTAATGAGTGGACAGGATCAGCTGCCGGTTATCGAGCTTCTATAAAGTAGCCCTCACTATACACAGAGCTTGAGGCATGTTATCTTATCCTCACAAAAAGAGGTAAATATGACCTTCAGCTTGCAGATGAGGAAATTTGTAAAGCAAATTGTTCTAACAGCCTAGCTAATAAGTGGCCAAGCTGGATTTAAGCCAAAAGTCTGACCCCAAAGGCTATACTCTTAACTATGATGCTAACCCCTCACCAAACAATCCCAAGCACCAATGCTGTGCCACACAAGGCTAGAGGCTTTGTAGGCATCATCTCATTTTCGCCTCCAGACAACTCCACGAGTAGGCATTAGCTCTGTTTTACAGATCAGGAAAAGGCATCAGAAAGCACCTTGCCCAAAGGCATAAATGTCAGCACTGGACTTCAGATTCTGATCTAAAGTTAAAAGTCTGGATTATTTCAATGTTTAAGTGTATGCCTTTTGTAAGTGAGCAAAAAACAACAAAATCTCGAGGCTACTGAGCAGATCTGGGCCTTGCTAATTCTGAACGAGATAGCTTGTCTTCTTATCTCCCCTGGTTCTCTATACCTTTCCTCACCTTTCCCCTTCTTTTATTACCACTTCTCTACTCTACTTCCTCGAAGCAGCTACATGTAAAGGAATCCATGTTTTACACCTTGGGATGAATATAAGACAATACGTTAACCTTCTGGGGACATGCACTTTTAAGTCTCATTACAAATTGCAGAATCAAGGGCCTTGTCCCCAGTTAAAGAATTTTTATTTTTAGCAAACGGGAAAATTGGCAGGAGAGATTCTAGAAGTTTTGCCACAGATTATCAGCTTTCTTCTGGCTCTGTGCAATTGGGTATCTGATAATTTCCTGAACAAAAAATTTATATATACTATATAAAATATACATATATGACAAGTTTTAGGGATTTTCGTTTTGTTTAAGACAGTTGGGGATAATGAGAAAAATATTCTACTGTTCTTCTGTCTTAGGGTTTCTTCAACTCCCCAGTACTTATCATTAAGATAATCCTGAAATGTTAAATCGTCTTAAGGCCACCAATCAAACAGGATTAGGAGCCCTACCCTTACGACCTCATCTAACCATAATTACCACCTAAAAGTCATATCTCCAAATACAGTCACATGGCGGGGCGGGGGGGGGGGGGGGTGGGGAACAATTCAGTCCACAGGAAGGACTAAGGGGTGCATTAGAGAGGTGAGGTCTGGGAATAAAAAGCAGCTTGTCTGGTTAAGGAACAGAATTTGATCACTATGCGATTGTGGCACCTGGCTGTCTGAACTAATCTTTATTGATTGCTTTCTCAAATTCAGCGTCCTGGAGGAACAGGGAATAAAAAAGCAATACGTTAGGGCTTCCCTGGTGGCGCAGTTGTTGAGAGTCTGCCTGCCAATGCAGGGGACACGGGTTCGTGCCCCGGTCCGGGAAGATCCCACATGCCGTGGAGTGGCTGGGCCCGTGAGCCATGGCCGCTGGGCCTGCGCGTCCAGAGCCTGTGCTCCGCAACGAGAGAGGCAACAACAGTGAGAGGCCCGCGTACCGCAAAAAAAAAAAAAAAAGCAATACGTTAAAAAAAAAAAAAAGAAAAGTTTAAAAAAAGCAATACACTTCTTTTTTAATTTTTATTTATTTTATTTTATTTTTTTTGGCTGCGTTGGGTCTTTGCTGCTGCGCGTGGGCTTTCTCTAGTTGTAGTGAGCAGGGGCTACTCTTAGTTGTGGTGCGCAGGCTTTCTCATTGAGGTGGCTTCTCTTGTTGTGGAGCACGGGCTCTAGGCACGTGGGCTTCAGTGGTTGTGGCACACGGGCTTCAGTAGTTGTGGCACATGGGCTTAGTTGCTCCGCGGCATGTGGGATCATCCCAGACCAGGGCTCGAACCCTTAGTCCCCTGCCTTGGCAGGCAGATTCTTAACCACTGTGCCACCACGGAAGCCCCTAAAAGGAATACACTTTTGTAAGGCACATAATCAAGCAGTAAATGCTCAAATGGATTCTTCAATAAAAGGGTAATTTTTTTTTTTAAGTTTATATCCTCCCCTTTCTACAAAGCAGCCAATCTTGGCTTCTATTAACGGTCTTCCTTTTGTCGACAGTGTTAGCAAAAGAAACTTCTGCGGAGCTGATTGTTTTGTTTCTGTGAACTGAGCCCGCCACCCAGTGGCTAACATGGAAATTGCAGAGACATGCGCCGCATACAGTACTTTGGGCAAAGGACGGTCTTTCATTGAACAGCGTAACATAGTCACTGCTAATTACAGCTTCCACCTCCAAGACAAGAAACCCCTTCTGTAAACAGTTTAATCCTAAAATGGGTTTGTCTTGGCCTTTCTAGATTGAGATGAGGATAGAAAACAGGTGGATAGTGGGGTTTGTGGGTAGAATTATAGGTGGAGAGAGGGTCGGCACTCAGCTTTAACTTCCCTCCCTGCTGTACCCCTCACCCCTCTCCTGATGTCCCACCACCAAGGGTTTCAGCAGACGCCTGCCCATCCAAAGCCTCCCATCTTTGCCAACCTCCACCCACCACTGCCGCTGCCAGGCCTGCCCAGTCTTTTTTACTCCCTCCAGGCATTTCCCATTCCTTTTAAGCAGACATAACTAAAATCTCTCAGTCTCCTTTTCTTTCCTCCAAAACTTGCTCCTTCACTGGTATTTGCGTTCTCAGTGCTACCACCACCATCTGGTCATCCCCATGGTCCAGGCACCTGGGCCCTCCCATCCCACACGCTCACATCCCACGGTCTCTGAGTCAGGCCCAGGCTACCACTTGACTGTGTTTGCAGCCTCTCTTTTCCTCTCTGTTGTGACTATCACTATAGCCCGAACTGATTTTTCTGTCCCATTCATATTCCATCTGCATCCCTGCAACCCATTCTCCATATTGCTGCAAAAAAACTCTATACAAAATTGTACTCCTTGGACTTCCCTGGTGGCACAGTGGTTAACAATCCGCCTGCCAATGCAGGGGACACGGGTTCGAGTCCTGGTCCGGGAAGCCCATGTGCCACAACTACTGAGCCTGCGCTCTAGAGCCCGTGAGCCACAACTACCGAGCCCACATGCCACAACTACTGAAGCCCACACGCCTAGAGCCTGTGCTCCACAACAAAAGAAACAACCACAGTGAGAAGCCCGTGCACCGCAACGAAGAGTAGCCCCTGCTCCACAGCTAGAGAAAGCCCGCATGAGGCAAAAAAGACCCAATGCAGCCAAAAAATAAATAAATTTATTTTAAAAAAAAACAAACTGTACTCCTTGCATACTTTTTTGGAGCAGTATATTAGATAATGCAGCTAGGCATAATTTGAGAAGAATACTCCTTACAATAAATATAAGCTAAACCAAAGAACAAAATCAATGGAGATGATAAATGTGAGTATGAATGATACATATGTAGGTATATACATGTACAATGCATAAATACATACAGAGACACACATAGATATATCAAAGAGGAAAAAGCCTTTCTAAAAATAATACAAAATCCAGAAGCCATAAGGAAAAGATTTGACTACAGACAAGTTTAAAATTTTGATAAAGAAAAATAATGTAATAAATGTTTGGGGGCTTTCTTGACCAAAGGTCAGGGAACATGCCCTTTCCTTTGGCATATTTTAAATAAATACAAATATAACCGGTAATGAAAAAATTCAGAATTCAAAAAGACAGCTATCAGTCAGAATCTACTGCTCAAATGATTAATATCTACTCAAATTATTAAGTAATCATCAAGTATCACAAGAGCTGCCTTCTCAAACCACTGCTGGTAGGGGTTCTTTCTTTTCGTTCAAATGTCTAAATGGTGTAGACCTCCTTTCACCCATTTTAGGAACGACCAGCTGAGAGGTCTGTCCACGATCAAGCCCCAATTATGAGAATTGCTTCCTCTTACCCAGGAGTGAGGCTGCCTGACTCCCTTTCACATCCAAGTTGATGAGAGTGATGAGATGAAATTATAACTTTTCTTATTTGGGTCACTTTCTCAAAGAGCAAAAGACATAAGGAATTTAGAGTATGTTTCATTCTTCTGTTCCTTTCTCTTCTTGCAACTTGTATTAATTCACTTTTTGTAATGAAACTCCTCAGGCCTTGCTCTGAAAACAAAAGTGGCAGCCCATCAAGCCCCTGTCTCTCCAGGTGAAAGAAAGAGTGTCAGACTTAAAAGGTAGAGCAAGAGTCTTCACCTGGACATGCAGGATTTTTCCAGAAAAGTCTCCTGACACAGGTACCAAAATATCAGCTTTAATAATCTCCTCCCCACAATGCCTGATGGCCCCAGCACGGGTCTGCCCTGACGCAGCTACCTACTGACTTAACATGGACTCCTCTCCACAATGCCTGATGGCCCCAGCACGGGTCTGACCTGACGCAGCTACCTACTGACTTAACATGGAGAAGTCAGAAAACTGGGGAAGCCCAGAGCAAGGAAACCTACTAGATGAAGGCGAGGAGCACAATGCCTGATGGGAAAATCTTACAGGAAGCAGGACAAGGAACCAGGTGGTGCAGGAGCAGTGACCTCTGGCAGATTTAACCCAGTCCTGACAAAAGCGCAGGATCCAACCGACAGATTCGCCCCTCCCTGGAAGCCGGAATCGTGGGGGAGAAAGTCCCCTCACAAGAGGCAAAAATAATAAGAGAAAAGCCTTTTCTTCATCACCACCACCACTAACACCTCCCCACTCACACACACACACACACACACACACAGCCTTTACTCTCTTAGCTCAGTGCTGGAACAACCAGGTCCACGATGAACTGGAAACATGGCTCACACTCTCTCAGGAAGAAAGTCTGCAGCGTATCAGAGCAGTTTTGCTTCCACTTTCACAAGACCTCTCTGTCTACACCTATTGCCGCTCTTTATCTTCCTTGGGTTCACATGGAGAGGATTTTTGTACCTAAAGGCTCTGAAATGGCCAAAAGGGAGCATTTATTGAATTAATTTCAAGGCCGAACTGTATCCCCAAGCCTAAATTCACTTCCTACCTATTTCCCATCTCAAATGATGCCCAGCTGCACTGTAACACAGCTGCCCAAGACGTGTGCAAGAAGCAAAAAGGACATGCTTTTTCAGCAGCGATACAAACATGCACCAAATTTAGCCAGTATGAATCCCCTCGAACCGTAAGTGTCGAGAAAGAAACTGGACTCCAGAAATAAAATCCTTTCATATATTATAGCTGAGAAAAATCTGTCCCCAAATTTGTTCCCCTCCCAAATTCTATTCTGCGTTGCCTTAGAGAATCTCACCTCCATGCCTGGGTGGAGTCAGGCCCCAGCTTCAGTAGCTACAGCCTAACTTTTACAGAATCGATTCCTTCATAACCTCCAAGTTGAATTAACCAAACTCAAATCTCTCCCTTAAATCTCTTGTCCAAAGAGTCAGAGTAAATAGGAAAAATGAGACACCAAGCATCAGCACCCCAGGCGCAAAATGTAGAAAACACAAAACCAGCTCCTACCATGCATGCTACAAACAAAATAATCTTCTCAAAATGCAGTATTTTAAAAATCCAGACTCACGTTAGGAGAAATGTACCATCAAGAAGAAACTGGGATATTATGCATCCCCTTTCCTAGGAAAAAGAATTCCCCTAAACATACTGCACACTCCCCAGAATGGCACATAAGACACTTCTGTCTTCCAACATCCTGGGTCACAACCTCAGGAGCTTCCTGGGTGAAATCTGAAATTGGCCCCCGAACACGGAAGGCAGGAGAGATGGAAGAAAGAGGAAGACCACTCCAGATTGGTGGGTGGCAGGTTTAATAAGCAAGAGAACTTACGTACAAGGTTTGTCTTGGCAGCCCAAAGTCGACTAGATCTCTGCACCCACTGCCAGAATGTTAAGTTTATGTAGAGGCTTAAAGGCGGTTCAGTCACGTACACCATCCAGGTGGTCTCAACAACACATTGCTCTCTCAAGGCTGCATCCTTGAAAATGGGTCCCACTGTGGGCACAGTGGGCAGAGCACACCTTCCAAGGGCAGGGGAGGGGCAAGGAGCCTCCGATTGCCTGGGTTCAGCTTGTGGGTCATCCTCGGTCACCTCTTCTCCACAATCTCCCCTCACGTAGCGAAATGGAGAAATTTGCAAGGTGGTCCCTCCAAGTCTCCAGGATTTACCTGAGATTCCCTTCTCTAGCCCCAGCATGCATTCCACATATTTTCAAGCCTTTTAATGTCCAGTTTCTCTTTGAGCCTTGTGTTCCTGGCATCTTCAGACTTAACTGGTTCAGAATCCAGATAGGAAAGAATGATATTATAAACTGATGCTCCTCAAAACACTCAACAATCTATTAACAATCGTAAGATCCCCGCTTCTCAAGCCCAATTCCAAAAGGAACACAGATCTGACATATTTCATATTTGTCTGACCTGACCTCTAAGATCTCAGTCTTTCTCCTAAGGAAATTCTTTTCTTCCTTCATCTCAATTAACAACCTTTTCTTCACTCTCCTTTTACTTCCCAAGTATTCCTATTCTGAAGTCAGGCCTAAAATCTGATTTTACCAATTCTATTCTTCCTTGAGTTTTGGGACAAACCTGATTCGTAGGGGTATTTGTATTCCAGACACAGGCTCTTCAATTTTCTTCTAAGTTTCAGAGTTTAGAGTAATTCAAATGAATTAATTCTCAACCTCAGCAAAAAAAAAAAAGATGAGATAACAAGCATACTTTGATGACCCTTGAATTTATAAGATTCAACACTAAATAGTGGTAAAATGCAGAGGTAACAGAAATTAATACGGTTTGTATGTTTTTCGGAGGTAGTTCTTTGCTCCACACATCAGAACAGGTATATCCCTCAGGACTGTGATTTATCTCTTAGGCACATTTGTACTGTCTCTCCCCTAAGTCAGTATATCTTCCTCCAGCTTTGACCACAGCATCCTGCATGTGGAAAGGGCTTGGTGATTTAGGAAGCTCCTATATGCCTTTGAACAACAAACACAAAAATCCCACCATTGTATACTGTGACTCTGATTCTCACCACACATGACAGAGTCAAGAGGCCAGGGTCTAATTTCTGCCCCGACACCAGTAAGTTGTGTGACTCTGCAGGGTGGCTTCACTTCAGGGCAGCCTCTCCCGCCTCCATTACAAAATGAGAGGACTGGACTTTAAGCCATCTCCAACATCCCTTCCAGCTCCACGTTGCCATCAAGATTACTCACAAGTAGACGTAGAGAACAGACTTGAGGACGCGGCAGGGAAGGGTAAGCTGGGACGAAGTGAGAGAGTGGCATGGACATATATACACTACCAAATGTAAAATAAACAGCTAGTGGGAAGCAGCCACATAGCACAGGGAGATCAGCTCGGTGCTCTGTGACCACCTAGAGGGGTGGCATAGGGAGGGTGGGAGGGAGGCTCAAGAGGGAAGAAATATGGGGATATATGAATGTGTATAGCTGATTCACTCTGTTATACAGCAGAAACTAACACAACATTGTAAAGCAATTATAATCCAATAAAGATATTTAAAAAAAAGGTTACTCGCAAGTCTTTTTCGGATGAAGTGTGCATTTTGACTGTGTTAAGATATTGTACTTATGGAAAGAATGTAAATAACTAGGTAATTAAAATATAAGAAAAATTAACTTACTGTTGTCCCATCACAGAGCAGTTAGCAGAACTTCAAAATACATATGTTATTAGATGGGTGAATTTTGAGTCTGAAGTAGGAAATATGGGAGCATGAGTCTTGTCCCGACACTGGCCCACATCAATGGAACCCCGGGTATCCAGCAGGCAGACTGAGGCCTTGGTGCTTGAGAAGAGCTCTCCAAAGACACGGGAGGCTCTCAGAGGACAGGGACATGGGGACCTGGCCCATCATCCTCCCCATCAGAAGTCTGCCACGGGACAACCTTGGTCCTGCAGGAAGTATAGAGCTGAACTGACAGTTATGTCCAGCATGACCCAGGGAACCACCGATTGCAGATTCTTTTCCTTTTTTGTCTAGGTAGGTCAATAATTCTTTTGAAACTGTGCTTTTCTCTCTTAGGTTCCTGCACATATTGGGTCCGACTGCTGGCTTTGGTCCCATCACTACTGTCAACACGTCAGCCCACAGTTGGTGCCCTGGTGCGGCTGGATTTCTTCCACGTGGACTATGCTAAGCGCAGAACCAGGCCAACCTGGCCCTTCCTGTTTCTAGCAAGATACTGTACTGGGTCATCTTTCAGAGACAAAAGAACAAAACGCAAGTCATGCAGCTGAAGCATGTGCAGAGGAGAAAACTCTGATCTCAAACAACAGCCGGAATCAAACCTCCCCAGCCCCGCACCTCACCTCTCACAGAATGAAAGGACACAGACATGACCAGAACCTGAATGCCAGAGCCCTTTGGGGCACGAAGGGTCCGTTGTCCATGAAGATGCAGTACGAAGCCGCTTTACCGCGTCTTACCATAAACACCAAGCTCCAAAGCCCTCCCATAGAAACCTACCCCCCCAGCACTTCTGCATCCAATCCTCCTCCCCTAACTCATCGAAGTTTGACAGAAGCCCAGACTGGGGAGACACATCTGAGCTTTGCCTCCTGTCTCCTTTCTTGGCCATCCTGCAATAAAGGCTCTTCTCTCTGCAAAGGACCATTGCGTCCCGTGGTATCTGGTCCTCTCCTTGCGGGTAACACCATAAATGAACACACTAATTCTATGGGGCTCCTCAGACTGTACTCGGCTTCCTTTGACTTTCAAACACCCTGACCTTGGTGAGAATGCTCTGACACCCCTACCGGTCCCTGAGACCTCAAGGATCCTTGCCTTGATTTACCTCTGCGTTTGTTTCAAAAGTACCTGGTATTTGACAGAGATGTTTTGCATCTGTGCTTTGAGAGATATGCAATGGCCAACCACCCTGCACTGGCTTGGACTTGACCACAGGAACGCGCCTTTGCAGATGAGACCTGGAGGCATCCACAGTTACCTCTGCTTCCTTACCATGCTAAGTTCTCCGCCCCAGGTGAGGATTTGTACTCTGAGAGGCACAATTAGTACCCTGTGCAAAGAAACCTGGAAGACGGCACATGTCCCAGCTGCCCACAGCCCCACCCCTGGAAACCTTCACCCCTTTCCTAGAGCCTTGACGACATGCCTGCCTCCTAAACCTTAAAATTACCCTCCTCCCCTCCCTTCAGAGGGAAGGTGCGTTTAGAGCAGGAGCTCTCCCTTCTCCATTCATTGATCAATGAATAAAGTTTCTACTCAGCTTTATCGAACCTGGTTTCCTTTGATTGGCATTTGCAATTCCAGGGAAAGGACCCATTGAGGGGTCACTGACCCATTGGGGATAGATAACAACTCTCTGCTTCAATAACTGACCCGATATCACTACAGTTCAGAATGTGAGTCCTGAACACACACAGCACACTGTGAGTTCAGGACATCAAAGGAGCAGTTAGGGAGAAAAGCTGTTAGGGGCTGCTGGTGGGCCTGACTCTATAAAACAGGAGGGTTAACAGCACATTTATCCAACAGCTAAGATCAGGAATTAAACCTTAATTCTCTATAAGAATAGCAAGTAGAAACTGGATCACGTTTAAAGAAAAGTGGGTATCACCACTGAAAAGTGAAAAATAAATCAATTCTTCAATCACATTGGCAAAGCTTCCTGGGGAGAAAATTCAGTGGTGTTTTATTTTTTTCTTAACCTATAGCCTCAAACTCTACCCACCCAACTCACCATGTACAATCACACACACAGACATGCATGCACACACACTCACGTACGCGCACACTGCTGTAAAATATTTAAACCCCACCACCAACTTCAGTTGTATCGTTACACTGTGCCTATCAACATTTTAGCTTCTGACAAATGCAAAATATTTTCGGATGTTATTTATTCTATTTCTTCTTCCAATACTGAGTGCAATGAGTATTATTTTTTATCTCACTCAATACTCATTATAGTTCTCTCTTCTTCATCAATAAATCAGACTTTTTTTTCCATGTAAGCAATGTCTCTTCAACTCATTGTCCTAGATAACTTATCGTAACCAAAACTTCTCAAGAGAAGAGATTTGCATTAGCTTTAGACCCCTTTCAGAGTTTTTCTAGGACTCTAATGGAAACTCCAAGGCAAATATAAAAAGTCTCCCTTCATGTGGCAGATGAAGTCATTTCTAAGGGACATATATTAGAAGGGAGTCTTCTTGTGGGAGCCTGTCCTGTGAGACAGGAAAAAAGATACTCTGACAGCCCCTCCGAACAACAAAACTTCTGTGCATCAAGTCACATGGCCATGTGAACATAGCCTAAATAGACACAGGAATAATCCTCTACCAACTCTTATCAACTAGCAGGTACATCCACAAACTCAACACTTTCCTTATTTCCCATTTAGTTGCAAAGAAGTATCTGTCATAAGACGATCATGATCTTTGTTCTGCTGGGTGTCTTCACATAGCTGGGTTCTTCCCACCTGTTCCATGAATGGACACACAGACATACAGTTACTTACAGGCAACCCTCTCACCTACCGCAGATCAGTGCAAATACATTCAGTATTTGGCTTCAGCTACTTCCTAGTAAGTCAGTCATACACTGGAAATAGGACCTTTAAGCCTGCCAATGAAGAAAACACCACAGTTTGAACTATGACCATTGAAGGAACCTAGGAAAAGTAATTTTATTTACAACCTGTTAGCTAGTTAACATAAAACTTATGTTTTAGACATCAGAGGACTGGGCATAAAATAATGAAGTTACTGTTTCAATACTGATGCCCTTACAATCAGCGAATAGTTAGACAACGTTTTTGTTTTTTGGCTTAAAAGTATATACTTTATTCTTTTACAAGATGAGTATCAAAATCGAAATAACTCCTTGTCTGTATTCAAATAATTAAGCCATTTTAGGGGATCTCACAAGAGAAACTTTTTTTTAAACAAAGACCTATAAATTGTGATATAGTCATGCCCCTAATTTACACCATTGGTAAATTTCATGTTTACTTGTTAAGATATTTTATTAAAGTCAAGCCTTCTTGTATTACCTAAAAAGGTAGTGACTAATCATGAACCAGAGCTTCTGACAACAAAGGAAAATCCACCTCTATCATCCTCCAGTGCTTGCTGTCGCCTCAGAGAAAATGTTGATGGATTTGGGGTATAAGAAAATATAGGAAACTCTACTTCTTGTAACTAAAGATACAACAGGAGCTCCCCTGGAAAGCCCATCATAGTAACACTCCACTAGCAGCCTTTCTTAGCCACAGGGAAAGGCCTGAAGGATAGATCACCATCTCCTTGCTACAACAAGCTAAAATAAGGAAGGTTCTGGATTCCCCACTCCCCCATTTCTTTCTGTGGCCTCTTTAAAAGAACCTCGTTAGAAGTGGATATATGTATATGTATGGCTGATTCACTCTGCTGTAGAGCAGAAACTAACAACACTGTAAATCAACTATACTCCAATAGAACAATTAATTAAAAAAATAAAATTTTTAAAAAGGAAGCTCCTTAGGAAGTCTGTCCAACTGAAGCCTTTTTCATTGTCAATGTTATTGAAAGCTATTATCCATCACGGTCCTAAGGAACAAAGCTATTGTCTTCTCTGCTTGCTGCTCTCAAACAACAAGGTGACCTCAAGCCCTGTATAGTGAGAGATCACAAATTCCGGTTCTGTAAGGCGTAGAGCACAGGAAACCTTAAAGCAGATGGCCTGAGCAGCATCACAGCCGGTAAAGGCTCTTCTCGGAAATCAGCTCACAGACCGAAGCATGCATCCCAGGAGAGATAAGTCCCAAAGCCCTTCTGGTGACCCTGAGTGGAAAGTGAAATGGATGTTTGTTCTGCAGATGGATTCTCTTCTCATTCTGTTCCCGGCGAATTTAAGGTTCATTCTTCACCGCGAAAGAACGCACAGACGAAGTGACTGGTAAGAATCAGATTTATTTAGAGAGGAACACACTCCTCAGACAGAGTGTGGGCCATCTCACACTCTGAAGTGTGAGAAGGCAAGGCAAGAGGCAAGATGCTTCAAAATACGGTGTGGTCAGTTTTTATGGGCTGGGTAATTTCATAGGGTAATGAGTGGGAGTATTATTCCAACTATTTTGGGGAAGAGGCAGGGACTTCCAGGAATTGGGCCACCACCCACTTTCTGGCCTTTTATGGTTAGCCTCAGAACTGTCAGGGTGCTGGTGGGTGTGTCACTTAGATGCTAATGTATTACAATGAGCATATAATGAGGCTCAAGGTCTACTGGAAGCAAGTCTTCCGCCATCTTGGACCTAGTTGTTTCTCACTAGTCTTTGTCATGTACTATGGCTATGCCATTCTTTTAAAGGCTGTGCCCTGCCCCCTTCCCTCCTGTTTCAATTCCATTCCCTGTGGCCATTACCCTGGGAACGTTTGGAGGTTGGGTTGATATAAACAGGCTACTAAACAATTGGTGGGTTTGAAAGATGTGGATTCTGGCTACTTACCAAGATCTGAGAGAACCTTAGCTTATGCTACCGTCAGAGCCCTAACAAATAGAAGAAATCCATACAGGACCCCAAAAAACAAGCATCAAATAGGCAAAGGGCTGCTTCTCCCCAGGAAATGGGAACTAGTTTGAAAGGAGTAATTCAGAAATAAAGACGAATTTCAGATGGAGCCTGAAGGGGTTCCCTTGGGAACCATTTAGGAAAGCTTGAGTTCTTTAAGAGCAGCCCGGGAAAGGGGAGTGAGTCGCCCTTTTCTCTCACAAATTAAGTACAAGCCTCCTGGATTCCAGGCACTGGCAGGTACCATTTAACATGACAAAAGGCAGAAAAGCCTCAGCTACTTACAGTCCCAGGAGGGAGGCAGGTGGCCAGCACTTTCTGGTCTCCACACCCTGTCACAGAAAATGAGTCACAGTGAACCTAGTTCGGAGCCCCGTGAAACTACATTTATTCAGGAACCACTGTGTGGGCCAGCCCAAGACAAAACCGTGAACCAGGTGAGGGTGGCCAGGTATCCTTCCAACGTACACTTTTCCAGCCCCCGTTGGCTCCTGAGCACAAGTGGAATGTTATCTCCTCTCCCCTGAGATACATGATTTTTCTGGTTTGTCATATCGCTAGGATGTTTCAAAGAGAATTAGCATCAGGACAACCTCTATCCAAGTCACAGAAACACCTCCAAGCCCAGGACGCAAATCTGCATCCCCAGGTTGGAACTCTCTCCTTAATTCCCATAGCCTGTCTCCTTTGTATTTTTACCTGCATGTCTCAGAAGTACCTCCGAACTCAGCCTAGACACAACTGAGTAGTTCCCCAATCCAATCCTACAACACCTCCAGGATTCCCTGCCTTGGTTAAAACACCACCATCCAGAGAATTCCCTGCTGGTCCAGAGGTTAGGACTTGCTTCCACTGCAGGGGGCCTGGGTTCGATCCCTGGTCAGGGAACTAGGATCTCACAAGCAGCTCGGCCAAAAAAAAACACCACCATCCAACAATTCACCAAAGGGAGAGTTCCTCCTGTAGGGAAGCAAAATTTGCCACCCCAAAATCTGTCTCTTTGGCATGAGGATTATTGTAGGCTTGTTGTTTAAAAAAAAAAAAAAAGGTTCAGGAATAACTTTTACCTCTTCCCTCTTAACTGCCTAAAAGAATTTAGATAGGGGACCCATCCCAGGCAGAGAGCCATCTGTAGTATAATAGGAAATAGCTGTGGTAGACACAGAAGAACCTAGCAAACTGCGCATGTTACAATTTTTCTCTGTGTCCCATTGTTTCTACATGGCCCAGCAAATGTGTGTTTACCAAACATTTGCTCTTTTTTCATCTTTCTGTGACTTGCCTTCCTTCCTTTTGACGTCCCATACCCCTGTCCCCTTCTCCTTAGTCCAGAATGACATACACTAAGTCCCCTACATACGAACCTTCAAGTTGTGAACTTTCAAAGATGCAAATGTGCCCCTGAAAGCCAGCTGTTGTACTGTACTACTGTACTTTTCAAGGTATTTTAAGATTAAAAATGTTTTATTTTTTGTGCTTGTTTTTTATGTATTATTTGTGTGAAAAGTATTATAAACCTGTTATAGTACAATACTATATAGCCAATTATATTAGTTGGGTACCTTTGTTGGACTTACAAACAAATGGGACTTATGAACATGCTCTCAGAACGGAACTCATTCGTATGTAGGGGACTTACTATGTATACCTCATTTTGCCTGACTGTTTTTGGAATCTCCCATGTTTGCGCAGATTCTCCATACATACATAATTAAATCTGATTTTCTCCTGTTAACTTGTCTCAAGTCAATTTAATTCATACACCAGCCAGAAGAACCCAGAAAGGGTAGAGGGAAATTGTTTCCTTCCCCAACACTCCCCTCAATCCAGTCTCCAAAGCCTAACAATCTTCTTATCTTTAAAATGTGTCTCAGACTTCCCTGGTGGTGCAGTGGTTAAGAATCTGCCTTCCAATGCAGGGGACATGGGTTCAATCCCTGGTCCAGGACGATCCCGTATGCCGTGGAGCAACTAAGCCCGTGCACCACAACTACTGAGTCTGTGCTCTAGAGCCCACGAGCCACAACTACTGAGCCTGCGTGCTGCAACTACTGAAGCCCACACGCCCAGAGCCCGTGCTCTGCAACAAAGAGAAGCCACCACAATGAGAAGCCCGCACACCACAATGAAGAGTAGCCCCGCTCGTCGCAATTAGAGAAAAGTCCACACGCAGCAACAAAGACCCAAAGCAGCCAAAAATAAATGAATAAATTTATATTTTTAAAAAAAAGTATCTCTTCTCTCTAACCCCATCACCTCATTACTGAGAACCTTCCAGGTTACAAAATTGAAGTAATTCCTTTTAGTTGTGATTATTACTATTATCATTTTTGGTTTTTGCTATTTGGAAGAATCAAAGATTAATTATTTTTATTTTGGAAGTTAATTATTTCTCTAATAAAAGTGGAATAAGTGAGGCTTTATCTGGAACTCCTGAGAAATAAGACCACTACTTTCTTACAGAACTTTCTTCAAGGGACATATATCAACTGAAACAGAAAATGACTCATAAGTTTATGTACATTCACTAAACCAGACAGCACAGAATGGCACATATATATCATAAACCCAGGAGAACTCTGACAATGATTTCTGCCAGGCAGGCCAGTATTTTAGACCATGTGATGCTGGCTATCCTCTATGTGCGCTCTTATATTGACTCTCAACCTTTCTCCACCCCAATGTGGGCCCCAGGTGTTCGGCTGCAAGAGACTGCATTAGTGATTGCCTTCTGGCTTCTGGCAGGATTTAGCCAACAGAAGCATCGGGCTGAAATCAGAGGAGAGAAGAAGTGAAGTCTCTCCTGTCCCCCTCAACTCCCTCCCTTCCCAGTCGCTCTGACGGGCTGCCTCATCCTCTCCCAAAGGGGGAGCTCTACCTGACAGCCTTCTCCCCAGAGCCTCCCTCTCTGGGTTCCAGTAACCACCTCTTCCCCGTGCCTCTTCAGGCCACGATGGCATCAGCTCCCCACAATTACTAACCCACAGTACTACATTATCCTCTCTCGGTTCCCTTAAACCTCATCTACACCTGGGCAAACAATCCATTATTAAACCCTCCTGAAAATGACTAGTTTGAGGTACCATTTGTCTTCTCACAGGATCCTGACTGATAAAGTAATTGTTGCCTGGAGCGGTCCTAGGAAAAAGACTGTAAAGTAGAATTCTGGGATTTGAAAAGTTCACAGACAGCTTGTTAAGAGAAAATGGGATTCAAGTCACACATGGCAAGTGTTGGCATCACAGTCACTGAAATTATCACAGGGCATGGGATGCCCTACAGGTTGGCAAGTTGTTGAGAAGGAAACTGTCGGGGACTTATCACTGCTATGGTAACAGTCATGCTCATAAAATTAATGGAATTGATGATAAAGATAAAGTGGGGTCAGCTGGCTTCTGATGGCCCTAGAGAGCGCACACAGAGAAAAGAAGAAACTGGAGTTTGTGATAATCCAACTCCAAACACAAGTGGAAAAACAGAGAGATTCTATGGCAGGATTTATAGAGTGTCTTATCCTACGCAGTCACAGAGAAGATATGGCTGGGTACCGCAAGCCTGATCTTAGGAGACGTCAGTTATAAAACCTAGAAGTCTCAGCCCCACCATGTCTCTGCACCAAGATACAGTTATCAGCTGGTGGAGAAGGAGTGGGAACCTGAGGTATGGGAGGGGGTCACCTGAGCAGTCAGAAATGAGGCTGAGAATGTTGAACCTTCCTTAAGAGTGGAGTCAACCCCTTCCGAGGGAGAAAATAAATTCAGTGACTGTTCCTGTACCTGCTTTAAAAATAAATGCTTCTGGGGCTTCCCTGGTGGCGCAGTGTTGGGAGTCCGCCTGCCGATGCAGGGGACACGGGTTCGTGCCCCGGTCCGGGAAGATCCCACATGCCGCGGAGCGGCTGGGCCCGTGAGCCATGGCTGCTGAGCCTGCGCGTCCGTAGCCTGTGCTCCGCAACGGGAGAGGCCACAGCAGTGAGAGGCCCACGTACCGGAAAAATAAATAAATAAATAAATGCTTCTTCTCCTCAGGACCCAGCCCTACAAACGTTTCTTGCCTTCACATTCATAACGGGAGTTCACCACTAACAGAAACCAGACAAAGCACAGTGTCTGCTCCAGGATTCTGAATAGCACAAATGCAAGTGATCTGAAGAGTGTGACACGAGGAGAACTGAAATATAAAGCTTGACTGGACTGCATTTACTGACAAGGGTACACTTCCCCAGGAATTAGAATTTCATGAATTGGCTTCAGTGCCCGGGAATAGTGTTAACAATCTACTGGACTGGTTAATTGAAGCCTGGACTCAACAGTGACAAGTAGTCAATGAGGTTAAAATGCCAAAAATTCTCTGGTTTACTGCAGAAGGAATCCAAAGCCTCAATGAGATGGAAACGTGGGACCGGATCTATTAGGACCAACCTACTCAGCCACCCCTATCCTAATCTTAGCCTCTAAGAGGACCAGAGGACACACTCTTCACCAATACATTAGGAAATTAAGACAGTCATTGATGAGATGGGAAGATATTTATTGGTGGGGAAGCGGGTACCCAGCGTATCTGAGAAGCTCTGTGGTAGCTATCCTCTATACGCCACTGGAAATCGGGGGAGATGCCACAATGGAACTGTGCTCGCTGGTTTCAGTGGAAATGATGGGATCCCTGAATAGTAGAAGACAGATGGTGGCCTTTGCCAGCACAGACAAGGTGAGCACAATTACCACAATAAGCCACAAAGGCCAAGTTGTTATCAGAGGGGTTAGATTCACAGGACTCTGGAGGATCATCTAATTGATCATGAAATCCCCAGAATATAAAGGATGCTGCTTTGCATTTATAGGTAGAAAAATTCTAGGTCTGCTGGGAAGACACCTAACTCAAGTTGTTGTAATGAGGAGTTAACAGCCTCTTAAATAGTTCCCACACCTAAATAAGTTCAAAGACCCAGAATTCCTTGGCTAATAAGCAAGAACTTTGGGGAAGGATCCTGTAATGCAGTCACAGATATGCACCATAAACCATCCTTCCAGGATTCCCTAGAGGTGCCTACAGCCATTTAAGAGAATAACTGGACACTGGGAAAGGTAAAATACCAAATCTTCTGGAGTTACTAGATATGGGCTCTGAAGTGACCCTATTCTCCAGAGATCCAAGATTCCACTGTGGTCCACCAGGCAGAGTCCAGGCTTAAAGAGATCCTGGGGAAAATGGAGTCTTGGCCCAAATAGACTGTCCAATGCGACCAGAGACCCATTCTATCTATGGTTATTTCCCTAATCCCAGAATGCAGAGTGGGAATAGATATATGTAGTAACCAGCAGAATCTCCACTTGGGTTCCCTGGCCTGTGAAGTACAGGTTATTTGGATAGGAAGGGCAGAATTGAAGCTTTTCCAAGATAGTAAACCAAACACCATATCACGTCCCTGGTGTAACTGCAGCAATTTGTTCCAAAATCAAGCATGTGAGAAATGTAAGAGATGGTATTCTTTTTTTTTTTAATTGTTTAAAAAATTATGGTAAAAACCACATAACATATAATTAACCATCTTACCCACTTTTTTTTAAAGATATTTTTGTTTGTTTGTGCGGTACGTGGACCTCTCACTGCTGCGGCCTCCCCCATTGCGGAGCACAGGCTCCGGACGCGCAGGCCCAGCAGCCATGGCTCACGGGCCCAGCCACTCCGCGGCACGCAGGATCCTCCCGGACCCGGGCATGAACCCGCGTCCCCTGCATCGGCAGGCAGACTCCCAACCACTGCGCCACCAGGGAAGCCCCAATCTTACCCACTTTTAAGTGTACAGTTCAGTAGTGTTAAGTATATTCACATTATTGTATAACAAATCTCCAGAAGTTTTTCATCTTGCAAAACTGAAGTGACACCCACTAAACAACTCCCCATCCCCCCCAACCCTCGCAACCACTATTCTACTTTGTTTTTATGAATTTGACTACTTTCGAAACCAGGGATGGTATTCGTAATACAACACAATTTAACACTTGCAGTTTTTGCCCAGTGGAAAAGCCAGAGAGGGCGCAAAGAGGACTCTAGACTATCACACACAGGAGCAGTTAGTGATGGCGATCACTGCTGCAATTCCGATGTGGCGTCATATCACTGGAGTAACCTAGCACAGCCCCTGGCGATGAGTGAGCACACAGCAATTGTTTTTCATTCTTATTCCAAGTATAGTCAGAGGTAGTTGCCTTCATGTAGCAGGAAGAACAGTACAGCTATCATGCTTTGCCTCAGAGCTGTACCTACAAAAACCAAAATACAACAGACAGATTGGGAAGACAAAGACAAAATGATATGGGAAATAAAGCTTAGTAAAAAAACTAACATCTCAGATCAGGATATTTATATCAGAAAAATAGGACCTCTTTAAAAAAGAAGAAAGAGAGAGGGAATTATCTAAGAGAAAAAATGTTAATATCCCTGAAGATATTAAACTGAAGAATATGAATTTCTCAAATGAAAATGTCCATAAAGTACTCAACAGAAGTGAATGAGAAAACACACTAAAGCACATCATCATGAAATTTCAGAAGCCTGGGGATGAGATCTTGAAAGCATCCAGAAAGACAAAACACTTCAATACAAAGGTTCAGTAATGGGGACGATTTCAGACATCTCAACAGCACTGAAAACTAGAAGATAATGGAGAATTGCCTTCAAAATTCCAAGGAAAAATATTTCTAACGTAGGAAAACACATGTACATATGTTATGAGCTGAATGTTTTTGTCCCCCCAAAATTCATATGCTGAAGCTCTATTCCCTAATGTGACTATATTTAGAGACAGAGCCTCTAAGGAAGTAAGGGTAAATGTGGTCATAAGGGTCGGACCTGATCCCATAGGATCAGTGTCCTTCTAAGAAGAGACCTAGAGAACTCACTGGCTCTCTTTCTGCACCAAGAAAAGTCCATATGAGGACACATCAAGGAGGCAGCTGTCTGCAAGCCAGGAAGACTTCTCACCAGAAGCAGAAGCAACTGGAACCTTGATCTCAGACTTCTAGCCTCCAGAACCAGAGGAAATACACATCTGTTGTTTGAGCCACCCAGTCTGCAGTGTTCTGTTACCACCTCCTGAGCAGACTAATATATAGTTGAAACCATTCAAGTAAAACGGTAGAATGAAAACATGTTCAAACACACAAAATCTAAAAAAATTAACTGACATGTATCCTTTTTCTAGAAGTTTCTGGAGGATGCACTTGACCAAGTATGGGAGTAAACTGAGAAAGAAGGCATGGAATCCAACACAGGAAAGAGGCAAAAAGAACTTCGAGGATGATAATAAAAGGAAAACCAGCATTCGGAAACCATTTTGGAGAGAATCTATCCAGATTGGGGCAGGAGAACTCAGGGCTACAGAAAGTAAGTCACCAAAGGGAAAGAGAAAGAGAGAGAGAACACAACGGGGGCAGGAGGAAGGGAGGGAGGGAGGGAGGGAGTGAGGGAGGGAGGGAGGAGAAAAGAGAAAAAAGAGGAAAGAAAAGAAAAGAAGACCCTATGTATTTGAATGTATTGTGATGAAATTTATATATCTGACAGATGCAGTTTGGGACTAAATTAAATATATCAATAGATCTGCAATATTCAGTTAAACCCAAAAATCTTCTCAATTGTCATTTTGGAGGGATCTAGGATAAGCTTGGATAGCCTTTAGTCTATGAGGAGAGAGTATTTTTCCCTCTTTAGAGAGGTTAATGCCCTAAATAATGAAATGTATTCTGACAAAATTGTAATTTATCTTTTGAAACTTTTTGTCCCTTTCTGCTAAGGCTGACAACAAGTAAATGGAATCCTTTTCATAGGCTTCCTTGTTCTCTGAACAAAGTAGAAAATCATCTACATATTATATCAAAACAGAATCACAAGAGAAATTAGATCTTTTACATTTTGATTGAGGGTCTGGGAAAAGTGGGAGTGAACCCTTGGGGCATGACTGTCCAGCTATATTGTCCTCTCCAGGTGAGGGCAAAAAGGAGTTGACTCTCCTGGGTAGAGGCACACTGAGAAAGGCCGAGCAAATATCCCCCACAGGGAAGCACGTGGCTTCAGGAGGAGTTGAGCACAGGATGGTGTTTGGGTTAGGTACCACCAAGAAGTTACAGAAAACAATTTTGACAGAACCGAGACCTTGTACAAATCAATATGCTTTTGGTGTCTTACAGAGCATTATGGTCAGGAATGTTACAAGGGCTAGTGCAGAGCATGAGAAGACCTTTGGATATAAAGCATTCAACTGTATGTTTGCTCTGTCCTTTGCTTCTGGTTTCAAGGGATATTGAGGAGGTTTTAGGTAATAGTTTGGTAGCATCTATCTGAACTTTTAGAGGTCCTGATCCTATTATTTTGCCAATGTCAGTATAATATTTAGCCCATAGAGCGTCAGGTACAGCAGTGAGTTCCTTATCTGGGGCGTAGGTTAAATATAATGGAGGACGCAAAGGTATATCCAGAGCAGTCCCAACTGTATTGTGAATAGAAGAACCTCTGGAACTTCAAGAAATAGTCCCTTTGGTGTGTACTTAATATTATTTTATTTTCTGGGTAAATCTCCCCTTATTAAATTTTCAGAGGTGGTATCACAGAGCAGGAAAAGATGTTTTTCAATCAAAGGCCCAAGTGTTACAGTTGAGGGATGGGAGAGAGGGAAAATCTGTGAGGGATTTGAAATATCCACCACTGTATGCTATGTTCACTCTGAAGAAAAGGTTTAGCTAAAATGTAAAACCACAAAGAAATGGACAAACTCTTGGAAAGGTACAATTTTGCAAGATTGAACCAAAAGAATTAGAAAATATAAACAAACCTATCACAAGTAATGAAATTGAAACTGTAATTAAAAGTCTTCCAAAAAACAGAAGTCCAGGACCAAATGGCTTCACAGGCGAATTCTATCGAACATTTACAGAAGAACGGACACCCATCCTTCTCAAACTCTTCCAAAATATAGCAGAGGGAGGAACACTTCCAAACTCATTCAACGAAGCCACCATCACCCTGACACCAAAACCAGACAAAGATATCTGAAAAAAAGAAAATTACAGACCAATATCACCGATGAACACAGATGCAAAAATCCTCAACAAAATACCAGCTAACAGAATCCAACAACACATTAAAAGGATCATACACCATGATCAAGTGGGATTTATCCCAGGGATGCAAGGATTCTTCAATATATGCAAATCAATCAATGTGATACACCACATTAAGAAATTAAGGAATAAAAACCATATGATCATCTCAATAGATGCAGAAAAAGCTTTTGACAAAACTCAACATCGATTTATGATTAAAAACTCTCCAGAAAATGGGCATAGAGGGAACCTATCTCAACACAATAAAGGCCACATATGACAAACGCACAGCAAACATCATACGCAATGGTAAAAAACTGAAAGCGTTTCCACTAAGATTAGGAACAAGACAAGAATGTCCACTCTCGCCACTCTTATTCAACACAGTTTTGGAAGTCCTAGCCACAACAATCAGAGAAGAAAAAGAAATAAAAGGAATACAAATTGGAAAAGAAGAAGTAAAACTGTCACTGTTTGCAGATGACATGATACTATACATAGACAATCCTAAAGATGCCACCAGAAATCTACTAGAACTAAGTAATGAATTTGGTAAGGTTGCAGGATACAAAATTAATGCACAGAAATCTCTGGCATTCCTATACACTAACAATGAAAAATCAGAAAGAGAAGTTAAGGAAACACTCCCATTTACCATTGCAACAAAAAGAATAAAATAAACCTACCTAAGGAAGCAAAAGACTTGTACTCAGAAAACTATAAAACCCTGATGAAAGAAATCAAAGATGACATAAACAGATGGAGAAATATACCATGTTCTTGGATTGGAAGAATCAACATTGTGAAAATGACTATACTACCTGAAGCAATCTACAGATTCAATGCAATCCCTATCAAACTACCAATGGCATTCTTCACAGAATTAGAACAAAAAATTTTACAATTTGTATGGAAACACAAAAGACCCCAAATAGCCAAATCAATCTTGAGAAAGAAAAACGGAGCTGGAGGAATCAGGCTCCCAGACTTCAAACTATACTACAAAGCTACAGTAATCAAGACAGTATGGTACTGGCACAAAAACAGAAATATAGATCAATGGTACAGGATAGAAAGCCCAGAGATACACCCACGCACCTATGGTCACCTAATTTATGACAAAGGAGGCAAGAACATACAATGGAGAAAAGAAAGCCTCTTCAATAAGTGTTGCTGGGAAAACTGGACAGCTAGCTACATGTAAAAGAATGAAATTAGAACACTCCCTAACACCATACACAAAAATAAACTCCAAATGGATTAAAGACCTAAATGTGGGCTTTCCTGGTGGCGCAGTGGTTGAGAGTCCACCTGCCGATGCAGGGGACACCAGTTCGTGCCCTGGTCCAGGAGGATCCCGCATGCCGCGGAGTGGTTGGGCCCGTGAGCCATGGCTGCTGAGCCTGCGCATCCGGAGCCTGTGCTCCGCAACGGGAGGGGCCACAGCAGTGAGAAGTCCGCGTACCGCAAAAAAAAAAAAAAGACCTAAATGTAAGACTGGACACTATAAAACTCTTAGAGGAAGATGTAGGAAAAACACTCTTTGACATAAACCACAGCAAGATCTTTTTTGACCCACCTCCTAAAGTAATGGAAATAAAAACAAAATAAACAAATGAGACCTAACAAAACTTAAAAGCTTTTGCACAGCAAAGGAAACCATAAACAAGACAAAAAGACAACCCTCAGAATGGGAGAAAATATTTGCAAATGAAGCAACGGACAAAGGATTAATCTCCAAAATACACAAACAGCTCATGGAACTCAATATTAAAAAAACAAACAACCCAATTAAAAAATGGGCAGAAGACCTAAACAGACATTTCACCAAAGAAGACACCAAGAGGCACATAAAAAGATGCTCAACATCACTAATTATTAGAGACATGCAAATCAAAACTACAATGAGGTATCACCTCACACCGGTCAGAATGGCCATCATCAAAAAATCTACAAACAATAAATGTTGCAGACGGTGTGGAGAAAAGGGAACCCTTTTGCACTTTTGGTGGGAATGTAAATTGATACAGCCACTATGGAGAACAGTATGGAGGTTCCTTAAAAAACTAAAAATAGAACTACCATATGACCCAGCAATCCCACTACTGGGCATATACCCTGAGAAAACAATAATTCAAAAGGACACATGTACCCCAATGTTCACTGTAGCACTATTTACAATAGCTAGGACATGGAAACAACCTAAATGTCCAACAACAGATGAATGGATAAAGAAGATGTGGTACATATATACAATGGAATATTAGCCATAAAAAGGAACAAAATTGGGTCATTTGTACAGATGTGGATGGACCTAGAGACTGTCATACAGAGTGAAGTAAGCCAGGAACAGAAAAACAAATATTGTATATTAATGCATATACGTGGAATCTAGAAAAATGGTACAGATGAACCTGTTTGTAGGGCAGGAATAAAGACGTAGGCATAGAGAATGGACATGTGGGCACGGAGGGGAAGGGGAGGGTGGAACAAATTGGGAGATTAGGTTTGACATAAATGCACTACCATGTGTAAAACAGATAGCTAGTTTGAACCTGCTGTATAGCACAGGGAGCTTGGTGCTCTGTGACAACCTAGATGGGTGGGATGGGGGGGTTGGGAGGGAGGTCCAAGAGGGAGGGGATATAGGTATACATATAGCTGATTCACTTCATTGTATAGCAGAAACTAACACAACATTGTAAAGCAATTTTACACCAGTAGAAATAAATTTAAAAAATAAAATTTTAAAAAAAGGGTTAGCAAAGGGTTACAGGTCTTAATACAGAAAGAGTAGCACCCATACTACCAGGAATAGATGAGAAATCAATCTACGTCTACCAGGAATCAATAAGGGTGCTTTTTCCATTCACAGAGCACCTTCATTGATGCGAATTGAGGGATTTTTCTTTGTCTTGGTTTTTCTTTCATAGGATGGAACAATTTTTTTTCCCAGGGTCCTTTCTGTTCACACTATCTACAAATGTTTTTGTCAGTAGGTGATTGGCTGGGGAGTGGGACCACCAAGCTGTTTAATCTGCAGTGCCACAAGTTTGTGTCTCATTTTTTTTCTAAAGCCCTTTTGGACTATTCTGTCAGGTGGTGTTGTTCAGCTAAAGGAGATATTTCCCATTCTGTATTAGACAGGGTTCTCCAGAGAAACAGAACCAATAGGATTTGTTAATATCTTTATCTATACATCTACATATCTATATCACATATATGAGGAGAGAGAAAGAGAGAAAGATTGTAACGAATTGGCACATGTGATTATGGAGGCTGACAAGTCCCCAGACCTGCTGTCAGTACGCTGAAGACCCAGGAGAGCTGATGACATAGTTCCAATTCAAATGCCAGCAAGCTCAAAACCCCAAAAGAAACAGTGTTTCAGTTCAAGTTCAAAGACAGGAAAGAAATGGCTGTCCCACCTGGAAGGCAGTCAGGCAGGAGCCATTCCCTCCTACAGGAGGGAGTCTTTTTGTTCTATTCAGGCTCTTAACTGGATGAGGCCCACTCACACTAGGAGGACCGCCTGCTTTACTTAGTCTATCGATTCCAATGTTCGTCTCATCTGGAAACACCCTTACAGACACACCCAGAACAATGACCGACATCTGAGCACCCCACGGCCCAGTCAAGCTGACACAAAATCAACCATCACATTTTCTAATTTCTGCCTTTAAGTTAAGTCTCCAGTTCTAGGTTCATCTCCTAACAAAATGAGATGCAAGGATGCTGTTCCATCAGCACCTTCTTTAACGCTCAAATGTTGTTGGAAGGTATTTTCTAGTCTATCCCAAAACTCTTCTACAGTTTCATCTTTCTGTTTGCCTGACTGACTTCCGGTTCAATCAGTTTTTATTGGAAATGTTTCAGGTATGGGTTTAAGAGACTTTGACCTAATTTTCTAGCCCTTTTTGGACCTTGAGGTTTATTGTGAAAAGAGGGATCCTACAGATCCCAACAGGACCCGGGGTTCTGAGTTAGTCCAATCAGCTTTAGCCATTCAGAATTTAGCATCTGAGGCTCCACCTAACATGTGTACAAGCTGACGCAAGTCAGATAACCCTGGGTCCTATGCACCCAAAAGAATTCTAAATTCTTCTGTGAATATTTTCTAGTCACGTTTGGGTTTAGGGAAATCTTTCAGCATAGCTCTTAATGTAACTCAGATCCAAAGCTGACATTCTACAGTTGCTTTCATACCTGGCTCATGGGAAGGATGGATCTTCAGAAGCAACTGACATTTGGGGTTTTTAGGAGCACTGCTGGAAAAAGGTAGAGTCTGGACATGGGCAAGAGAAGAGAGATCAGAAGGTTAAGGGGCAAGAGGGCTGGAGGATACAGGGAGGAAAACAAGAGTGGGTGGGTTACCAGGGGAGTGAGTCTAGTTGTTTTGCTTACGTTTGTCCAATTGCTCTAAAGAATCTTTTGATGAAGCAGTTTTTTACTCAGAATATTTCTGGGGAGGCCTCTGCGTACCAATCCAAACAACGCAGCCCACTGGGCCTTTGAAACCTTTTCCCTTTTCTTTTCTAAAGCACCTCTTCAATGAACAATTTTGTTCAAATCAAACGTTCCCTGAGTGGCCACCAAAGGCCCAAATAAACCCCGGTAAAGTTATGCCATTTAGAAAGAGAAGCATAAGAATTATTATTTTGATAAGAGCACATAGAAGATGTAGGAGTTTTTCCCGGCAAAGCAGAGGATTTAGACTTAGACAACCCCATGAAATGTGGCGACGGTCGGCATGAACATACGATAGTCCCCCCTTATCTGCAGGTACAAGACTCCCGTGGATGCCCGAAACCATGGATAGTACTAAACCCTACACATACTACGTTTTTCCCTGAACGTACATACCTATGATAAAGTTTAATTTATAGATTAGGCACAATAAGACTAACAACAATAATAATAAAATAGGACAATTATAACGATATACTGTAATAAAAAGTTATGTAAATATGGTCTCTCTCAAAATATTGTACAAATTTATGCCTTTTCCATCTTTAAGATAATTTTAACTGGTCTTTAACTGCGACCATAACTTTTGTACTCTGAGGTGCAACAGTAAATCTAACATGAATTTCTTTTTCCTTTCACAATGTCACAGAGAGAAGATTCGTTCTTACCGTAGATCTCAGCAACCTCAGCATATGATTTTCTTTCCTTCTTTGGCAGAGAACTTTCATCTTTTCACTTCAAGGAAGCACTTTACAGCTTCTCTTTGGCATATCTGAATTGCCAGTGTCACTACTCTGGCGCTTTGAGGCCATTATTAAGTAAAATCAGGGTCACTTGAACACACGCACTACAATACCGTGAGGCGCTCAGGGACATACGGCAGGACGAGCTGGGCAAAGGGATGACTTCCGTCTGGGCGGGACCAAGTGGGATCCCGCGAGATTTCATCACGCTTCTCAGAACCGCGCTCGATTTAAAACTGGTGGGGGGTTGCCCGGTGGCGCAGTGGTTGGGAGTCCGCCTACCGACGCAGGAGACGCGGGTTCGTGCCCCGGTCCGGGAGGATCCCACATGCCGCGGAGCGGCTGGGCCCGTGAGCCATGGCCGCTGAGCCTGCGCGTCCGGAGCCTGTGCTCCGCAACGGGAGAGGCCGCAACAGTGAGAGGCCCGCGTACCGCAAAAAAAAAAAAAAAAAAAAAAAAGATGGAATTTTCCCTTTGATATGGATATTTTCAGACCACGGTTGACCCCAAGTAACTGAAACCACAGCAAAGTGAAAACGTAGACCTGACAATTTGTACCCCTAACCCCCGACCGCAGACGGATAAACCAGAGCATGCTCTCTCTGCATGAAAGCCAAGCTCTCTGGACCCAAAATGGACGTGGAAAGCAAAACCTCAGCTGGTTTTATTGGTGATTCACAACAAAGTTTGTCCAAAGAGATGCCAGTCCAGTGAGATCTGCAAAGTCTGTGTGGTAGGTTCAAACAGCAGGTTTATGTGTTCTGTGTGTTCTACGGTGATTCTCCTTAGGACAAACACTTTGAGACACCACAACACAAAACAGCAACACGAAAGACAGCTAGGTGTGATGAAAAGGAACGGCCTGACACCGCCAAGGATGCTAAACAAATGGGAACCGATAATGAAACCCGGTACCAACCTGAGAATAAATAGTCAAGAAACAACGCGTGGAGAGCAGAGTTCAGACCCAGTCCTGACTGACCATGTCCTCTCGGACTCGACAAGCCTCCAGCAGAAGGGACGGGGGTCTCTGTGGGTGCTACTGACCCTGGGTGAAGGCTGGGGTCTGCAGTGACAGTACAAATCAGGTTTCTGCGGGACCTCAGGATACGTGTGAAATAAACCAAGACCACCAAAATGAGAGCAAGCAGCGGTTATTTATCCGGAGCCTGCTGGAGCAAGGCAGGCAGCCACCTTCACTTGCGTTTGGCAGAGACTCGAAGGCAGGCAGAGGAGGGGGAAAGCTTTACAGCGGACAAAGGAATGAATTCAAGTACGCCCTGACTGGAGGCTGCTGGCAGGCGGAATCTGCAGAAAGACTAAGTCGGAGGGGGGCATCCTAGGTGATTGGCGAGGGGGCGTGTTTGGTTTTCTCTAATTGGTCCTAAGTTGGAAGCAGGGACAAAAATTAGGTTAGCAATCAAGTCCTGGTTGTTTGGGGCCAACCGTTACAGGGTTTATTGTTTGGCTTCCTGGATTGTTGGCTAGAAAACAGCAGTCTGATACCCACAAGCCTGACTTGCAGATTGTACGCTGGCTTCCGGTAGGTAATGGGTTGGTTTCCTGGGCCAGCTGCTGTGGATTGTGGGTCAGAGTTCTGTTTTTACATATGGTCTGGCCACTGTTTGTGTGTTCAGTATCTCCCAACCTTATAGGGGAGGTACTATTATTCTCATTTTTGCAAATGAGAGTGTGACACAGTGCCACAGTTCATGGTAGAGCAAGAATTCAAACTAAGGCACTCTGTCTACAGTCTGTGCCCTCAGCCCCACAGGCAGCTGCCTCCAATGTTCCCGTCTTGGTGGTGGGTCCATTCTAGAAATTTCTTTCCTGCAAAAAAGTTTAAATCTCTGTTCTTCTCCCCAGTTGTTTGGAGTCCTACCCACCTTTTTTTTTTCTTCTGGCCGCACTGCACAGCTTGTGGGATCTTAGTTCCCAAGACCAGGGATTGAACCCGGGCCCTCGGCAGTGAGAGAGCAAAGTCCTAACCACTGGACTGCCAGGGAATTGCCTTTTTTTTTTTCTTTTCTCCCACGCATTTTTGCAGCTCAACCAAAGAAGACTAGAGCTTGACTTTGGCATGCTAAAGCACAAGGCCATGTAGTGTATTGTTACATTAGTAACTAATGAAATCATTTTTTTGTTGTTTTTTAGTTTTGTTTGTGATTGTCTTCCCTGATAAGACTAAGAAAGGAGAATTTTTATGATCAGGTTCCCTGGAAGCAGACCCTGAAACAGAGATTAGTATGCAGTAAGTGTATTAGAGAAAGGTCTTGGACACAACCCCTGTGTGAGGCAGAGGGGGGAAGCAGAATGAGGAGGGAATGGGAGAGAAGCTGAGCTACAATGCGGCCTTGACAAAGGCCTCGGGCCCCCCCACCGGCCCCCTGGGGCACAAGGAAGCTGCGATGGCCCTTCCGAGTTGGCCTGCACTACAGCAAGGGCGTCTGGCCTTCTATTCCTCCAGAAACTGGTCAATAGATCAGGCTGCCCCCCCCCAAACAACAGCTGTGGGCAATTTCCAGAGGGAGCCGAAGGCTACAGGCTTTTCTGGCCGCGCTCCCAGAAGCTGGGAGAATATAGGGGAATCAGTGTCATAGTATCAATGACAGAAAATATGTGTGAAGCAGAAAATATCTCTAAGAAAGCAGAAACTCTAAGAAATTATTCCTCAGAAACTTCTAACGATTTTCAAAAGGTCTTTAAAGTGCTAATTGCTGGTGGTGTCATAGTTGGCTGCACTTAAGATGCAAGCAGTGGAGCCCAAAAGGAACAACCCCTGAATGCAGATGTGATAGCCGTCTGGGTAAGTGAACTAAGAGAAATATGTACCCTGAAATGTCAGGGGTGGTGGTTTATTGCCCTAGTTTGTTCTGAAGATATCTTGGGTTCCAGCTTGATCCTCATTCACGCCGCAAACTTTACGGTTTCCTTAGGACACCAGTATAAGTGCATGAGATTTGGTTCCTGAACTGGAGTTAGACCAGAGCATAGGTAGGTCAGTGAGTCCTTTGGATTTAAGAGTGGCTTCTCTACCTACTCAAGGTGTAAGTTTTGTGATCCCTGAGCCAGGGACGTCTCCCTCGAACTCTGGGTAACTCAGCTGCGATCTGGAAAGAGACAGAAAGCTCCTTGAGGAGGGGGCGGGGCAACAGAATGGAAGAAAAAAAGGGAGTGGGGCAGGGTTACAGGGAAGAGAAAGGGAGAAGGGAGAAAAAAGAAGTAAAATAAGACTAACAAGAGGGAGGCTGCTTACAGTGTCCTACCTGAACACCAGGGACAGATTAGAAAACATTCCACGATTCTTTCTTCCTCATGGCTCTAAGATTAAGTTGGCTTTGCAAGTAATTTCCTGGTAGAGATCATATGCCCCTCTCCCCACCTACCAAGGCTGGTTTTATTTGGGGAGAATAAAACATTATTCTACCGACCAGCATTTTCCTAGGGGAGAAAGCAGGAAACCTTTATAACATTTCCTACCTGTCACTTTTAGCAAATAATCTACAGAAAGACACAAATCATGCAACCAAACCCTCCCCACTTATAATAAAGAAAATGGGTGAGAGACAAAGCCAGGAAGAGTAACACCCCATAATAACTCAGTAGGGAAAGCTAAAAACAATCTTTTCAATTCACACTAAAAGTAAGGCTATGAAAAGGAATCATCTATTTTTCAAGTGATTTGCTCTTTATAACAAAGTGTTCAATGCAGGGGAAAAAACGCTTAACAGTTCAGAAAATAACTTTGAAAGTTCACATACGAGAGCATTTTCTCAAAATGCTTCACCTACCAAAAAACCTATACCATCTGTGGGAGAAAATGGAGTTTTTCAAATGTTGAAGAGCCCAATAAATGCATCTTTTAGATTTTCTAAATATCTTAATAGAAAATCATTCTCTTTATGACACTGAAAGATCCCTTCAGAATATTAAGCATACATTTCTTCCAAAAGTGCAGTAGTTTGCGATTTGCATTTTTCTACTTTTTCACAGGTCTCTTAGCAAAATATTTAGGTTCTCCTGGCCTCCTGCTCAGACAGCTGAAGTCTTTATAGTTTCAGGCAGGTTTTGGAAACTTGCTTTTTTTTTTTTTTTTTTTTTGCGGTACTCCGGCCTCTCACTGTTGTGGCCTCTCCCGTTGCGGAGCACAGGCTCCGGACGCGCAGGCTCAGCGGCCATGGCTCACGGGCCTAGCCGCTCCGCGGCATGTGGGATCCTCCCGGACCGGGGCACGAACCCGTGTCCCCTGCATCGGCAGGCGGACTCTCAACCACTGTGCCACCAGGGAAGCCCGGAAACTTGCTTTTTTGACTTACAACTACTTCTCGTATCGTTTTCTAAAAAGTCATTCTTACACAGACTTAGCTAAAACTCAGGTAATCTGAAGCACACTCATATTGGAAGGATGTTGGAAAGTATAACCCTTGTGCTATGTAACAGGATTATTTCTTCCTCTTAGTTTTATTGTTTGGAGTTCAACTTATAAAAGCTTAGAATATATGAGGGATCCTTATAATGATTAAAGGTTACTAAGACAGGTCATAGGTATTTGGGAGCCAATTAAATATTGGTTATTTGCACAAAGTTGTTCTTTGTGGTCACTTCTGAAGAGGTTTTTGTTTCATTTTGTTTCTCTTTATTTTGATATTAGAAGAGCCTCTTTCCTTGGTGCAGGGAAACTTTCACTTTTGTATTAAGCCATCAAAGTTTCTTTTCTTTTTTTTTTTTTTTACATACTTAAACTGGAAATTTTATTGAAGCAATTCATAAGGTTGAACCATTTAGCCAAGAATTTGCTGTAAATTTTCACGGTAGGGGGTGGGGGCAGGGAGACAGTTTCTAATTCCCTTTCCTTCTTACCAAACTCTGCTTCTAACACCATCACCAAGTCTGCCTCCCCTGGCGATGACGGTGTCATCTCTAAATGTGGCACATCTTACTTCTTTATTTACTGTTAGGTGGCAGTACTGTTACTATTTTCACAGATATTAAAAAAATGGGTTCATGTAGGCAGACATTCCCCAGTGACCATAAAATATTATACAAAGTAAAACCCCAGTTTCATTGACATTCTGGGACCCTGGGATTTCACAGTCACGGTGTCTCTAATTTAGTGACTTCTCCACCTCAACAAGGTCCTGAAATTTTATATGACCTATTTCTATAACTCGTTCCATTTTGTGCAGTATTATGTATCCCCTGGCAGACATCACTTGGAAGGAAGGGACTCTCGGCATAGAGCAAAGTACCATATCACAAAAAAGGCAAAATGCCCACAGAAAATGCAGGGTTACATTGATGTATGCAGTCTGTCCCAGGCAGGGAGGGTAAATAAAAACTGATCACTTCAGCTGTGCTCCTGTTTCCTAAATGCTAGTCTTGTAAAGTGCGGACCCTTGCTGGGCTGGTGAAGGTGACAGTTCACGATTTCATCGGCCTCAGGGCTAAGAATTTAATTTGCTTTTCCATCAAGTTTTGAAGTGATACTGCTCTCCTTTTCCCATGAGCACAGAGAGACTGACATCAATGCAAACGAGAGAACTGGTCTGTTTCGGTGTCAGCAAATCGCCCCACTTGTGCTTAGTATAGATTTTGGTGAATTCTATGGTCTGTTTTGTACTAAGCCCAGAAAATAACTAAGGTGCTCCGAGAGTTTAGAGGAGTCAGAAGTTTTCATTTCAGTAGATCCCTCAAGGTTTCACAAGGGAGGTGACACTGGAACTGGGCTTTGAAGGGAGAGCAGGGTTTCAATTGACAGAGAGCATGCTAGAGAGACAGAGCAGCATAAAAGTGCCGGGCACCATGGCAAACGTGGTTGGGTACAGGTGCACAGACTTTTCTTTTTTTTTTTAAACATCTTTATTGGAGTATAACTGCTTTACAATGGTGTGTTAGTTTCTGTTCTATAACAAAGTGAATCAGCTATACATATACATATATCCCTATATGCCCTCCCTCTTGTGTCTCCCTCCCACCCTCCCTATCCCACCCCTCTAGGTGGTCACAGAGCACCGAGCTGATCTCCCTGTGCCATGCAGCTGCTTCCCACTAGCTATCTATTTTACAATTGATAGTGTATATATGTCCATGCCACTCTCACTTCGTCTCAACTTACCCTTCCCCCTCCCCGTGTGCTCAAGTCCATTCTCTACATCTGCATCTTTATTCCTGTCCTGCCCCTAGGTTCTTCAGAACCTTTTTTTTTTTTTAGATTCCATATATATGTGTTAGCATATGGTATTTGTTTTTCTCTTTCTAACTCACTTCACTCTGTATAACAGTCTCTAGGTCCATCTACTTCACTACAAATAACTCAATTTCCTTTCTTTTTATGGTTGAGTAATATTCTATTCTATATATGTGCCACATCTTCTTTATCCATTCATCTGTTGATGGACACTTAGGTTGCTTCCATGTCCTGGCTATTGTAAATAGAGCTGCACTGAACACTGTGGTACATGACTCTTTTTGAATTATGGTTTTCTCAGGCTCTATGCCCAGTAGTGGGATTGCTGGGTCATATGGTAGTTCTATTTTTAGTTTTTTAAGGAACCTCCATACTGTTCTCCATAGTGGCTGTATCAATCTACATTCCCACCAACAGTGCAGGAGCGTTCCCCTTTCTCCACACCCTCTCCAGCATTTGTTGTTTGTAGACTTTTGGACGATGGTCATTCTGACCAGTGTGAGGTGATACCTCATTGTAGTTTTGATTTGAATTTCTCTAATGATTAGTGATTTTGAGCATCCTTTCATGTGTTTGTTGGCAATCTGTATATCTTCTTGGGAGAAATGACTATTTAGATCTTCTACCCATTTTTGGATTGGGTTGTTTGTTTTTTTTGATATTGAGCTGCATGAGCTGCTTGTATATTTTGGAGATTAATCCTTTGTCGTTTGCAAACATTTTCTCCCATTCTGAGGGTTGTCTTTTTGTCTTGTTTATGGTTTCCTTTGCTGTGCAAAAGCTTTTAAGTTTCATTAGGTCCCATTTGTTTATTTTTGTTTTTATTTCCATTTCTCTAGGAGGTGAGTCAAAAAGGATCTTGCTGTGATTTATGTCAAAGAGTGTTCTGCCTATGTTTTCCTCTAAGAGTTTTAGAGTGTCTGGCCTTACATTTAGGCCTTTAATCCATTTTGAGTTTATTTTTGTGTATGGTGTTAAGGAGTGTTCTAATTTCATTCTTTTACATGTAGCTGTGCAGTTTTCCCAGCACCACTTATTGAAGAGGCTGTCTTTTCTCTATTGTATATTCTTGCCTCCTTTATCAAAGATAAGGTGACCATATGTGTATGGGTTTACCTCTGGGCTTTCTATCCTGTTACATTGATCTATATTTCTGTTTTTGTGCCAGTCCCATACTGTCTTGATTACTGTAGATTTGTAGTATAGTCTGAAGGCACAGAGCCTGATTCCTCCAGCTCCATTTTTCTTTCTCAAGATTGATTTGGCTATTCGGGGTCTTTTGTGTTTCCATACAAATTGTGAAATTTTTTGTTCTAGTTCTGTGAAAAATGCCAGTGGTAGTTTGATAGGGATTGCATTGAATCTGTAGATTGCATTGGGTAGTAGAGTCATTTTCACAATGTTGATTCTTCCAATCCAAGAACATGGTATATCTCTCAGTCTGTATTATCTTTAACTTCTTTCATCAGTGTCTTATAGTTTTCTGCATACAGGTCTTTTGTCTCCCTAGGTAGGTTTATTCCTAGGTATTTTATTCTTTTTGTTGCAATGGTAAATGGGAGTGTTTCCTTAATTTCTCTTTCAGATTTTTCATCATTAGTGTATAGGAATGCTAGAGATTTCTGTGCATTAATTTTGTATCCTGCTACTTTACCAAATTCACTGATTAGCTCTAGTAGTTTTCTGGTAGCATCTTTGGGATTCTCTATGTATAGTATCATGTCATCTGCAAACAGTGACAGTTTTACTTCTTCTTTTCTGATTTGGATTCCTTTTATTTCTTTTTCTTCTTTGACTGCTGTGGCTAAAACTTCCAAAACTATGTTGAATAATAGTGGTGAGAGTGGACAACCTTGTCTTGTTCCTGATCTTAGTGGAAATGGTTTCAGTTTTTCACCATTGAGAATGATGTTGGCTGTGGGTTTGTCATATATGGCCTTTATTATGTTGAGGTAAGTTCCCTCTATGCCTACTTTCTGGAGAGTTTTATCATAAATGGGTGTTGAATTTTGTTGAAAGCATTCTGCATCTGTTGAGATGATCATATGGTTTTTCTCCTTCAATTTGTTACTGTAGTTTATCACATTGATTGATTTGCGTATGTATATTGAAGAATCCTTGCATTCCTGGGATAAACCCCACTTGATCATGGTGTATGATCCTTTCAGTGTGCTGTTGGATTCTGTTTGCTAGTATTTTGTTGAGGATTTTTGCATCTATGTTCATCAGTGATATTGGCCTGTAGTTTTCTTTCTTTGTGACATCTTTTTCTGGTTTTGGTATCAGGGTGATGGTGGCCTCATAGAATGAGTTGGGAAGTGTTCCTCCCTCTGGAAGATTTTGAGAAGGATAGGTGTTAGCTCTTCTCTAAGTGGTTGATAGAATTCGCCTGTGAAACCATCTGGTCCTGGGCTTTTGTTTGTTGGAAGATTTTTGATCATAGTGTCAATTTCAGTGCTTGTGATTGGTCTTTTTATATTTTCTATTTCTTCCTGGTTCAGTCTCGGGAAGTTGTGCTTTTATAATAATTTGTCCATTTCTTCCAGACTGTCCATTTATTGGCATATAGTTGCTTGTAGTAATCTCGCATGATCTTTTGTATCTCTGCAGTGTCAGTTGTTACTTCTCCTTTTTCATTTCTAATTCTATTGATTTGAGTCTTCTCCCTTTTTTTCTTGATGAGTCTGGCTAGTGGTTTATCAATTTTGTTTATCTTCTCAAAAAAACAGCTTTTAGTTTTATTGATCTTAACTATTGTTTCCTTCATTTCTTTTTCATTTATTTCTGATCTGATCTTTATGATTTCTTTCCTTCTGCTAACTTTGGGTTTGTTTTTTTTTTTGTTCTTCTTTCTCTAATTGCTTTAGGTGTAAAGTTTATTTGAGATGTTTCTTGTTTCTTGAGGTAGGTTTGTATTGCTGTAAACTTCCCTCTTAGAACTGCTTTTGCTGCATCCCATAGGTTTTGGGTCATCGTGTTTTCGTTGTCATTTGTTTCTAGGTATTTTTTGATCTCCTCTTTGATTTCTTCAGTGATCTCTTGGTTATTTAGTAGTGTATTCTTTAGCCTCCATGTGTTTGTATTTTTTACAGATTTTTTCCCGTAATTGATATCTAGTCTTATAGAATTATGGTCAGAAAAGATACTTGATACAATTTCAATTTTCTGAAATTTACCAAGGCTTGATTTGTGACCCAAGATATGATCTATCCTGGAGAATGTTCCATGAGCACTTGAGAAGAAAGTGTATTCTGTTGTTTTTGCATGGAATGTCCTACAAATATCAATTAAGTCCATATTGTTTAATGTATCATTTAAAGCTTGTGTTTCCTTATTTATTTTCATTTTGGATGATCTATCCATTGGTGAAAGTGGGGTGTTAAAGTCCCCTACTATGATTGTGTTACTGTCGATTTCCCCTTTTATGGCTGTTAGCATTTGCCTTATGTATTGAGTTGCTCCTATGTTGGGTGCATAAATATTTACAATTGTTATATCTTCTTCTTGGATTGATCCCTTGTTCATTATGTAGTGTCCTTCTTTGTCTTTTGTAATAGTCTTTATTTTAAAGTCTATTTTGTCTGATATGAGAATTGCTACTCCAGCTTTCTTTCGATTTCCATTTGCATGGAATATCTTTTTCCATCCCCTCACTTTCAGTCTGTATGTGTCTCTAGGTCTGAAGTGGGTCTCTCGTAGACAGCATACATACAGGTCTTGTTTTTGTATCCATTCAGCCAGCGTATGTCTTTTGGTTGGAGCATTTAATCCATTTACATTTAAGGTAGTTATCGATATGTGTGTTCCTATTACCATTTTCTTAATTGTTTTGGGTTTGTTATTGTAGGTCTTTTCCTTCTCTTGTGTTTCCTGCCTAGAGAAGTTTCTTTAGCATTTGTTGTAAAGCTGGTTTGGTGGTGCTGAATTCTTTTAGCTTTTGCTTGTCTGTAAAGGTTTTAATTTCTCCATCAAATCTGAATGATATCCTTGCTGGGTAGTGTAAGCTTAGTTGTAGGTTTTTCTCTTTCATCACTTTAAATATGCCCTGCCACTCCCTTCTGGCTTGCAGAGTTTCTGCTGAGAGATCAGCTGTTAACCTTATGGGGATTCCCTTGTGTGTTATTTGTTGCTTTTCCCTTGCTGCTTTTAATATTTTTTCTTTGTATTTAATATTTGATAGTTTGAGTTACATGTGTCTGGGCATGTTTCTCCTTGGATTTATCCTGTATGGGACTCGCTGTGCTTCCTGGACTTGATTGACTATTTCCTTTCCCATGTTAGGGAAGTTTTCAACTATAGTCTCTTCAAATATTTTCTCAGTCCCTTTCTTTTTCTCTTCTTCTTCTGGGACCCCTATAATTCGAATGTTTGTGCGTTTAATATTGTCCCAGAGGTCTCTGAGACTGTCCTCAGTTCTTTTCATTCTTTTTTCTTTATTCTGCTCTGCAGTAGTTATTTCCACTATTTTATCTTCCAGGTCACTTATCCGCTCTTCTGCCTCAGTTATTCTGCTATTGATTTCTTCTAGAGAATTTTTAATTTCACTTACTGTGTTGTTCATCATTGTTTGTTTGCTCTTTAGTTCTTCGAGGTCCTTGTTAAACGTTTCTTGTATTTTCTCCATTCTATTTCCAGGATTTGGGGTCATCTTTACTATCATTACTCTGAATTCTTTTTTAGGTAGACTGCCTATTTCCTCTTCATTTGTCTGGTGGGTTTTTACCTTGCTCCTTCATCTGCTGTGTATTTCTCTGTCTTCTCATTTGGCCTAACTTACTGTGTTTGGGGTCTCCTTTCAGCAGGCTGCAGGTTCGTACTTCCTGTTGCTTTTAATGTCTGCGCCAGGTGGCTAAGGTTGGTTCAGTGGGTTGTGTAGGCTTCCTGGTGGAGGGGACTGGTGCCTGTGTTCTGGTGGATGAGGCTGGATCTTGTCTTTCTGGTGGGCAGGACTGTGTCCGGTAGTGTGTTTTGGGGTGTCTGTGAACTTATTATGATTTTAGGCAGCCTCTCTGCTAATGGGTGGGGTTGTGTTCCTGTCTTGCTAGTTGTTTGGCATAGGGTGTCCAGCACGGTAGCTTGCTGGTCATTGAGTGGAGCTGGGTCTTGGAGTAGAGATGGAGATCTCTGAGAGAGCTTTCGCCATTTGCTATTACCTGGGGCCGGGAGGTCTCTGGTGGACCAATGTCCTGAACTCGGCTCTCCCACCTCAGAAGCTCAGGGCTGACACCCGGCTGGAGCACCAAGACTCTGTCAGCCACCCGGCCAGGTATGTGGCGAGTTTCTTGCCTTTTGAGAAGTCTGAGGTCTTCTGCCAGCATTCAGTAGGTGTTTTGTAGGAGTTCCACATGTAGATGTATTTTTGATGTATTTGTGGGGAGGAAGGTGATCTCCACGTCTTATTCGTCCACCATCTTGAAGCTATCAACTTTTCTGAACTCCTGACAGATAATAAAATATGCTTCAGTTATTTAGTCATAAAAATAGCTTCAATTCAAAAGTTAAAATAACTAGTCACATATTAACAGTGAAAGTCCCAGAACTTGACTTAGCCATACATTTTCTCCCTCCTTCACATTTTGCTGCCTTCAGATCAGAAGTGGGGAAGCGGGTGTGTGTTTCTTGTGCCCTTTACTGTCTCCTAACTACTTCCTCTCCTACGGGGAAGCTACAGTCTAACCCCTTCGGGGCCAAAAGTGGGTGGCAGTCAAGCGAGGTTCTTGCTTGACTCGTATTTCCAGAGGGGTCTGGCTGTTAATTACACATGGATTGTGGTGGTACTTTCCATGGGCTCATCAGAAGGTCCCTGAATTTCCCATGACCCCAGAAAGCTCCCTGGCAACACCTTCAACCCTTGGGCATCCAGAGGTGCACTACCAGCCTCCTCGTGCTGAGTTTTCCTCACTCTGTCAGTCCACCCTACACCACAGGCCCCCAAAAGACCCCACACCAGGCATCTCTCCCGCTTGGTCCACAGGAAACAATCACACATCCTTTAGTCAAACTCTAGGGGAGAAGGCTGCTTCCAGCACAGCAAGCACCTCTCCCAGCTCTGACACCAGAGCAGCTTTGAGTCCTTCTCCCACCCTCTGGAATTCCCATGCAGCTGTCAGACCCCAGTCCTCTGTGTCTCCCAGGTGTGGGGAACACATTTCAAAGCTGTCCAGTTGGCTCCATGGAAACCCTTGCAAATTAGAGTTAGAAAAGAAGACTGTCACCTCTTTCCCAAAGGGGACAATTGTCTGTGCATACGTATCCATCACTGGAAAGATAGAATAAATGACATTTATTTAAATGGGATCACACCACTTTTTAAAAATGTATTGAATTTAATTTCACTTGAATTTAACGGACAGAAAATTGTGAAATCAAGTCAGTGTTCTTTCTTCTCAAGAGATACTGTTTCTTAAAATATCCTTCTAAGGATAAGAAAAAAGATTGAGGAAAACTTAGTTTTCAGTCATTCTTTCTTTTTTCTTGTATTTTAAAATTTTAGACATAATTGACTAACTCTCTGCTATGAAAGAAGTTTTCACATATCCCTTCTTCCAACTGCTTGATTTTTCTTAGTTATATTATTGTTTTACATTGTTCAGATTTATATCATTTACTTTGTATTCTGTAACCATGATTCTTACGGGTTTTAGTGTGAGATCCATATTTAACTGGATTCAAGATACCTACCAGTGATTTTATCACAAGGTCTCTATTCTTATGTCCTTTATTTTGATTCAACTCTTTATTTTTCTAGATTCATTGATAAAGAAATTTTCTTGAGTATTGCATGTCTTGCATGCTTTATGTTAGGCAATGCCTGCCGGAAGTCTTTATTTGAAGGGCATCTTCATTGGCTATAATATTCTTTGGTCAAAATTTCTTCCCTTCAGAATTTTATGGATATTATTCCATTGTCTTCTGGCACTAAATATTGGGGAGGTGGGGGAGGTAAAAGGAGAAGAGAAAGAAAATGAAAAAGAAATACATTTAAAATCAAACTAGGACCTTTTTTGTTTGTTTGTTTAAAGTTGGTTTGGCTTAGGGTTTAAGAAATTGTTATGAAGGTGCAATTCAATTCATTATTCTGGAAATTAACCTGACTGGTTCAAGTTTGGCATTCATGGTTGGTTCACTGTGTCTCAAGATTTTGATTTATAGGAAATTGTATAGCCATGTGCATGAAAACACACACAGACACACACCCAGTAAGCACTGGATCCCAGCAAAAATGATAAAGATGACTTGACTTCTGTTTCTCATCGCAAATCATTTACCTGACTTAAAAAATGCCCATAAAGGAATTCCCTGGTGGCACAGTGGTTAGGAATCCACCTGCCAATGCAGGGGACATGGGTTCAATTCCTGGTCTGAGAAGATCCCATGTGCCATGGAGCAACTAAGCCCATGTGCCACAACTACTGAGCTTGCACTCTAGAGCCCACAAACCACAACTACTGAGCCTGCATGCCACAACTACTGAAACCTGCACACCTAGATCCCGTGCTCCGCAGCAAGCCACCGCAATGAGAAGCCCACGCACCACAACGAAGAGTAGCCCCCATTTGATGCAACTAGAGAAAGCCCACGCACAGCAACGAAGACCCGATACAGCCCAAAATACATAAATAAATAAATTTATTTTTTTTTAATGCCCATAAAACTGGTGGCTTCTGATGTGGTACATATATACAATGGAATATTACTCAGCCATAAAAAGGAATGAAATAGGGTCATTTGTAGAGACGTCGATGGACCTAGAGACTGTCATACAGAGTAAAGTAAGAAAGAGAAAAACAAATATCGTATATTAATGCATATATGTGGAATCTAGAAAAATGGTACAGATGAACCGGTTTGCAAGGCAGAAATAGAGCCACCGATGTAGAGAACAAACGTATGGACACCAAGAGGGGGAAACAGGAGGGGTGGGATGAATTGGGAGATTGGGATTGACATATATACACTAATATGTATAAAATAGGTAACTAATGAGAACCTGCTGTATAGCACAGGGAACTCTTCTTCACTGTACAGGTGAAACTAACTCAACATTGTAAAACAACTATACCCCAATTAAAAAAAAAAAAAACTAGTAGCTTCTGAATAGGGCATTTCATCACCAAAGTCAGGGTTAGAGCTATCTGAATTAAATATGTTCTTCCCCATTAGGGAAATTGAAATTTTGGAAGCAGGCTAACTGGTAGGTTCTGAAATCACATATCTCTAAATGCAAGGCAATTTTCTTTATTATGTTATATTGAATTAGCACACTTGAAAAATTAGTTATCTTTTTCATATCGTTAAAGCCAGGCAACACATTATTTTATTTATAATTCAATACCTCAGTTCACTTGACAGAACTCTGAGCAGACTTACTGAATGATCAGCAGGCAGGGATCCTGGCATATGAATTATGGAGGAAACCTGAGACCTGCCAAGGTACATAGCAGGATTAGGTAGTAAGGATATAACAATCTGGTTGTAACATTTTTGAAGGGCAGAGTTCATCTGATTAATTACAAAGTTACAGTGGAAACCCAGAGCATTTCTGGGAATTGATGGTCATCTGGGAAAACTAAGAATTTCGGACTTTGTTCACCCCCATTATGCCCAGCCGCTCACTAATCCCTCTGGAATTCCATGTTGCTGATCTTACAGTACTGTTGGAATCACTTCCGCAGTCGTCCTCCAGCCCTTCCACCACCACGACCACCATCACCTTGCCATTTGAAATTAATCTAGAGTTCTTGAAAGAGAATGGCTGGGTGATGCAGTTCCTGGTGTTGGTAGGAGAGAGGAGACGGAAATGATACGTACCCTAGGCTTCAAAGATGCTCTCTACGAGAGTGCAATTCTACCTTCAAGACCTAGAATCTGTGTGGAGACTAGACATAATCATGAGATTCATGAAGTAATGACTAAGCATTGCTCTCATTCTGTATAGGAGGCTGTGGGTTGAGTTCTCTGTGGTGGGGAGGGCCGGGGTAGATGAGAAAAGAAAGTTTAAGAAGCTCCTTTCTAGACTGTGGGGAGCCACACACTTTTTTCAATACAGGTCAAAGGAAGATTTCCACTTGAGATCAGGTAAGTAAATCTCATGCCCTGCAGGTAGGAACTAGTGAACAGACTTAGATTCAAATTCTGGCTGCTCTATAAGTGACTAAACAGATCCCAGTTTTTCTGTGGCTTATAAAAACTGGCTCAGAGTAAACAACTCTCCCTTTCCCTCCAAATCTTGACACATTAGCCGAGCACCACGTGAAGAGAAAACCGAAGCAAATTATATCTGATTTTCCTGTGTACCGTATCACCTGACATTTCCAAACGTGAGCACTAGGTGGTGCTCTTGAACCACTGAGGTCAATGTTCCTTTAGTTACTTACTCCCCGTGCGAAAATGATGAGACAAAGGTTCAAAAAGAAAGGAACGGATGGGGTTCTTGGTGCTTAAAACTGTATAATTCAAAGGAGTCTATAAAAATAATGAACTGACCCTATTAGGGACTAAGACAAAGGGGGTTTAGGGGCCTTGCCAAGTCCCACATCTCCTCTAAGGCTTAGGGTTCCAGCAGCCCCCTTTTCTCTTTGTTCCTCACTCTTCTGGGTACACTGCACTCCCCAGCTTAAATATCCCTACCCTTAATCAGCTGCAATAAACCTCTGAGGAAATTTAAAAGTTTATATTCAGAAATGTTAAGACCGTGCCTTGGATAACCAATTCATGAACCAGGGTATTTCATCAACTTCCAAATGTTTTATTATTCCAATTATTTTCTTAAAAGTTTCTGGAATACCCACCCTTTTGTATCTTTTGTTAAATGAAAATACTTACTCTGGTACAATCTATCCAGTGCCCTTAAATATTAAAATTACCTAACTCCCCTTTCTTTGACCAAACCACTAGGCAGCTTCTGATTATATGTAATGTGGCTTCCCCTGTAGCCTTCCTATAGGCAAAGAATGAGAACAGCTAATGTTTATTATTCCTACAGCATGCTTAGAACTATGATAAAGGCTGTACTTCATTTAATTCTCCAATCACTCTTCCTCTTCTGTACAATAACATTGATAAATGAGGCTTAGAGAGGATTGATCTGCTCAAGGTCGCAGTTACAAGTTGTCAAACCCAGGCTAATTCCAAAGCTCAGCAAGGCCTTCCCTGACCCCGTTTGAAACACCATCTACCCCTTCCAAGCTGCTTTGCTCTCCTATCACGTATCACCATCCAAGACACAATGTTTTACTTGTTTCCTTTGTCATTGTTATATCCCCAGCACCTAGAACTGTGCCAGGAACATAGGAGGTACTCGATAAATATTTGCGGAATATTTACTTCCATCTCTGTCAACTTGGATGAGAGGCTGAATCTGCCATTGAAAGAAGGAGCCACTTTGGGGCGTTGACACCCCAGATTTCTGAGCAAACACAGTAAGGGGCACATGCTAGACCACAGTGATTTCTGCAAGTAGTGTCCACCAACTACTATATAGGGAGGTAACTGCCTTCCTCTGGACACCCAGCCACTAACTGAGTAATGAGGAGTGTTTGTCTACAACTTCAGACTCCTACAAACATATATCGAATGGATATGTTGGGGTATAAACATCAACTTTTACTTCTTCTAACTTCTACCAAGTATCAAATCGCTTTTCCCCTTGGGTGGTGGCCCCCTTTATATCTCAGCCCAATCTCAGAATTTTCTAACATTTGGGGACGTTAGAAAAGTGTCAGTTCAGTTTTTGAGTCTTCAATCGCTTGTCTGCTTCCAAGTTCTCGTCACATCCGCCTCCAACTAGACAGGTGGTTCCAGTTGTCTCTTTCACACCCCCTCCCTCTTCCATGCACTTACCTTTTGGAGTTAAAGTGGGGAGAAAGGGAAGAAAAACAAAAGCATGTCACTGACCAGCAGGATTGCTTATTCCCTTTCTTTTGGTTGTGGTTCCTTCTCTGGCTAATTGACTAGAGGTTGCTCAGTCTGTTGGCAGGTTATCCAAATGTCGGCTCTCTTTGGGGTTTATTCGTTGGTCCTCCCAAGGGTTCAAGGGGGTTCACCCCTCTCCAAACCCCTGCCAAGTGTGTTCTTGCTGCTGGGATGCATGCACCCCTCAGGTCGCCTTCTTCTGAAGGAACCATAAGGATGGCCTTTAAACCCAGCTCCTTCCAAGTTTCCCTCGGGAAACACACATTCTTGCTGTGCCATGCGGTGGAGGGCAGGCTGTCCCGCTGGCCCTTGCATTCTCAGCCCCACCGTATTTCGGGGCCCCAGGAGCATCAGGTACTCCACTGGACCAGCAGGTCAGAGCTTCCAGAAAGAGACCGTCACACTCCTTCATCTAGTGCCTGGTTCCAACACCTTCAGTCTTCTAGAAATAAGGATGGGAGGCCCAAGTGAAAAGCCTCCTTCCTCACAGTAAAGAAAGGATGAAAGGTTTGTTGCCCTCTGTTCCCTTGCAAAGCAAGTTCTCTCTCTCACCCAATACTGTTCTTTTGCAAAGTGCGAATGAGGGAGAAGTGATGGTGCCAGTTTTGCTAAAAAGACACTATAATTCGAATAGCTAGAAGGGCTCTGAATTTAGAATTTGGAGCATTTAGTATCTTTTGTTATCAATTCTAGGTTTAGTCAAAAGTCAGAAAAAAAAAAAAATGAAAGTTCCGCTTGAAAAAAGGCAAAGTCCCACTTGAGCTCTAACCCCACCTGGTTATATATCCATGAACTGTGATCTCCTTCCTGACATGTATATTATGTGTACACAAACAGGCCAGTACATGACTCCAACTCTACATGTTATCCTGAAGGTCAACTGCACAGGTTGTGACACACAGCAAATGCTAAATAATTAGTTATGATTGCTATCATTATGATCCCTTCCTATGATCTTTTTTTTTTTTCCTTTACAGAGAAAAATGTCTTTCACACATTTCTTCTTATATCTTACTGAGTATGTGAAATAAATATTTTCTTTAAAAATGTTGTGTTTCCAGGGAAGTTTCCCTGGCGGTCCAGTGGTTAAGTGGACTGCAGGGGCATGGGTTCGATCCCTGGTTGGGGAACTAAGATCCTGCATGCCATACTGCACAGCCAAAAATTAAAAAAAAAAAACACGTTGGTTCCTGTAAGAAAATACTTTTGTGAGATGCTCTTCTATTAATTCTTCACAGAGTAAACCTTCTCTTCTCTGAAGCATGGGAACCATATTGCTGCTGCTTCTCCTATTTGTTCCATCTTTTATGAAGTCAGCATATTGTCTTGAAAACTATAAATGCAAATATTTACTGACTGAAACATAATGAGTACATACTTCTCAATAACCTTTTTAAATTGAGTTAGAAAATGAAGCTGGACATGAGGCTGAAGTTTTATTAATTTTTCTGAAAAACAATGAAAGCTCTGGGTTTAATGAACAGACATTAATATTAACCTTAGTATTACTAGTAAGTATAATATTAGATTTCTTTTCTTTCTCTTATAAGGGAAATTTGTTGACGATACTATTTCTATGCAATAACAAATTTAAAAACTCCTGTTAAATATCCCAATAATGTTTCAAACGGTAGGATTTCAACTTAAAAATAACAAGCATATATTACTAATTTTTCAATGATACGTTTTAAATGAGCCACAAGAATAATCTGTTATTCTAATGAGCTAAAATATCTCAAGCATTACAAATGCTTACAATATCAAAGATGTACTTATCATTCCTTAACCCTAAAATATTACAACCAAAGGTTTAATTTACTCTGAATTCTACTAATTTCTCATCTTTTCTGAGGTTTAAACATGCTTATTAGCCAGTAAGGAAGTTAACTATGTTATCCCAATGATTTTTGGATTGCCTTCCCGAGCAAAATGATGGGGACATCTTCTCAGGCAGCGAGGCGACCTCAGTCTGCAGCCCCCATCAAGACTGTAGCGAGCTTTCTTACAGTGTTTTCGCTGGCTTTGCATTTGCTTGCTCCCCATAAGACAGATGAACGTCTAGTTATAGCTCTAAAATGATTTTAAGGCCATTCCACTGGATCTTTCATGCTCTCAGTTAATTCTAAAGCAACCTCTTTGAATAGGAAGAATCCTCTATTCTTTTCTCCTTCTAACTATCTAGACCACAGTTTTCTGAATTCTAAATAAAAGTCAGGGATTTGTCTGACTCTGTTATCATGGTCCTATGGTCCAATGACAAATAACACAGAAGAGAAAGTAATTAATATTTTTGGAGGAGACAGCATAAGAATAGTACTCTGAAAGAAATTCCTTGGGGATTTCCCTGGCGGTCCAATGGTTGGGACTCAGGGCTTACACTGCCTTGGCCCGGGTTCAATCCCTGGTTAGGGAACTAAGACCCCCGCAAGTCGCGACCCGGCCAATAAATAAATAAGTAAGTAAGTAAAATTCCTCGTTTTTAAGAAAGAACCTGGGAAAGAAGGAAGGAAGGAAGGGAGGAAGGAAGAAAATTCCTTGTTTTTAAGCATGAACCCGGCCAATCAATCAATCAAAGAAATTCCTTGTTTTTAAGAATGAACCTGAGGCAAACTTGAGGCCTGAGGCTGCTGAAGAAAGATGCTTCATCCACGAAATTAAAGTTTAGTCCATATATTCTTATGGTAAATACTCTAATGTTCTGAGGTTATTCTGTACCAGTTATTTGCACCTGGTGATGAGGCAGATATATATGACACAGCTTCCAAAACACACTCTGGTGGGAGGGTGTCAGGCAAGGGGAGGAGGGAGGCAGGGAGGATAAAAAAAAAAAAAACCCAGAAGGAGCTCATGGAAAATGGAGAAGTTGGGGATCTAGGAAGCCTATGCCTCCGCCTAGGAGCAATAACCAATCATATTTTCTATCAGTCATTCTTGTCAGTAAAAACGATATTCCACAGGAAAAAAGCAACTAGTTCAATTCACAACTCAAACAATAAAACAAGTGCTTTTCTAGAAGACAACCATCATACTTTGGTATATAGCACAGAAGCTTTATGTGTATTTGCCATTTTATCACAATGAATATTGAAAAAATGTGTTTAAGAAATGAGAATTAATAAAATCAATAATTTGCTGCCACTGCCTTGATTTGCACTAAATTGCTAGTGGTTTTACTCACCGCATCTATGCACCCTCAATGCAAATCTCAACATAGTACAAAAGGCAAATGTTATATCATCTTGGTATTATAAAAATAGTTTTGCCTCTGCAGATCCCCTGAAGGGTCTCAGGGACTCCTAATGGACTGCAGACCACACTTGGAGAATCACTGCACTATAGAAAAGCCCCCCAAAAGATTCTGTGAAAGTCTATTTAATGACATGGAAAAACATGTTCATAATATATTCAAGTGAAATGTAAGTAACAAATAATACGTTTGTGCTTAATTCTTCTAACTGTACTTCTAGAAACAATCTGAAATACAGAAAAATGACAAAACCACCAATAGGAAGTGATTATATAAATTATAGTATATTCACCAAATAGCATAGTAAATAGCTATAAAAAACAACTAGAGGGCTTCCCTGGTGGTGCAGTGGTTGAGAGTCCGCCTGCTAATGCAGGGGACACGGGTTTGTGCCCAGGTCCGGGAAGATCCCACATGCCGCGGAGCGGCTGGGCCCGTGAGCCATGGCTGCTGAGCCTACGCGTCCAGAGCCTGTGCTCTGCAACGGGAGAGGCCACGGCGGTGAGAGGCCTGCGTACCACAAAAAAAAAAAAAAAAAAAAAACAACTAGACCAATATATATACTGACATGCAAAGATCTTCATCATAGATTAAATAGAAAAAGGTTGTTGCAGAAAATTAAATACAGCATGATCTCATTTGTGCAAAAAAAAAAAAAAAGATTTATGTCAAAGAGTGTTCTGCCTGTGTTTTCTTCTAGGAGTTTCATGGATCCTGGTCTTACAATTAGGTCTTTATTCCATTTTGAGTTTATTTTTATGTATGCTGTGAGAAAATGTTTTAATTTCACTCTTTTATATGTAGCTGTCCAGTTTTCCCAGCACTACTTATTGAAGAGACTATATTTTCCTCATTGTATATTCTTGCCTCCTTTGTTGCAGAGTAATTGACCATAGAGCATGGGTTTATTTCTGGGCTCTCTATTCTGTTCCATTGATCTATGTGTCTGTTTTTGTGCTAGTACAGCACTGTTTTGATGACTGTAGCTTTGTAGTATAGTCTGAAGTCAGGGAGTATGATACCTCCAGCTTTGTTCTTTTTTCTCAGGATTGCTTTGGTTATTCAGAATCTTTTGTGGTTCCATGTAAATTTTAGGATTATTTGTCCTAGTTCTGAGAAAAATGTCATGGGTATTTTGATAGGGATTACATTAAATCTGTAGATTGCTTTGGGTAGTATGGACATTTTAACATTCTAATCCAGGAACATAAGATATTTTTCCATTTTTGGTAACATCTTCAATTTCCTTCATCAATGTTTTCTAGGTTTCAGAGTATAGGTGTTTCACCTCCTTGGTTAAGTTTTTTCCTAGTTATTTTATTCTGGGCAACTTTAAAACTTTTGTTTTCTTACTTTCTCTTTCTGATAGCTCACGATTAGTGTATAGAAAAGCAGCAGATTTCTATATATTAATCTTGTATCCGGAAACTTTACTGAATTCATTTATCAGTTTCAACAGTTTTTTGGTGGAGGCTTTGGCATTTTCTATATATAAATATCATGTCATCTGCAGAGAGTGACACTGGAATATTACTCAGCCATAAAAAAGAATGATATTCTGCCATTTGCAACAATATGGACGGACCTGGAGGGTAATATGTGCAGTGAAATAAGACACGCAGAGAAAGACAAACATTGTATGTTATCACTTATATGTAGAAAAAACAAAAATAAAAAAGAATGAATATAAAAAACAGAAACAGACTCACACATATACAGAAGCTAGCGGTTACCAGAGAGAAGATAATGGGGAGGGGAGATATGGGGGTAGGGAATTAAAAGGTACAAACTACTGTATATAAAATAAATAAGCTACAAGAACATATTGTACAGTACCACGAATATAGCCAATATGTTATAATTTTAAATGGAGTATAATCTACAAAAATATTGAATCACTATGTTGTATACCTGAAATGATTATAGTATTTTAAATCAACTATACTTCAATATAAAAATTAAAAACACCAAGAATGTATGTGTAGCTACACATGCAGAGGCACGTAAATGCAGAAGAAATGACTAGAGAACGATACGTCACATATTCAATAGGAGTTACCTTCTGGAAAGGGGCTGGTAATGGGATGTGGGGAAACGGGAATATGGGGGACTTTAATGTTTTAAGTATAGCTTGAATGCTTTACAAAGAATATTCATTCACGTATTATTCATAACAAACTAAGAAAAGAAGTAAATATAAAAAGGCTTGGCAGGGGACTTCCCTGACGGTCCAGTGGTTAAGACTCCGCACTTCCACTGCAGGGGGCATGGGTTTGATCCCTGGTCAGGGAACTAAGATCCTCCATGCCGCACAGTGCGGCCAAAATCAATCAATCAATAAATAAAAGGCTTGGCAGGATACATGAAAGGGGTTAACTGATTACCTACCAGTGGAACTTTTGTGATTTTTTTTTTTCACTTTTCTGGATTTTCTAATTCTTTTACGGCAAACATATATTTCTTCTTTATTAATGACAATTATTTTTATTTATAAAAAAGTCAATTAAATGCCATATGGTGAACTGCTTAAAGTTATATCAACTATGATTTACCCAATTCAGTGTCAGTATGTGTTTTGTATATTTCAGCTACATGTGCTACATAAAAAGGTATTAGAATTAAATTCTGACATCATCAAAAATTAAAGGTGCTCAAGGTAATTCAGTATATGAAAGTTTAAAATACATATCTTTATAATATTCAGTACTAAGGACTTTTTATTATTATTTGAAAAATAATAGAAATCGTATATAACATACAAAGTGCATAGTTGTCTAGCGTAATTGGTCTCCTTTGTTTTATTCTTTCCTCTACACAGAACCCGAAATGTTTCATTTTCACTGGTCTGGTCCACTAATATCATTTTAAAATGTGTATAAGAGTTTCTTCTAACAATAGAAAAAACAATTTGTAAAATAACTATGCGTTCTTCATTTATAAGACAGAATTTTGGTAATACAGGAATATTACATATCACACACATAATCACTTACAACTGATAATCTGTTATCTATATTAAATCACCGCACATTACATATTCCAAACATACTGCTGAAGTAAGTAAAGAGATTAGAAAACAGGACAGTAACATGATTTCTTAAAGCAATCTCGTAGGAAACTAAGATTCTGTTCTATGAGGTACTCACTCAGGCTCTCAGAAGACTCAACTTTATGTGAATTGCAAAAGGCTGTTTTAAGACACCAGCTGTTCAATAAATAGATGAGTTTTACTTTGAGATTAGAATAATTTTTAAACAAAAATATTACTCCCCACTGTTTTCAGAAATGAAATACAGCTTCCCTCTTATAACACAGCAAGACACACATAATTCCTCCGGCAGTTGCCAGTTTAACTAAAAAGACCCTTCTTTTTAGTTTTGGCCGTTGATTTCTTGCTGGCATCAGGTAAGGTCTCATTTCTTTTGGCAAACCACTCAGGTAATTTTCTCTTTGAGGTTTTAGACGAAGTCTATAGGAAAGAAACAGAAAAAAAAAAAAAAAAAATATATATATATATATTTGTACTGCTGAAAATGTGTCTCAGTTGCAAAGTAACATAGGTTATTGAATATACACCCACAAGCCTTCCCTTTCCAAATAAAACAAAATAATGAGATCTACAGAATTTATTTCTGGATCCAAAAGTAAACACATGAGAGACAAAATCAACTATATCATTTTTTTAGGCAATTACCTGCCATCCTGTTAACCTATTTTTAGACACTCAAGTGTAGACTCTCATTTGGAAAGGAAAGAACTGGATATTATTTCAGATCTATGTCCCATGGTGTATTTGCTTTAGCTTGGCCAAAATGGTGAATTTAATGTTCCAAGAAAGGCATCTGCCTAAGCATGTGTACACACACACACACACACAGAGTTATATTAGGCATTTTAAAAAGCATACAAGTTGTACATCTACAGTGGTAGACAGACTAGGAGAGTGGTTCAAGCATCATCAGGACCTTGCAGAGTTGCTGAGACATAACAGGTACTCAAAAAACATTTGCTGAATAAATGAAAAAAGAAAGCGTTCTGTTTCATAGACTCTTTTGAGAATCAGCTAAAAACTAGAGGTCCACTTATGAGAAAAAAAGACAAACGTACACATGCACGATATTTTGCCTAATTTTAGGGGACCTGTGCACCAAATGAAGCTTCAGAACCCTAGTTAAAGGTCCCTGAAAACAAAATTAAACCCAAAGGCAGTGGTTGTGTACTTATATTATCTGTACATTAAATTTTAATAGGTAATTTAATACCTATTAAAACTTTTAATAGGTAAGTTCTATAAGCTCAAAATGGTATTAATTTGTGTTATCTCAGCTTGAACTCTAGCTCCTTAAACCAACATGATGGAGAAATCATTCTAACATGACTATACTTTGGAATCTGGGAGAGTTAATTTATTTATTGGAACTATTTGAGGGCTTTAAGGTAAGGTGGTCTCATCTAAGTTACAATGTGTCTGTTAGTCTAAGGTATACCAGTATAATTTATTCCATTTCAAGAATGAAGACTACATCTATGAATTGTTCGTTAACTGCTTGCTATGTTTTATTATGTTTTCTGTGTTTAACAGTGGCTTCAAAATATTTAAAGATGGGGAAAAAAGTAAAAACTCCTTGACAAAAAACTGTGTGACCTTATATTTTTAAAGGTAAAAGCTGTTAGCTATTCCAACTTAAATAAATCCAGTGCCGAAGAAAGGGCTATTCACACTTTAGCAAAAGCTAAAGAAAAAAACCAGCCAAGATAGCAACTTTTCTCCCAGGCACCTATTTCCTCACAGGGAAGAGAAGACCAAGAGAACAGATGAGATTTATACACACTGTATGATACTACAATGTTTGACTTAGATATAATAAGTATTAGGGATATAAAGTGGCACGGATAAAAGGCATTTGGGTAGAGATGAAATTGGCCCAGAACTACTCTTCCCCCCAGAATTTTATTATCAAAATTCCTTGCAGCCACAGACAACTATCATTGCTTGCAATTAGAGTTTAAGGGCAACTGGAGGAAGGAAACCAGTTAAAATTATAACAAAGCCAAAAAGTAAAACAGAGTACAAGATCCGAACAATAACAGAGCCAAGGAAAAAACCTGAAGTCCTGTTGTAGCCGTAGCCGAATACTATGAAATAAGCAGGGACTTTAAAACCAGACAGGCTCTGTGATGACCTAGATGGGTGGAATGGGGGAGGAGGGGTGGGAGGGAGGTCCAAGAGGGAGGGGATATATGTACACATATAGCTGATTGACTTCGTTGTACAGCAGAAAGTAACACAACATTGTGAAGCAACTATACTCCAATTAAAAATAAATATAAATAAATAAAATAAGCCTAAGTAACTTAAAAAAAAACAGAACTAGGTTTGAGTTCTAACTGAGTCACTTGCTACATGTATGACCTTATGAATGTTATTAAAGCCTTGATTTCTTCACACAGAAAAAGAGAATAATAGTATATAATACTGTATCACTGGATTATTTGGAGAGTTACAAAATATCAAAACACATCCTGATTTATTCTTGGTATTCATTAATTGGTAGCTAATATCATTTCAGGTCTTTTATCTCCTATAACATTTTTATATTGATAGAATATGATATTCAGCATTTATCCTATCATTATAAAAATGAGCTTATTTCATTGAGAAAGGGGTAAAACACTTGCTTACACTGAATGTATCTTTTGAGTCTCAACATTCAGTATCTGGAGGACTTTAATTATGAGGTCTAATAACAGAAACAACGCTTTTCAGTGACTATTTCCTTCATTAGTAGAAGGCTAAAATTCCCAGCAATCATAATAAAAATTTAAGTAAGTATTTCCTTAAATTTAAGTAAGTACTTACTTGGTACTCCAAGTTCTATTAATAAGCCACTATCATTAAGTTGAGAATATAAAACGTTAACTCATTTGCTGATTATATGTACCCATATATATGCAAGCAAATACGTACATTATACTTGCATTTAATTTCATCTAAAAACTAAGATAAATCTAGGTATATTAGTTATCAAGCATAATATATTTGTCATGAAAACTATTTTATTAAATCAATTTTACCTGTAAATGAGAATCTACAAAGAAATCTTCAGTTTTGGGATCGCTGAATGGCTGATTCCAGGAAGTTAGTTTTAGTGAATTTCTGTGACTCTCATCTTCCTGTGAAAAATCACAAGAATGTTTTCCATCAACCTTTAAAATTTGGGGGGAATACGAAATAGTTACTACATGCACTATTTCCTTAGGAAAAAAACAAACTATGCCTAAAAAAGCAAAGCTTAAGAAAATTCATATTATTCTGAGGTACTCAATTTTAACAATGATTATAATAATATTACCCCCCCCCCAGCATTTTTCCTGAGTATCTTAAAGTAGTTTATAAAAATGTTGTATGTTTTAATTTATAATGAAACTCAGTGGCAGGGCATGAGACCTCTCTCTCTCTCTCTCCCTCTCAGGCAGTCAAGAAAAATAAGATGGAAAAAAGTGACATATGAGGAGAGGGTTCTGGGAAGATGGTGGCAGCAGCAGCATAGTTTTTTAATCTCTCTGAATCCCAGCATTAAAACAGAATTAGGGAGCAAAACCAAAAATTCATCATCTACATTTACAAAGAAACTAAGTTTATTAAAGGTATCCTCAGGAAACTGAAACTACAAGCATGTGAGGAAAAACCACCAACAGCCCTAAGACCTGCATGGTACAGCATCTGTGTGGGAGAAAGCAGAGGCAGGCAGTGAGGTGCCTGAGAACAGGAGAACCAAACAGCCCACAGGTATACACTGGAAAGGTTTCTTTGAGAACAGCATCTGAAAAGTGGGAGTGCCTTTGCCCAACCCAACAGCAGGCGATGGAAAAGGGTCCACAGCAGTGTCTTAAGTGACTAGAGCAGCTGGCACCTATGAACTTCCAGGTGAAGGCCTGACACTGAGACTGCTGGGGTTAAATCAAAATCAAGCAGGACGGGTATAATAGAGGCAAAGGGAAGAGAAAGCCCAAGTAAAAGTAGCAGAACGGGGTATGTCATAAACCAAGTTTCCCTATTTTGAATGCTACACAAAAACAACAGGAGAGCTCTGGGAACTTGGAAAAACTATCCTGAAGCATGCCGTCTTTTGAAAGTGCAGGAAAACTAATGTCACACAAAAAGGAGCAACAGGAAGTTATGAGGTCAAATCTGACACCGACTTGCTAAGATATAGAAAACTGTAACCTCCTAAAATGAGCTGAAAAACATTAAGAAAATAATTCAAAACAAACATCATAAATTAAAATCAGAAAAATTCAAAAGTGAGGGGAAAAGCTCTGGAAAGAATTAGAAATAAAAGAAAAAATTATACAAGTGAATATTAAACTATAAAGAACACAGCAATAAATACAACAGATTGTGTCCAAACAGAAATAGAAGGTGAAAAAGAAGAAAAGTTTAATTTAAAGAGAAATGAAAAGCCAAAAAGAATTCATGAGAAGTGACAGATATTGTAGCTCAGTAAAGAAAGAAGATCCAACATATAGAGAGCAGAAATCCGTTAAGAAGAACTACAAAGCAATGGGACAAAAATACTGAAAAGTAAAATTTTAAAAAACTTCCTGAAATAAACAAAAATTTTAAATCTACAATTTACGAAAACTTTCCAGAAATAAAAAAAACTACACATTTAAAGAATCCACTGTGTACCTTCGTATATTGAATCAGAACTACCATTATCAAGACATAATGTTCCTCCAGTAAACATAGGCATGACTGAGCTTCTATCTTAACCTCAGTCACAATAGATGTAAACCTAACAATGCATCAACTAATAAGAAGAATTTGTTTTGACATTATTTTTTATTAGAAACCTCATAATCATAAGATGAAATAGACTAAGGGATACAATCCAGGTCAGTAGAGAAGATGAAGGTTAACACATGAAGGATCCTGAAACCAGGCCTCCAACAGACTCTACAGTGTTCAGAGTAGCTTTCTATACTGCAAGGCAGACGAAAGAAAAACACTTTGGCTGGCTCACTCACCCCTTAATCTACTTCCTAGCCCCCATATTCTTGTTCCCCTAAATGGGGAAAAAGAAAAGGCTGAATCCGGTAGGCTTAATTTCCACCCACCCCCCACAAAATACCTCCACTCTTTTTTCAGAATATGATGTTATTTCAATAGGAGGAAAGCAATAATATTAATGTGTGGTTATAACAGTATTTCACTATAAATGTGCTTCAATATTCAGGAAAAATAACAAGTTACACCTTTTCCTATTGACATATACAGTTGGGAAAAAAATAAGGTCTTAGGCACCTGGTATAGATTTCAGAAATAAAGGCTGGGAAAGCAGCCAAATTTCACTACCACCTGCCCAACGTGTACCTCCTTTAATGCCCTTTTTTTTTTAACATCTTTATTGGAGTATAATTGCTTTACAGTGGTGTGTTAGTAATGCCCTTCTTAGAGCTAATTCAATTGCCAAAATAATGTAAAGAATTCCAGTTAATAAAATTTCATTAGGTTATCTAGTACATGACTATATACAAATCTAACTGAAGGACAGAATTTTAAAAGATCAGTTCCTCTTACTTTTTAAGCTATTGAGAAAAGGAGTTTAACTGTTGGAAATCCTATAAAGATTACTTAGAACTCAAATAAAGTCCCTAATTCTCTAATATAAATAGTAGCAACCACCTGCCACCATGCTGAACTTATCATCTAGGAACTAAAGTAATTTTTGAGTTAATTATAGTTTTCACAAACTTTTATCATGGAACTTTAGACCTGGAAGATATTAAAGGTCAAATTTTCAAGTCTTTGCAATCATTTAGTAGAGTCACAATGTCAAAGAATAGTTATTCTCTGATGACTATTTATTTATCTCATATAACACACAGAGCAATAATATTCAAAGCATTTGATTTTAATAAAATATACCGTGTAAAAATAATACTAAACTCATGGTCTTTCTCTGATCATGCAAAAGTGCACTGGGATATGGCCAGGACCATGAGCAACAATTATCCTTGTACCTGAGAGATTCACTATAACAGGGACAGAGCCTGAGGAGTAACAGAATGATAGACAAACTCCAATATCTGGGGAGGTATATATCATAGAATTTGGTCTTATTTTCATTAACCACATAAACTACCATATGCTTACAGCCAATATTAAATAGGTATCTATGAAAGAAAGAGAATTTCCAGACTATATAGTCAATATAAGGTAGAGGTAAAATTTAAGCTGACATTCCCATACAATAAGCTAAATAGATGGACTATATTCCTCTTTTCCCACTGTTTAAAAAATCTCTTTTCTCAGATCGGATTTATGAAAAGCAACAGAAATACAGCACCGAGATTTTCTAAAAAGTAACCTTCTATCAGAATTTATAACAGTTCAAAAAATACAGCATTCTGGTATTAAGATATGCAAATTGAGCGATCTGACACTACATGAAAATTCTACATATAATTAACACCTTGGTATTAGTGCCCACTTCTTCCTTCTTTCTCTTAGAATTTGAACAGCTCTCTTCAGAGTTGGGGAAACATCTCTTTTTGCTGGAATCACATGAAGATTGGCATAGCATCCTGTTTTCGCAGCCTTTTTCCAGGATCTCAGTTGCCATGTAGATAAGGTAGGTGTCAATGTTTTCAGGAACATACATTCTAATTAGTTTAATTTTATTTGTATCTGTAAAGGATGAAAAAAAAAAGATTTAAAAATAAATTACACAGAACACTGCAGAAAACCTATGAGCTGGAAATAGTGACATGAGCTGGAAATAGTGACATGTTTTGTAGAAAGGAAGGAGGAAGGTGGCCAAAGAAAATGTTCCTCTTTCAAATGCCTATCCCCTTACAGAACAGAAATGGAGTAAAACATGTCCCCTCAGTCCTGCACCACCTGCACCCCTGCTTCCAAGACCCAGAGTCAGGTCAGGCTATCGACTCTGCTTAACTTTTGTTTCAAACCGTCTTTTGAGGGCTGCCCTGAGAATCAAAACCACCATCCACAGAAATTCCAAATATCAATTATAAGTTAATTTTTTGAAAATAATTTAGCCTTAAAATAGAAGCTAATCATACTTGTAAATAAGATGCTAATAAAAAGGATTCTTTCAATGGCTATCGAAGCATAACAAAACACGTCAACTATTTAAAATGCCTATTATTTAAATAAGTTTTCTGGGAAAGATATTTTATTTTCAGATCTTATTTGCCCTAACTTTCCACACAAGTAAGTGCTGAAAATATCTATTGGAGAGTGAAATAATGAGCACTGCCTGCATTCTTTCAGTGCTTAGAAGAGATCATATTACCCCTGCTTTTGTGGCAGGTCCCTTGGAAGCCACCCTTAATTTTCTAGTTACATGCACATAAATAATGAAAGAACAAAATTATTAAAAATACTTTCCAGGTACCTCATTAAATACTTTGCTTCATTTATTATTAAGCATAGTTAGAATCTCAACTCCATAAAAAAAGCAGCTTAAAGTCATGTAAACATGGAAGAAGCTAAAAGAATAAAAAGGTACAGAATTCCTTAAAATATTGTTACAAGGACAAAACCTACTTAGCAAATAAGATAGCATGAAAATAATAGATATAATTTCTCAATTCACAAATACTCTATTTTTAAGATTAAGATTATGCCATAATAAAATATAGAAAATTCTCAATTCAAGATTGTGCAAAATTTAAATGCCAACAAACTTGTTCATTAAAACACCAAATTACGTGATATGGCTACAGTTAAGTAAAAGGTGAAATATCATATCTGAATCATTAGTATGGCATAGATATCTTCATTTCTTATTATAATTTATAACTCAACAATGTTTCCTCCAGTAAGAGAACAAATAGTTTTTTATTAAAGAAAAATACGAATTCAAAAATACAATTTCACATCAATAAATGATATATTACAGACTATAACCACACAATCAAAACAAATAAAGTTTAGAGCTCATGATACTTATCTTTCTCAATTTTGGCTTTGGAAGTAAATTACAATAATATATTTTTTCGTATTATTTGTACAACCTATATACAGTGTATTGACAGAAAGATGAAATAAGTGTTTAATAAGTATAATTTAAATTCCATTGTTCTCTGGAATTTCAATTTAATATTTAACTGAATGAAAATTTATTTGCTATACTCAGTGTATAATAGTAAAGACAATAGGGAAAAGGGAAAAAAAGTGCACAAACTCAGAGAATACTGCATACTATCAAACAGCTCATCAAAGATATATCTTTCTCTAAATCCTGAGAGACAATACATACATAAAGGAAAAAATAATTCTAGGGTATTAAAATCAAGAAGGCATCTGAGTCTTTGACTTTCTCTAAAATACTATTTCATTCTGCATTGGAGAAAGAGAGGTTTTATACAATCCCAATTCTAACCCTGCAATTAATTACTGTTGTCCTTCCTCTTCCTTAATTTCTAGCAAAATGGTTGCTGAAGTTAGAAAGACTGGAGAATGACCAGGAGAGCTTGCTGGCTTCCTCACAAGATGACTCACAGCTAAGTGACCCTGGATATTTTATCGCAGTACAGGATTTGGCCCTCACGTTTTCAGATTTACAAACCTACTTTAACCTTAATAGAGCCACATTAACCAAGCTCACAAAATGCCAATTCATTAATTTCCAATTATGAATTCACAACTATCATATAGATAAGTACCCAGAATAGCAAGACTAGAGCATATTTTCCCTATAGACAGACCTACACGGGAAATCAAATCATAACCAGAAAGCTGTGATACAGAAGCAGAATTAGTTGTTAAGGTATCTCCCTCAAATAAGATCTTGACATAAGCTATCAACAGGCCCTGAAAACACTTGGAAGTCTCATTGACCAGGATTAGAAATTGCATATTTCTTTCCTTTAAATAGTTGGCAGTACAACTTTAACATGGTACAGTAAAAAGAGAAACTTCGGTTTCCTGGAACTAACTTAGAGGACCACTGCCCAAACTTGCCTCTGTCTCTCTCCTTGTCTCCAAGGTTGAGCAATGGAAGGAGAGATGGAGGTATCCTTCAGTCAAGTCTTGCTCAAGCCTAGAACAAATGCTGCCTTCGAAGGTGACTTAAATACCTTTGTTCTGATCAGTTAAGTATAGTATTAATTGTGATCTGTTTTCCCTTACTTCTAAATCTGGGGGGAGAACTGTATACTCGTTTCTGAGTGGGAAAGAATTTGAGGTAATAAGTTTAACTATTTGCACTGCAGCTTTGGAGATAAGGCTTTTTGTACGTCCACTGCTCTGTCCCAACAGTCAAAAAAAACATCAGATTTACTGAATTATAACACACCTAGTTTACATTTGTACATTAGGGTGTGAAAGTCCTTCTAATCCACCTCATCTTTACTTTTGTAAAAAAGGGATCATAACTTTAAAATAGGCATATTTTTAAATTTTCTGCAAGGCAAACAAAGGGGCTTGATCTCCTTGAGCACAGTTGAGGTTCTGTAGCAAAGTGACAGGAGAAAACCCTTCTACAAGGGGCCCAAGAGAACTCAGTCCATCCCTTCAATGCCACAGTGCCTGACACTATTGACTGTATTGATGAGAAAGGCTACTTAGGTAAAACCAGTGACAGGGAATCAGAAAAAAACTAAGTCAGTGAGCTATGGGGAATGAATGTGTTTTTTTCAAGTGATGAAGTAGAAATTAGAAAAGGATGAAAGAGCACTGTTTGGGGGATGGGTGTGGAAGTTGTAACCTGAAGCTGAAAAAAAAAGCCAGAATTTCTCAGACTCAGACTTCTCTCTGAGTGATAATGGGAAGAAAGGTTGTTTTTCTAAAACAATAAAAAGCATTACAAAAGTAAAGTTTTCATACTAGCATAAAGGGTTAATGCGATCAGAGTGAAAAATATTAGTGGATTGCTTGTTTACTTCATCTGGGTTCAATGACTCAAGTCATTAAGGCTGCAGACCAAGGTCATGGTTATCACCTGAGTTGATGGGAGGGTTTCGGATAACATCAGCAATAATCTTCTGAATCTCTGGAGTCAGACCTGCTCGCTCCATATCGAGTGGGTAGCCAGCTTGCACCGCTTGGGACAAGTGCATGCCAACTGCTGCGAGAGGCAGAATCCTGTTCTCAGCTACACTCTTCTAGAGAAATAGCAGCAAAACAACCAGTGAGTTTTTTTTAAGTTTCCACTGTACTGTATAGAAATACAAGGTTCAAAACCTTCAGGTAGTAAATGTTCACTGAGAAATAAACAGTGGACTAAACCTTCATTTAAATTTCTCATTTTAACTAATTCTTTAAAATGACTCACATGCTGGAACTCCACAGTTGCTACTTTTTATACTTATTATATTGAATACAGCAAAATCACCCAGGTTTAGCTAAGAAATCAATCCTCATCCCTCTGTAATTATTCACCTTAAAAACCTATTAGTGACAGAGAGTAGTCATTCTACGTAAGTCTAATAGCTGCCACAACCTTTTAAAAATACAGTAAACTGAAACCCAATAATGTATATACTTGAAATAACACACGGTACTTCAGTTACATGAATTTCCAGGAAGACAAATCATAAAATGCTTAGCAATAACATAAGGCTCCAAATGTACTCTAGAAAAGGTTCTCAAGAAGAGTTTAAAAAGTGCTTTAAATTGGCTCTATTCATAAAATAATAATAACCACAATTTACAAGTGGCTGTCATCATTTGCCTAGCATTGAATTTAACATGAATTGTGCTAAATTAAGGACACTGTTACATATTTATGTAGCTTTTAAACAAATGTAGCTCCAAATCCATTTAAGATGTCTGTTAGATAAAACATTCTTTTAAACATTCAGAAAGTTTAGTCACTCAGCTCAAAATTATTTCATGACACTCTTTTTTAACACACCTTGAAAGTCTGAATTTGGACTGTATTTGTATGAATGCTGATATTTTCACAAAATAGAGCATTTAAAGCAATATTTTCATCCTTCAAAGGAAGGTTTTAAGTTACTTTCACTAAATGTCTACACTTTTTCTACTAGAAGATGTGTACCATGTGTGCATAATGTCACGGTTATTTGATACCAGGCATCGTATTACCTAATTGTATCATTCCTCCTGATTAATTAGTCCTTAGGCATGTTTAATTTTGTGGGTAACTGGCAAGACCCCCTCAGACTCCTAGGATGTACAGATAATTACACCACAATATTTCACAATAATATACAACCAAATAATAGCAAAAGACACAAATGAAGATATACCACTCCTCACATTTTTAACCATGAATATGTAATATAATACATGAAACTTCATATCCTGGCTAAGTATGAGAATACAATTTATTTTAAAAATTTGAAGGCTATTCCATATTTTCTTAGTAATTATATACAATTATACCATACATATTTGGTCAAATTGTGTTTATACAAGCATGTTTTACATGTACATGTAAGTTACTGTTTAAATAAGAGAATGAACTTAAAATTCCTATTTATCATGTAATATGTTTCAAAAATAGTTCAATGGAATTATTTGGTTCTTTGTGTAATGGCTTTTGTACTTTTAATTAAGGAGTTTGGCTATGTAAGTAGAACATATATTAAGTGACTACAATAAGCTATGGACTGTTTATTCTTATTTATATTGGATATTAACCAGAATAGAAAGTGTGTAACACAGCCTAGTGGATGGAGACACAGAACAGGAAAAGCAGGCCCTGGACCATACAGCCTAATCTAAACCAATTTAACATCAGAGAGGACAGGAATGCAAATTAGTGAAACTTAGCTGGAAGCCTCATTCTGTCCCTATTCCACTAAGATATCCTCTTCATTTTGTATATTTAAAAACTCTCAACAGCCTTAAGGACTTATGCCAAAACAATGAAGAAACATTAGGCATGGCCATTTTTCACAGTAATCAGATTTTTTTCAAAGAGCATCAAGCAGACATGGTTAAAAAAAAAACAGAACATTACACTAGAGGAGATAGAGTGAAAAGCAAGTTTGTTATTTTTTTTTAACTTATTTCTAGCTTCTTCGACATCCTTCAGAGATATTCTATGCACTTTTGTATACATACCCAAGGATATGTGAATATATAAGCATGCAAATACATATACATACACATTTATGTATGTTTTTCACAGTGCTATGCATCTTCCTTTTTTTACTTAATAATGTATCTTGGAGATTATCTCTTATCAGTACATACACTAATCGTTTTTTAACTATTAATCCCATTAAAAAAAATGGAGTCTTAAAATATGGCTGCTCCAATATCCCTAAGCTATAAATGCGTTTATCAGTACCTCTGATACAACCTCTATAAGATAATCATGGTCAAACTATACTTGCTGTTTTTACTTAATTAACAGAAAAGGGCTTAGCAGAAAAAGCAAATGACATTCTGTTCTAAAATTAATTATAAAATGAAACCACATAAAATATTCTAGGATTAGAAGAAATGTATCCCAAGTCTCAACTTTGATATTGAAAAGCTGATAAAACACGTTTAGATAAACTTAAAAATTCCCTCTAACTTGAAAGTAACACTTACCAAACACATTTTCTTTTCTTGGAATAAAGAATATGTGATGGCTGCAGACTGTGAAAGTGAGCTTGCTTTATTTTTCACCACCAGACTTTTCTTCTGTTCTTCTTGTGGTTTTGTACTTGAAAAGAGGTCTGTCTACAAAATTTTAAATGTAGCACAAATGATCAAAAATAATATCAATATAATGATTGATAGAATATCAACATGATCACTAGCTATTAGCAAAAAAAATAACATAAATAAAACCTCTAAGGAACAGCTCCAAATTCCCTTTTTATGAGGAGCTCAAAAAGTTTTTTTTATTTTTTACATATTGATTTTAAAAGGTAAAATAAGGCTAGAGGGAATAAGTTTTGAATAAAATATTTGTAATTACAAACATGGTTGTAAAACTAGAAATTCCTAGTCTTCCCTTTAAGCCAATAAGAGGAACTAAAAATGAACTATAATGTGGACCACTCTGCCTCTAAATTAGTCCCCTAATCCCCCAGAAGTGAATAGTGAATAAATGAATGAAGCTTTAATTTCTATCTACATTTGAAAGTAAAATAATTTCTTAGTCTAAAATACAGTACTTATTCAGATTTAAAAACGAAACCTCTCAACAAAATAAACCGACATAAGCAGGTTTGACAACTATTACTTCAGAATCATCTTAAAAATTAGGTAACTAGTGGTTATCAGTGGGGAGAGAGGTGGAGGAAGGGGCAAGATAGGGGAAGGGAGTTAAGAGATACAAACTACTGGGTATAAAACAAATAAGTTACAAGGATGTAATGTACAGCACAGGGCATATAGCCAATATTTTATAATAACTTTAGAGTATAATATATAAAAATATTGAATCACTATGTTGTACATCTGAAACTAATATAATATTGTAAGTCAACTATACTTCAATTAAAAAAAATAGGTAATTAACATGTTTTTATAACTGATTTACTACAGAAACTATCTGATTCATTTTCTAAGTGTCCAGCATAGAAATGAAAAATGCTGCTTTTGAAGGGTGTTTTGTAATTGTCAAAAAAAGTTTATTCTCTCAGAGCTCCTGCAAACCATAGTATTTTACCTGAAGACTATTTATTTGACAGAAATGTTTGATGACTTCCAACAGAGGGGCCAACATTGTAGCTTTGCCTTCAGAAACACCATCGATCCTTTTCACATTTTCAACTGTAGTAGGTCTGTCGTTTAAAAAAATTAAAGTCAAGAAACCACTGAAAAGTTACCACTCCAGCAACACAGCTAATAGATATTTAGCTTCAATACTGACACTCAATAAACATGGATTTTTTTCCAGCAACCAAAAACAGTGTATAAAACAAGTAATTGTGTTTTATGATTCTTAGAGGACAACTAAGAGGCTAAGAAACTCAGAAGAAAATCTTTCATTATTTACAAAGTTTTTACCTGTAACAATAAACTAGCTAACTAACTACTTCAGGCTTTTAATAGTTCTTATTGTATCCAATACGAAGAGAATGTCTGATGTCTTCTTTCTAAAAATCTGCCAATCTAATGATTACTCCTTTTCCTTTAAATATCTTCACTGAATATTAAAATGTGGTCTTTGGATATTTATTTTTAATGAAATAATTATTATAAGGTATATGCACTATGTAATGTTATTAGAAAATTCTTCTCTAAAGTAACATCTCTTGAATGAAATTTAGCAACAGAAACAATTTTTGAAAAGGAAGTATACAAGATGAGTACAATCACCAAGCAACAATTCTTTGGAAATAATTTCTTCTAAATATTTATTGACCACCTAGTGATTATTAGGCATTGTGCTAGGTACTTTGGAAAACACAAAAAGATGAGGAATATAACATCTTCATCACAGAGTTTAAAATCTAGAAGACACATATACATGAATACCAATAATAACAAAAAAATAAAGCATTATGTAATAAGTGCCATAGAATCATCTTTTAAATTTACATTTAAAAGTCCTTTATGAATTCCACAGAGGAATCACTTTGCTGATAAGAACATGGAAGGCTTCATGGAGCAAATAACAATAAAGCCAGATCTTAAAGGATTTCCTAATAGGAGTTTTGGGAAATCAAGGAAACTACAAGTCAGAAGCAACATTGTAAATAAGTATATCGAAGTTGAAAAGGAGACAAACAAATGGTAAACCATCTAGGTAAGATTAAGCATTAAAATTCTGTGACTCAGATGGAAAAGAAGGTTTAAGTCCATAAATGGAAGGCCTTGAATTGTGGGCTAAATAAGTTAAGACAGTGGGAAACTAGTTAAGCAGAAGTACAACATGATAAAGATTAATTTGGTATTCATATATCAGAGGTATTTGGTATTCATATATCATATTCATATATCAGAGAGAGAGAAAGGCTGAAGAAAGAAAGAGTAACTAGTTAGAGGCTTTTGCAACAGTAAAAGGATAATGGTCTGAACTACCATGGTGTCACTAAAAAAAGAAAAGCATAGACAGACACAGAAGAAACACTGAAATGAAAAAGTCTAAAAACTATATAATAAGAGAAAGATGGGAATATATGTTAGAAGAGTAACAGTAACATCAGAGGTATTAAACAGGCGTGACTAGGAACATGATAGTATGACTAACAAAAATAAGGAATGCAGAAGGAAGAGTTTTGGCATTTGCATGAAATGCATGTACGGAGGGTTGGTGGGTAGTGAGTTAGATTTTATATACACTGGATCTGATTGCTGAAAACAGTTGGTTTCATGTGGGACTAAAGCTCAGTGAAGAAACAGACCATTGGCAGCAACATGGGAGATTTAGGAACCACCTCTTGGATGTGACTGCTGGAGCCATAGTCATATTATCGCTAAATGATGTATTTTACAAATCTATTATGTTAGAAGAAAATAAGTTAGAAATATGCAAATAGTTTACCTCATTTGGGCCATATCCACCAGTATCTTATTTGTTGCCAGAATAGCTGGAGGAACATTCATTTTATTGGCATGTTTCTGCCTAGCTTCCACCAATTTGCCATATAATGTAGTCTGAACGAAAAGCAAAGAAACAACATTTGTTTAAATGTACTTAGAAAAATCCAGCCCTTTATTTTTAGAGCTTCAGATATTACATTTCCCCCTTAGGATGAAAAATGAACTGTATCTTAGACTCTTAGCTAAAGAACAATTTTTTAAATACTGGCAAGAGAATTTTAAGCATGCATAGACTCATAACTATCTTCTCAAAAACGAACTGCCGTTTTACAAAAGCCATACCTGAGTCTCCTGCTCTTTGGCTGAAATAACAGGTTCTGAGGACTTGTAATATTTTCCTGGTGATGGCACCATGATGCTAAAACATTTAAAAGAAAAGAAATAATAAAAGCTTTTCTTTCTCCAAGTTCACTTTTTATTTTGCCTCCAGAATGAGAATATCTTTCCAAATCAATATTAACATTTATTTGTCACAATACCAGTAAGGCAACTATTACTTAAATGACAGCCTAGATTTTAAACATTTTGTATCAAATACATTCATTATAGAGGTAAAGTTAAAACTATGATTTGAGTCAATCACAAAATTGGTGCAATTAAGAACAGCATTTGCCTCCTCCTCCTCAATCAAATACTTTGAAAGAAAATACTCCTTATCTATACCAAAGTAAAAGTTTTTCTAACCAAGAATGATACAATCTATAATTCTTCTCGTGATAGCACTATTTTTTGGCTGTTGAAGAACATTAGCATGGAATTAATCAAATTATTCACATTTTTCTTCAGAATCAAACTAAAAAAAAATAAGCCAAAAGGAGTAATTTTGCCTTCGACGCCTCGAAAGAAGAATTTAAAACACCCAATTAGTAATTAACATGGTATGAAAGGCGCAAGACAGCAAACTAGACAGAAAACCAGGTTTTACAAGAGGCAACTTCACGGATAAATTAATTATAAAGAGGAAAAGTTACAAAAATGAAATTGTATAGAATAGCCTATATAAAAGGTGTCAAATTTAAATAAATTTCTGCTTTTGGGGGGGAAAGAGAAGAACATGTTTGATATTTAAGAAATGTTTATAAATTTCCCTGTTTCAAGAATTAAAAATTTACAGTGTAAAGTAAGACTTCATTTTTACAATTATCAGATTTTATCACTAGAATAAAGAGATTTGAACATGAGGAAAGAAAACTCCAGTTCAAAGAATTAGTCATAGCAGGTGACTCAAGACAACTATAAATTTGTTTTAAATAATAAGATATTTACCTTTATCTTAGTATTTATGGAAATCTTTATACTAATGGACTATTTGCAAATTGGTATGTTAAATTATTTCACAAAAAATTTTATTATCATATATACTGGCAAAATTCTGTGTAACATATCCCTGAAGCAGAAAAATATGTGGAAAATGTTTGCTAGAAAATGTTTTGCCTATGAATGCTATTACAAGTGCACAGAAGAAAAGTACAAAATATATAATAAGGGACTTCTTGGTGGTGCAGTGGTTAAGAATCTGCCTGCCAATGCAGGGGACACGGGTTCGAGCCCTGGTTCGGGAAGATCCCACATGCCACGAAGCAACTAAGCCCCTGCACCACAACTACTGAGCCTGTGCTCTAGAGCCCGTGAGCCACAACTACTGAGCCCACGTGCCACAACTACTGAAGCCCACTCGCCTAGAGCCCGTGCTCTGCAACAAGAGAAGCCACCGCAATGAGAAGCCCGTGCACCGCAATGAAGGGTAGCCCCCGCTCGCCGCAACTAGAGAAAGCCCATGTGCAGCAATGAAGACCCAATGCAGCCAAAAATAAATAAGAATAAATAAATTTATTTTAATAAAAAGGAATCTCAGTAAGTCTGGAATAAATTATGATAGAAAAATCATGAAAATCTTTTAAAAAACCCCAAAATATATAATGAATATCATTGAAGAGATAAGTGGAAATCTTGTAACCATGAATCAAGAAAAGATTGCTATACATGATTAAAGAAAGAGAATAAGAACAAATAGTTCTCAGAAATTAAAAATTTGATATCTAAAATTAAAATGTCAACAGATGGGAGGGGATATAAAGTCAAGGAACTCTCCAAGAGAGTAAACAAATAAAAACAGATTGAAAATAGGAGAAAATAAAAATTAATAATAGCTTATTCAGCCATTAAAAACAACAAAATAATGCCATTTGCAGCAACATGGATGGACCTGGAAATTTTCACACTAAGTGAAGTAAGTCAGACAGAGAAAGACCAATAGCATTATGATATCGCTTATAAGTGGAATCTAAAAAAAAAAAAAGTGATACAAATGAACTTGTTTACAAAACAGAAACAGACTCACAGACTTAGAGAATGAATTTATGGTTACCAGGGAGGAAGGGTTGGGGAGAGGGGTAGATTCAGAATTTGGGACTGACATGTACACACTGCTATATTTTAAAAAGATAACCAACGAGGACCTACTATAAAAAAAAATTAGTAATTGGAACACTAAATAAGTAAAGAAAATAAAAAAGAATTATTAACATCAAGGAAAATTAAGAGTGGTGACCATAATAACACAGATTGCCTTAGTGTTATATAATATTTAAGTAGATACAATAATGTAAAAACAAATTATTAATTTGACCAAAAACTGAAATATAATTTTGTTCTAAGGAAGGCGGGGGTGACATTGATGGAGAAGAAATGAAGGGAAGGGGATATGGGAGACAAGCCCTAATTTACCATTATAGGATATCAACAGAAAATTTCTAAAACTGGTAAGTCAAAAAAATAGTAATCTAAGCATGTCACTTAGAAATACGGAGGCAACCTCATACCTGTCAGAATGGCTACCATCAAAGAGTCTACAAATAACAAATGCTGGAGAGGGTGTGGAGAAAAGGGAACCCTCCTACACTGTTGGTGGGAATGTAAATTGAGGCAACCACCATGGACAACAGTATGGAGGTTCCTCAAAAAACTAAAAATAGAGCTACCATACGATCCAGCAATCCACTCCTAGGTACACAGCCAGAAAAAACAAAAACACTAATACAAAAAGATACATGCACCTCAATGTTCACTATTTACAACAGTCAAGATATGGAAGCAACCCAAATGCCCATCAACAGACAAATGGATAAAAAAGATATGGTGTAGATACATACCATGGAATATTACTCAGCCATAAAAAAGAATGAAATTCTGCTATTTACAACAACATGGATGGACCTAGAGAATACTATGCGTAGTGAAATAAGTCAGGAAGAGAAAGGTAAATACTGTATGATATCACTTGTATGTGGAATCTAAAAAATAATACAAATGAATGTATATGCAAAACTCACAGGTTTTGCACCAAAGGGAAGAGGGAAGAGGGGAGGGGCTAATTAGGGGTATGGGATTGAAAGATACAAACTACTATATATAAAATATATAAGCAACAAGGGTGTATTTTATAGTACAAGGAATCGCAGCCATTATCTTGTAATAACTTTTAACGGAGTATAATCTGTAAGAATACTGAATCACCTGAAACTATATTGTAAATCAACTATACTTCAATTTTAAAAAAAAGGAAAGATGAGGTATTGTCAACAATAGCCCTCTTTCTTAGCCTTTTCCCCACTTTTTTTCAGCCTTTCAAGGAGAAATGTACAATAAATATTAATAAAATATATGCTGAAAAGGTGTTTGTTTTTTTGGCCGCACTGCACAGCAGGTGGGATCTTAGCTCCCCCCAGACCAGGGATCGAACCCACGCCTGCTGCATTGGAAGCGCAGAGTCTTAACCACTGGACTGCCAGGGAAGTCCCAAAAAGGTGTTTTTAAAAAAAGAAATGTGGAGGCCAATACCATAGAAACTGGTCAGAAGATCTGAGGGTGATTGCTTCTATAGAACACAACAAAATGGGTTTGAGAAGGGTGTGAACTGGTGTGCTTTGTTATATGCCTTTAAGTCTCAACTGACTTTTAAAAACATTCACATGTATTATTTTGATGAAAATTCAAATGAAATTTAAAATAATAGTTATGGATATGTAAGCATCCTTTTCACTTCTGTACACTAAGCCCATATATTAAAATTAACTTCTGGACCACTCGACAGTTGTCTCAAACTTAGTATGTCTATCACTAAACTAATTTAACCTCATCCCCTAAACATGCAGCCCTTCAAACCTGTCTTCCTCTTACATAGCCCAGTGAAGGAAATGGCAGCACTCACCCACCATCAAAGACAAAAACCCAAGCTTCACAGTCAAGTTCTCCATCTTCCTTAACCTGCCTATCTTTTCAATCACCGAGTCCTAGCAATTCCATCTCCTAAATATCTTACAAATCTCTCTCTCCCCACCCACTGCCACTTCCCTTGACTAATCTACCATAGCCTCTTGCAAACAACACAACAACAGCCTCCCTATTTGTGTCTCTACAACTGTGATCCCCTTGCAGTCCATTCCCTCCACAGACAGAGTCATCTACCACGGGTCGGCATGCTAGGGATGCACAGGCCAAATCTGTCTGTTCTGGTAAGGCTTGTAGTTAAGAATGGCTTCTTCTACATTTTTTAATAGTTAAAAAAATCAAGAGGAAAACATTTTGTGGCATGTGAAAATTATATGAAAATTATATGAAAATTATATGAAAATCAAATTTCAGTGTCCCTAAATAAAGTTTTATTGGAACACAGCCATACTCATTCATTTACATATCATCCATGGCTGCTTTGAGGCCACAACGGCAAAGCTGTGTAGTTGAGACGGAGACCACATGGCCCTCAAAGCCTAAATTATTTCCTATCTGATCCTTCATGTTTGTCAACCCCTGTTCTCAACCATAAATTTGATCATGTCACTGTTCTGCCTAAAACCTTTCCTTAGTGCCCAACTGCTTTTATGATCAAATCGAGTGCTTGAAAGGAACTGGATATTTGAGACCCTGTTCAACTCTCCAGTCTTAAATTTTCCCACTCCCTTGCTTCCCTCTATCAGGGAATTGCTAGCAAACTGCTGAACCCCTCAATCATGTCATACCCTCTCTTGCTTTCAGGTTTTAGTACGTGGACCATTCCTCTGCTTAGAAAACATCCCTTCACTTCACCCAACTGCTACTTAAGCCTCAAGTGTCACTTCCAAAGTTTTTCCAAAGTGTTACAACCCTGGATTGTAATTTTCTGTTCCCTTACGTGTATATCCCACTAGAATATAAACTCTGGGAGGGCCAGTGACTATGTCTCTATTATTCCAGTGCCTAGAATAGTACATGGCACAAAGAAGATGCCACAGGGAATGTTTAAATGAAGAAATGCTTCAGCGTATTGAACAGGTATATTGTTTTGCACACTCCTTAAACCTTTTGTTTACATTAAACACAGTATATATATCCAGACAAAAAGAAATTATTTGGGGTGGAAGACTGGTATTATGGTAAATGTTTCTATCAGATCCAAAGTAGTATTACCTATCTAAGTGAGCAAACCGTTAAAGAACAAACCATTTTCTTTCACCTGCTATGTATGTAAGTGTAGTCCACTTAATCTGTGCATATGTCCTAACAAGTTCTTTAAGTTCTCCATTTTCAGACCTTCTGTAATTCTGTACATTCTCTACACTTTTAAGTCAGAAAGTCATTAAGCTTGAAAGCACAATAGGTGCATTACCTTTATTCTCTACCAACCCCAATATCTACCATTTTATGTTCCCATAAGATCTTTTTTTTTAAATGGAGTGGGAATATATATATTTCATACAAATATTATATAATAATAGTGTTTAGATGCTAGAGGTTGACAAATATTGTTCTGAAAGTCAGCTCTGTTATTAGATGGATGCTCCTAACAAGTTAGTTAATTTCTTAACCTTTAGTCTCTTCAACTGTAAAATGGGGATAAATAATAGTAGCTAACTCATAGGTTACTGTAAGAATTAAATGAGATATTACTTATAAAATGCTTAGCATTTAGCACAGAGTCTGGCAAATAATAATGTCCAGAAGTGTCAGCTATTAAATTAATATTAAAACTATCATTTTATAAGTCTGCTTTAATAATTATAATACTAGAGGCTTATGTTTTAACTTCCTTCTGCCAATGAAATAGCCCAACATCTGACAGACCTTTCTCTCTAGGAAAGAATGAGAAAAAGTGCAAATAAAGTGAGCATAGAAAATAAAAATGTGAATTCTGTACCTTTTTTCAGGAATGTTACTCCCAGAAGAAATTTTATCACGTGCTTTGTAAGAATACATCTTATACAAGCTGGGCTGCTTTTAAACATATAAAGGTCCATTCAAAAAGAAAAAAGAGAGAAGTTTCAAAAAACTTTTTAAAATGAAGAAAATAAGATACAAAATATTACAATGATTTTTCCTTTTACTAACCAACTCATCAAATAAATCATCTGAAAATAAGCTCATGAATTATCAACTTCTAGGGCTCTAAAGGCAGTTAGAAATGCAATGTAATATCCCATTCCTCCCAAATCTATAGAGAATATACGATCAAAAGAATTCTTAGAGACATAGCAAGAGCCAAAGTCACAAAAATGATTCAATTACATTGTGTATACCTTAATAAAGCAGAGAAAGTTCACCAGAAAATTTAATTCAGCACATTTATCCATCACCCCATCACCCTAGTATCCTCATTAGTGGAAGTCAGCCTGTGGATAAGTATTTAATCTGTAATTACCTAAGATCCAAAACAAAGCAAGAAAAGGTGTGTATGTGTATGTGTCTATGTAATTGTAATGAGAACATTTAGGAATCAGGCTTATTTTTCCATCAACTAAAAGTATTATAATATCCAAAAAAAGATATTATAAGAAGTGTTATAATATCCAAGCCAAATGAGTTATAAAAGAGGCTTAAAAGAAAAAAAATAACCATTACTTTCTCAGCTACTTCTGTTCTATTAACCCCAGAAATCATATATTGCATATTTTATTCTGTTCATATCATTTCTCTTTCCACATTTTATATCTTGTTATATATGGCATTTTCCTCTTTGAGTGGAAATAAAACAGAAAAATTTTAAACAGGAGTTGCATCAATAAAGAATGAAATAATAAGAACCATCTCTTTAATAAAAACAAACCTCTGAAGTTAATTCAGTTGGTACTTGATTAGAGGAATGTTGCTCAGTGCCGGAAGATACAGCTTTAGAACTGAAAAATAATAAAATTAAATTATCTCAAATGTTAAAATGTAATTTTCTAATACATGAATCATCACACCTCCACTCTTAGAAAGGCAGATAAGGTTATATTACTCTTTTAGAACTGATGCTTTTTTAAATTGATTTTTCCCCTCCAAAGAGCTTAAGCTCTTCAAAGTCTAGATTTAAAACTCTTTAACGTTTTTTAAGTTTAAAAGTAAAACTGATAATCTAAAGTACAACATAATGGTTATAGTCAATAATACTGTATTATAAACTTCAAAGTTGCTCAGAGACTAGATCTTAATTGTTCTCTACACAAAAAAGAAGTGCTATTCAAGTGATGTGATAAAAGTGTTATCTAACGCTATTGCCATAATCACAATGCAATATATAAATGTATCAAACCAACACTTGTACACTTCAAACTTACACAATGTTAAATGTCAATTATATTTCAATTTAAAAAAAAACTGAAAAATGATCGATAACATGTAAAGGTACTAAAAAGTAGGCAACACGTGTATTCCCTCCCTGTCCTCTATACATAAGAAGGAAATATGGTATATAGAGTCTTCAACATTTACCTCAATGTTGCTTCTTTATTTTATTTATTTATTTATTTTAATAGAAGCATAGTCGATTTACAATATTGTATTAGTTTCAGGTGTACAGCAAAGTTACTTGGTTATACATATATGTATGTATGTATCTATATTCTTTTTTTTCCTGATTCTTTTCCAGTATAGTTTATTACAAGATACTGAATACAGTTCCCTGTGCTATACACTTCTTTAATCAACAGGAGCAGCTTTCTAAGTACTATAGTCATCTACTTCCTATTCACCAAGACAGCGTTCTATGATTTATCATTCTCCCTACTGACTCCCATACCAAACTGACGAAAAGGGGTATGCAAAAATGATTATCTTTACTCATTTTACTTTGTGTGGTACCTGTAAATTGGTACAAAATGAATCATTTAAATAACAGAAAACCCGGAAGTTAAAAAAAAACTGAAAAATGAACCTTGGTAGAAAAAACTCCTTTGGACACAATTCTTCATTAGCTTGAAGGATAAGGCTCTGAGGAGATTCTCTTTGGGCTTTAGCAAGCCAATTTCTTCCCTATTGAACACAAGAAGAATCGTTTAATGCACAGTGAGAAAAGTCAATCAAACAGGCAGACTTCTACATTGTTTACCTTTTCTGTAAGGATGCAAAGCTTTACAAATTTGCTTTGCCCAGAAACTTCTACCAAGAATCCCTCAGTTATGAGCTGATGGGAAAAAACCTTCCACCAATTCTCTGTGTGATCCTTGCCAGTGCCAAAGAAATTGTGACTGCGATATTTATCTTCAAGACGCTGGGAATTCTGAAATTAGGCATAAAATCAATTTCTTAAAATGTTTATTTAATTAAACAGGAGATGTAAAACACGAAATCGTCTATTGATTCTTTGGCTTTAACACTAAATTTCAGCTTTAAAAACCTACGGAATTTTTATACCCCTCCTGCTTGCTCTGATTACTTAAGTCACAAATAAATACACTCAAAATAGTGTTCCTTTTCTGTTTTAAATAATGGCAGGAAATTTCATATATAAATCACATGCATTTCCCAATGCATAGGTTTGGATATATTTGGAATATTTAACCTTTGCTATTTAGACCTTTTATTAACATACTCACATTGTTTGAAAACCGTGATCATAAATCTACAGCTCAAGACTTGAAGCATGGGTGTTAAAGGCAGTGTGACCCATAGCTGGTAACCAGTGAGTGCAGTGCCAAGACTCAGGTTTCCACTGCGTTGTTGTCATTACTGTGCTTTTTGTCCGTGATGTTTCAGCAAAGTTTACTTAATCATTTCTGATTTAGCTGCTTCACTGAGATACATCAGAAAAAGCAGGTGCATGCTAGACAGTTGATGCTTTTGAGATATTCTTCCCTAAGTGACCAGAGGATTCCGATCGGAGACTCTTCATAGCCATCAAGGTCTAGAAATATTGGGGAAGCTAGCCCATCATATGCAATTCTCTTGTCCTCTAATGGAAATGACTCTCCCCACCTTCACTCTCCACAGAGAACTTTTTCTATTCACTTGGCCCTCTGATTACCCCTTTTATAAAATTTTATTTATTTATTTATTTTTGGATGCATTGGGTCTTCGTTGCTGCCCACAGGCTTTCACTAGTTGCGGCGAGCGGGGGCTGCTCTTCGTTGCAGTGCACGGGCTTCTCATTGCGGTGGCTTCTCTTGTTGCCGAGTACAGGCTCTAGGTGGCTTCTCTTGTTGTGGAGCACAGGCTCTAGGCACACGGGCTTCAGTAGCTGTGGCACGCGGGCTCAGTAGTCGTGGCTCGTGGTCTCTAGAGCGTAGGCTCGGTAGTTGTGGCGCACGGGCTTAGCTGCTCTGAGGCATGTGGGATCTTCCCAGACCAGGGCTCGAACCCATGTCCCCTGCATTGGCAGGCAGATTCTTAACCACTGTGTCACCAGGGAAGTCCCTGATTACCTCCTTCATCCATCCTACACATCTAAATACTACTTTTAAATGTGTATGGTACTATATAAACATAGGGCTCTCTGGAGAATTGCTTCTATCTAATGTATTTGCGGTGAATACAGCAGATTGTAATTCGAGGGTCATTCTGCCCTTCCTCCACTGTGACTTCTACCACAGAATCTGGGAAGTTACAAACACTATTTCTCAAACTTTCTTTCAACTAGGCTTCTGGATGTGATTTAAGTTCCACTAAACAAAGGTATTTTTGCATGACATCTACACGCAGGAAGTGAGGCAAAGGGGTCTACTTTGCTATATTTGCAGGTATGCATGACTGTGGAGGGGTTTGCTTTTTATGAGAAAGTGTTAGCAAAGAACCTAGCATACAGCTTCTAGCTTCCTAAGTAACAGGAGACATTCATTTTGTTGATACAGATTATAGAAGGCAGCTCCCAGATCAAGCAGAAGTAGAACCTTCCTGATTGTTACAGCTCCCTATTCAGCGCGGTTTGGGGTCAGGCACTGACAGATAACTTCTTAACCACAGAAGAGGCAACTGCTTCCATGGAAGATTATTTTGCAGTATAATCTTATCAACAATACTCTAAGCCACTTAACACCCAGTAATAAATACTTTTCTGTTTAAATTCGCTAGACTGATCATGTGCTTCATAACAAATACTGTATTTTAGGTTATATTCATGTTTCAAAAACATTCACTCCTTGAGTATGTCAAGAAGTTCCTGTATTCTAAAATTTTTAATATGAAATGCAATCTAAAATTTGAGAAATAGGTACATCCTGTCACTCAACATTTTTATATTTCATCTACACTCTAATGATGGTTTAACAATCAGTGCATATTCAAATCCAGGGATCAAAATGGAAAGAATATACAGAATGAGTTCCAGCAGACATAACTCAAGCACTAGAAGCCTCACTATATTACAAATGTATTGGTTTTGTTCAACTGATGAAAACGTTACGGTTACAAGTTTATCATTTTGGAATGTTAAAAATGTGAATACAAGTGAAATAACCGAAAAGGACTGATCCCTCACATAAAGAAATCTAGGCTGAAATTAGATTAGATTAGGAAAGTTCCCATCAGAGACACATCAGTGCCCAGATACACTGAGCTTTTTTAAAACACAGGCTTCTTATAGGTTTAATTAACAGGGTCTGTAACGTGCATTCTAAAAATTGAAATTGAAATTGAATTTTGTATTAAAATAGCTAAGTAATAAAGCTTTAGTATCATGGTGATTATATTTACAAAAATTGTACTAGAACAAGATTCAGAGAAACAGAAACACCCATGTACAACGTAGCACCTTTTTCCACAACAACCTCTACTACCTATACTAACTGACTTTGGTTTGATTTGTGTAGAATGTTTAAAATCAAACATCACAGAATTTCAGATCTGGAAGGAACATTGGAGCTCATTGATCTATCTAGTCATTTTTACTCAGATACAATCAGAGGCTCAAAGATGTTAAGTGGTAGCCTAAGGTCATAGAGGTAAGACTAGGACACAGTCCTCCAGACCACTACACCAGGGATATATATACACACAGACACAGAGACACCAATATACATACATATACATATATACTGATTGTAGTTAGTGCAACTAGACCACCTGGGTTCAAGTCACAGCTCCAGTACTTACTAGCTTTTGAATTTTGGGCAAGTCAGTTACTTAACTTACCTGTGTTTCTATTTCCTCAGCTGCTATACAAGTATAATAATACTTCTTATCCTTTAACTTAGCCTGCCTTCCTTAACATAGAAGCAAAAGCCCTGACTCAGTATTAAGTCAGTTTTCCCAGAACATTTGTAATGGCATTCTACACCTGCTGGGGGCTTACCTTTATAGTAGGAGAATCTATTGCTTGCAAACTAATAACACCAAAGATATTAAGTTGCGTAACTAGTACTTATTAGCAATCTGGACACTAGAAATTATTCCTCTAGCCTTCCCTTTCGTAAGCAGAAAACAACCTGAAGTGAATGAACACATTTGCTGATATGAAGAAATGAGATGTTCTTCTAATTGGTAGGGGTAACTGTCCCTTCCCCTCATGATCAATAATCATTGTGAATACTGTGTACTGTGTGAATAAATTTACACTGTCATGTTTCCATGGCAATCACCATACATAAAACGAAATATTTCTGCTCTTCAACACAGATCATTTTGTTTTAAAGAAATCATATTCCCTTTTCAACGAGAAATCCAAATTTACCCAAGTAACATTTCTGAAAAAACAGAATAAGGATTTTCAACAACAAATGTCTTAAAAAAAAAAAACAAAAACCACAGATGTCTAACAATTTCTTACTCTGAGCGAGGCATCTTCCATTAATTACTTATATGTTCTAGTTAACTTAATTTTCCAGGTTAACCCACTGACGAAGTAAAACTGCTAAGGATGAGGAAGCTGCCATAGTGGATATAGGGATTTGGGCACTGATTTCAAGGAGTGCACAATTATACATGCACATATCCCTTACCAATCATAAATCTTCATTCTAGTATCTCTAGATCATTCAACCTAAAAATACAAATTTAAAACTGCATGTGAACAGCATAATAAAACAGACACAGCACTAGAACGTTAGTTAGGAAAGCTGTCGCTCATCCTGCTTCTGGCACAAAGTAATGACCTGACATGACACAGGTCATTTAACTTTCTGGGACTTAGTATTAACCACTGTATAATAAGGTGGTAGAGTTAAATAATCTTTTTGCTCTAAGAGTCTCTACTTCTATGGGACAAAGTCTCAAAAATGGAAGTTATCAACCCACTCTTCTCCTTTAAAAAGCAGGCTGGAAAAATTAGGGTACCAAACGGATGCATCAGGGAATTTGGAAACCTATGAACAGATCGATGTGTGTTAGAATAAAGGGGGCCGACTGGCCAGAGCACAAGTCCCAAAGGATCACTTTCTAATAAAAGCCAAATCTTCAGCACCATTATCTGATAGAGAAAAACAAACAAACTTGCCACTTCTCTAAATTAGCTTCTTTAAAAATGACGATTGCTTGTTGTGGTAGTTCTTTCAGCTGGGAATGCCACATTCCTCTCCACCTTCTTCCCTCGGGTTGGCTCTCAATGCCCAAATCTACTCTTATCATCCACAGAACAGAAAAGCGCCAGTGATACCATAACAAAGACTTCTCTAGTTTCACAGCCATTAACAAGCACTCTCTCTTCAGAACTTAAATAATACTTTATATCTATTCATATGTCCCCGATCTCTTTTTATGCTGCGATATACTTATTTATTCTCAAGTAACACACCTTCCATATTAGATGATGTCTCATCTAATTCCACTTTGAATTCCCCACAAAACAGAGTACAGTAGCTCACACAAAAATAGATGTTTTGGGAATTCCCTGGCAGTCCAGTGGTCAGGAGTCCATGCTTCCACTGCAAGGGGCACGGGTTTGATCCCTGGTTGGGGAACTAAGATCCCGCATGCCATGCAGCGCAGCACAAAAAAAAAAAAAAAAAAAAAAGTTTAATAACTAGCAGAAAAAAGTAGTTATAAACTCTTAAGAAGTTTTAGATTCCTGTGTTCTTAAATTACAAAATAAGTCCATAGTTTCTGTCTACATTTTAACTAATTTTTTTTTTCTTTTGCCTCTTTCCCAGTTCCTACAGGCCAAGGAAGTTCACAGCTGCCGCTTCAGGGCTTAAAAAGGTCATTTCTGGGACTGTTATTCTATGTGAACAATAAAGCCAAAATATAAAGTTACAATAATTATCTCTAGGAATATATTTCAACCTGATGAAATAGCTTGTCCGAAAAATTAAACAGATAACCCTCTCCTGTTAGAAAGTTTGAAAATTATAAAGGGTAATTAAAACTAACAATAGTTTCCCAATGGCTGCCTATAGTCAAAGCATCTTTTATCAAAAGTGTTCTCTAATTCTGGAGCACTTTGATAACATGATCAGGAAAGAGGTTTCACTTAATCTCCTGATTATGCAAATTAATGACTGTGTCTGTTTTCTAATCTGTAAAATTAAGATAACTGCATATCTTAATACTTAATTCACAAAGGTGTTTAAAGATTTTTATGTGGGGCTTCCCTGGTGGCGCAGTGGTTGAGAGTTCGCCTGCCGATGCAGGGGACACGGGTTCATGCCCCGGTCCGGGAAGATCCCGGGAGAGGCCACAACAGTGAGAGGCCCGCGTACTGCAAAAAAATAAAAAAAGATTTCTATGTGGTGAGCTATTTAGACCCCTAAAACAAAGTTCCTTAGGCAATATTTCTACTATTTAATTTCCAGCAAAACTTATGCTTTAAAAACAAAATTTTAAACTCCATTCACAAACACCTGAATGGCCTGAATAATCATTTATACTATTTTTATACTATTTTTAAACATCCTATGTAAGAGAGGAGAATCATGTGCTGCTGAAATATTTGTTTCATATGTACAAATATTATCTCTTTAAATGAACTCCAAGAGTTTCAAGTTTAAGATACTTAATCATCTTACAAATGAAAATTATCTGTAAAGATATTAATTTTTCCTAAATTAGTTAAGGTAGACGATTCACTAAATTCTCAAAGGAAATACAATTATAATTTAAAAAATGATATCCCAGTAGATACCAAAATCACTGAAATTGGGGGAAAAAAACTTGCCTTATTTTCACTGTATTTAATGTCTACAAATTTTCGTTAAGTGGCTTTTTTTTTTTTTTTTTTGGCAGTACGCGGGCCGCTCACTGTTGTGGCCTCTCCCGCTGCGGAGCACAGGCTCCGGACGTGCAGGCTCAGCGGCCATGGCTCACTGGCTTCTCCGCAGCATGTGCGATCTTCCCCGACCGGGGCACGAACCTGTGTCCCCTGCACCGGCAGGCGGACTCTCAACCACTGCGCCACCAGGGAAGCCCGTTAAGTGGCTTTTTAAAAAAGTTTTACACCTTTATCTAGCAAGGGTAATATAAAATTTCACAAAGAATAAACTTCTTAATTTGCAGACTCCCAGAAGAGACTGTTGGTATAAGCAGTCTGACTTGGTTTTCAAATAATAGGTGAAATCTGATCCGTCTTGTGACCAGTTCAAGTTTGTCTAGGAGCCCACTTCCACTTATCTGTTGATACTGGATACTGCTGGATTACACCAAATTAAAACAAGGATAATTTTTATAAATTATACATTCAGCTGGGATACACAGGTTTTAAAGATGACAGAGACAATAAATTTTCATAGATCTCAATTACATTAAATCTATCCCTTGCAACTTAAATTCTTTTTTAAAAAAAAATAGCACTCATATCAGCTAAACCAAGTTCCTTAGGCAACACTTCTACCGTTAAATTTCTAACCAAACTTGAGATTTAAGAACAAAATTTTAAACTCCATAATCTAAAAACATCAGTACCTGAAGTTAACATATTTTTAGCATTTCATTAGTATTTCACAACTGGCTAACTTAATAAGTCCCTTTCAAAACAAAACAAAAACTCAGAAAGTAAATATTTACACAAAGTATTTGAGAAGTTAAGAAATGAATGCTGACCTAAATTATTTTTAAAATTCTACATCCAGGGCTTCCTTGGTGGCGCAGTGATTAAGAATCCGCCTGCCAATACAGGGGACACGGGTTCAAGTCCTGGTCCGGGAGGATCCCACATTAGTTGCTGTGGAGCAACTAAGCCTCTGAGCCACAACTGCTGAGCCTGCATCTAGAGCCCGCGAGCCACAGCTACTGAAGCCAGGGCACCTGGAGCCCGTGCTCCGCAACAAGAGAAACCACCACAATGAGAAACCTGCGCACCGCAACAAAGAGTAGCCCCCGCTCACCGCAACTAGAGAAAAGCCCACACACAGCAACAAAGACCCAACACAGCCAAAAATAAATAAGTAAAATAGATAAAGAAAGAAAGAAAACAAAACTTAAAAAAAAAAATTCTACAAAGTGAGAATTTTAATCTCCACTTTTAGTATATTTTTAATAAATATATGTAGTTGCAAAGGATTCTATCTCCCATTTTTGGTTTATTCAACTAACGTCAATATATACTACTTAACTTTACAGACTTCTAAATCAGGAATAAAATCATATAAACAAAAGGACTACAGAAAAAGCTCTTTGGCTATAAGGGTCATGACCTACTCATATTTGTACCTGCAACTGTTAGCATAATGCTGGCACACTAATCACTCAAAAAAAAAAAAAAAAAAAGGTAACAGAATTAACTATTCATTCGTGAAGAAAAAGAACTTTCTTAGAATTTTAAATACTTCTGATTAGAAATAAAATAGAAAGAAAGAAAAAATATACTACCAAATATTATTATTGAACTTAGACATTACAAATAATCACTGAAATTTAAATTTTGCTCAAAAAATTTACTACTTCACAGGGCACCAAGATACAAATTTGTTCTACCTGTCCCTTGACACAATGAAAGTAAACTTTTCTTAATTATCCTATAAAAGACCAGTCTAGGGATTCATCTAACTGCAATGTAATAAACTGAAACAGACAGCCTGGAAGCATTGTCTTAATGATACACACAGGTTTTGTCAAAGGTAATGAATGCAGTGCTTAAATGGAACTTAATATGACTCTCTGAGTTCTGATAACTAAAGCCAAAGCTATAATTGTAAAACAGCAAACCTCTGAAGAAAAGTGTAATAGGAGTAAAAGAAGAACTCTGAAGGTGACTCACAGACATACTTACAGATCCTCGGAGAAATAAAATTGGAACCCCAATTCCAAACTTTTCGCCTAAGATGGTCACGGCAGATAAGAGCTGGAATGCTTGTGGACCAAAGTCCTGTGACATATCATCTGAGTCATCAATGGAAAAGCAGAGATCCAATCTAAATAAAAACAATATGTAAAGAAAGCTTAGCCAAGGCATGTACCTTTAGAAATAAAAAGATTTAGTGTAACAGTTAGCCCAGTAAAAAAATATCTCAAATGTGCCAACTGCTTCAGAAGCTAAAAATAAAGTTCAATACAGCTGAGAGCAAGTAAAGTATGTAAAACATGAAATATAAACGATAATATAGCATCACAGGTATGTTATATTAATGGTCCTCGACACTAGTGCCCTAGGATCCGAGTTTCACAGGAGGTATCTTGGGCCATAGAAAGAAACAGGTTCAAGCAAGCAGAACGCAGGATTACAGCTCAAATAGCTCCACTTGATCTATTGTATAAATACTGGACTTTTGTGTTAGGTTTTGATGGAAGAAAAGGTTTATTGCCCACCCCCACCCCTGTCGCAAAACTTCTGAACTGAAAAAACACATCTCCTATGCAAGAAGTTGTTAAAGTCATACTTTAAAATATGACCAAAGATTATAAGCTTTTCATGTAAGTCCATTTAGAAGTTAAATTCCTAAGCCATCCTTCAGGTAGAAATTATCATTAACACAAATTAATGAAATTCTCATTTGTATTAATTCTCATTAATACAAATGAGAATTCTTTATGGCATGTTGAGAACAAAAGACTCAGAAAAAATCAACTAATATAGTTCAACTACCTAATTCAGTTGCTTTCTTTATAATAAATATCTTTGAAATAGCAATAAGAATATAGTCAGTATTCTAGATATATTTTTAGGGAAAAAAAGGCTAGTTTAGGTTTATTCTCTATTTTAACTTCTTTAATAGGATACTTAGTTCATTAATTTTCTTTTCTAATACGAGTATTTAAAGCTATCAAATTCCCACCAAGTATCACCTATGCTGCAGCATACAAGTTTTAATGTATATTACTGTAATTATCACTAAGTTCTAAAAATGTTTTAATTTCCAGTTTGAGTTTTTTCCTTGATTGACGAGTTACTTTAGAGCATTATTTTAAATTTCCAAATGAATGAGAATTTCCCTTTTTATTCTCTTGTTTACTTCTAATTCTGTTGCATTCTGGCCAGATAATGTGGTGTGTTTGAAACCAATACACTGAAAACTTGAGACAGGTTACAGTCTAGTACAGAGGTCAGAAAACTCTTCCTATAAAGGGCCAGACAGTAAACAGCTTAGGCTTTGTGGGCCAGACAATCTCTGTGTCACAACTACTTAGCTCAACTCTGCAAAAACAGCCATAGATAATATATAAACAAAAGGGCATGGCTGTATTACAAAAAAACTTTATTTACAAAAACAGGCAGTGAGTGGATTTGGTCCATGGGCCATAGTTTGCCACCCACTGCTTTAATATCTAGTACATTTTAAAATTTTTATTTATTTATTTTTGGCTGTGTTGGGTCTTCATTGCTGTGCACGGGCTTTCTCTAGTTGTGGCGAGCAGGGGCTACTCTTCGTTGCAGTGCGCAGGCTTCTCATTGCGGTGGCTTCTCTCGTTGTGGAGCACGGGCTCTAGGCGCACGGGCTTCAGTAGTCGTGGCTCACGGGCTCAGTAGTGGTAGCTCACGGGCTCTTGAGCACAGGCTCAGTAGTTGTGGCGCACGGACTTAGTTGCTCTGTGGCATGTGGGATCTTCCCGGACCAGGGCTCGAACCCGTGTCCCCTGCATTGGCAGGAGGATTCTTAACCACTGCGCCACGAGGGAAGTCCCTATAGTTCATTTTTATAAATATGCCATCTATGTTTGAGAAGTGTAGTCTCTAATTCCGCGCTTCCCAGCCCGTGTGCTACAAATGGATTATAGGTGTGCTGAAGGTTAATCCCTTGAGACCTTAGGGTTCTGAACAGAACCTAGACTCAATTAGCCATTAACTATGTGGGTCACGAAGTAAAAATGTTTGAGACACATTACTCTAATTGCTTGGTAAAGGCTTCTACATCTGCATGTCCAATAAATCAGACTTGTTACCATATTGACCAGATTTTCTATTGCTTCCTAATTTTTTGATTGCTTAACCTACCAATAACTAAAAATTACAATCAACCTCTCCTACTTTGATGGTGGAATTGTTGATTTCTTCCAGCTTTTCTGTCAGTCTGTGCTTTACATAGTTGTAGGGGTTTGTTTTAAGGTGCATAGAACAATTCTGTCCTCTTGGTGGAGGAACCATTTATCACTGCATAGAGACCATCTCCATCCCTAATAAAACTCCTTCTGTCTAACAGTATACAGCTACCACACCTAGTATATGGTTAGCTCAACTACATACACCATTTGTATTTTATTTTTTCAATTAATATACAGTTAAATTGACTGTATGTCTGTGTGTGTGTGTTAAGGTCTACAAATTTAAACACATTCATAGATTCTTCTAACCATCACCACAATCAGAACATGCAACAAATCCATCACTACAAAATACTCCCTTATGCTATTCCTTTGTAATCACAACCTTGACCCCATCCCTCTAATCTCTGGCAACCACTAATCTTTTCTTCATCTCTACAGTGCAGTTTTATGTTTGAGAGAATATCACATAAATAGTAGAACTGGCATTATTTCTTCTTTTGGGGGGGGCAGAATTTGCCACTGAAATCACTTGGGCTAGGGAATTTTATTTTTGGAAGTTTTTAACAAGGATCCAATTTCTTCAACAGTGGTAGGATTATTCAGGTTATGTACTTCATTGTGAGTGAGGGTTTTTTTTGTTTGTTTTTTTTGTGTGTGTGTGAGTGAGTTTTATTAGTCTGAGGTTTTCAAGGAATTGGTCCATTTCACCTAAATTACTGAATGTATGTGCACTGAGTTATTCATAGTATTTCCTCATTATCCTTTTAATGTCTGTTGTGGCTACAGTGAAATTCCCTCTCTCAGTCCTGATATTGGTAATCTGTGTCTCCTCGTCTTCTTTTTTTTTTTTTCTTTTTAGAACTTTCTATCAGTTTTATTGACCTTTTCAAAGAATGAGTTTTGAGTTCATTGGTTTTCTCTAATTGTTTTTGTTTTCTATTGATTTATGCTCTTATCTTTATTCTTTCCTTCCTTCTGCTTCCTTTTAGTTTTCTTTACCCCTATTTGCTAGTTTAAGGTGGAAGCTTAATTACTAATTTGAAACCCTTCTACTGTAAGTATTTAATGCTCTAATCTTCCCTGTCAGTATCACTTTAGCTGTACCCCATACGTTTTGTATTTTCATTTCACTCAGTTCAAAATATTTTCTGATTTACCTTGAGACTTCCTCTTTGACTAATGGATTATTTAGTAGTGTGTTACTTAATTTCCAAGTGTTTGGAGACTTTCCTGTTATCTTTCTGCTGTTGATTTCTAGTTTCATTCCATTTTATTTAGAAAATGTATTCTGTATAAATACAAATCTTTTAAATGTGTTAAGGTTTGTTTTATGATCCAGAATACAGTCTATTTTCATGAACATTCCATCTGCACCTGAAAAGAACGTGTATCTGCTGTTGTTAGGTGGAATGTTGTATAAAAGTCAATTAGACAGTCTGCTGACAGTCCTGTTCCATTTCTTCTATTTTCTTACTGATTTTCTGTCTACCAGCTCTATTAATTACTGAGAGATGCTGAAGTCACCAACTCTACTTACAGATTTCTCTATTTCTCCTTTCAATTCGGTCAGTTCTTTTTCAAGTATATACACATTTAGGATTAGGTGTTCTTGGATATAATGGTTATCTTTGTGTGTCAGCTTATGGTACCCAGTCATTTGGTCAAACACTAACCTAGATGTTGCTATAAAGGTATTTTGTAGATGGGATTAACATTTACAATCAGTTGACTTTAGGTAAAGGAGCTGACCCTTGATAATGTGAGTAGGTCTCATTCAATCAGATGAAGGCCTTAAAGAGCAAAGACTGAGGTTGGCTGGAGAACAAGGAATTGTGACTCAAAACTGTAATGTAGAAACCCTGTCCAACTTTCCAGCCTGCTAGGCTGCCTACAGATTTCAGACTTGCCAACCCCTACAACTGCATGAGCCAATACCTTAAAATTAACCTCTCTCTCCCTCTCTCATTATCTCTCTGTCTGTGTGTGTGTGCATGTGCGTGTGTGTGTGTACACATATGTGCATGTATTGCTCTGGAGAACCCTGACTGATACATTGGTAAACTGACTCTTTTATCATCATGTAATGTCCTTCTTTATCCCTGCTAATATTCTTCCTCCAAAGTCTCCATTATCTGACATTAAAAGTAACAACTCCAGCTTTCTTTTGATTAACGTTTTCATGGTATACAGTTTTTATCTTTTTATTTTTAATCTACCTATATAATTATACCTATAGTGGATTTCTTGTGGACAGCATTTGGTTGGGTCATATTTTTAAACCAATTCTAACAACTTTTGCCTTTAAATGTTATTTTTTATTTATTTTTTTTTTTGCGGTACGCGGGCTTCTCACTGTTGTGGCCTCTCCCATTGTGGAGCACAGGCTCTGGACACACAGGCTCAGCGGCCATGGCTCACCGGCCCAGCCGCTCCACGGCATGTGGGATCTTCCCGGACCAGGGCACGAACCCGTGTCCCCTGCATCGGCAGGGTCCTCAACCACTGCGCCACCAGGGAAGCCCTAAATGGTATTTTTAGATCATTTACATTTAATATAACTATTGATATGTTTAGATTTAGGTCTACCATTAATTGGTTTATCTATTTATAAAAGTAAAAGATTGTAATACTGTTTGCTTTGTCCTCTTTTTTAATAAATAAATTCATTATTTTGTTTTTAAAAAACTGCAATACATATCACTCAACAAAAATTCAATTAAAAATTATTTGCAAAGGAAGAGAAACAAAGACTTTTAGAATGTCCATCTAGAAGAAGGAAATGTTACCTGGACCTGCAATTATCACAGCAATTTTCAGTTCCCATAATTCCCACGGAGGCCTTTCGTAGCTGTTTGTCTTCAAAATGAGACAAGATGAGTCTACCCAAGAGAAAATTTTAAAATTAAATAAATGAACAAAAACATACATGTTAAATTCATTGTTGAAAATAATGAGGTGAAATCAACATTAATTGATTCAGCTGAGACCTCATTATTTGGCTTCAGTTTACTGAGGCACAAAGCAAGTTGCCTTAAAAATTCAGCACATATGTTAACACCATCAAATATCTTTTAAATACTTCTAATTACTTTGCAAAACTTTTTCCTTAAGAATATTATCTATAAATCCTTGTTATTAACTGATATAAAGTAAATAATACTTACTGTCGCCTACACATTCTGGAATTAAGATATTTATCCATCTTTGCCATCATCTTTAATTTGTATAATCGAAACTTTTCATTGCATATTTCACTAAGGAGGCGCCTGTCAATTAAAAATACCACAGTACTATTAAAATTGTATTAGTTTTATTTCATTTATTTCTTCCTGTTTATTTTTCATAGTCTATAACTATAACATCCACAGTGCTAACAAGATAAAGAACATTTCTATCATCTCAGCAAGTTATTGTGTCCCTTCCCAGTCAATGCCCCCATAAGAAGCAAGCATTTTTCTGATTTTTATGAAAATTACTTTTGAAAGAATTCTACCCATGTCCAAGCATCAATTTTTTAGCTGCCTATGAAAAACTGTTAAAACCCTAAAGTTCTTCATTTTGACTTATATGCTACTTGCTTTTTTGGCAATATTTCTACTATACGTGAATTTTTACCTTTTCCCAGTAAAAGGTTATTCTTTAAGTTATTTTATATGAGAAACTAAAGGCATCTAATCTATATAAGGAATACTGAAAAAGACTCATGATCTAAATATGAACCTTCATCACTTTAGCTCTTCAGAGAACTTCTCAGCCCTCTAAAAACTACCTCTTTGTATTATGGGGCATTATAGGACACTAATAAAATATCAGAATTAAGTTCCTTCCTCAAACAATTCTAACCATTTTTCCCCCATAATACTGAATTTATATAAACTTTTTAAATAACACTAAATACATGGTTTTTTTTTTAAGTTAATGCTGCTATACCTCATCCTGACTGTTAATTCTACTCTCCTGTGAAGAAATTCCATGACTATCGTACATCAGATGATGATAATCTTCCAAATAGTCTTTGCATATCTTTCTGAGAAAAAAGAAAAATCTGAGTTGAATAGGTTTCAAATATTTCAAAGGAAAATAATTTATCCACAAGATCTAAGTGACAATACTGATCCTCATCACTCATGTTTTGACTGTACAGCTTTCTAACTGATAAAAATACCTCTGTACAATTCTCAAGGATGACACCCACAGGGAATCCAGTTAAGGGAGCTCTGGAAAGTCTGGACACACAAGTGATCTCTTATTCAAAAACATTCGTATCATTTGACACCACCAACCACCATGCCTTTCCATGTAATTTCCCTAGAAAGTCTCTTCCAACGATTGACTCTAGTTCCTAGGTCAACCATCTAACCTCATTATTCCTAGCTCATGGGCTAAATATTAGTTTCTTTTTTTGCTCTGTTTTGTTTGTTTAGCTCACCTCTTTCTCCTCAGATAGAAAGAACAAAGGAAACAATGCCCACACTCTGAGAGCTAGAGCTTCCCTTATGTTTGGTTCCCACGATCTACATTTAACTAATCTCATCAGTTTCAATAACAAATTGAAGAAAATAAAGTAACAAGTCTCTAACACCAAATCAAATGAATATTTATTCTTCTTTTAGGACCATCAAAATCATTACAGTATAATATTCCACAGAATAAAAACAAGTTGAAAAAGAAGAAATATTCTAAAAACAATACCATAAATAGAAATCAGGTGGAGCCAGTGGAAGATTTGTTAAACTGAGATTAATTTGCAAATTATTCCCTTTAAACAAAGATTACAGTAACTATTGGGTTTGACTGTTTTAAATAATGGCAGGTGCAGACATTGAGACTTCGCCAATAAAAAATATAAAATTGCATATTTACGCTGATGATTGGACAAGTTTCTTCTCTCAGTCACAGGATTCTAGCATAAGACAGACTAAAAATTTTGTGAATTACAGTGATCTTTTCATTTGAAAACCAGCTATTCCATTTATTCTAAAACTTTGTTTTTTCTAATAGAAGAGGTTTGTCACAAGGATGGCAGAGATCTGGGCCTCGATCCTTGCTGAAATTTTTTTTAATGCTGATTAGCCCTATAGTTTTATTTCCTTTAATATGGATGCAAAGAACAACCTGTCTGTACTAAAGATTCAAGAGTGGATTTCCTGGCACCACTATTTGATTACTAATCACTGTTACTCCCTGTTAAATCTTAATGAGATAACCATTTAAAATATCTTTTGAGACTCAGATACACAGGAACTATATCTATTGATGAACCTGCCAAGCCACAATATAAAACTTGGGCTGTTAAGTCTTCAGCATCTTTAATACAATGCACAAATAAAATCAGAACTGGTAGGAATCAACTTATGTATGATGCAATCCCAAATTTAATTGTAGCATGTAGAGCTCTGTTCTATCCCAATTATTTAAAATTAGTTTATAAAAAGCTTCACATAGACACCAGCGTCAAAAGGAAAATAATAATTGTTCTTCTTAAGAAGATGGTTTATTGACTGTATGTTAAGAAACAAAAGTTAGTGACTACTCTTAAAAGAAGCTTAAAATTTATAGCAAACATTCTTACCTAATTAATCCCTATTCTTCTTTCATATCTCAAGTTAACCCATTACTTCCTCAAGGAAGCCTTATCTGACCTTTATAACTTGGTAAACACACACCCATAATATACTCACTACTCAATGCAATTTCCTTCATAGCACTTAACACAGTTTTAATTTTATACAAATTTGCATGATCCTTTTCAAAAAATCGTTTGGTTATTCAAATTTTCAAACACAAAAGAGCAGTAAAATGAACCCTATGTATCCGCGGTTGTATGATTCTGTGACTAAGACCTGCTATTCCCATTATACAGTAAACTCTATAAAAACAGGTACTATATCTGCTTTTATTTACCATTGGATCCCCGGCACAAAGCATAATGCTTGGAACATAGTGAGTACTCCAAAAAAAATTGTTGAGTAATAAATAAAAACAAAAACTGTATTAGATAGCCACTTTCATCATTTTAATAAGATGGGCTAATAGGTCCATCCAAGAGCTCAACTTATGTAGCTATATGGAGGTGCATTCTGAAAACACCTCATCTCGGCAGGCCCATCAGTTACCACGTATAGGTTTTTTTTCCTTCAATTTTTTTTTCTTATGGATGAAGAAAGAAGTTGGTAAACCTGCCCCTAAAACTTTGCAAGATGAAGTTTTCCTTTCAATATCAATCTCACAGAACATAAGTGCCAACAAGATACCTGTTTAGTACTTAAGTGGAATGGTTTTCCTGTATCTAGACACTAAGTACAATATTTTTTTCCATGGCAGTCAGTCAGTACAGGGCAACATGATCATTCACACACTGCCAAGGAGAGCTGGCATGCTCTCCTAGAACTAACAAAGGAAATAAAAATGGTAATTAGAGACAAACTGGGATTGGTAGAAGTCATTTAGAATAAGCACCATGGCAGCATGAGAAGAAAAAAATAAAAACAAAATAAATGGTATCTAAAGTAACTATGGCTGAAGACATATCAAAACTTGAGAGAACCTGAGGAGAAAAACAGCTCATCGATGAACAATATTAAAAAGTGTTCCATAGGGCTTCCCTGGTGGCACAGTGGTTGAGAGTCCGCCTGCCGATGCAGGGGATACGGGTTCGTGCCCCGGTCCGGGAAGATCCCACATGCCGCGGAGCAGCTGGGCCCGTGAGCCATGGCCGCCGAGCCTGTGCGTCCGGAGCCTGTGCTCCGCAACGGGAGAGGCCACAGCAGTGAGAGGCCCACATACCGCGAAAAAAAGAAGAAAAAAAGTGTTCCATAAGATCTACGTTACATTCCCAGTATAGTGCTGTTTTAGTTAACTCTTCACACTAAATGAGGTATAGAAGAAATTAGGTCATCTCCTCTGGGTAGCAACACACCACAAAGTTCTTCTTAGACGTCTTCTGTTTTCTTTTGGTTTTAAAGGCACTTATACATATTACTTTAAATTTTGAATGTTGTCTCAAATACTTTCGAAGCTTATGTGGAAAGAAAGAAATCTGCAAGGGTGAAAGCAATAAATGTTTTTACCTATTTGTGTTAAAGTCTCCTGGAGCCCAAAGTACATGACAAGAACTTTGAAGTCCATCACGGCCAGCTCTACCGATCTCCTGGTAATATGATTCCATTTCCTTAGGAGCACCGTAATGAATGACTTGGCGAATGTCAGCTTTATTAATGCCCATTCCAAAAGCTATGGTAGCTACTACACACTGAGAATAAAATAACAACATAGTTTGACAATCATTTAGCAGAACTAAAACCTTACATGTTTACCTTTTGGTAAGAATAATTAGTTCATTAACTAATTAACTAAAGTCATGGCACGAAACTGAATTTAATATAATTTCAACCAATTGCTTATAGATTAAAAGATTATCTGCCCAATTTACAGGTTAAGGAATGGTGACCATAAAATAGGATTTGTTCCCTCTCTATTAAAAGAAGCAAATAAAGTGGTTTCTCTGAATGCACATGAGTACAAGACAGAAAAGAGGCTCTTAAACTATTTATTATATTAAATGAGCCTTTGGGATAATATTATGAAGTTTCAAGACTGCATAGTATCTTAATATTTTCTAGCATTATTCTAAGGTAGAAGGAAGCTTCTCATTAAAGATGGCAGAATGAATCATGAATTTATCTCTGCATATTTAAAAGGATAAAATTGGTAGAATATCTAATATGAATGAGTATACCAAGATCGGATTTACATGACTAGGGGAAATCTTAGGGAAAAATTAGTGGTAAGCACCAAAAAAAACGACACAAATTTTTTTTAAAGTATTAATAATAAGAATACAAAATATGTACAAGTAACTGTAAATATACTACATGTCTTACAGATAAAAAGCATTTATAGAGAATACATAAATATATAATATTTGAATATATATACTGATCTAACCAAAATTATGGTATTAATATTGGAAGTGAAGGGGGTAGAAACTTCTAGATGGGGTGAGAAGGGCAGGAAGGGATGTGAAAGAGCTACACCTTCATCTTTCATAGCAGGGAAACAGAGATAATGCCTAAATCTCATAAGCAAATAAATAAATAAACTAAGTAGCAGCAGTATAAGCAAATTATTGTAAGATACAGCGGCAAACACCAAAAGACTAAGCTAAAAGAGATGAGAGTAGGAAAAAGAAGCAGGGAAAGAATGAGGGGCTGACGCTTTTCATTGTAAGCACTGGAGAACGATTTGGTTTGTTAAACTATGTGTGTGTATAACTGATAAATATTAAAGTGCCATTTTTAAAAATGTGTTAAGATGCACCAAGAGTAGAAAAAAGAGGAAGGGAGGGAGGGAGGACAAATAAAGGGAAGTATGAGAAAGATGAAAGAAAAATAAATCTAGGGATGGAAATAATATTAAAAAAAGCTCTGAGTGAATAAAACTAGACAGTTTTGCTGTATTTAAGAGTAAATAAGCAATATAATAATTCCAACTTTTCTTTTTTAAAATGTTATTTCTTATTCAATTTTTTCCAGCTTTATTGAGATATAACTGAAATATAACACTATGTAAGTTTAAAATATATAACATGATGATTTGATGTACGTATATACTGCGACATGATTACCTCAGTAAAGTTACTTAACACCTCCATCACCTCACATGATTACTGTGTGTGTATGTATCTGTGTCTGTGTGTATATGTGTATTTGTATGATGAGAACTTTTAAGATCTAATTTTCATCATATGATACTGCTTTTAGATGAGATCAACCTATTCTGCAGACATGATTTTCAAAATATCCTCATAGACGCTCAGGTGTAAATGAAGATATTTTATCCAATAATTTATTCATAACCTCATTCCAGACAGGAAAGGAATTCAGGCCATCTTGAAAAGGCAAATAAAATACAAAAGGACATAAAACTAAAAGTCAGGATTAAAAGAATGAATGGTCACAAACTCAAAATGCAAATCTACATCCAAATGTGGTTAGATTTGGTTATGAATAATAGGAAAGAAAAAAAATCTTGTCTCTCTCATATCTTTGGGAGATGTTTCTATCTAAATGAATAATTAGTAATACACCAAGATAGAAGAAACAACTGGTCAATTATTGGCTCTCGATTGTTAAGATTCAATAAGCAGCAGCTAATAAATTTTATCTGATACTTTTCAAGCTCCAGAGATAACAGAATAAACATGTAAGCATTTAAGAATTTGGATAAAATCTCTACTCCAGGCAGTTGTGATAGCTGTTCCTAACTTTGGGAAGAAGAGGAAGAAAGAGAACAGATGCCTTCAGGCAGGTATGCATTGCATCATGACAATGCACAGTGAACTGCATAGACAGAGATCTAGATACAGAGGAAACTGATGACCTATTTGACAGAAAATGCAAAGCAGAAGTTAAGTTCTCAATTTGAGATGACTAGTCCAGGCTTATAGCGACAGGGTGTGGAAATGATGTTGATGGTGTTGATTTAAACCTACTCACATGGCTTGAATTTAAATCTTCCCAAATAATCTGTATGACACCCAGTGAAACAGGATTCCAGTCATTTTATGAATCTCAGCCGTAACACTTTACAATAATTTCATCAATACCCTTCCTTTCTTCAGTTTTTCTCCTTCAGATCAGTCCTACTTGGTGCTCCCAGTCTAATGTTTCTATAATACTATTATCTTGCTCAAAAATATAGAGTAGTCTGTCACAGTGGTTTCCAAATTCTGTTCTGCAGAACTTTGAGGATTCTAAAATACCCCCAGGGACTGACTTGGAGATAGGGAAGCTCTTGGACCCCTTCATCCGTCACATCAACTTCAACAAGAATGATTCTACTTTAATCTGTTTTACCTATTAGATAAAATTTCATTTAAATAAAGAATTCTACGGCTAAAGTAGTCTGGAAAAACTAGAGAAACTTCACACCAATCCCAGCTTGCCACTTTGCAAGTTTTAAGACCCTCTACAACCTGGCCAAACAACCCATTCAACTCTTTTCCTACGAGTCTCCACCATTCCTCCCTGCCTTCTTACCTATACTTTGTGCCCTTCCTACTCCATACTCCCTTCTTCTCCAACCATTGCAAACTACTCACCATTTCCTGAACCCAGTACGCTCTCTCATATCACAGTGCCTTTGCACATGCCAGTCCTTCTTCCTGGAATTCTATAACCTATTCCTTTTCCCTCATCACCTCCTGGCCTTGCATACTTGACAAACTGTTATTCACTTGTTCAGATTCTATTCGGATTGCTTCTTCCTGGGTGAACCAACCCCATTACACAACCTAACTTAACAGCCAGCATTCCCTCCCCTGTGCACCTAAACACTATTCTATGTACAGGCTGCCATTTATACTAGCCTGCAATAGTTTTCTTACATATCTATCTCCCACATTATATACTGATTCTATCAGAGTGACTGCTTTATGCTCATCAGAAAGAAGGTATTCAAATGTATATGTATGAATAAATCACTTGGCTGTACACCTGAAATGTTTTTATATACCATTTTGTTTTTCGATTTTTTTAAACGAAAAATGAATATTTTTCACGATTAGACTTAAATTATGAAATTCAATTCCAACTTTAAAGAAATTTTTTAATTAATTTTTTTATTGGAGTATAGTTGACTTACAATTTTGTGTTAGTTTCTGCTGTAGAGCAAAGTGAGTCAGTTATACATATATGTATATCCACTCTTTTTTAGATTCTATTCCCATATAGGTCATTACAGAGTATTGAATAGAGTTCCCTGTGCTACACAGTAGGTTCTTATTAGTTATCTATTTTATATATAGTATGAAATTAACAACACTGTAAATCAACTATACTCTAATATAAAATAAAATTTAAATTAAAAAAATTTAAAACATTTTTAACTAAAAAAAAAAATTAAAAAAAAAAAAGTTGATTGTCCCTCCTGGAAAGAAAAGGAGAAGAAGAAGAAGGTATTCAATAAAGATCTTGTAAATAAATATTAGAGAAATATCTGTTTCCACTATGGGGAACAGACAGTAATGATGATCAATCTTCACACCTGAATTTCATCTCTCATGAACCTATGATGAACTTGTCTCCTTAAGTTAATACTCAGTCCTGCATGGTATGTTCCACAGGCTAACTTCAGTTTCTTAAGTTCAGCTGTAACTCGTTCTGTCATTCTTCTAGAAGGACAGTAGATGATAGCTGGACCTTCAAATTCCCAAGCAGAACTAAAGCAAAAGAAGAGCAAAAGGACAAACATATACATATAGGCTTCAGACCAGTTTGAGTTTTACCTAATTTAATTTTCCCTTTCTTTTTAAAATTTTAATATAATTTCATTTTAATTTAGTTTTTACACTTTAATTTTCCTTTCAGTAAAAAACTAAAAGGAGAAAGCATATAAAAACAATGACATATTTAACAAATACCTGAAACATTTTAGACACTCAAACGTGGAAATAAATTATATTAAACCCAAACACCTCTGACTTCACTTTTTTGTTCAAATTAAAACCAGAGACAAGTTTATTTATTGAAGCAGAAGTCTTGCTAAAAACCTGTAAACTAATGGAAACGCAATTACTGTCCTTTGGAATTGTAAAGCACTAGATTAACAATTAGTCTTCATTTATATAAGAAATGTAATATTTACATAGGAGAAGGAATAAAATTTATATTATTCTTATGCCCTCTTATGATCGTAAAATTGAATTTCTAAATCTGTTTACTAAAAAAGCAAGAACTTTCATGCAATAGTAAAAGATCATTTTTATAGTTCAAGGAAGTATTTACTAGTAACTTGAGACTATATGACCATAACAGAAAATAACATCTGTTATAAAGCCTGTTTTAGAAATTTGCGCTTACTTATTAAAAGTATAAATAATGATTTCCATAGAACATTTATTTAATTCCTCAACATATTCATTTATGTAAATACATTCATTTATGCTGACCTAACCAATATAAAAAGAATATACTATTTAGATTTAGGAGAAGTTATTTTATTTAATTTTAATGTGCATAACCTGTGATACAATTTTAGGAATCTATTTTACAAACACACACATCTGCTAAAAGATACATATACACAAATATTCACAACAAAACTATAATAGTGAAAAATAATCTAAATGTTCATGATCATATACATTCATACTACAAAATGTGAAGTAAATATTTAAAAATTAAATGTATATAAAACCTTTAAGAAGGACTATGGTAAAAGCCACTGAAAACTTAGAGGGGAAAAATGAGACAGTAATTTTACTCTACGAGTCTTACTGAATAATCTACTCAAAGCAATTTTTGAGAGTGACCAAATGGACTTCCATGTCAAAAATTCATAGTAGATAACTCCATAGAGTGAAAAAAAATGCAAATTATCTTTTTAATGTATAAGAATCTCATTTAAAAAACATTTTTCAAAGAAGGAAAAATTGTGCACCAAAATGTGAATACTGTATAACATCCTAAACATTAAACATAATATATAGAAAGATAGCAGCAATACTTTATATAACAGGAGAAAATTGCAGAAAAGACTGACATACTATAGCAAACTAACAACAATAACAACAACAACTGGGAACACATATTTGCTCAGTACAAAGAACAGACACCTAAAACGCTAAATGCAAAAATACCAACAGTAATAATAACTGAGGAATGGGACTGGAAAAAAAATCTACGTACTCTTCAATTTACATGCATCTGTATTGTTCAAATTGATACAAACAATATGGATCACTTTTTACATTAAAAAAAGCAGAAAATACAAAAATCTGAACTCATAGAGCAGAAAAATCAAAGCAGTAAAAATTCCTATTGATTACAGCAGTGAAATGGCTGGTAAAAGGACCTCGCTCCTTGTCTTCTTTGAAGAAAGAATTCAGCAAAGAGACCAAGATTGTGAAGCAGATACAGCATTTATGAGAAGCAAAGTATATGCAGAAGAGCACATGGGCAAACTCGCACAGTTAGCTGCACCCAATAGGGGTGGCTTAGATCGCGTATATGGGGCAGTCTTCCAGGTTTTCCCTAGCCAATCATCTTGCTTGTGCCCATATTTGGCCTGACTCAGGTTCCTTCCTGGTCAGCTCGAAGGTTTCTGGGAGGTTGGCAGGACATATTATGGGGCTGGTGTCTCTTCCCTCCTTTGGCCCCTCCCCTAGAGTTGTGTTATCTGGAATTCCTTAGGGGACAACTGAGGACCTTCTCTACACATGTGATGGGCTGAGAAATCCCCTTGACCACAAGAATGAGGAAACTGTGGTCTCAGGGCCCAATGCTCCTCCTGGCATCTTATCTCAAAGTGACAGCAGAAGACTGGCTGCAGCTGCTCAGCCTGGGGCCCATCTATCACCTACCTCAAATCCCGTCTGAGAGGTGTAGACCCCAAGGAATCTTTACTGGGAAGATGAAGGGGGATGGTCCTTCTGTAGCTTCTTCAGGCTGCCATTGGGCTCATGGACCCTACCTAACTGGTGCCGTGGAACTCTCACCCTGCCTTGTCAAGGGACCCCAGAAAGGCTTCTGCTGTTATCCCAGCAGGATCTCTTTCAGGGAGTGGCTGGAATCCCTGCATCACCATCATCTTGACATGGAATTGCTGCAAGCTGGAAGAAACAAACTTAACAAGCAGATTAAAAAGGCAGGGGCCAAAGATCAGTAAAAGGACTATTGCAACTAGAAGCCCAAACAGGGGTAAGAACAAGGTTACACTTGGTAACACTCCTCTGACTGCATCCAGATAGAGTCAGTGCTTGGGTATCCCTGTCCGAAGGAATGAAGCCATCTGGCATGGTCATATATTTTCTTGATGTCCTCTTCTACTAGCTCAGTGGTGTTGATGTGGGTACATCATGTCTTACTAATAACTGCAAATACCCCTCTCTGTTCAGCCAGAACAAAGTCCAAAACCAGTCTGTTATCCATCACTACATCAGCTGAGGAACTAACAGACAACGAAAGTTTGGAAAGTGCATTCCCTGTGGACCTACTCAGAGCTGACAAGGTTATCCAAAAGTCTGCGGAGCACTGCTTCATGGTAAGCAAAGCCTTCCCAAGGGGACGCCAACCCAATAGCAGCTCCAGTCCCTGCCAAAATGAGGCCAATTGCCCTTTTGCCCCAGGGGTGGGTGATATTATGGAAGATAATACCTAGGTTCCTTTGATTACTCAGTTGGCCTAACATACACTGTCCCGTAAACAGAGCACTGTCCATACAAGGAAAGGCTACAGCTAATCCCGGGAAAGGGAAAGAGGGATTGGGGTTGTTCTGATGAGGCAATGGGTTTATGTCTAGACCACAAAGGAACAGATATCCAGAAGGAGCACATGCCTGACGCACTGTTGTAGAATTAAACCAATTCTCTAGAGAGCCTGCCCAAGAGGGGATCCCGTTACAGCTTGGGGAGGGAGGCCCACCATTATATGAGGGGGCATGAGGGGTGGGGACCCTTCCGTAGGCCTTGGGTTGGGGGGGCCTACATTACGCTCCAGACAATTGGTGTTTTTCCTGCCCAGTAAGTACATATCCCATCTGGGCTTTGTCCTTGTTTTTTAGTCTTTGATTGTATTTGTGGTGAGGGCACCAATGGGTGAGATTTCCACCTGTATATTTGTCAGGGCAGGTGAGAACAATTAAATTGTGGAGTAACAGAAGCTTTGATCAGATTCTGAAGGTTCTCCACTGCAAGTTTTCATGCTGGTTGCATAGGGGCAGTGGCAGCAAGACAAGCTAGTCTTATTGCAATTTAAAATAAGTGTGTGGTTCTCATCAGATATATTGACGCGAGGGGTTAAGGTCTAAGCATGGAAGCTGCGCTAGGGACAGAATACGAACTTTAAGAGTAGGGTTAGAAGGACTCTCAGTAAGGTAAGGTCGTCACTGCTAGGTGTAAAGATTAGCTTGTTTTTAACCCATAGGCATCACTCTGAGGACGGAGATGACAGATCCAGCACTGGGGTAGATTTTATCCCTGAGCTATAATTCTTGAGAGATTTACTACTGCTTTGGATTCCCATTCCCCTGATGTGGATCCCCAAAAGAGGAAGAGAAAAGTTAGGGTGATTGATAACTTCATAATGGCATCAATCAGCGTTTTAATTTCGGAAGTAACCAGATAGCAAATAGCAAAGAAACATCAAAAGAAATCATATAGTAAACGAAAGCCCACTAGCAATTATGGAGTCCCAGCCTACCATCACTTATCTTGTTTCTGTCACCCGGAGAGTCCCAAAGGAATCAATGTCAAAGCGAGAGTTTACTTATCAATGCGGTTGTCATTGGCTCAGGGATCACCTCCTAGAAGGGGTATTTGAGGGTTTTGGGTAGGTTCACAGGGATAGCTGGGATATATGTCTTCGGGTTCCTGTAACATATCAGTGGAGGCAGGTTTAATCCTGGACAGACGGACCCAACTCGTGAGTCCCTGGAGCTTAACTGCTGTAGGGGTGCTCAGCAGGACTTGTTAAGGACCCCTTCCACTTTGGGAGTAGCTGGGCGCCGGGGGACTCATTCTTTCAGGTCTTTAAAAGCACCCAGTCCCCAGATTTACAATGGAGTGACTGGGGCTGTTATCTGGGAGAGCTGGGTTCTGTTTCCATGTTCTTTTATGGCCATTTGGACCTGGCCCAGGTTTATAATGTATTTAAGATGGGCTTGGTTTCTGGGTCAGTTAGCATGTCCAGGGTGAGGAGTGGCCTTCCATGTGTCATTTCAAAGGGACTCAACTTAATAGCTGTTTTAGGGGTTGCCCTGACCCTTAGGAGAGCTATTGGCAGCAGGCAGTACCACGGTTCTGGTGTTTCCTGACAGAGTTTGCCCACGGTTTTCTTTAGGGTATGACTGGCCTGCTCTGCCTTCCCTGAGGATGGAGGTCTCCAGGATGAATGCAGGTGGTATCTGATTCCTAAGGCCTGTGAGAGCTGCTGGGTAACCCTGGCTTTGAATGAGGATCCACTGTCACTCTGGAGGTGGCGGGGTAACCTGAACCTAGGAGTGATTTCTTTTATTGATAGAAGTGTTCTAGCCACTTTGGTTGCCTTTTCCGTCCTACTGGGGAAGGCCTCTGCCCATCCGGTGAAAGTGTCTTTAAATACTAATAAGTATTTGAAGCCTTGGAAAGAGGGCACCTGACTGAAACCCATTTGCCAGTCCTCTCCTGGGTAAGTTCCACGTCACTGGGCTGGGCTAACAAGAGGGGGGAGGGGGTGCGGCTTGAGGCTGCCTCCAGATTATGGGTGGTACAGAGGGCGCAGGCTCCAGTAACCCTTCTGATTGTCCCTGGGAGCCCTTTCCTGTAAAAAGCTGGAAAGCCACAGCAGACATGGCATCCCTCCCCAGATGGAGGAATCATGTGGCCCTTTAATAATTTTCCATTGGTCAGAAAGAGGTACGAGCAATTTTTGATCTATGTGCCACCAGCCATCTATTCCCTTAGTTCCCCCTTGGTCTCGTGACCAGGTCTCTTCGGAAGTTGAGTATCTGGGTACAATGTTAGAAGGGGCAAGGGATGGGATCAATGCCATTTCTGTTGTGGGTGTCAGGGCTGCTTTCTTGGCTTCCCGATCTGCCCTGTTGTTCCCTTGGGTAATTTGAGAAATTCCATTTTCGTGTCCGCAGCAGTAAATGACTGCTACTTGTCTGGGTTTTTGAACCACTTCTATGAGATGTAGGCTCTCAATCCCATATTTTATAGGGGAATTTTTGGCCTTCAAAAGTCCTCTTTTGGGCTTCCCTGGTGGCGCAGTGGTTGGGAGTCCGCCTGACGATGCAGGGGACGTGGGTTCGTGCCCCAGTCCGGGAGGATCCCACGTGCCAAGAAGAGGCTAGGCCCGTGAGCCATGGCCGCTTAGCCTGCGCGTCTGGAGCCTGTGCTCCGCAAGGGGAGAGGCCACAGCAGTGAGAGGCCTGCGTACCAAAAAAAAAAAAAAAGTCCTCTTTCTTTCCAGATAGCTATGTGGGCATGCAGAACAGGGAAGGCATATTTTGAGTCTGTGTATATATTTACAATTTTTCCTTCCCCTAGGGTTAAGGCTCGGGTTAGAGCTATCAGTTCAGCCTTCTGGGCTGAAGTGTTGGGTGGCAAAGGTTTCACTTCTGTGATACTGTGAGCACTCATGATAGCATCCCCTGCCCTCCTGACCCCGTCCTTAATAAAGCTACTGCTGTCAGTAAACCATTCTTCCTCAGGGTTTTCTATGGCTTGATCTGTTAGATTAAACCTACAGGCATAGACCTGGTCAAGGGTTTCGAGGCAGGAATATATTAGCTCTGGGCTGTCAGCAGGCATCCGTGGAGCTGGGTTGAGGGTGCAGCAAGTTTTGAGGGTTACCTCTGGGGAGTCGAGGAACAAAGCCTGGTACTTAGTAAAGCAGCCTCCAGTTAGCCAATGGTGGCCTTTGATCTCCAGGATCCCTTGTACTTGATGGGAGGTCTGGACTTCCAGTGGCTGTCCAAAGGTAAGCTTGTTAGCTTCTTCCTACAGAGCAGAGGCAGCTACTACCCGAAGGCAGCCAGGCCAACTTCTAGTTGTTGAAAAAATAGCCTATAAGCTGAGGAACTTCTCCAACTTCTGTTATTAGGACCCCCAGGGCTGAACCCTGCTTTTCAGCCACATTCAAGATGAATGGCTTTTTTCAACTGGGAAGACCCAGAGCAGGAGCTTTCGTGAGGGCCTGCTTGATAGGATTAAAAGCCTTTTCCTGTTCCCCAGTCCAAAGTAATGGTTCTGTATCTGGGCCTTTAGTGGCTTCACACAGGGGCTTAGCCATTAGCCCAAATCCTGGGATCCAGATTCTGTAAAATCCTGCCATGCCTAAAAAGGTACAGAGATGTTTTTTTTGTCTTTGGAGCACTTAGGCCTAATATAGCTCGTTTTCTGTCTGGAGATAGTTGTCTACTTCCAAGGTTTATAATGTATCCCAGGTATTTAACTTCTTGCTTTGAGACTTGTGCCTTTTTCTGGGGACCTTGTAACCCCGGGTCCCAGGGAAGTTAAGAATTTCAGTGGTGTTCTGATCTGAGGCCTCCGTGGAGGGGCTACATGTTAATATACCAACATCTACATACTGTAGAACAGCCCCTTCTTTTAGGTGTTATCTCCCTTAGTTCCTTTCCTAGGGCCTGGGCGAACAAGTGTGGGCTGTCCCGAAGCCCCTGAGGCAGTACTTGTCCAGGTGTGTTGCATCTGGCCCAAGTGGGAGTTAGTCCACTAGAAGGCAAACAGATATTGTGATGAGTGATGAACTAGGATGCAAAAGAAGGCATCCTTGAGGTTGAGCACAGTAAACCATTTAGCATCCTCAGGGACCTGGACTAATACGTTACAAGGATTGGCCATAAGGGGTTGTACACGAACCACAGCATCATTTACTGCTCTGAGGTCATGCACTATCCTATGTTCTCCATTTGGCTTAACAACTGGCAGGATAGGGGTGTTACATGGAGACTGACAGGGTACCAAGAGGCCATGTTTTAAGAAGTTATCTATGAGGACTTGTAACCCTTTTTTTGCTTCCAATCTTATGGGGTACTGTCTCTTGTTAGGGTAAGTGGCTTCTGGCTTAAAGCTAATTTTTACAGGTTGGGTGTTTCTGGCCCTCCCAGGGACTCCTTTGTCCCAAACTGGTTCACTGGTTGGAGAATATGGCTGGGAACAGGCCCTTGCTCTTCTTGTTGATCTGCCTTAGTCAGGGTCAAGATAAGGGGCTGCTTGGGGCCTCCTAACCGTCATATGGCCCCAAGGGAGCCCAGAAGGTCTCTCTCCAGTAGTGGCATAGGACACTTAGGGACAACCAAAAAGGCATGTGAGATCAAACACTGTTCAAATTGCCAAGTGAGAGCCCTAGTGAAGTAATGGGTGCGAGGCTTTCCGTCGACACCACTCACTGTGCAGCTTTTAGAGGAAAGGGGTCCAGCGTGAGAATCAGGCCAGAGTATGTGGCTCTGACATCAATTTAAAAATTGATCTTCTTACCTGCCACATCAAGAATGACCCAGGGCTCCTTGATGGAGACAGACATCTCATGGGGGAGAGCTGCTAGAATCCCAGGGCCACCTCAGTTGCCCAGCACGGCCATCTCAGGAGTGGGGGACCCTCTTCCCTGTCGGGACCAAAGGCAGTCCCATCTCCAATGACCAGTCTGCTTGCAGACTGGGCATGGCCTGGGGGGCTCCTCTGGCATTCACGGGCCCAGGGGCCGGTTGACTTGCATTTGAAGCATTCCCCCTTGTTGGTCTTACCTCCAGACTGATGGTTGAACCTTCTTGGCCCCTTTGGGTTGCCCTGAAGTTGCAAGGTAATTTCAGCTTCAGCGGTGTGTCTGACAGCAAGGGCTATCAGTTTACCTTGCTTGAGCCTTGGCCTGCCTCAACTCACGCCAAGTTCTTTCCTCCTCCTCAGTTTGATCTCGATTATTAAATACCCCAAAGGCTACCTCTAGGAGTTTGGGCATAAGGGTTTGTGGGCCTAATTGTAACTTTTGGAGTTTTCACCTAATATCAGGGGCAGACTGTGTGATAAAATGTTGTCCTAGCAGGGACTGACCCTCGGGAATGGAGGGGTCTATGTTACTAAATTTTCTAAAACCCTCCACAAGCCGTCCCTGAAAGAAGGCTGGGTTTTCTTCTTTCTCTTGGTTCACTTCCATGACCTTATCATAGTTGACTGGTTTTCTAATGCATTTTCTCATTCCTTCTAACAGGCATTGAACCACGTGGTTCCTGGCCCTCGTTCCCGCCAGGGACTTATAATCCCAAGGGGGATCCTGATTTGGGACTGCATCCCCACCCATATCATAAATGTTGGGTTGGTCCCTGGAGAGCTGGTCAGCATGCCCCTGGGCTGCTGTCCAAATCCTTTGCTTCCTTCTCCTCATGGGTACAGCAGGTAGATAGTACTATTTGGACATCCTTCCAGGTTAAATCAAAGGCCAGGGTTAGGGCCTGAAATCCTTCAATAAATCTACTAGGGTCTTCAGAAAATTGGTCCAGGCTTTGTTTGCACTGGGCTAAATCGGTTAGGAAGAAGGGCACGTGTACTCTGATTGTGCCTTCGCCATTTGCCACTTGCCCAAGAGGGCATATTCTCCCTGATCCTCAGTGATAGGAAGTCCCACTACGGGTTACCCCTGTGGGACTAGCTTTTTCATCCTGGGGTACCAGTGTATATAGAGGGTATGCATAGGAAGGCGAGGTTTGGGATTGGCCAGGGGGATCCCGAGAAGCAGGGGTACTTGTAGGAGTCGGAGAGGCTCGGTTTCTCTCCTGAGAGTTTGGGGGAGTTAAATGAGGACCGTCTAGAATGTCAAGAGAATTCTCTGATTCTCCAGGCCTCTGATTACCAGAGCCGCATAGAGCAGGATTCTGGTAAAGGGACATGAAGGCCTGGACATAGGGAAACTCAGTCCATTTTCCCAACCTACTGCAATAAAGATGCAGTTGCAAGATGGTTTTATAATTTAGAGACCCATTTTGGGGCCATGTTTCTCCATCCCCCAACATATAAAGGCCAGGCAGTCTTATAGTAAAACTTAAGCTTTTTTTTTCTTAGCCCGTCTAATTTTAAAAGCTTCCAGTTCTTAAGGACACATCCCAGAGGTGTTTCTTCTGGCTTAGAAGGGGATCCTCCCATGTTGAGCAACCTGCAACCAAGGACGAAGAGGCTCACCTAGGAATGGAATCCGGTGTCCTGGAAACATTTACCAGGAGGCTTTAATTTGGAAGGGGTTCCGAGTGTCCCCTAGATCCCCATCGACCCTGAATCAGACGTCTCTGGTTGAACTTAGTTCCTTGCGCAGAGAAAAATGTTGCAGTTGCCAGGGATTACTTGGGGAGGATATTTTGATTATATAGTCATTTTCCTATGACTATATAAGAGATTATTTTTCTTACACTGGGGTGTATCCCCCGGGAACAGGAGTCTAAAAGATTCAGAACACGGCTGCATGGACTCAAACAGCCCAAAAGGCTGGTGTGGAAGAGCACATGGGCAAACTCCCAGAGTGAGCTGCACCCAATAGGGGTGGCTTAGATCATTTGCATGGGGGCAGTCTTCCAGGTTGTCTCTGGCCAATCATCTTGCTTTTGTCCATATCTGTCCTGACTCAGGGTCCTTCTTGGGGCATCACACGCATCTCTCAGTCTAGATGGATTCCAGTGCAAAGGTTTCTGGGAGGTTGGCAGGACATATCATGGGCTGGCATCTCCTCCCTCCTTTGGCCCCTCCCCTAGAGTTATGTCGTCCCGAATTCCTTAGGGGATGACTGAGGACTTTCTCTGCACATGTGTCAGGCTGAGAAATCCCCTTGACCACAGAATGAGGAAACTGTGGTCTCAGGGCCCAATGCTCCTCCTGCCATCTTATCTCAAAGTGTCAGCAGGAGACTGGCTGCAGCTGCTCAGCCTGGAGCCCATCTATCTCCTACCTCACTATTACAGAAGGATTCATTACTTTGCCAAGAGGTTTACTAAAGACAGTTATTTCCTCATAACAATTTCCTGAGGGGGAAAAAAAAATCTATCATCATTTAACCATTAAATTAGATAGGTGAGAGGGGCTGACCTAATTTAAATGCACCATGCATATAGAAAACAAATAGGATCAGAGTTCAAGAAACATGTTAGCTCAGTGAAGAGAAAAAATGTGAATACTGATAAACAAATGGCAGAATTAAATGAAAGGAAGAAAATGAAAATAAAAGGTAATACTTTGAAGTCTTAATTTACCCTCCATCTCAGTGCTCAGTAAGAGGTAAATTTCTATTTGCCCTAGATCTGCAGAGAGCATTCTGACTCTGAATGGTTCCCTGCTACCACAACTCTTCTTGGAGGATTGAAAATGGGTACAAAATCTTTCCAGATTTGCTTTTAGAAAAACCACTGTCACATTCAATATCAAAATCTTTGGATGGTCTTGGATGTTAGCCTAAGGGGTCTGGCCTTTAGTCCACAGGAAAGGAACACCATGACCCAGGGATGTGCTTTCAGATGATAAATCTGAAAATCAGGGAGTCCTGAGGAACAAGGATGTCTGTTAGGAGAGTATAACAGTCTGAACTAAAAAGTAATAAAAACCTCAGTTAGCAGAATTAACATGAAAGATAGTGAGAAGAAATTATTTACATAAGATATCATAAGAAGACAATATAATCACAATGTCAGGAAAAAAAAAAAAAGGAGAGGGTTAGGGGGAAACGCCATAGAGATTGAGAATACTATGGACTGAAAAGGACCAAACATTAGGTAAGTAAATAAGGATCTGACTGTGGATACTCTAACCTAAAATAAACAGCCTTCTTCAAGAGGAAGCTTTACCTTTAGGACAGAAAGAAAGTGAAGTATGATGTGTATTCACTTTGGAGAGATCCCTAGAGCAGGCAGAACACCCAGAGTATATTCATTACATTCTTGCTTTAATCTGAATACAGGACAGCCAAGCCAAGAGTGAACTCTACATTTAACTTCATCCTAAAGGACCCCAAGAGTTACCATAGGGTTTCCTTACACAGGGTCAATCTTCTTTTTACCCCTTTCTGAAAAGAAAAACACTAATGATATTCTTTAAACCCTATTTTCCTACATTTGTTTTCTGTTTATATTGGTAGGACAAACATTATTTCCATCTACTCTGACTTAAAAACACATTTCATAACATGAAAGTTATAAGCTTTTCACTGAGAAAACAAATCAGAAAATAAGGCTCAGGGAAGCTTTCTTAGCATACATACAAAATGCCTCCAAGCAAAATAAATAGGAAGAAGAGCTAGTGACAGTTTCTTCATCAGTGAAATGAAAATAATATGTAGCTTACTGAGCAGTTATAAGGATCAAACTAGATCACTTATATGAAGCACCTATGATAGTCCTTGGCACATGCTATGGGCTCAAAAAGTATTTATTATTAAGATGACTTTTTTAATTCCTTAATACTCAAGTTAGTCATATAACTAGTGAACTAGACAGAATTCAGATAAAAGACTCATTTGTTTTTGTCGTTTGTCAATTATTAAGTGTATGTCCCCTTCAAGTAACAGTATGGAGTATAAAAATATTAGAAGAATTAGTTTCTACCTTCCTCAGTCACTGATTATATAACATCACACTTGACTTGAACCAAAGCTAAGCAGAATTTGAAATATGTTAAATATACATTAGAAGGAAATAACTATAAAAAATAAAAAACATTTTTTAGAAAGAAGAAAATAGTTACTAAAATATATCAACCATGAAATTCTCACCTTGTCTTCTGGACGAGAAACTGCTTCAGATCCTGAAGGATGTTTCCTGTTTTTCGTCCAACTTCTAAATACAAGTTTGGTCGATCAAAACCAGTACAGGTAATGTGAGGATCCGTCAGTTTTAAGCAACGTACAATGTCTTCTCGGATTGAAGAACTTGCAGTAGCAGTCAGTGCAACAATTGGAACCTGAAATAAGTAAAAGTGATTTTTAACCAAGGGAAGAGCTCAATAATTCCCAACATCTACTGCCTCTTAGAAAGAGACTGGAAGACAATTACAGGAGGAACAGAGGAACAGGGTTAAAAATGCAACTTTAAAATTATTCTCTTTCAAAGAAGAGAAGAACACTTCTTTCATACTTGTTTCTCAGCCTTCTGAGAAATCATTCAAATAAAACACTAAATTCAGAAGATTTCTAAATGCAATCTACCTTATTAAATTAAGTCCATTGATTAACTATCTACCTCTCCATTTATTATTTTTACATTTATATTAGTGCTGGTACAAATGAGGGGTATGTTATGTCTTATTTTTCATTAATCTATCATTCACAAGTTATAAACGCTTCATTCACTGAAAATCTACCTATACAAAGCCCAAGTCTTTTTTGTCTTCTATATTAAATATATTGGTCGATGGCTTTTCAGATCTATTGTAAAAGAAAAGCTCTCAATGATCTGGATAACCTCTCACCAGTTTTAGTGGGTTAACCATGGCATAATATGTAAAAGAAAAAAGGAGAGAATGAAACATCTATTATTAACTGATTCCTTGAGCAACCGAGTCATGTTCTATTTTCAATCTAGCGAAGACTTCTTGACTGCCTTAGCAGCCAAAGCAGGCGGCACAGCAGGTACCAGGAAAAACATGAGTGTGTGATCTTTCAGAAATTCTAAAGTGGGGTAACAACACACCTCCCATGAAACTAGATTTACTATTTCTGTCACTATTATCATAGGGAGTTCTAATCAACTATGCTATTATTTCATAATCAGAAAAATTGTTCCTATATCATTAGCTGCTCGATTTCCAAGATTACAACTTTCTTAATACTCTTTTTAGCTTATTACAAATGCAGTAAATAATATCCTCATAACATAGCTCTTCAGGTACATCTACCTCACAAATCAGTTTAAGCAATTATCGTACATACATGAAAATTTAAGTGCAATTTGTAAAAAAGCAATTACAGAATTTGAAAAACAAGATACAATTTATTAAAAACTATTTTTACAATCAATATAGCTTTGCTGAATTAAAAATTATCTCAAAGCTCATGTAAAAAAAATCAATTAAGTTTGGGAGTAATTTTTAAATGGGAAAAAATTATATCAAAATCAATGTGACCAGGTAATTGGCATTTTTGTATTCTCTATCCTTAAATTCTGTGAAATTATTTTAAAAATACCCCAAATTAACTTAATTGATTTTTGGCTTACAATCAGACTGTTCTCTGAATTTAGAGAGTGTCTGCCTAACAACTTATATATGAATATGCCAATTTATAAAGAAGTTAGTTTCTCTAATCGAGGCTTAATATATATGTATATAGCTGCTTTATGTCTTTATAGCAAATAAAAATATCTATAGCAAATATATGGCTGAGAATAAGGAAAGTTTAAACACTGAAGTTCTTAGGACATGCATATTCTCACCCTCATAACAACAAAGACTTCCATCAATGTAAGTGCGTTACTCAAACAATTTACAAATGCACTAAAAAATGCTTGTTGTTTAACTGCATATACACATAAAAAAAGAAGTTTTCAGGATAGAGACTATAAGAAAAGAGGGCCTGGTTTGTTTCTAAGCAATATAATGTATGAGTGGATGAGCAATGCTTTTGTGAAAAGAAGGAAATAAGCACGAACCATAACACAGTTTGAACTAGTAGAAAAAAGCAGCACAGTGGTGTAAAAATCTCGTTTAGAATCAATTGTCTGAGTTCAAAGCCTGCCTTTGCCATTAACTAGATGTGAGATTTTGAGCTGTTTATTGTTTTTACACATATATTTTTTTTTGGCCACACCGCACGGCTTGCAGGATCTTAGTTCCCTGACCAGGAATCGAACCCGTGCCCCCTTCGGTGGAAGCGCAGAGTCCTAACCAGTGGACTGCCAGGGAAGTCCCTTGAGCTGTTTATTTCACTCTCTGAACTTTGGTATCCTCATCTATAAGATGGCTGTAATAACAGCAGCAACCTCATAAAGTCACTGTGAAGACCAAATGGGATAAAAGGTCTAGTGCACTGAACACAAAGGTCTAGTGTCTAGTAAGCACTCAAGATGTGTCAGCTATCACTGATATTACTGCAACAACTGAAAAGAATTCTACAAAAGAACTGCAGAGACATGGCCACTACTCCCAGACTTGCCACTGACTTTGGAAAGGGCTAACTTCTCTTGGCCTCAGTTTTTTCATCAAAATATGAGATGGAGAGGGCTACAGGATGTTAACCTCTCTTCTAACTTAAAAATTCTCACTTTGCCACTAGAAACTCCTTATTCTAGTGACCTACTAACAGGAAAAATCAATATAAATTCCCTCCTTTGCCAACGTTCTAGAAAGTCACAGTTAAGAATGTTGCTTCCACAACTTAGAAAAATAGAATAAGTAATGGAATGTATTAAACTTAATGGAACAATATTTACTTTCACTTCAGAAATGAACAGAATATTCTCCCTTAGAATCTTTGGTGCTTAAAAGTTATAAACTACAGGGCTTCCCTGGTGGCACAGTGGTTGAGAGTCCGTCTGCCGATGCGGGGGATGCGGGTTCGTGCCCCGGAGGATCCCACGTGCCGCGGAGCGGCTGGGCCCATGAGCCATGGCCGCTGGGCCTGCGCGTCCAGAGCCTGTGCTCTGCAGCGGGAGAGGCCACAGCGGTGAGAGGCCCACGTACCGCAAAAAAAAAAAGTTATAAACTACAGTGAAGTGTAAAAATAACACACAGGCTGGTTAGGAGAAAGGTGTCCATACAGCCTGGTTTGCTGGGATACTCTCAGTTTATCCTGTCATCACAGCATAGTTATTAATAGCTTGTACCTTTTCATTTTCAAAAGCAAACTGGTGTGGGTGATAAATTACCCTGTCACTCAGTTATATCAAGTTCTTAACTCATGAAATTTGTTCTTTCAGTTGGCAAATCTTGGTTTCTTTGGTAATAAGTACCAAGTTTTGTTAAAACAAGCAACAAAATGTAAATTAATCTTGTGACTATAAATTTAGGAATGCCTTAGACATACACTTCAATGGTGTCACATCTACGAATTCCAAGAACTATATCTGCTTCTAATATAGTTAGAAGTTAATCTATGTACTCTAATCTATGTATAGTTAATCTATGTACTCTATAATATCATGCTTCATTCATTCATTCACTAACTCCAGATAGTTCCTGAGTGTCTACTATGTGCTGATCTTTGTGAAAGGGCTGGGGAGAAAGTAATGGGAAGATCCAACATGTCTCACGTTTCTCACAGTTCCTCTTATTTGAATTTCAGAATTTTGAGGCTGATGTAAAGCTTTCTACCTGGCTGCTCTTTCTTGGGACTCATTTTGTCAGATTCTCTCCAAATGGGAATCTTTATGCACAATGAGTTAATGATTTTTTGCTATTTTTGAACTTACTGAAATAATATGGTGTGAAGCACTGTGGGTTTATGCCAGTTGTCCCAGGGTGATTGTGATTAGAAGAAAAAAATCACGGAGAACAGTGAGGAAAATGAGAGTCCTACAACCACCAGGTGGCATTTCTCATCACTTAGCTAATAAAGAGAATTCATGAAAACACTAGGGGAAAAAGGTTTTCTCAGCCGTTGCTTGACGAACAACCTGTGCTACAGTGAATCATCCCAAGAAATGAAAAGAATCGAATGGAGTCCACAGCCTGACATAATAAAAGACTTAATTCAACACTGAAAAGTGTTTCAGAACTGCATAAAACATTTAAAACTCCTCTAACACAATCCTTCTAGAATCAAACGCCCAGGAAAGGATTCAAGAAAGCAATCTTCCTAATTTCTAAAAGCTTACTTTAAACCGTTCTAAATTAATAGAAAGCAGTCCTCAAGGAATCTGAGCCTAGTGACTTTCGCCATGCAAATATCTTCTTTCTCTATACAGGTACTATTAATCTTTCTATATTATTCATACTGCTCCATACACCATTTATTGTTTGGTACTATTGCTTCTACTTTTATAGGTAAATATGAATCTAAACTCCTTTACTGGACTATGTGCTACTTTAGGGCAGAAACTATTTTAAACTTCTTTTAAGTCATTTGCTTTAGAAACCAGCATAGTGTCCTACTGTGGAGCACTGCCCGGCCCTACCACTCACTGCCTGTGTGGGAAAGTTACTTCTCACATTCTCAGCTTTCTCATCGAAATTCATTTATTCATTTACCCCATTACTTATGGAACACTCACTATGTGCCAGGTACTGTTGTAGATTTTATAAACCAAATCAGCAAAGAATATTCTAGTGGGGACCCACAGGCAATAGACAAAGTGTATTCTTAATACGTTAAGTTAAACAGTGATAAGTGCTATTTTAAAAACAGGAAAGGAATATGAGGAAAGCTGAGAGCTGGGGGAGAGAGGTTAATTTGAAATTTTGAATATGGTGGCCCAGGAGGCCTAAAAAAAAAGCTAATATTTCAGCAGACCTGAGAAAAGTGAGGGATACACCATGTGAACTACCCAGGGGAAAATTATTCAGGGAGAGCGAAGAGTGGGAACAAAGCCCTAAAGTAGGAGCACGGTTGGCACCTTTGAAGAATATCAATGAAAACAAACAGTACGGCTAGAAGCCAGTGAATGAGGAGACAAGTAGCAAAGGATGAGGTCAAAGAGAAAATAAAGGCCAGATCATTTAAGATATGTAGTGTCTGTCTTTATTTAGAGTGAAATGGTCTGCAACCGGAGGGTTCTGAGCAGGAGACATGATCTGTCTGACTTAACATTTTTGAAATATCACTCTGGATGCTGTACTGAAATAGACTAAGGAGGGTAAGAGTGAAAACAGACCAACCAGGAGACTGCTGTAATAGCCAGGTGAAAGGAGACGGTGGCTTGTACCAGGGTGGTAGCAGAGATCAAGAGAGAAGTGATCAGATTCTGTACATATTCTGAAGACCTCATGAGATTTCTTTACTGTTTAAATGTGGGGTAGACTGTAAGAGAAAAAGAAGGGTGGAAGAAAATTCCAAAAATCTTGGCCTGAGCACCAGAAGGATGCAGCTGCTACTAAATGAGATGGGGGAGATTGAGGGAAGAGCTGTTCTGGGGTGGAGAGAATATCAGGAAGTTAAGAATAGGTTACGTTCCAGATGCCTGTCAGGCATCGAAGTAGAGAGATGTTGAATAGGCAGCTAACGTTTATGTAAGTGTGTGTGTGTGTGTGTGTGTGTGTGTGTGTGTGTGTGTATACATATATTAATCCATAAAACGATTAAAATAAAAAATAGTAATAATAACAGCAAATGCTAAAAAGGAGGGAGAGAAACTGAACCACTCATACATTGCTGGTATCAATTCAGGGTGAGGATATAAATTTGGGAGTTGTCAGCATATAGATTTTAGTTAAAACCATATGTTGGTTGAAATGACCAAGGAAGTAAGTACAGAGAGGAAAGAGAACAGGTCCAAAGACTAAGGTTTTAGGCATGCCAACGTTAAAAGGGCAGGGAGATGAAAAGAAATAAGCAGAGGAAACTGAGAAAGAAGAGATAATAAGGAAGGAAGAGAACCAGGGAGTGTGCTATCCTACTGGTATGAGAAGAACTGTTTCAAGAGGAAGGGAATGAAACTAGTGGGCAGTGGTGAGGGGCGACACAGGGGTAGGGGAGTGGGAGGTACAAACTACTGGGTGTTAAGACAGGCTCAAGGATGTATTGTACAACACAGGGAATAGAGCCAATATTTTGTAATAACTGTAAATAGAATGTAACCTTTAAAAATTATATTAAAAAAATTTTTTTAAAAGAAGAAAGTAATGAAGATATTTATGTTGCTGGATTGTTATGAGGGTTAACCAAGATAAAAACACTGACCCGGGCTTCCCTGGTGGCGCAGTGGTTAAGAGTCCGCCTGCCGATGCAGGGGACACGGGTTCGTGCCCCGGTCCAGGAAGATCCCACATACCGTGGAGTGGCTGGGCCCATGAGCCATGGCCGCTGAGCCGGTGCATCCGGAGCCTGTGCTCCGCAACGGGAGAGGCCACAACAGTGAGAGGCCCACGTACCGCAGAAAACAACAAAACAAAACACTGACCCAAGGCCAGTCCCATAGTTGGAGCTCAATTCACATTACTTTGATTCTCTTCCAATATATCCTTGCTAAGTGTTACATTCAAGTTTTTTGTTCTTTTGTTTTGTTTTACTGTAATGTCTGCTCCAATCAAATCTTTATGAGAAGAGCTAAGAAAAAAGAAACTATATTTAAGATAGCTCTCAATAAGCACGCTTAATAAGAAATGAGGTTGAACTAGATAATCTATCAAAAGAACAACAAATAATTTCTAACACTTTTTTTTTTTTTTGGTTTACTCACATAAGCCAGTTCCAATAGGTGACGAACCATACAATTCAATTTATTTAACATTGTTGAAATAACAAAATTATACAAATGGAGACCAGATTAGTGGTCACCAGGGGTTAGGGTTAGGGGTGATGGGAATGGTGGGTATGCCTGTAAAAGGACAGCTCCAGGGAGCCTATGGTAATGGAGTAGTTCTGTATCTTTATTGCAATGGAAGTTATACAAACATACATATGAGATAAAACTGTATAGGAAAATATACATACATACCCATACACACTTATAAAACTAGTGAACTAAGAATAAACTGTAGCAATGTCATATACCTACTTGATACTATACTACAGTTATTCAAGATATTACCACTGGGGAAACAGTACATAGGACATCCCTGTACATTTTTTTTTTACAATTGCCTGTGAATCCATAATTTTTAAAAATAAAAAATAAAATGGTTGCCAATATTTTAAGTTTTTAAGCTCTTCGTATAAAATATGCCATTCATATAGAACACTCATGCAAAACTTTCCTGTTCTTTATAATTAGGAAACAAAGTGTGAGAACCAGAAAAAGTTTGCCAAGTCCTGCTCTATAGTATTCCTCAATAAATTACATGCCAAGCTTAGAAGGAAGTCAAGGTTAGAATTTTTTAAAAAAATCTTTCCCCTGCTTACATCATCCATTTGCCCTTTCATAGAGGAATCTTCAGCTTTTTGGCCATTCCCCAATCCTGGACTCTCCCTTGGTAAGAAAGTCATTTCAAGACATTGCACTTGGCAAAGCTTACCGATGGGAGTACTTCCTTTATGGAGCCCAAAGTTCTGAATGAACTTCTAAAATCATGTCCCCACTCAGAAATACAGTGAGCCTCATCCACAGCAATAAGTGTGATCCCTATAAAAAAAGAAAACTATGTAAACGGAGAAAATAGAGTTCAAAAAAAGTAATAAACGCATCTAAATCGTTACCACCATCTTCATTAGAATATATAAATATTACAGAAAGTAGTATAAATAATTCAAATCAAAGTATTTGGTTCATATAAAAATATAAGCATAAATAACATCAGATAACACCAAAAATCATTATTGAAAATAGGCAAAGGGAGATATATGGATAAAAGGCATATGGATAAAAGAGAGAAATATATATTTTTCAAACAACGTATTTATTGAATTTTAACTTTCATCATTATTTCTCAGAGAAATTACTTACTATTACTTTGTCCTCAAAGCTATCACTCATTTACAACGATAATGCCCTAAAAAAAAGAGCTGTTCTCTTTCTCTTTGGTAATACTTTCAATTTTATCTCATGGATTAGTTATCAAAAGAGATAGAGAGGCTTCCCTGGTGGCTCAGTAGTTAAGAAGCCTCCTGACAATACAGAGGACACGGGTTCGAGCCCTGGTCTGGGAAGATCCCATATTCCGTGGAGCAACTAAGCCTGTACACCACAACTACTGAGCCTGCACTCTAGAGCCTGTGAGCCACAACTACAACTACTGAGCCCGTGTGCCACAACTACTGAAGCCCGCGCACCTAGAGCCCGTGCTCCGCAACAAGAAGCCACTGCAATGAGAAGCCCGCGAACCGCAACAAAGAGTAGCCCCCGCTCACCACAACTAGAGAAAGCCCGTCCGCAGCAACAAAGACCCAACGCAGCCAAAAATAAATAAATACAGTAAAAACAACCAAAAAAAGAGAGATAGAAAGACTCAGCGTATTTCATACTAAGATTAAATGCATCACTGTCCGTGACTGATCACATATTACACTGCAGAGTTCCTCTGTAATGCCAGTTCTGGAAGACGGATGACATCCACGTTTTCTAATATAAAATGGTAAGGGAAGAACTAAATCTCATTATGTACAAAGTAGGTAAGAAGGAATGTACTTTGTTCTCTTCCCGAGCAACGCCTCTACTCTGCCCTCACACCACACACCCACACTGAAACAGAATCAACAGTGCGTAGTAACGCATTTCAGAAAAGGGCTTTATTTTATAATCATTCACTAAAACGTCTTCAGATATTTCAAAGTAGTGACAGCAGTGCTTTTGCCCTCGATCACCAAATTAATACTTAAGACAAAAATAATATTTCCCTTCAATGGGGATGATCACTACTTCATGCTTATCTGAGAATTTATAATGTTTTGCCACTAGTGAGATGATTAAAAACATGTGCTCTAGAGTCAGACTACCTAGATGCATAACCTGGCTTACTATTTATATTACCTTAAGCATGTTACTTAAGCTTTCAAGTGTCAGTTTCCCACAAGCATAAGGTAGGTAATAAAAGTACCTAACATTTTTTAGTTATTCTGAAGATTAAATTAGATCATTCATGTAAAATGCTAAGATAGGGGCTGGCATAAAAGACAGCTCAATAAAAAAAAATAAGCTATTATTATTATAGTTATTAAATTCCCACTATGTTCCAAACACTCTTCTAGGTATAAAATGATTAGTAAAATGCAATCCATGATTTTGAGGAGCTCATAATTCTAAAAGAGGAGGCAGACAGACAAGCAAATAATTACAATTCATTGAGATTACCAAGTACAATGAGTTGGAGAAGAAAAAGAAATAAAGAAAGAAAAAAAAGAAACCTACTAAATATGAACAAATACAGGTTGATCACATCAAATTTCTATTTCCTGAGTGGCTGGGACAAATTCAATGTTACCACTATACTTATTTGGGTTTAGAAACTACATGACCCAGATTTTAAATTAAATAAATTAAAACTAAGATGACAGCTCCTCCTTTATTTTAAAACCTTCCTTATAATTATAGGTTTGACTAGCTAATTTAAGAAGAATTTTTATTTATTTATCTATTTTTATTATTTTATGTATTTATTTATTTTTGGCTGCATTGGGTCTTCGTTGCTGCATGTGGGCTTTCTCTAGTTGCAGCGAGCGGGGGCTACTCTTAGTTGTGGTGCACTGGCTTCTCACTGCGGTGGCTTCTCATGTTGTGGAGCACGGGCTGTAGGCATGCGGGCTTCAGTAGTTGTGGCACATGCACTCAGAGTTGTGGCTCGTGGGCTCTAGAGTGCAGGCTCAGTAGTTGTAGCACATGGGCTTAGTTGCTCTGTGGCATGTGGAATCTTCCCGGACCAGGACTCGAACTTGTGTCCCCTGCATTGGCAGGCAGATTCTTAACCACTGCGCAACCAGGGAAGTCCAACTAACTAGCTTTTAATCGAGTTAAACTTTGCCATTCACAAGCAGCTGAGGCAAGCTTCTGCCAACTTCCACATTAAACGTGCAAGTCCAAGTGTCTGCCCAGGTCCAGGACATATTTCATTTTGGCACACCTGTCATTCAAGCCTACTTCCAAAGTTACAAGACAATTACAGGTGTGTTTGCTTTTAAGGTGTCTCTATGTAAAATTCTGTTTGCTGCTTCTGTTATAAACCCATATTACTTAAATAATAACACATCATAAAATCATAAATCTGAATAGCTAAATGTCAAACTACTGTACAAATAAAATTCTGAGTATATTCCCTGCTGCAAGCGTTTTACAAATTCCTGCAAATAAAAGTTAAATAAAAGTATTTCAGAAAGAATTTATTCTATTTTGTTCAACATTGACAGTCAACCAAAAAGAGCATTTTCATCCATTTTATGCAGAGTATGCAGCTCTAATAACTGCAGTGTTCATAATTTAATCCTTTAGAAAAAAATTAAAATAGAGAAATAGAACTACCTGTCAAAAGGATCTAAGTAAATACTGGATTAACTCCACCACAGAAACAAAACAAATACTAAAATGGAGCAAAACATATTCAGACCACTATGGACACAGACCCTAACTTTTGCAGTAAAACCATGGAATTTATATATCTAGGGTTGTTGGGTTTAATCTAAAGTGAAATATTCATAAGAACTTCATACAACCTAATAGGACACACATCAAATTTGTTTTCCATTTAAGGCAAAAATATAACATGGCAACAGGGGAGTTTAACAGCTGATGGATGCAATTTTTGATAATATATTTAATCAAATGCTAATTTCTGTCCTCATTCTTTTGTTGATATTTAACACATATTAAAAGGTGTTTGTTTTCACTATATTGTTAGAACAACTGTTAAATGCTTTCCTAGAGTTATATGCAAGTAACCATTAAATGAGACACTGCAATGTTAAAACACTACCTGTTAGGAATTATTTTAATAGATAATTATAAAATGAGATCATATTACATTAGAAAGCAAAGATTGTTTGGTTCAGCTGAATGTTTGAAATATGCGCAATTACAATAGAAGCCGTGACTGCAACTCTTGGATAGCTGAGCCTAACCATCAAGAAGCAAAAAACCAGGCTTCCCTGGTGGCGCAGTGGCTGAGAGTCCGCCTGCCGATGCAGGGGATGCAGGTTCGTGCCCCGGTCCGGGAAGATCCCACATGCCGCGGAGCGGCTAGGCCCGTGAGCCATGGCCGCTGAGCCTGCGCGTCCGGAGCCTGTGCTCCGCAACGGGAGAAGCCACAACAGTGAGAGGCCCGCGTAATGCAAAAAAAAAAAAAAAAAAAAAGGCAAAAAACTGACAGAAATGTTTTAATCACAAAAGAAAAAAAAATGATACCAGCTTTTAACTAATTCTATATTTACATTTTCTAGGACACAGGCTCTGACTATCTAATTTTTTAAATTAATCATACTCACTGATAGCAAATAATCAAAGGTACTGTGGTTTCTAACCTGACTACACATCAGAATAACCTGTGAAAAAAACTACAGATGCCACAGCCTCGAGCCAGGTGCATTAAATCACAATTTTCAAGATTTGAGGATCTGACATTCTTCTAAAGTTTGAAAGGTGATTCTCATGAACAACAAGGGTAGAGAACCACTACACTGACTTAATTTAGATTCAGAATATGAAAAAGAGGAAATGATAATTTCACAGAATCTAAGATTCAATATTTATTCAACAATACATTTAAATGCCTACTATGTGCCAGGCACTGCACTCGGGAAATATAAAGAAATAACAATGGCATTTTTCTCTGAAAAGCTTACAGTCTAGCAGAAGAAAACAGATATATAGACAGGTCATTACAATGCAGGACCCTAACTTCTATGGCAGAGCGAATTACAGGATACTTTGGGAAAGGACAGGAGAGACACCACGTTGAAGAGGCAGAAATTTCCTGGAGGAGATAAGGTTTGAAATAAACTTTAAGTAACATCCGGTATCCATTCATAAGCTTAACTTTAAAGAATATCTCAATTTAATAAATACTTATAAAGATTCTATCATACCACTTACCAATATTAGCCTGCAGTTGCTGGAGTAGGTCCAAGTTACTTGAACAGAATTCTGGAGTTATGTACACAATCCGGTATTTGCCTCTGTAAAAACAAACAAAGAAACAGGAAAGGAAATATAAAAACAATCACCCAATGAATACAACTGAAAACCGTAACACCTGATAATTTTTTAAATAGTATATTATGCCACTTATTAAAAACAAAATGAATGTTATATGTGTGTAGAGATGCACATCTTCTGGTTCTTTGATTTCACTTCAATGCATCAAAACAAACGTGGGCAATACCAGCCAGGAAGTACTCAGCATAAGGTGCCATTAGAAGCCAGATTCTGATTTCCAGCAGTCTAGCCCCAAAACTACAGTGGCTTGAGTTAAATGATCAAGCCTAGAGTAAACCTTTTTTATGTGTTAGCAATCCACCCATTATCCTACCCTTGACCCCCATCTCCATGATTAAATCCATAGCACCCATGTTTCTCCTGTGTACTCTGCTGTCTTGCCTACATCTTCTCGGGCCAGGGACAGACAGCATATGAAAGTCAAGTCAGTTAGGCTCTGTCCTAGAATTTGGGGGTCTAACCAAGAAACAACCACTCAGTCTCCAAGTGTCAAGACCTGTAACGTGTTAAAAGAAACAAAAAGAAGCTGCAGAGCAATCTATTTTGTAACTAGAAAAGCAGAGAATGCTCACCTCCTCAGAGAGAAGAATGAGGAATACACACAGAGGCTATGGATAAAAAGAAAGCCCTACTGTATTTTTAATACCCATTCCAGTCTCTTCCTGAGGGCTGGCTAATTTCTTTTCAGAGGGATCCACAAGACATTCCTGTATCCTTAATATAAAATTCAGTATTTGCTTAAACTAGTGTGACTGATTTCCATTCTGGGCAGATAGAATCCTAATTAAGACAATGTCTGCAATAAAGGTTAGGGCTAGGGCAAAATATGTATAGAGTCTCTTTTCCATTCTACCAAATGAAGACATAGACCAAATTAAATAAAATGAAACAATGTTCTATATGAAAAGTCTATGAAATATTTAATCTACTGTGTGCTAGGCATGGTGCTTTCACTAGGAATTGAAACAAAACAATTATGAACAGAACAGATATGCTTTTAATCTCATGAAATTAACTCAGTCTAGTTAACACAGGAAACCGTATAAATAATTAGTTCTGACGCCAGACTATTCAGGTTTGAATATCAGTTCTACCTCTTACAAGCTAAGTGATCTTAGACAAGTACTTAACTTCGCTGTGCCTCAGTTTCTTCAGTGTGCCTCAGTTTCTTCAGTGTAAAACATTGATAAGAATTATAAAGACAGCTAATTCTTAGATATCTAGATTCAAGGTAAACCCAATCAAATCCCAGCTGGCATTTTAGTTGAAAAGGTGATATTGAAATACTTATGGAAATGCAAAGAACCCAGAATAGACCAAAAACAAAAAAAAATTTTGAAAGAACAAACGTGGAAGACTTGTACTACCTATTTCAAGGCTTATTACAAAGCTATAGTACTCAAGACACCAATCCAGGCAAACAGATTGATAGAACAGAAAATAAAGAGTGTAGCAATAAACCGACATATATTTAGTCAATTTATTTTTCACAAAGGTGCAAAAGAAATACAGTGCAGAAAGGACAGTCTTTTCAACAAATGGAGCTGGAAGAAATGGATATGCCTATGCAAAAAAAAAAAAGAATTGTAATCAATACCTGGTACAATATACAAAATGTACACAAAATGGGTCATAGATCTAAATGTAAAACATAAAACTGGGCTTCCCTGGTGGTGCAGTGGTTGAGAGTCCGCCTGCCGATGCAGGGGACACGGGTTCGTGCACCGGTCGGGGAAGATCCCACATGCCACGGAGCGGCTGGGCCCGTAAGCCATGGCCGCTGAGCCTGCGCGTCCGGAGCCTGTGCTCCGCAACGGGAGAGGCCACAGCAGTGAGAGGCCCACGTATCGCAAAAAATAAAAATAAAAAAAATAAAACTATAACATTTTTAGAAGGAAATAAAAAAGAAAATATTTGTGATCATGAGTGAGGCACCAAAAAGCAAAAGCAAAATCCATAAAACAACAAATTGACAAACTGGACGTTATAAAAATGAAAAAGTGATGCTCTTTAAAGGAACTGTTAAGAGAATGAGAAGAGAAATCATAAACTAAGAGATGTTTGACAACCATATACCAAATGAAGGATTTATATTCAGAAGATATAAATGACTATCAAAATTCATAAGAAAAAAACAAAAATAAGGAATAGGCAAAAGATGTAAATAAACACTTCCTCAAAGAAATAAGTATATGAAAAGATGCTCAACATCATTAGTCATTAAGGAAATGCAAATTAAAAACACACTGACATCCTACTGGAATGGCTAAAATTAAAGACTGGCCATATCAAGTGATGGCAGAGATGAGGAGGAATTGGAACTCTAAGACACTGCTGGTGGGAATGTGAAACAGTACAACCACTCTCAAAAACATCTGGCAGTTTCTCAAAAAGTTAACACAGAAGTATCATATGACTCAGCAATCCTACTCCTAGGCATGTACACAGAAGAACTGAAAACATATGTTCCCATAAAAACTTACACATAAATATTCATAGTACCATTATTCATAACAGCCAAAAAGTAGAAACAACCTACATGTCCAGCACTGATGAATGAATATATAAAATATGAAATGTCTATACAATGGAATATTATTCATCCACAAAAAGAAATGAAATACTGATAACATTACACTAAGTGAAAGAAGCCAGACACATTAAGGCCACATCCTCTATGAGCCCATTTATATGAAATGTCCAAAACAGGCAAATCATTGAAACAGAAAGATTAGTGACGGAAAGGAAGTGAAGGAGGGGACAATAGGGAGTGACTCCTTCATGACATGGAGGTTTTGGGGGTGGGTTCTGAAAATGTTCTGGAATTAGATAGTGGTGATGGTTGTACAACACTGTGAATGTATTAAAAGCCACTGAACTGTACACTTTGAAAATAATTAAAATGGTGAATATTATATTATGTAGATTTACCTCAATTAGAATAAAAAGGTTAAACATATATCCACTACGTGACCCAGTCATTCCACTCCTTGGTTTATACCGATGACATGAGAATATATGTCCGTACAAAAATTTGTATACACTGGGACTTCCCTGGTGGCACAGTGGTTAAAAATCCGTCTGCCAATGCAGGGGGCACGGGTTTGAGCCCTGGTCCGAGAAGATCCCACATGCCGCGGAGCAACTAAGTCCATGCGCCACAACTACTGAGCCTGAGCTCTAGAGCCTGCGAGCCACAACCACTGAGCCCACGTGCCACAACTACCGAAGCCCATGCACCTAGAGCCTGTGCTTCTCAACAAGAGAAGCCACCACAATGAGAAGCCCGCGCACCAAAACGAAGAGTAGCCCCCGCTCACCACAACTAGAGAAAGCCCGTGCACAGCAACAAAGACCCAAAGCAGCCAAAAATAAAATTAAAAAGAAAGAAATAAAATAAGGGCTTCCCTGGTGGCGCAGTGGTTGAGAGTCCGCCTGCCAACGCAGGGGACGCAGGTTCATGCCCCGGTCTGGGAAGATCCCACATGCCGTGGAGCAGCTGGGCCCATGAGCCATGGCCGCTGAGCCTGCTCGTCCGGAGCCTGTGCTCCACAACGGGAGAGGCCAGAGCAGTGAGAGGCCCACGTACCGCAAAAAAAAAAAAACAAAAAAAAAAGAAATAAAATAAAAAGATATATAGGAATGTTCATAGCAGATTTATTAGTAGTTTTCGAAAACTAGAAGCGGCTTAAGTGTCCATCAATAAGGAAATGAAAACACAACTGTGGTAATTTCATATAATAAAATACCACTGATTTTTTTTTTTAACTACTCATACGTGCAAGAACATGGGGAACTGTCAAAACATGATGCTGAAGGAAAGAAATCTTAAGAGTTCCCATTGTATGACTTCATTTATATGAAGTTCTATAACAGACAAAAAAAAAGCATTGTAGAAAAACTTAAAACACTGGTTCACTTTAGGATGGTGAATAGAAGGACAGACTGGGATGGAACATGAAGGAACTCTCTGGAGTAACAGTAATATTCTACATCTGGCTAGAAGTTTAGGTTACATATTTGTATGCATTTATTAAAACTCAGTAAATGTATGTGTATGTGAATGTGTATTAATATATATGCATATACATGTTAATACATATATACACACACTTCTGTGTGCCTGAGACATTATTCTTGTTAGGAATTATGTCATGACAGGATTGGTGGGGTAAGAGACCTAGAAACCAGCCCCCACTCAGCCATTAATTCATTAGGTGACTTTGGGCAAATTCTTTTCTCTGGGCCTCAGTTTCCTCATATGTGAAATGAGACAATACTAGATACTCTCCAAGTTCTCTTCCAAAACAAAATTTTACAATTCTATCATAATAATGCTAGCCTTCCAGTCCAAGAACTGAACATAACAGATTTCTTTGAGTTTGAAAGATTTTAAAATTAACAGTTCCATAAATATACTATAAAAAGGAAGTATATTTTTAAATTATGGATATTTTGCCCATGCATTAAATAAAAATTTTTTGTGTACAAAATTTTCCCACATACCACAGACACTTGACCACACGATCAGAAATCATATAAATTACTTACAATTTAATATCCTCTAGAACATTTTTTGACTGTGCTGATCCAAGAAAGCAAGCTGGAATGTTGGACATTCTGTAAGAAGAAAAACAAATATTCTGGAACCATGTGCACACTACAAATATCAACTTCATTTTTAAGTGAGAAAGAACAAAGAAATATAATGATGTACATCCTTCTTCTTTGCAATCTCTTTTTGTAACTTACTAATTTGATAAATAAATTCCTTCAAAGGCTGTATTAGAAGACAGGCTGTTAAGGTGGGTTTCCCAAAAAGATTGCAGGCTCAGATTAAAGAAATTTAAAATTTTTCACAACTAAAAACTACACTTCCATGTATATACTTCACACTAGGCTAAAGAAGGGTAACCAAAAGAGAAAAGAATTTTGTGATATGTAGTGTAAACTGGCATAAAATTTGCTTTTTAAAAATTTTTTTCAGGGCCATCTGGCAGCCTTGGATTACAGAGAACTCAAGAAAGTATACAAGCTCTTCCACTAAAGTGTCATTTATTACTAATAAAGACAAAGCAACACTTTTAGCAATGCGTTACTGCGAACTAGATTTTAACATACATGATAAATCAAATATTTCCTTCACAGGAAGAAAAAAAAAGGGTGGTAATGTGGCAATGAAAGCATTACTCACTCAAGCTGGAGCACCTGGTCTTCCATCAAAGAAATAAGGGGAGAGATGACAAGGCCAATCCCGCCTACATAAACAGGTGGATACTGGAAGCACAAACTCTTTCCATACCCTTAAAATAAAAATAATACATTCAGACAAATAAAACTAAATCCTTGGTACTTTGATTTCTTTTTACGATATACTTGTATGAGATGAACAGTCACTACTAATGTGCTACCTTCCTAAGAGTTAATTCATGCATAAATTTGAGCATCTACCCTCAGCTCACTCTCTTCTATATTTCACACCATTTGTATACATATTTGTATTTTGAGAGTTTGTGGAAAGACTAAGCATGTCAAAACCTTGAAGTTTTATTTTTTAAAGGATTAGATTATTTGCTTAAGTACAACTTACCAGTTGCCATGACAACAACATTATCTCTTCTTTCTTCCAATACAGAACGAATCACTTTCCACTGAACCCTGGAGGATGAAAAGCAAAAAGCTGCTCTGTTTTACTAACAAGAAACCCAAGGGACAAGTTGAAATCCATTTAATTTTTTCACTTCCTCCAGAATTTTGTTCACATTTTTGAGCTTCAATAAAAATATAAGAACCCTGGAACTTGAAAACAAAAGCCCCATTTGACCAACCTCCCATTCAAGCTGACTGAACAACTAGGACTTCTGTTCATATTTGTATTAAATTTTATTACATATAGCTAAAGTATAACATAAATTCCAGCTTCATCCTAGATCTCCAACAGAGTCACTGATTTAAAATAAATAAGAGAAATGCTCTAGGTGAAAAGATTGACTAAGAAGGGAAATGAGGGAACTTTCTGGAGTGATTGTAATGTTCCATATTTTTAAAAGGGTTTAGGTTACATGTACACTTAAGATTTGCAAATGTTAAACACCTAAGGTTTAACCATTTCTTTGTATGTAAATTTTAGCTCAAAAGTTTAAAAATTAAATAAATAAATATTTAACTATAGTTAATGATTTACATGCTAAAGTAATTAGGGGGAAGTGTAAGGATGTCTACAATTTACCTTGAGATGCATTTTAAAAATTGAATGGATTAAAAAGTGGATAGAGAGAAAATCAATATATAATAAAGCAAGTATAATAAAATGTTAACAGTGAATTAATGGTGAATATACAGGCATTCATAGTAAAAAAAAAAAAAACAACTCTAATGTATCTTTGAAATTTCTTTTAATAAAATGTTGAGGGAAAATCAACTGGAAAGGTGATCTTAAATTCACTGATATGTACATTTATGTGCATTTTTCTATGTGTAGGACATAGTTTAATTTTTTTTTAGTTTTTAAGATCAAAAGGAAAAATGAAAGAAACGCTTCCATGGATTAAATTTTAAATTCCCCAAATAGAAAAAATACAGTCTAGAGTTTTACATTCTTATTAGTTTTATTCAACTTTACTTGTTCTTCATCTCATTTGTATTCCTCTCATTTTAATACTTATAAATGTGCCCCCTTGGATGTAAATACCTTTGAATATGTTAAAACTGATATGATTATCACTGTTTTTCAAACTATTGTCTAATGAATTTCTATTACAACAACATGCTTTGGACAATGAGATGCACAGACAGGCACACAGATACATATATAATAAAATACAAGTCAGCATTAAATTAATTTATTAATGTCTCTACCCAGAACTCTCTATAGTAAGGAAAACCATTTTCCCCACTTACAAAAACAATCTGCAGATATGAATTTTACATAAATATTACTTCAAAATAATTCTGTAGTCACTTAGAAAAAATACAGTATGGCATGTATAAACTATAATGAAGTTGTGCTTTTACTGTTAAATGGATGGATTATTTGCCTTTTTTCCTTTGTGAAGAAAACAGTAAATATGCAACTTAATTAACTGAGATTATACTCACGGCTTAAAACTAGAATGGCCAAAGTAGGTCTTGAGGCAATTAATTTGCTTTGCAGTAGGTCCTGGTAACCAACAGTCTTAAAATAAAACGGACATTTACATTAAAATAGAAGTACACAAAGTGAGAGGGAGTAAGTTTTATTTCACTGACTTCTTTTAAAGAATATAGTGGTAGGTACCAAAGGTCACTGTTGTCTTTTAAATCCACCCAATTTTGTCCTCTGGGTACCAGTCATGACTCCAGGTAAACCCTTTGATTAGTTACCTAATACTAAGGATTAGAACTTTGTTGTGATTCAGTTTGCCAGCCCCGTAAAAAAACAATGTTTTGGAATTTGCTATACTTTCAAAAACTAACATTTAGAGCCAACAAGGGCAAGTAAAACGCCAATCCAAATTTTATAATACCACCAACTTCTAATCAATAGTAAGCAGAAATCACATTACTGTCACAAATAAAATCTATAGATAAAACAAGATCTTCATTTTAATTACCATTCCACCAAATCTTTGAACAAAATTCCAACTGCATAGCAGAATGGAATGACATTAATTTTACCCCACTGATTTTCATTTTTTCCTCAGGTTGAAGGGTTCATGAGGGGCCGAGAAAGAGCAAAGCAAAGAGTCAAGATAATTAATTTCTAAACAAATGAATATTTGTCCATATTTAACACAAGAAAACATAGGAAAAAAACTTTTTTAACATTTTCATGTATTTCCATCTACAAAATTACTTTAAATTTTCCACATTTTAACATTGATGAAATCTAGCTCTAAGGAGTTCTACTCTATGAGAAGACACCCACACCTTGTCATAATGAGTATCATATCACTTAAATGACAGAAGATTCACTTAGTGGATTCTTTACTAGAGTTTGCATATACAAGATGAAAATTAGTCCATTTTGCTATTTGACACTGTGTCATTTATTTTAAGTAATAAGCTCCTGAAGGATAGACACTGTGTACCTATGCCATTTACAATAATGTTTAATATAATTAATTAATTTACGATTTCTTATTAATGATTTTTTATGATTTTGACAAACAAAATATAAAATTTAGGATGAAAAGTTTCACATCACCATGTTCACCAAATGACACAACACTTCTATTACTTTACTCTTCTAAATAGTAACATTGTGCTTTATGAAGACCAAAGCACTAAGGGATTTAATGACAAGTTTCTAGGACCTAATTAACTACATGCCACAAAATCATTGACCTCCAAAATGTTTAAAACCTGGACCCTAAATTAAAATCAGTGGTAGGTATCAGAGATGAGTCGTTTCAAACATATTACAGTGCTTACCTTCATCAACAACTTCTTCCTCTTCAATGGCTTCATTCTCATCTTCATCATCTTCTTCAGAAGGAAGACCCAGATTTCTTTCCATTTCTATGCATTTTGAATGATTTGGATCTACTGTGCTACTATTTAGGTTTTCTAAAGACTGAACGTTTAAAAGAATTTTTAAAAGCAAAATCATTGACAGTGTTGTATCTTTTTCAGCGAACACAAAAGGAGTATTATTAACAGAGCCTACAATTTAGTTCAAAGCTGGCAGATGTGCAAGCAATACCACAAAAGAACATGTGTGCTCCAGTTTAAATATGTGCTCAAGAATGGTTTCTAAGGCACAAGGCCAAAGAGGAATACTGCCAGCATAAACAGGGTTCATTAATACCATATAATGAACTGCCCCCAGGGAAAGTTACCATAAATTTTGAATTTAGATTATTTAAAACATTTTTTTCTTTATCATATTTCAATGCTTTCAATTCTGAAGTGGTAAATGTGGGTTTTAATGTTATTTTTGTAATGAGTTTCTCTATATCATGTGTCAGTCACATTCTTTTTGAGTAAGCGTAAGGTTTAAACTATAAGCAAACAATAAATGTGTTTCTGGAGTTGTCAAAACAACAACAAAAGACAGATAATTTTAGGAAAGGAATATTACAAATGTGAAATGAAGTTTGTTTTCATTTTGGCTTGATATCTGATTTCCTCCCCTAAATCAAGGTTATCTATTTAACGAACCTAAGGATGTTTCAAAATTGTTTCATCTGTAAAATTTCTAACTGAGAAATAACAGGAAGAATTATTAAACCACAGTTCTCATTTTCTCTTTATATTAAACCTTCCATTTAGTAAGTTTGACTTTAAAGGTTTTTTTAAAATTGTATTCATTTCAGGCCTACAAAAGGAAAAACAAATGATTTTCTTCCTGATTTTTTATTCAAGTCAACAAACAGACTTAGAAAAGCATTTTGGAAATAAAGTTCTCTCATATGGGCACCCAGGGTGCCTTCTAAGAGGTTCAATATATAATATAAAGTTGTGAAAGTCCACAACTATCCTATAAATGCACTACTTTAACGGCACTCCTCGGAGAAATGGCTCATCACTAAAGGAATATGGTTTAGTATGTACACTCTTTTATTATTGTTAGCTAATGTTTATTATAAACACTTAGGAAATGCCAGGCTCTTTAGTAAACTCTTCAAAAGTAACACCTTAATAATAAATACGACTGTTAACTGAGTATCAAAAAGCTAAGAAACTCGCCCAAAGTCACACAGCTGATAAAGGGAGAAGCTAGAATTTGAACCCACATTTACATTCAGAATCCACATTCCTATCACTACCCACTACACTGCCTCAAAATTAAAGAATCAGGAACTTAATCTCATTTCATAAAAAGAAAAATCACATCAACCTAAAGATGAGGACTAACAAGTATACGTAATGGTGAACTTCTGTGTTTTTCTTCATTTTTCACTTTATTTAGCAAAATTTAGGCTTTTCTTTCTAATTTTCCATCCTTGATTCATAAGACCTGACAAAGAAACCCGAGGTCAGGTGAAGTAGAAAATACATAAATTATTAAATTATATTTTCAACTTTGATAACAAAATAGGGGAAAACTGAACCATTTAAAACATTAGAAAATTATATATAATAGAAAACAGCAAATAAAATCAAAGGAAGTAAAGAAGAATATGGAATGTATAAAAACAGAACCTCCAAATAAAAGTGGATATACATGGATGGGAAGAAAGAGAAACCTATTTCAATACTGGAGAGCTGAATCACTACCCATGTTCCAGGAAAAGATTAAAAGTAAGTGACCTAAGAGGGAAGAGAAAACATACTACTGTTTTCTACTATGTAAAAATTAGTATACTACTCCTACTCCTACTACTACTACATTATTCATAGACCATACCAAGATATAAAGAAATATGAAATGGAAAACAAAATCTAATGTTACATAAGTGATAGCAATCTCATTGTGGTGGGACCAGTTTAGAATTAGGCAATATTTTACTTAATTAATGTCCCTTGGAAAGAACTGGAAGTAATTTTCCATAATGTTGAACATACCTTAAGCATCTCCATTTCTAAATCTTCATCACTCTCAATTACATAAGATATATCCTCTTCGTTATCCTTGGAAGACAAAAAAAAAAAAAAATTTCAAACATTAATTTCCAGCATAATTGACTCCATACTCTCTTTTCCACAAAATAAAGTTCCTATATGCTAAATAACTTTAGACTACTTCCTATTCTTCTCTAATAAATAAATTTATAATATATATTTATATGTTTATATGACAGGTAGATAAAAAGGAAGGGAGAGACAATGGTAGGGAGGAATAAACATAGAAACAAAGAAAGAAACAAAGAACCAAGTTAAAAGAGAAAAAAAGAAATATAATTGGAAAGATAAACAAGATAGACAAACAGACATGAAATAAAGCCCACACTCTCTAAATGAGAGTACAGAGTGACAAGCTCACCTATGGTTAAAAAAATCTCAAACTGTGTTTCCCAAACTTTTTGAGTACAAGAACCTGTTTGCAATCTTGAAAAATTCTGTACAAAGCCAGGAACTACAGTTGTTCTCTTACAGCCACTGATTTTTAAAAGATAAAAAAAAGCTACTATGATTGTAATAATACCTTTAAATATTGTTATTTTGCAAATAGCCATCTACAGATGTTTGAAAAACAGGGTCAGATAAGTTATTTATTCAGCTATTGCCAATACCTGGTTATGACGAAACTACAATAACATGGCAATCCCCGCGAAGCAGGTGTCCAAGGATAGAAACCTGTACAAAAGAAACCCACAAAAGAAATACAGAAGGACCCTCAAAGAAGGCTAATCTTTAAACTGGAAGTAGGAAAAGGAAGTACAGCCTTAATTAACCTGCAAAAATTAAGCTTTAAAGAAGATTTTAAAGTAAGTTTTATACAAGGAAAGAAAAAATCTTTTATTTTTTAAATCATTATTTATTTGCTGTGTGGGTCTTTAATGAATTTTTTAAATGCTAATAATTATTACACAATAAAAAATGGCAATAATTGGAGTAAAAGATGTGAGTCAGATCATGAAATCCTGATCACAATTCTATGTCACTGTATTATGTACATATCACTTTAAAGTGAATAACTAATACAAAACTTCTAGAAAATCAAAAGGTAATGCAGATGTTAGCAAAAGATATTCCCCAAAAGAAGAATCTGCTTTACAAATGGTTGGTATGAAAACAATGTTAAAATAAAGTGCATTCATATACTGACAGAAGTGATTACTAATATAGTTACCAAACACAGAGAAGTACTGAGACTCTGTCATTAGAAAACTGAGGAAATAATCCTATTAAATGACTTTCAAATCTAATTTTAAAAACTTAAAACTTAGTTATTATAAAAGAAAATGTATAAAATTCTACCAAACATAAGCAACAAAGGTAATTTTTTAATTAATGAAAAACAAATGAGGTAAAAATTATACAGCTATATGTCTCTTTTGTCTTTACAATAAAAGAAACACAATGACTCCTCCAATACAACTTCACTATTTCAAAAAATATGCTTGTTAGCCAACAGAAAAACATAATCTCACAAATTAAACTAATCAAATCAGAACATAATAATTAGAAACCTAAACATGAAGTTGAGAGAAAATATAGAATGTTTAACAATAATCTATCAAGAAAAAAATGTAGGTTTCTGACTCTAGATGACAGTAAAGGTTAGTGTCAAGCAAAAACATCAGTTTATTAGAAACCCTCTCAGACTATCAAGTGAAGAAAACCCATATGAAGAAATAAAACTACTCTCAAAAATCAAGTTTGGAAGAGAATCCCTAGTAGATACGTAGGGAATCCACAAAAAGAAGAGGTATATATTAGATAGGAGAAATGCTTAGCAAATTATAACAAATGTGTATTGACACTAAAAATCTTTCCACTATAAAATGCTGCTTATTATAGTAAGTCAGGAGTAGCAAACCCAGTCCACTTTTTGCTTTTGTAAATAAAGTTTTACTGAAATGCAGACAGGCTATTTGTCTATAGCTGCTTTCACACTGAATTGGCAGAACTGGGCAGTTAACAACAGAAACTGTGTGGTCTGCAAAGCCTAAAATATTTACTATCTGCCCCTCTACAGAAAAAATCAGCCAACCACTACCATGAATGAAAATTGTTTTCTCTTTACTGTATTTAGTACCTCAGGAGATTTGCAAGTAACATCACCAAGATGTTTTTCCTGAGCCTGTTGTTCCAAACGTTGGAGTTCATCTTCTGTAATATCTAATGACATGATACAAACTCTTTCTGGAGTCTCTTCCAACTTATTATCTTCTAGTTCATCTTCAAATCCATCTTCTTCTTGTTTTACTTCGTTTGCAAGTACATTTTCTCCATCATGTTTAATTAAATTATCAGGTGTTGTGTCCCATGCTTCATCTGTAACTTCAGTAAAAATTTTATGTTCTCTAATTTGTTTCTGTTGTACTTCACCAGCAGTGGGCTCTTCCAACGGTAATAAGTGAAAATTACTGCTGGGCCTCAGTTCATTCTCAGTAGAACCAAGTATCATCTTCCTCAATGAATACAGATTTTCTGAAATATCCTTCAATAGTACAGAAACCCTAAAAAACAATTTAAGAAAGGTGAGTTCAACTTTAATTGGGTTAACTCTAAGGACAAGTTTTAATGCTTTTTAAAAGAAGAAGATCTTCACTTAAAGGACACACTGGATTAAAGATGCTCTTCATACCCTAATACCCACTGTATGCTTATAGCTTCTGGGCTACTCTTTAGTACAGCAAGGTACTTCTACATTCAACGGCTGACTTGCGTGCTTACTAAAGTGTCAGTAGTGTTTTGTCCCAAACTAATTGTTTATGGTGTCATTCCTTATCCATACCTGATTTTCATGTTAAGCAGATATCCAAGCCTGTCAAACTGTATTTATAAATGAAAAGCAAATATGCTCTGAATGTGGCCTCACGCAGTCCACTGGAAGTGCAGTTAAGTGAACTTGAATTCATGTTTATGGCATGTATTTTGGCTGTTCAGAGGCCTTTTTTGTTCTCCCCTGGTTTAGAAGTGTAATCTACATAAGTGAAGTAATACCGGAGACTTTTACAAAAAACCTGAAATAAGAGATTTAACTAGTTTTTGTTTTGACACTAAAACTTTACAAGATATACCTTTATTAAAAATGAATCCAGGGACTTCCCTGGTGGTCCAGTGGTAAGGAATACACCTTCCAAAAGCGGGGGATGCAGGTTCGATTCCTGGTCACGGAACTAAGATCTCACATGCTGTGGGGCAGCTGGGCCCGTGCATCACCACTACTGAGCTCCTGCGCCTCAACTAGAGAGAAGCTCGTGCACCACAGCAAAGAGCCCACAGGCCGCAACTAAGACCCGACACAGCCAAATATAAATAAATAAATAATAAATCTTTTTTTAAAAAAATGAATCCAGTATTCCCCATTCTCAAATTTTAAGAAAACTACTTAGCGTTGATATTACAAAGCAAAGCATTAAGCACATGTAATTTACATTCAATAGATATTCTAATTCCTAGAAAAAATCTGAAATGCATGTGAACAGTAATTTTTCATGTAAATGGTGATTTTTCTTCTTCCATGGAGGGAAAAATGTAAAAATGAATATGAAATAGCGTTATTAGTACCTTTCCCCAGTTGACAGTTATTTCTTTCAGAAATTCTCAAAGTTACATAAAAACTACTGAAACAAATTGCTAGGGGGAAAATCACTTTGAAAAGGAGCTGAATTTCTACCTAATACTTTGAAATCCATCAAAATCTACCACAAATCTCATCCAAAAAAGAATACATTAACATTGCATTTTGTCAGAGTCAGAATTCTATTTCAACTAACTGCTTCACATTCATACAAAGGATTTTGGCCTCAAAATTTTATTACCACATTATAATCAATCACTGTTCAAGAGCACTCCTGCTTTTAGAGGTTTAACAAGGGAGTCATTCAGCAATTAAGGACAGAGCCAGGCCTGATTCCAAGAAGAATCAGCTGCTGGGCACCAGCAGTCCAATGTCTGTTAATCCAAATATCTCAAGTTATCTAATGCTTCAGCTATAAAATAGTCTTTAAAATCTAAATGCCTCTTGTTTTAACTGTCTGCTGATTAGGTAGACTTCTTTATATAATAATCACTTAATAGCCAGAAAAATGAAGCTACTAAAAGTTGCTTTTATTTATAGATTTCAAGTAACCAAACTATAAATATAATTAAATGAAAAATGAGCATAAACAGAAAGAGACAACTTCGAATCTTCAATATTTTCTTTCATGTGAACTTAGGAGTTTTATTTTGCTTTGCTTCATAAAACATCCTACAAAGCAGACAGAAAAGCCTCAAACTTTTTGTGCACAATTTAACAATTGAAAAGATATTTCTCAGATTTATACATCAGTCTGCGTGCATGTATGCAAGCATGAGTCTACCCTAATGAACAGTAATTCTTCACTATATATAGGAAAATGCAATAAGAACAAACAGAATTGATAAAAACAGAAATATTTAACCTCTGTGGATCTTCCAGTTTTTCGAAAGTATCAGGAAGATGCTTAGCCAGATCTATCATCTCCTCAGAGACTGAAGTCAATTGTTTCTTCACGTCACTAGGTAGTACTTCTTCCTCTGGAAAAAAAGAATCAGTACTAATTTTCAAACTACAAAGCAGAGATATTTATTTAAACTGTATTATGGCTTAAATTTTCATTTTGTTTCTTTAAATGAATTCCAACAAAAAGACTTCCTTAACCTATCTCCAAATCACCTCAGTCACTTTATTTCCCTTCCAAATTTTTGCTCTTTAAAATTTTAGACTAAATTCTAAGTGATCTTCATTCATACATATTACAACCCAGTGGTTATCAACCTAGGCAGAAGGTGAAGGCAGAAATGAGAATCAGAACCCATCTGCACTATTTCAAAATCAGAAATCAATAAAACACCACATGGGAGGCTACGTACTAAATACAGTTTGGTAAACATAACCTTACCCAGCAGCCATTCCTCACTGCCCTCATTACCAGTCATCACAAAATAAAATGCAAGCCTTTCTAATCAGTGATCATCCTCCGAACTCGCAGCTTCATTCTCTCTGATGGGTCTCCATCAACACCACAAAACCTGCCCACCTTTCCCAAACCCTTCCCCTGCTTAGAATTTCTTACTCTTCATCACCACTTCTTGTGTCCTTTACAAGTCCACCCGGCTCCTCTGAAGCACTGGACATAGGATACACCATTAGCTGTTCCTGCTTGCTGCAGTTATCCTGTGATCTCAAAATTACATAATTCATTGAAGATTTCGGCACCTGGTTCACTGTCTCTTCCTTCCCTACTACTCCTGTGATAATTCCTGGTAACTTCAACATTCACAGGTAACTTGATAATTCCTGGCCACCTAAGAGTATGGTGTTTTCAGTTCCTCATTCCCTCCATTTCCAACCATCTTTTCCTCAACTGACCTCAGCCACTCCTTCCCATAACCATACCCTTGATTTTACAATTGCCAGTAAAGTCACCATTTCCAAACTTCAATTACAAGCATTCCATCCTCTGAACACCTGCATGCTATCTTTCTTTGCAACACGCTTTCCCCAATACAACAATTCTTTCACACTTTCAGAACCAAGTCCATTGACCTACCGCCTTTTCCTTACCCATTACCCTTGTCACTCCCCCCATCACCCATGTCTTACGGTCCTTCCTTACCCATATTAATCATTCCTTCCTGTGGACTGAACTCTTTTGCTCCTTCCTTCTTCTATGGCAAAACACTACTCTAATTAAACCCACTTTTTTTACCTAGTTGATGCCTATACCGAAACAGTTGAATATAGTTGAAAATAAAACACAGTTATGATTATGATACTTTGCTTTAAATTCATGCACAGATCTCGACGAACCCTCAGTAATGACTGTTAATTATTCTACATTTCCCACTCTCCCACTCTCAAGATGACTATTTCATACCTCATTCTCTCTCTTCAAGCCCCCAACACCTGCCTGTCCCTCCTTTTACTCAGAGAACAATTTCACTTCTTACTTCATTAAGAAAACAGAAACAACAATGAGAATTATATCTTCCCCCACCAATCTGCTGATTAGTCTGTATTCATATCACTACTCCCATTTACAGCAAAATTCCTTGAAAGAAAGAATTGTCCATACTCACTGTCTTCAAATTTTCTAATTCAATTTTCTCCTAAACTGACTCCCACTAAGCTTCTTCCAAAAGCTGCTTTTAGGAAGGTTACTGACGGCCTCCACACAGTCAAATATAACGGTTAATCTTAGCTGCTCATCTCACTCAAATTCTCAGAGGCACTGAAAACAGATGACTTACTCGGACTCACAAGATTTTCTTCACTGGCTTCTGAACACCACCCTCCTGTGCTTCCTCCTCCATCACTGCCCCTTCACAGGCCTCTTTGCTGCATGCGCCTCATCTTCCTGAGCGCTAGAGCTTGGTGTGCCCTTGACGTCAATACTTGGGGGCCTCTTCTGTTCTTTATTCCACTCGCTCCCTATTTTATCTTCTCTGGTTTATCTACCATCTGTATGCTGACGACCGCCAAGTTATATCTCCAACCACCTGAATGCACTCCAGAATCATGTTTCCAACTAAGATATCTCCTTGGATATGAATAAGCCTCTAAAACTTAGCATGGCCAAAACTGAAATCGAGATTTTTCTCACTCAAATCTGCTCTCCTCATAATCTATCCACTGTGACTGACCCTCCCATTCACTCAGTGGATCCAACCAAAATACCCAGATTGTTCTCTCACTCTCTACATCTCACCACCCACAGAGAATTCATCAGCAAATACATACACCCTCTACGGCTTCTCACCCCTCTGCTGCTACCAGCCTAATTCACACAATCATCATCTCCTGTCTGGACTATTACAATAGCCTCCAAACCAACTTCCCTGCCTAAACACTTGCCCTCCTACAGCATCCAGAAAAATACTTTCAAGATAAAAATTTAATCATATCATTCTGCTGCTCCAAACCCTATAAGGATTTCGCATCACTCATCATGGTATTTATTTTAATTAATAAAATATGAAGTCAGATTCACAGCCTATACGGCCCTAAATGCTCTGGCCCAAGCTACTTTTCTGGCATCATTTCCTATTCCTCTCACTCTTACTCATTTCACCTCAGTCACACTCACTGTCCCTCAGACACTCTGCTCTCTCTTCCCCTCACGCCTTCCATGTTCTCCCCTTGGGCATCATTCCCTCACTCAGACAAATGAAGTAAAGAGGTTTGGTCTGCTCTGGTTCAGTGCAATTTCGTCAGCAAGTGGTACACTGCCTGACCCACAATAAACACCCAACAAATATGGTATCTGAATAAATGAATAAATATTCCCTTTCCAAACCAAGCTTCTTAAAAAAAAAAAAAGTTACTTACACAAGCTTTCTCACGTTCCTTACATCTTAGTCCTCTATTCACGCAAACGTGATTTCTCCCACATCATTCCACTCTTGCTTCGGTTACAGGACCTTCATGGTACCCAAGCCTGTGACCCTTTCTTGTGCCCCCATGACCACTCTCTCCTCGATATACCCTTTTGTCACCCAGTACACCAAAGCTGCTGCAGTAAAAGATTACAAATGATTGCCACATTGCCAAATCCAAGGACTAATTCTGAGTCCTCAGCTTCTCAGACTCTCAGGAAAATTTAAAACAGTTGATAACACCCTCCTACAAAAAACATGCTCTTTACTTGGCCTGCTGCACACCCCGCCTCCTCATTTCCTTCTATGCCCATGGCAGCTCCTCTGGTGTCCCCCTCCTCCACGCAAACATTAAATACTAAGAGTTCCTCACGACTCTCAGCCCCGCTTCTTTATCTCAAACCCCTCATTCTTTACCTTGAATTCAAACTGTCCCCTGAGTTTCAGGCTGGGTATCTAAGTGCCTGCAGGCCACCACCTCCATTTCGCTAGCTCGCAGGCTTCCTTCCTTTAACATGCCTAAAATCAACTGTATGACTCCTCGACCCCAAACCCTGCTCCTCCTCTTCAACGTTTCTCACCACTGTTGCTCATGCCAGCAGCACAGGACTGATCCTTGGCACGTGGCTCACACCATCACATTAAATTCTTTTCATTCTACTGCCCTATTAAGTGTCTTTTGCATCTATCCACTTCTCTCCATCCTCAATACAACCAACCAAGCCAGGTCACCATCACCTCTCACTTGGATTATGGGCACAGCCTCCTAACAGGTCTTTCCACTGTGACCCTTGCCCTCCAGAACCCATTTTCTGCTCTACAGTCCAAGTTTGTATTTTTTAATGTAATTCACGTCACTCCTGTGCTTAAAACCCTCAAGAGCTCTTAGGAGGAAACGTAAACCCCTAACATGGCCTATCTGCTTTCCTTTTTCTGCTTCTCCTACACCCCCCCACCCTGTCATATTCAATAGCTCACCGTGCTTTACTGCTTTCAGTTGCCTGTAGATACCTCTTACCTCTGAAACTTGGCCCCTGCTATTTCCTGTGCCTTTGACACTTCTCCTCTGCTCTTCAGCTAGCTGACTCCTGCTCATATTTCAGGTCTTGCCGTAAACATCACTTTCTCCATAAAATATTCTCTAATACCTCCAGATATGCATGGATGCCTCTCCTATATGCTAACCGTAACACCTTTTTTTCCCACATCATAAGCCTCATCTTCCTACACTGCCTTTTTTTGGTTCATCTATATCCCCCATAAAGTTATAGGTTTCCCTCTCAGGAAACAGATCGTGCCTGTCTTGTTCACTGCTGGATCTCCATTCATAAAGGGCTGAATAATATTTAATAAATGAATAAAAATATATTTAACTACTGTATCATTTAGTGTTTATTAGCTACCATCTTGGGAATAAGCTAGTATTTTAAGTGAGAAACAATGTGCAAATATCTTTTTATTTTCTGATGTTCTAATCTTCCTGTATCCTTTAATAAAAGAAAAAACACAAACTTATAATACAAACCAAAAGTGGTCATTTGAAAATATCGTCTGTATATACACGGGGAAAATTTGAGAAAGGTGAGGTTGACACTGCTGGAAGGAAAGGAGGGAGGGAGGGAGGGAGGGAGGGAGGAAGTGGCCATTCTGTTTGGAGAAAAACAGCAGAGTTATCGTATCCTGGAGAAAATTTAGAAATTTAAACCAGGGCACTATAAAGCATCTTATATACTTTAAATATTTATAGCAAAGATGTATAATCTCCAGACTGAGAGGTGGGTGGTTGCATCACTGATGTTATTAAGACCCAACTCTAGAAGCCTAGTGAACAGCAATGCTACAAAGGAAAACTAGTTAAGTCCTGCTTTGCTACAACCAACATGCTTGAAGCCCTAAGCTTTGTTTGGCCAAGTAGACCTCATCCTAATGTCAACACTGCTCAGACAATCAAGGAGTTGTAATAATACTAAATATTTTGCACATGTGTGAATACTTTTTGGAGATAAACCTCACAAATGAGCAAATTCAAATCTTACCTTTTATTTTCAGACCATAACATACCTTCATGTATAGCAAATATCTGTACAGCGTCTCCCGAATTTTCTAATTTTTGATAAATGATGAAACCAGCCTACAGGAAAACCAAAAAATGAAAACAGTATACTAAAGATCACCAAATAAAATTTCATGTCCCATCTTTACAAAAATCTAAAACAATGATTCCCAAGGCACCCAAAAAGCTGAATTCAACCTATTAAGTTATGCAAAGGTCTAAATGTCTTTATTTATTCACCACACCAATTGTGAGAATGCAGAAAGTAGCTGTCTACACCTTAAAATAAAAATTTTAACATTTTAACGTCCAATATTATGAGCAGGTAACGAAATCAAATAACTTATAAATGGAATCTAACAAAATACAATCAAGTAAGAGAAAACTGTTTGACTACAGATATCCATTCCCCATTATCTCATTATTAGCTGTTAGTCAGTGTATATACAGTCCTCCTTCTAGCTACTGTTAATAGGAACAATCAAGTCACACGAATTTCTCATGAATAAAAATGCTACAGAACTTGTACTAGTTCTCAACAAGTTTTCTGATTTTTTTAAACAGAACATAAAGGAAAATTATCTTTCTATTTCCCCACAAAATTGAATTTTTTCTGTTTATAAATAAAAGGAGCTTCCATTCATAAAAACAGATGCAAAAAAGTAAACAATAAGATATTCATCTACAAATAAAAGTATAAGGGGAAAAAAAGTCCATTGGAACATAAAATACATTTCTTGGAAACAAACAAACAATAGTGCTATATATATAGATAAGGCCAGATTTCATTATGTACGAATATGTAAATATGAAAATACATCTGACTAACAGCAGTAGAAAGCTAATTGTGGAGGCAATTTTTCTAAATTTTTACCACATTTTAAATATAAACATAAGAAATAAGGGCAGTTTCAATATAGAAACTGTACTGTAGTTCTTTTTACTCTGTAGTGGCCTATAATAAAATACATCATCAATACCATTTGTTCTTGCTCAGTCTAAGCTTATTCGCCTTGCATGTTTTCAGAGAACTCACATTTTTTACATATAAATTGGACATTATTTTGGCTTCATGACAATAAAAATAACTAGTATTAAACAATCTATTGATTGGTACTTGCTAATTAATACTCAGAATTACAAGTTTCACTAAATTTCTTCCTAAGCATTTTTAATGCCAAACTGATTTAAAAGATTTTAGTTAAGTTTGTGCCACTACCACAATAAAACTTTTATAAAGTAATTTATTATAAAGTTTAACAAACAGATCATAGTCTAAAGATGTCTGGTACATACATAAGCATCAGTGGCTGCATATAGTTTCTGGTCCTCAGTGAGGGGAAACTTATTCCAGTTGCTGCAGCGGATAGACTTGTCTTTCAGAAGCTGTTTACCAAAGAGGTGTTTAACCAAACCACTGAGGCTCCAGGTCTCTGTACATTTCAACTAAAAGCAATGAAAAATCAACTCAGCAAAAATTATTTCCTTCTATTTTCAGATATTCCTAATTATCTGATACCAAATGAACATGTCACACATAAAGCTGGAAATGTTACACCAAAATATAAGGCAGAGATAGTCCTTAATAGATTTTCTGTCACTCAAAACCTCATTTGCAGTTTACATTATAAGAATTTAATTCTGGAATTTCCCCAATGTAGGTATTAAAATTTTTGGACTGTCGAAGCATCATTCATAGACAAAAGTTGAATAGGTTGGTAGGTTTTCTACTTCTCAGCCAAATGAATAGTTGGCTAATATGAGAATTTAACTTAATGACTACATGAATAAAATAGGGGGAATATGGGTGATGGAAGGGATGGTCAAACTTCCACTAAGAGCATCATACCACAAAAGCTGCATTATGCTCTTTAAAAAAAAAAAGATATTCAAGAGGGAAGAGATATGGGAACATATGTACATGTATAACTGATTCACTTTGTTATAAAGCAGAAACTAACACACCATTGTAAAGCAATTATACCCCAATAAAGATGTTAAAAAAAGACATTGATATAGATGGATTAAAGAGATAAAATACAATATTTAAATTTACATATATATGAAACAAAGTGAAATAATACTAAATATGGGAGAGGGTGCTTGCTTAAAGAAACTGTTTGCTAAGGCAATGGATTAGAACTGAAGGTTTTCATTATGGAACACTCACTGGGGACTTCTTTTTTACAAAAACATTATATAGCCTACATTATTTCTTCAAAAAAATCTAAAACAGATAGAAGGGACATTCTGTGAAACATAAATTTCTTGTTTGTGACAATAATATACATATTATATCTACCTTTTCATTGGCAACATCTGTCAGCTCCACAAAACTCTTCAATTTGATGTCAAAGTCACGTAGAAGTTTCCACTGATCTCCTTCAATTCCTACACCTACCTTTTTAATTGCTTCATTTTCAAGCAACATTTTTAATCCCTGAGGGAAAACTGTAACATTTTTTTATTATTTCCATAGGTTCTATCAAATTTGATAGATTTATTTTCTACTTCTTACACATTCTATGTTTATACTTAAACTTCTGTTTAAGTTTAAATTCAGAAACACACTTAACTTGAGTGTTGCTTTTCTTGCCTAAAGCAAAAAGTCCTGATTGATAAATGACAGAAAAACAACTAACATAAATGCTACCTCTGTTATCACTAAAATTTAGCCCCTCTATACTTCAGTTCTCTACTCTCTAAAACAGGAATAATATTAACGTTTGACAGAGACGATGTAAAAATTAAATAAAACAGGGATATGAGTGAATCAGGTAGAACATAAATACTTAAATAAATATAAGGTGATGAGAGAAGCACCAGTTAATTCAAGAGTTTAATTTTATATGGATAAAGTTGACATAATACAATTATCAACCATATAAAAATGAAACAAATAAAAGAGATACCAACCTGACATAGAAGAAATATGAAACAAGTAACATTTGCTCTCTGACACACACAGCTGAATTAGTGCAACTCTGCTCAGTTTCCCTTTACTGTATATTGGTGGCCATTCCATGTCAAATCCTACCACATCTCCATCAGACACACTCATGCTAAATGGGGAAAAACAGTGTAAATTAATTACATTAAAATTTTAATTTCTACATAACTAAAGACATCATTCAAAATGTTAAAAGACAAGCCATAGACAGTAGATGATATCTGTAATACATATAACTGATAATGAATAGTCAGAAAATATTAAAAATTCCTTGAAAAGTCAGTATGAAAAAGAGAAATAATCCAGTGGGGGCAAAAAAAAAAAGGGAGGGAAATAGGAACAGGCAATTCCCCAAAGGATACCCAAATGGCCAATAAATTCAAATGCATATATGAAGATACAAAATCTCAATAGAACTCAGAGGAATGTAAATTGAACCTATACAATTTCACATCTACCTGACTGACAAAGCTTCACAATATTAAATGCTGAGAAGGGTATCTACCAGTGGGACCACTCACATACTGGTGAATGTTTAAACTGATAAAATCCTCTTGGAAAAAACTTACAACATCTAGCTAAAGATGTGTAAACAGCATGAATTGACAAATCTTTCTCATAAATATATGAAACTCTCATATGTGCACAGATAGAAATGTTTAAGAATGTTCATTGCAATACTGTTCCATCTGGCAAAAACGGACACACTACATTTCCATCAACAAAAGAATGAACAAATTGTAACATACTGAAACAATGTAACACTACATAAAAGTTTAAATAGAACTTCATATACCAAACCAAAAAGAAAAATTCTCAAGAATATAAAACGTTGGGGCTTCCCTGGTGGCACAGTGGTTGAGAGTCTGCCTGCCGATGCAGGGGACACGGGTTCGTGCCCCGGTCCGGGAGGAGCCCACATGCCACAGAGTGGCTGGGCCCGTGAGCCATGGCCGCTGAGCCTGCGCTCCGCAACGGGAGAGGCCACAACAGTGAGAGGCCCGCGTACCGCCAAAAAAAAAAAAAAAAAGAATATAAAATGTTGAGTGAAAAAGACAAGTGGCAGAATATAAACAGAGTTTGATAGCATTATTTTTAAAGATTCTAAATGGGCAAAGTCATAGTATATGATATTTGGGGATATAAAATTATGAAAATTATAGAAAATATGAGGGAATGCTAAACACTGAACTCGTGACAGAGTTCTCTCAGAGGACTGCAGAGGAGAGAATCAGAAAGGGCATGCACGGGCTTCAGTTGTATTTTATTGTTTCATGTCTTAATAAAGATTTGAAGAAAATTAAGATTTGATAAAGCTAGTGGAAGGAATATGGGTGCTTGTTATATTATTGTTTATATATGCCTATTTCACAATTTTTAAAAGTGAAAAATGTACTTTAAAAATTTTTTTAAACTCAACCTCTGCTTTGGGCTAAGATGAAATAACATTGATCAGTCATAACTTTCCTTCATGAACAAACAGAAAACTGGACAAAATATATAAACAACAGTTTTCAGACACTAGACAATGGGCAGTACAGGACTATGCTCTCTGAGGGAAGGAAATAAATGGTAAGGCCTACTGCTGCCCCAGCTTTCTGCCTGGAACATTCCAGATAACAGAACAGGGAGGAGAGTCCAAAGCAGAGCACTGAATTGGGAGACAGAGCTCAGAGCCAGAGAAGAGGAGGCAGCTAGAAGTTGTGGGTAGAGTCCTGGGGAGGAGGGAGCTAGGCAGGAAAAGACGTGCAAGCATGCAGTGACACTGCGAGGCTAGACAAAGAAAAACCAGGGAACTGTAAGCTGGACAGCTCCTAGGGCTTACATAGAGGTAGGAGGCATTAAAGTTCTGAAAAGCTGGAGTAGATTCTTTGTGATCACCTGGGGCAGTCAACAAAGACTCCAGCCAGAAAGGTCACACCCATTACAGGGCTAAATCATGCCCAGAATAAAGGCTACCGTAGATATGTCCTAAAAAAAGCTTAAAAATAAGCCTCAAAATGTTAAATCTGACCTTCAGGTAACTTAACTGCCTGACAGAGCAAAGCTCCTTTCCTTCGAGGAAGACAATAAAATCTAACATTCAACAAGGTAAAATCACAGCATCCAATCAAAAACTGTCAGCTATGAAAAAAAAACTGGAAAACATCACTTATAAGCAGGATAAAAATCATTTAACAGAAAAAATAACTAGTATAGTGGAATTAACAGAAGAGGATATTAAAACAGCTATTATAAACATGCTGAACATGTTCAAAGATTTAAAAGAAAACATGAATATGATAAGAGCCAAAATAGAAGATATTTTTTAAAAGAAACAAATGGAACTTCTAGAGATGAAAAATACAACAAAATTTAAAATTCACAGGATGGGATAACAGCAGAACAGACACTACAGAATAAAAAAATAAATAAGTGAACTTGCATACAGAGCCAAAGAAACTATTCAAACTGAAGCACAGAGAGAAAAAAGAATGAAAGAAGAAAGTTTAAACACTGAAAGAGCCTCGTGACCAACAACACAGTATCAAGCAATCTAACCTATCTGCATTGAGAGTGGCAAAAGAGGAGAATAACAGGATGTGAGAAAAAACACCTTTGAAGAAATTATTCAAATATGATGAAACTATAAACCCACAGATCCAAAAAGCTCACTGAACCCCCAAGCAAGATAAACACAAACCACACTACACAAAGGCACATCATAATCTAATTGCTCAAAACCTGGAATAGCAAAAATCTTTAAAGTAACCAAAGGAGGTGAAAATAAAAAAACTTGCCTGCCTTCCATAAAACATACAATTCATCAGAACTACACTCTTCAAAACACGCTTATTGCCTTCAGACAGGACATACTATAGCATTGTCAAAGGTAAGATGGTAGAGTTAATACATAATCATAAATAACAGATTTTACCTTCTCTGTGAGACAATTTAGTTCTATTTAATGAGTCCCAAATGTAGCCAGATAACTATAGTGGGAGTGAGGACACCTGAATGCTATTTCTAGAATACATTTACCAGGAGACCATTAATAAATAGCTTAATTTACCTCTGCTTCTTCTATGGCAATGTATAACAGTTTAAAAAAAAAAAAAAAGGACAGGTATAATAACTTCAAAGATCTGAATGAATTCCCTATTTCTCCTTGTAAAATGCTTCAAGAGCCTTAGACTGCATTATTGCAGAGTACTAATTTAATTAGACAATTTAAAAAATACTAAGTCATTTTTAATGTTCTTTTTAAGGATCATTTGCTATAATTGTTGCTAACTAAATGCAACAGAGACAATCACAATCACTATTCAGTATTACTATGTTGGTATTTTCAATGAAATAGAAAGGGGCGTTTTAGAGGTTGAATAATTTTTGCATGTTTTTCCTAAACTGGTGTATTCTATATATAACATCTTAAGTACTGAAAAGTTAAAAAATTAGCTAGACTAATAGAAAGGCTTATGAATGAACAAATAGGTACATTACAAATTTAATTCAGTGATTTTAAGTTTTTATTTAAAAAGCAGAATTAGAACTTATCAGTGATATTTTACATGTATAAGTAATTATGTACTGAACACACCTCAACTATAAAACTCAATACACATACAAATATTACCATAATAGTTATATTCTAAGGGTCCAAATTAAACTGAAAGTAGGAAATTTAAATCTTTACCTAATATCTTCTGATAGGAAAGAACAATCATTAGCTTCATAACTGTACACAATGGATCCACTGAATTCTAAGAAGGGGAGGTCATCTTCCAAAACACTCTTCTGAATAGATGCCTTGAGTTAAACAAAATTCCGAAAAGGCACAAATAAAATTCACATTAAATAATAAATGTTCACTGAAATAATAAAGTTCACTGAAGCATTCAAATTATAGTCCTAAGTTTTATCAACTAATGCTTTATAGATTAATGAAGTCATACGGACAATTTAACAAAGATAAAGCTACCCACTGTAAAATTATTTTTCTAACAAATTTATTTGCAAACTTCTAATCCTATTTTCATAAAAGCATTTATTTTATTACATTTTTTCTTCAATTATATTAGTATTCTACATGCAATAATGTTGCCATAAAATGCTGAAGACTGGTTGATGGAGCTTAAATCTATGAAGACTTAAAACTCACTTAACCATAAAAATTCACCAAAATAAATGCTGTCTAAATTATTATATGAATTGGAACAAACTGGCAAGGTCAACAATGTAAACTAGATAAAAAAGGAAAGTATAGAGTAAGAATTCTCATTTTTGTAAACCCAGTTAAAATTTAATCCCATTCATCCATTCAATGACTAGATTCTGGTTCATTCACACAACAGCAACTCTAAATGTAAACAATGGCTTGAAGTTTACAAGTTAGGATTGACTTATTTTACAGTCAAATGCACATTAAATTTTCCATCTGAAAGAATAATCAATGAACGGCATACCTTTCTTTCTTCTACAGAATATGTCTTCTGCGTAGACATCCATTCAGGAAGTTTCCGCTGCTGTGTTGTTTCCAATGTTTGTTCATTCATCTTTAAAAGGTTCTAGTTGCAAAATCCAAAAAACAAGTACTTTGTGAATAAATACAGTCTTCGTAAGAAAACTCAGAGACAGACCTACCAATATGATTGAAGATCCAAATATACATGTTTAAATTAAGTTACGGCATCTAGGCCCAAATATAGGTTATAAGAGCTGGAATCGCAAAAGAAAAAGAAACATACAACATGCTAGCTCTAATGACCATACATTTAGTATTTCCTCTTTTCAAAATAAGTGAGCCAGTTTAATTGAGTTCTAAGGTTCTAGCAGTTTCAAAATTTTATTATTCTCTGACTTTGATCCTTTTAAAAAATACTCTTTATCTTATTTACAACGAGAGTATCTGGGTGTATAAACTGCTATAAATTTTTGACAACTTTAATTTTCTTATCATCTTTCCTAAGATTTAAGTAAACTCATCAAACTGTTAAACTGTTCACAAGTCTACCTGAAGAGAATTTTGAGACAGATAAGCTTTTCTATATTAAGGGTTTTTAATTATACTCTTGGCCTAACAAGTGAACCAGTCTCCCTAAGAATAAGAGTTTCGTTGAGAATATTTTTTAAAAATCTGTTACGAGCTTTGAGGGCTCTACTCAATATAAACCACACTTCAAGAATGGTTGTAGAAAATACAATTAATAGGAAAACCATGACATACTCTTTCTTTTAAAGATAAAACAGATCCATATCCTCATGTGACTTAATACACTAAACTGAAGTGGCCTTAGGTTCTTAATAAAATTCTTCAAACCCCAACCTTAGTTCCTGTTATCTCAAATTTCTAGTAAAGGCATGAAATGCCCAAGGTCGCGAGGCCCCTCCACAAGACCACCAGAGTCGAGAGTCAAAGCCAAACGGCAAGGGTCATTTATTGCAGGTTTGAACCCGGACCTCCTCGCACTCGTTGCCGGTGACGCTAAGAGGTCCTGGCGGAGTTTAGTACAGCTCTTTTATAGACAGGTACAAACAAGTTCGGGACGTTCTGCGGGGCTTTCCAGGGGTGGGGAGTACTGATTGGTTGATTTTTGAACAAAGACACTAGTCGCCGTCTGATTGGTTGGACGGTTGCAGGTTGACTTTTGAACAAAGACACTAGTCGCCGTCTGATTGGTTCGACGGTTGCGGGGGGGGGGGGGTCAGCAAGCGTCATTACAGAAGCGAGAGCGGCTAGTTAAGTTTCGGTTTCCTGAGGTTTCGTTTCTCAATTGGAAATACTTAAGACGGGGCCATGGTCACAAAAAGAAATAGTGCAAACAGGAAGACTGATGCAACCCTACCAGTGCTGCGGCCTCCACCAGCCCAACGGCAGGGCGGCGAAAGGCTGTGCGCCCAACTTCAGGCGGCGCTCCCAAATGTGGCAAGCCCAGCGCCGCGCCCTGGAATGCCCTTTTTCGGCCCTTCTCCTCCGGGAGGAACAGAAAAGAAACTCCAGGAGAGGCACAAATTGAATGCAGGGCGTCAACTCAGTCCTATTCCCACCAAAGTAGAACATAGCCCCCTCATTTCCCCCTTTCTCATGAACCAGAGTAGCCAATCTTGGGTCCTCAAGGCTCAGTTTCTTCAATTTCTGAGGCCTCGCAGGGCTGATATTGTGTTCTTAATATCATTAGCTGGACTGTATTCTTTCGCGAACAAAATCCATGACTTTACTGAGTATACAGGGGCCTATAGTGAGGAGGAGAAGGAGGCATAGTAGAGGGCCCAGGATGGGGAGGAGGAAGGGGAGCATCCCATGAAATCCTGACCAAAGGGGATTATCCGCTAATTCTTGCCGGCGGCGAGCTAGGTCTTCCTGGAGCTGGTGGATCTTGGTTCTTACAATGCCTGATTTATTTGCATAGAAACAACATTTTTCTTTTAGGGCGAGGCATATCCCACCCTGTTCAGCTGTCAGCAAGTCTAAGCCCCTCCTATTCTGTAGGACCACCTCGGCCAGCGAATCTAATTGGTCCTGTAAGTCCTGAATGGTCCCAGAGAGAGTTTCTACATCTTCTACTAATTGCCTAGACAGCTGATTATAGGAGTGAAGGGAGACCCCAAGACCTGTACTCCCTGTGGCCACAGCTCCTGTAATTCCTAATCCTACCAGGAGGGGTATGACTGTAATGGCTCGTTTGGTTCTCCCTAACCAGAGGTCAAAGCTGAGAATGGGCAATGGGGTGTCTCCCGAGATCAGGTCTACATTGGGGAGGAGGGTGGCTAGGGTGCAGACCCCTGTCCAGTTCGGGGGTAAATAGGTGTATGCTAGGTTATTTCCACAGACAAAGACAGTGGTATTAGGACTACAGAGGGAGGAGTTCACGGGGATATATTGACTATATCCAGTGGATGAAAGGATTCCCAAGTCAATACTGGCGTTAGAGAGGGAATCGTTCTTGACAAAGCATGAGGTATTAAAGGTGGTTGAAAATTTTGAAAATTGTATGGGGAACGGCTCGGGGAGTGAAGTAGGGTTACATGGTTCGTTGATGTCTAAATTGGCGAAGGTGGGGATGGCTATAGGGCGGGGCGGTCCTTGAGGAAGGCAGAGCCAGCAATCCTGTGCTAAGTTGGGGTTGGTGGTATTCAAAAGCGCAAAAGTAGCTTCTAGTATGGACATGGTCTGGGGGTCCAGTTCAGAGGGATTGACCTTAGGGAGAATTAGGGGTGGTAGCTGAGCTGTGGGTATAGATGCCGATAGACCTCTTCTATTTGTCTTCGGGTTTCTATCTGGCGCACTGCGTCCTGGGGCCCCCCACTGTCTGACATATGTGTGGGGGCCCTGGTATTCCAGCATACCGGGGTCCCGGGGGTGCAGTGCATCCAGCCCGAAGGTATTTATTATCATCACTAATGGTGGGGCTTTTATTATTCTGTAGTATGGCTGTGAAATAAGTCTTGTTATTGGCCCCTATACATTGCTGGTAAGAGGAATAGCACATGCTATGCATTGATTCCTGGAAGGTAGAACAGGGGCAAGTGGCTCGAGGGGGGAGTGGCTTAGGCTTATGGTAGCACTGCCAGCTTTGAGAGGCCCCGGTGCCCTATATGCCTGAACAAGGTATGCAATTATGCCCCCGCAGTCCTGCATGTGAGTATACCCTCGGGGAACAACAGGAGCCTCCACAGTACCGCCCCTGCACTCGCACGGTGCACCATACAGTTGTTGTATTAAAGTATTCTTATCGGGGGGAGGGCTGAGTCCTCCCCTCGTGGCCCGAGGGTTGAGGGTTAGGACTATCATTAGGGCTATCAGCAGTACCTTGGTCATCATGGGGGAGGGTACGGCGCAAGGTCAGTTTGAGGGGATTGTCCTTACTCCGGTCAACCGTCCAGGTGACGTCAGCTTTAGTGGACTTGATGAGGTCAGAAAATGGGTCCACCGGCTTGACGTGGGTGTAATGGATCCAGGCAGCTATGCTGTCCACCTTGATGGCCGTCGGCGTTGTCAGGATGATCTGGTAAGGTCCTTTCCACCTGGGTTCTAGGGTCTCTTGTCGATGGCATTTGACAAGGACCCAGTCACCTGGCCGGAGCTGGTGTGGAGTAGGCGGGGGTCCTGTTGCATATAGCTCTTTTAGTTTGGGCCAGATTGTCTCGTGTGTCCGCTGTAAGGCTTGGAGGGAAGACAGGAGATTATTTTCTGGGTCCAATTGGATAAGGTTAGTCTTCAGGTTAGGGATGATAGGAGGAGGCCTACCATGCATTATTTCGTAGGGAGTAAATCCTAGCTTATAGGGGGAATTTCGCACCCTAAACAGAGCGTAGGGGAGTAGGACTACCCAGTTAGCGCCAGTCTCCATGGTCAATTTAGTCAAGGTCTCTTTTAGAGTTCTATTCATCCTTTCTACCTGTCCTGAACTCTGGGGGCGGTATGCACAATGTAATTTCCAATTAGCCCCAAGTATGGAAGCCAGATCCTGACTTACCTTAGAAACGAAGGCTGGCCCGTTGTCGGACCCTATCACAACTGGAAAGCCATACCTGGGCAGGATCTCTTCTAGTAGCTTCTTAGCTACTATTTGTGCAGTCTCATTCTTGGTTGGGAATGCCTCAGTCCAACCTGAAAAGGTATCTATAAACACCAGTAAATATTTATACCCATATTTGCCAGGCTTTACCTCCGTGAAGTCCACTTCCCAGTAGGCTCCGGGCTGGTTTCCTCTCTCCCGGATGCCAGTGGTTGACGGGTGGGTGCTGGCATTATGGAGTTGGCAGACTGCACAGTCAGCAACCAGTCGTTCAGTCTTCTCGGAGACATTTTTAATTTTAAGTCCAGTCTGCCTGATGAGATCCTGTAGCCGTCGGGCGCCCAAGTGGGTGGTACGGTGGATCCGTTCAAGGACCAGGGTCCCTAGTCTCTCAGGAAGGAGGATATTGTTCTTAGCGTCCCGCCACCATCCGTCTCTAACCTGGGTTAGAGGGAGCTTGCTCATCCATCTGATGTCATCCTCCGAGTAGTCGGGTTGGGGCGGTAGTTCCCGGGGCCCTGGATCCGGCAGTTGCAGGGGAAGTAATGGTATTGGAGTGTGTGCCGCCTTTCGAGCCGTCTGGTCTGCCAAATTGTTGCCTCGGGCGACTGGATTCGTGGGTTTTTGATGCCCCGGGCAGTGTACAATGGCTAGCTTTTTGGGTTCCCATATGGCTGCTAGCAAGGCCAGGATTTCCTCTTTGTTCTTGATGTCTTTGCCCTCTGCTGTGAGTAGTCCCCGCTCTCGGTATATTGCCCCATGTATATGTGTGGTAGCGAAAGCATACCGGCTGTCTGTGTATATGGTGGCTTTTTGGCCTTTGCTCATCTTGAGAGCTTGGGTCAGGGCAATTAATTCAGCTTTTTGGGCTGAGGTCCCTGGGGGGAGAGTCTCTGCCCATATCACTTCAGTTTCTGATGTTACCGCTGCCCCCGCATACCTCTGACCTTGCTGGACAAAGCTGCTGCCGTCAGTGAACCATGTGACTTGTGCATCCGGTAGGGGTTGGTCACGTAGGTCTTCCCGTACCCCATGAATCTGGGCCAGTACCTCTGCACAGTCATGGAGTGGGGAGTCCAAATCTGGGTCAGGTAATAGGGAGGCAGGGTTTAATGCCCACGGCGGAGTGTAGCTGATTCTGAGGGGATTTAACAGTAGACCCTGGTAGTGGACCAGTCGAGCATTGCTCATCCATCGGTCGGGAGGCTGTTTGAGAACCCCGTCGATGGCGTGGGGGGTGGTGACATGCAACTCCTGTCCCATAGTTAGTCAGTCAGCATCCTTTACCATTAGGGCCGTGGCGGCGATCATCCGGAGGCAAGGAGGCCAGCCAGCAGCCACTGGATCCAATTTTTTTGATAGGTAAGCAACAGGCCTGGGCCAAGGACGGAGGGGCTGGGTCAACACGGCCTTAGCTATGCCTTTGCTTTCATCCACAAAGAGGTGGAAGGGTTTGGAGACATCAGGGAGACCCAGGGCGGGTGCAGATAGCAAGGTAGTTTTGATCTGCTGAAATGATTGCTCAGCCTCCTCTGTCCATTTAAAGGGCGTCTGCTCTTTGGTGGCTAAGTATAGCGGTTTGGCCATTTCAGCAAATTTGGGTATCCATAAACGGCAGAACCCCGCTGACCCCAAAAATTCTCTCACCTGTCGAGGCGTGGTGGGTCTGGGGATGTGGAGGACGGTTTCCTTCCGTGCATCTGTGAGCCATCGTTGCCCCCCTTTCAATAGGTACCCCAGGTAAGTTACCTCAGGCCTGCAGATCTGTGCTTTCTTGGCAGAGGCCCGGTATCCCAGGGTGCCGAGAGTCCGTAGGAGGTTTCTGGTTCCCTGCAGGCAGGCTTCAGCGGTCTCAGCAGCTATTAAGAGATCATCAACATACTGCAGGAGGGTTACATCGGGGTTTTGTCTCCGGTACTCACTGAGATCCTCGTGTAGGGCCTCATCAAACAAGGTAGGCGAATTTTTGAATCCTTGGGGAAGTCTGGTCCAGGTGAGTTGTCCGTTTATACCTCTCTCAGGATCTGACCATTTGAAGGCAAAGAGTTCTTGACTTTTGGGCGCCAAGAGTAAACTAAAAAAGGCATCTTTGAGGTCCAGCACAGTATACCATTGTTTTTCTGGACAAAGGGCGCTCAAAAGAGTATATGGATTGGGCACAGTAGGATGGATGTCTATGACCCGTCTGTTAACTTCCCTCAGGTCCTGCACTGGGCGGTAGTCTTTACTGTTAGGTTTGCGGACTGGCAGCAGGGGTGTATTCCAGGCCGACTGGCAGGGACGCAGTATCCCCAGGTCAAGAAGCTGGCGAATATGAGGAGTGATACCAGCCTTGGCCTCTATGGGCATGGGATACTGTCGGACACGTGCAGTATCTGCCCCTGGTTTGATTTCTATGAATAGGGCTGGGCGATGTTTGGCTAGTCCCACCCCCCCTGTTTCTGCCCATGCTTCGGGGAACTGCTGAAGCCATGACTCTATATCTTGATTTTGGGAGGGTGGTTCCTGGTGAAGTCGGTACTCATCTTCCAAGTTCAGGGTGAGCACAGATATGGGTTGGTCGTGAGGGTCTGTTACGATTGGCTCCTCTGGCCGAAAATGAATTTGTGCTCCCATTTTAGTGAGTAAGTCTCTCCCCAGTAAGGGGCAAGGGCTATCGGGAATGACCAGAAAGGTATGGGTTACCCTTCCCGTGCCCAAGTCCACAGTTCTCTGAGTGGTCCAAAGGTAACGTTCGACTCCCGTAGCTCCCTGGACCCAGGAGGATTTGTTAGAAACTTTCCCGTGGGGTTTAACCAAGACCGAATGCTGTGCCCCTGTATCCACCAGGAATTGGACTGGTTTCCCCTCCACTTGTAGGGTTACCCTGGGTTCGGGGAGGGGGTCCGAACCCCGTCCCCCCTACTCTGCATCATGTGTAAATAGGACTGGGGTGGCCTTCGGTTGCCATTGCCTCTGGTTGGGGCGCGGCTGCCTTTTCTTGGGGCATTCCCGAGCCCAGTGGCCCTTTTCCTTGCAATAGGCACATTGATCTCTGTCCAATGGTCGCCTGGGAGGTCGAGTGGCTGGGGGGCCCTCTTGGTCTTTCTGAACAATGGCGGCCAGGACCTTAGTCATTTTCTCAGTGGCTTTAAGTTGTTTATCCTCTGGGGCGTCTCGGTTATTAAAGACGCGCTGGGCGATACGGAGTAGGTCCTGTATCTGTTTGCCCTCCAGATCTTCTAACTTCTGGAGTTTCTTTTTAATATCAGGGGCTGCCTGGTTAACGAAGGACATTACAACGGCAGCCTGATTTTCGGGGGCCTCTGGATCCATAGGGGTATACTGCCTAAAGGCTTCCATTAATCTTTCTAAGTAAGAGGAGGGGCTTTCTGTTTTACCTTGTATAATTGAATATACCTTGGCCAAATTAGTAGGCTTGCGAGCGGCAGCCCGGAGACCCGTCATTAGAGTCTGGCGATAAATGAGCAGTCGTCCCCTACCTTCTCCGGTGTTATAGTCCCATTCATCCTGCGGGGAGCGAGTTAAGGGAAAGGCTGCATTGATGAGGTCAGGGTTAGCGGTGGGTTGACCATCATCTCCAGGAACCAGTTTTCTCGCCTCCAGCTGGATTCGCACTCGTTCTTCGGTAGTGAATAGGATCCGGAGGAGCTGTTGGCAGTCATCCCAGGTGGGCTGATGAGTGAACATAACGCTATCTAGAAGAGCTATCAAGTCTTTAGGATTACCAGAAAAGCGGGCATTCTGGGTTTTCCAATTATATAAGTCACTGGTAGAGAATGGCCAATACTGGAGTTGGGGGTTCCCTGTCTCATCGGGAGGGCCTATTTCTCGCAGGGGTAGGGCTATGGTGGAATCAGGATGGCGGAGCCCTGGGTCGCGCTGAGTGCGTCCACGAGTGCGCCCAGCCGGCCCATGGGAATTATTTTCATTGGGCAGGAGGACCGGTAGTGCCTCTGCCTCTCGGTCCTCCGGTTCTAGCCTGGGTGGCCCTTCAGGAGGGGCCGCAGGAGGTTCTACCAAGGGGAGAGGAGCAGGGCCAGGAGCAGGAAGGGGGACCGGTTGTGGGGCCAAAGGAGGAGGTTGATATGGGGGGGGGGTCTAGGAGAAGGAGGTCTTGGCTATCAGAGAGTATGGGTGCAGTTGGGGTCTGAGGCTTGGGGGGTTTAGTTGGTCGGGCCGCAAGGATCTTACATGACCCTGATGACAAAAAGGGGGTCATCCAGGGAGGAGGGTTTTCTACCAGGTCCTGCCATACCAGGATGTAGGGGATCTGGTCCGGATGGCCTTCTTTTCCTGGCAAGAAAACTCTAGATTTAACTTTTAGGATTATAGGAAGGCAAAAGGTACCCTCGGTGGACCAGCCAACCCCGAAAGTTGGCCATTCAGAGCAGCAGAAGGTAATTAGTTTTCTTCTCCGGATGTCCAGACTGAAGTTGTGTCCTCGGGACTTTACATCCCCGAAATTAGCGAGAAGGAGGGAGAGGGGGGTACTCTGTGCTTGGCCCATGTCTAGGTCCTGGAAGAGATTGGTTAGAAAAGGTTACTCTGAAAACAAAAGTGATTAAGAGCAGTCCCAATAGCGGAGCCTGTAAAAGGAGGAAGGGGTGGTTATCGCGTGCGCGCTTCAGATGGGCTGTCAGCCCCAGATGGGTCGTGGTGGACGTCTCCAACCACACCCGACTAGGTGTCCTATAGCGCGTCCGCGAGGACCGTCCTAGTCCCCAAAACAGAAGGTACCCTGAGCCGGCTTACTTACCGATCGGTTGTCAGCGATGACCCGTTGACCTGATGTCTGGTGGGCTTGGGGGCATCCCGGACGAGCCCCCAAATGAAATGCCCAAGGTCGCGAGGCCCATCCACAAGACCACCAGAGTTGAGAGTCAAAGCCAAACGGCAAGGGTCATTTATTGCAGGTTTGAACCTGGACCTCCGCGCACTCGTTGCCGGTGACGCTAAGAGGTCCTGGCGGAGTTTAGTACAGCTCTTTTATAGACAGGTACAAACAAGTTCGGGACGTTCTGCGGGGCTTTCCAGGGGTGGGGAGTACTGATTGGTTGATTTTTGAACAAAGACACTAGTCGCCGTCTGATTGGTTGGACGGTTGCAGGTTGACTTTTGAACAAAGACACTAGTCGCCGTCTGATTGGTTCGACGGTTGCGGGGGGGGGGGTCAGCAAGCATAATTACAGAAGCGAGAGCGGCTAGAAGTTTCGGTTTCCTGAGGTTTCGTTTCTCAATTGGAAATACTTAAGACGGGGCCATGGTCACAAAAAGAAATAGTGCAAACAGGAAGACTAATGCAACCCTACCAGTGCTGCGGCCTCCACCAGCCCAACGGCAGGGCGGCGGGAGGCTGTGCGCCCAACTTCAGGCGGCGCTCCCAAATGTGGCAAGCCCAGCGCCGCGCCCTGGAATGGCCCTTTTTCGGCCCTTCTCCTCCGGGAGGAACAGAAAAGAAACTCCAGGAAAGGCACAAATTGAATGCAGGGCGTCAACTCAGTCCTATTCCCACCAAAGTAGAACATAGCCCCCTCAGGCACAGCAGTTTTTAGTATACACCTGAAGATTCTTATGATGAAACAATGTCAATATGAAATAATCAAAGCAACTATTTATGATTATGGGATAGCCTGTTATCCCTACTGATAGTTAGCAATACAAATTCTGAAAAAATTAAACAATATCCAGCAAGTATCCATTTAAGTGCTCATTTTCCCAAGCATAAACCCCCAAAACTGAGAACACTAATAATGTATGAAAGAAAATTTTTAAAGATTACTTTGGCAAACAAATTTTCCATACAGAACAAACTCCATCATTCTTATGCACTGGGAAGGAAAGGATTAACAGCAGGAAAGGGGAACTCACTGGCCCCACTGGGGAAGAAGGAATGAAAGACCTCAACCACCAAATGTGCTAATGACCTCAAACTGGATGGGAGCCTTGTAAATCTATCAGTGGTATACACTAGCAGAAAAATACCAGAGTATCTATCCAGAAAATGTTAGCCAGATATAACTAACCTATCTAGGCTGCTCATCATAAATAAGCCTGGAATTCTGGCTTTATTAATTGTCTGGAAAATGGGGGGTAGTCAGTATAGACTTAAAAAAATGCAAAACATGTGACAGAAATCTCAAGGTATTTGGGGGACCCTGAAAAGGGAGGAATTCACCTAGATCTGTTAAGCGAAATCTGTGATAAGCCATTGTCATGACTTCCCTAGCCCTGAGAGGTCTTTTAAAAGTTCAGTTTGAGACTCCTTATAAAAGTTTCATCAAAGCAAAACAGCCTATATGATCAATTATAGTTATATTAATCATCAAGCCAAGTTTATTGAGGCCAGACTTATTTTGCAAACAAATTGGTCTTAATTTGGTTATATTTGGAAGAAATGAGGATAAATTTAGAGAGAAAAAAGATTATGTTTCAATGAATATTAAATCCCAGAAATCCCAGTTTTGTTAATGGAGGTCTGTATTTACTAAGACTCACTTCCTAGATAGTTCCTTGCTGTTAGGTTATATTAATGCAAAGTTTAATTAAATTATTAAAAGGACACTCTGAGTTTGTTTTTGAAGCTTATCTCAGTAATCTTTTAGATGAAGATCAGATGCCCCACGACCTGCAACCAGGGGATTATGCATACTGGAAAAGACATAATGTAAAGGACTATCTCCAACCTAGACAGAAGGACTCTTATCAGGGACTCTTAACTAGCTCATGCATACTGAAACTGAAGAGAACTGATTCGGATTAATTTGCACTTACAAAGGGTCCCTACACTGGACTGGCCTATAGAGATTATGGCTGAACTCAAAATCACCTTAAAACAATGCTCAGAGGAGAAACTACACTCACTAGGATGAGAGGAAGAAGACATCAGAAGTAGACAGCTAGCCCAAGATCCTGGACCCGGCTTGTATGATCCTTTATAACATTTTCTTGACTTCTTGGACCTTTGCATATGAATCAAATGTTTTCCTATCATGGGCATGATCCTATCCTAATTTTAAAAATCAATCCAGGGGCTTCCCGGGTGGCGCAGTGGTTAAGAAACCACCTGCCAACGCAGGGACACGGGTTCAAGCCCCGGTCCGGGAAGATCCCACGTGCCGCAGAGCAACTAAGCCCGTGGGCCACAACTACTGAGCCTGTGCACTAGAGCCTGCGAGCCGCAGCTACTGAGCCTGCGCTCTAGAGCCCGTGTGGCACAACTACTGAAGCCCGTGCGCCTAGAGCTAGTGCTCCGCATCGAGAGAAGCCACCGCAATGAGAAGCCACCCCCCACCCCCGCGCACCGCAACTAGAGAAAGCCCGCGCGCTGCAATGAAGACCCAACGCAACCAAAAATAAACTAATTAATTAATTTTAAAAAAATTCTTACGGGGCTTCCCTGGTGGCACAGTGGTTGAGAATCTGACTGCTAATACAGGGGACACGGGTTCGAGCCCTGGTCTGGGAGGATCCCACGGGCCGCGGAGCAACTAGGCCTGTGAGCCACAACTACTGAGCCTGCGCATCTGGAGCCTGTGCTCCGCGACAAGAGAGGCCGCAATAGTGAGAGGCCCGCGCACCGCGATGAAAAGTGGCCCCCGCTTGCCGCAACTAGAGAAAGCCCTCGCACAGAAACAAAGACCGAACACAGCAAAAATTAATTAATTAATTAATTAAAAAAAATTCTTACTTATGACTTTAATAATACTGCTAGCTATGTTATTTGTATTTTGCCTGTTTTACAAGATTGTTATTTCTTGCATTACCAAATGTGTGACTGAGCCTCCAACAAAAATACATAGCTTTAAATGAATCAATAATTGTAATAGTGCAACTCTAGATATGTGAAGATGGATGCAACAAGGCGGAATTTTTTTCTGGACCGTAACAGACTAGTAGGACAGGTGGTCCTTTGACTATTGTTAATAAGACCTAGTCCAGTAATAGCACACTGAGTGGACTATCAGCGAAATTTTCGCCAGAACTAGGAATCAGCCTTCCTAGCACCACAGGACGAAATGGTCATGAAATGCCTACCAAATCATGGTCCAATTTATGACCATGAGGGGGCCCTGTCAATTACAATTGGCCCTTGCCATTGGCACTTGCCAACTACCTCTACAAGGATTAAGCCATGTGCTGCTGCAACTGCTGACTTTCAACACCCCCTGAAAGGACTTCAGCATGGAGAGCAGGAATGAGGCCCTCTGCGCTCTGGGAAAAACTGGCAGAACAGGTCTTCAGAGAGTTCAATATTTTCAGGAGACAATTTTATGAGCCCAACTCCTGTATCTCCTCATATCTGGAAAAGCACTAAAATCCTTCATGGTTACAACTGCTCCTCGTGGCTACCAAAAACCTTGTGCAAAAAATATGTGCTTGATTGCCTGTACTTCCCCTTCACCAAAATCACATATATACTGACCTTCCCCCTTAGCTCTTTGGAGCAGTTTCTCAGTTATCTGAAATGCTGTCTCCCAGGCTATAGTCCTCATTTTGCCCCAAATAAAACTTAACTCACAACTCTCACATTGTACATATTTTTTAAGTCAACATCAGTAAGCTGTGTAATTTAGAAAACACAAAACGGAGGAGTTTCAAAATGAAAACTTCCTTTGCGCAGTTTTTTTTTTTGCACACATTGCTCAAAACTATTCTGTTAATCCAAAACCATAACATGTACTAATGCAAGAGAAAAGGAAATTTTTGGAATCTGTGTGTGAGTTTGGGGTTCCTCCAAAAAAAAAAAAGAAAGAATATTCCATCTGCACTTGGTGCTCTTTGCGTCATTAGCAAAGTTTGGCATTGGGGAAGATCTATGATTCAGTGAACCAGAACTGACAACACAAATGTTAGTGCTACCACCTGCATTATATGTAATAAGATAAAATATATAAACTATATATGCTTTATTCATTGTAAGGCATTTTACAAATGTTAGTGGTTATTAATAAGCTTATATTTGCCACAAATCCAAAACCCTTGACAGGACAGTCAAAAGTTGATCCCAAGGTATGTGTATATACATATACATATACACACACAGACACAGACACACACACACAGGAAAGGAGAGTCTATTCTTAACCTTAAAATACATTTTTATTAAACTGGAAAACAAGCTTTTGCTAAATGCAGAGTAGATCATTTGCAAAACTGCCAGAAAATTGAGTTTTCTGAAAATAATAAACAATTCTATAATAACAACTCTAAAATCTTGGAATTCTGTAAGTAATTCATTCATACTGCCAAAACAGAAATAAACTTCAATAACTCTTCCCTGCAGCCACCTATAACGCTAAAATTATTTTAATTTAAAATGTCTTAATTTTTAGATGTAAATACCTTTTTGCATACAAAATTCTGTCTAGATGCCTCCAGGCAAAGAATTTGAAAGTAAAATTGCTTACAAACTTAACATTTGTGTCAAATTTACTTCGATCTTGGGACAGATAAAAAGCATACAGAAAAGTATAGTTGTAGAATAATTTGCAGTAGGGAAATTCTTCAGCATACATGAGGATTTTTTTTAAGTTTTTTCTTTTTTTTACGATTTTTTTTTTGATGTGGACCATTTTAAAGTCTTATTGAATTTCTTACAATATTGCTTCTGTTTTATGTTTTGGTTTTTTTGGCCCCGAGGCATGTGGGATCTTAGCTCCCCAACCAGGGATCAAACCTGCACCCCCTGCATTGGAAGGCGAAGTCTTAACCACTGGACCACCAGGGAAGTCCCTACATGAGGATTTTAATCATTGATCAGATAAAGGTTATTCTTGGGAGGGATCCAAGTCACTGAATAATAGAATTTTTAAATTATGTATTTAGTTGTTACGTTGTTGAGTATGAACAACGTTGACACATCTTTTTCTAAAATCAAGTCTTATCATTTCATAATGCTTCACTTTGAGTCATTAAAGGATAATAAGCTCCTCTTTGAAATAAATAATATATTTTTATTTGTATTGGTTTGGACTTCCCTGGAATAATCTCATGTATCTATCCACCACTACCTGCTACTTTTCAACTTCTATCACTTTTTTAAAGGTTGGCTTTAAATAACATACACCTGGGATTTTTGTTGTGGTTTTTTTTTCTGGTTTTGGTTTTGAACAGCCCAATTTGAACACATCTGTCTTTCAATAAGGAGATTCATCTCATTCACAGTTAGTGTAAGAACTTGAGTTTTCAGGTGGCGCAGTGGTTGGGAATCCGCCTGCCAATGCAGGGGACACGGGTTCGAGCCCTGGTCCGGGAGGATCCCACGTACCATGGAGGAACTGGGCCCGTGCGCCACAACTGCTGAGCCTGTGCTCTGGAGCCCGCGAGCCACAACTACTGAAGCACGCGTGCCTGGAGCCCGTTCTCCGCAACAAGAGAAGCCGCTGCAGTGGGAGGCCCGCGCACCGCAACGAAGAGTAGCCCCCACTCGCCGCAACTAGAGAAAAGCCCGCGTGCAGCAACGAAGACCCAATGCAGCCAAAAATAAATAAAATAAAAAATAATAATAATAAAAAAAAAGAACTTGAGTTTTCCCTTTCATTTACTTTGATTAATATTTACCTTCCTTTCTTCAGTTTCCTCTTATTCTTTGTCCACTTTTTCCAACTGTGTGAAATTACCATTGATACTCTTTTTATCATTGCCAGTGTTAAAATTTCACTTTTTTTCCATCCTATTACTCTACTATCTCAGGAAAATAGTAAAACTATATCCCTTCCCCACCAAGACCTGACGTTTGCACTGTCCCTCTACCCACCAAGGCAAACTCTTAGAATGTTTTGACTTCCCCACCCTTCTAACTACTGTTTTTTTGCTGATACGGTTTTGGCTACAGACTGTTAGTTTTCTAGTATTGCTCTTCTTTTTCAAGAATCCTTACTATTTTCTAAACATTTATGTTACCAATTTCATCATCCATTTTAATATGTTTATATAAATTTAAATATACATGTAAATGTATATATTGCTTACTATAGTTTCCTCCTCCCTTAATCTTATCAATCTTTTTTTTGTTTTTTCTGTTTTTTTTTTTTTTTTGCAGTACGCGGGCCTCTCCCTGTTGTGGCCTCTCCCGTTGTGGAGCACAGACTCCAGACGCGCAGGCTCAGCGGCCATGGCTCATGGACCCAGCCGCTCCGCGGCATGTGGGATCTTCCCACCAGGGCACGAACCCGTGTCCCCTGCATCAGCAGGTGGACTCTCAACCACTGCGCCACCAGGGAAGCCCCAATCTTGTCAATCTTGAATCTCCGTTCTGATTCAATTGTTTGTTCAGAGGTTTTTGTCAATTATTTTCCTCAAGTAGAATATGTAGGTGATTAAGCACTGATCCCCTGCATATGTGAAAATCTATTTTTCAAACAGGTAAGAGAATGACGTGTTGGCTGAACATAACAGTCTCTCAGCAGTTTGTAGATGTTCTCTTACAGTGTTCTGCCTTTTAATGTCACAAGTAAGAAGTCCATTGTTTTTCTGAGGCTTTCTTCAATTGTGAGTAATATTTTTCCCATCTGGGAGCATTAAAGCTGTTTAAGGATTTTCATATTTTTAAGAGCCTAAGTGTACACTCTTTACTCTCCCTGGAATCAGTGAGTCCTTGGAAAAGACTGCTTTCCAAGTCTTTACTTAAGATAAGAAAATTTTCCCCTTGTTATAGAATGAATTGTGTCTCTCCCCAGTACAAGATAGGTTGGAGTCCTAATCTTTGGAGATAGAATCATTACAGAGGTAACAAAATCTCAATGAAGTCATTAGGGTCGTCCCTAATCCAAAATGAGCGGTGTCTTTATAAAAAGGAGAAATTTGAACACAAGAGACAAGACATGCATAGGTGGAGGATGATGTGAAGAAACACGTGGAAAAGAGTCATCTACAAGCCACGAAGGCAGGCCAGAAACAGGCCCTTCCCTCACAGCCCTCGGAAAAAAAACTACTGCCAACAATCTGATTTCGGACTTCTAGCCTCCACAACTGTAGAACAATAAATTTCTGTTGAGTCTTCTAGTTTGTGGTACTTAATTATGGCAGCTGTAGCAAACTAATATATCCCTGTTACTAGTTTAGTTATTAATTGCCATAATCTATTCCTTTTTTCCTTCTACAGCATTTATTCACATTCCAGTGAATTTCTTGCCCGAATTCCTTCTGCTGGTGTCTATTTTTTCCTACCTGATGACGTCCTCCTTAATTTTGTTCTGTATTTCAAAGAGACTTCTTCCACTTGATTTCCAAGATGCTAATTTCATTCTCAACATTCTCAACTTCATTTCATAGTCCTTTTTCAATTTGCCTCCTGAATTTTTATAATGTTGAGATCTCAATTGTTAGTTTCAGAAAGTCTCTTTGTACTCTAGTTGAGTCTCCCTAAATGTGCTTATAATTTCTTTCTTTCATAAAAGTTATAGTCTAACTATTTCAAAGATCTGTGTCAATGGGAGCTTCCTATTTTGGATGTTCTGTTGGTCTTCTTTCCCCTGATGCTGGATTCCTTGGGTGGATTGCTATTTTACTTTACACGTATAACTCTATTTACCATCAGCAGCCTCAGCTCTTAGGGTCCCTCAGGAAGCTGCAAACTGAGGGCAAAGAGACTGTAAGTCTTCCACTGAAGCACTAGGAGGCAATATCTCTATTCACAGGTCCCCCAAGTTGTAATCTCAAGGTCTAGCCCACCAACACACTGAGCCCATCAGTATAACTCCTCTGGAAGTCCTCTAAGACAGGAAAGATCAAGTAGGCTTCCTAAGACCAATGAGTTGTTCAGTGCATTCAACAAATACCGATTTAATTTTCAACCATATTTGTTCTACCACAGTAATTCTATTGAGTATTTTATTTAGGAAATAACGTTTTAGTTCCTTTCTTACCCTCCAATTTTCCTTTTCCACCGTTTTCAGTTCTTTGATTAATATATTTCCTATTGAATCCATTGATAATACTTACAGGGACTTTAAGTTCTTTTTTGTGTAGAAATTCCTTTTTATCAAGGTTGTCAACTATTCAGCTTAGTAAGCTTGATATCTGTTGGTTTTACTCAAATACATGATGACTCTCAATTGCCTGCTTCATTTAAAAATGAAGTTTTACATGGAAGTTGACAACATTTTCAAGTTCATGGCACATTCAGAAAACGAAAGTATTTTTATGGCATGCTGGGAAGGGGTTTTGGGAGTGTGAATATGAAATTTTGGGAAAATTTTATCTTCTTTATAAAATTAAATTTTTCAAACTTTTCAAAAACAAACTTGAGGGCTTCCCTGGTGGCGCAGTGGTTGAGAGTCCGCCTGCCGATGCAGGGGACACGGGTTCGTGCCCCAGTCCGGGAAGATCCCACATGCCGCGGAGCGGCTAGGCCCGTGAGCCATGGCCGCTGAGCCTGCGCGCCCGGAGCCTGTGCTCTGCAACGGGAGAGGCCACAACAGTGAGAGGCCCGCGTACTGGAAAAAAAAAAAAAAAAAAAAAAAACTTTGAAATCATTTAGATAGAATAACTTTTTTTTTTTTTTTTGGCTGCATTGGGTCTTCGTTGCTGCTCATGGGCTTTCTCTAGTTGCAGCGCGCGGGGGCTACTCTTCGTTGCGGTGCTCGGGCTTCTCATTGCAGCGGCTTCTCTTGTTGCGGAGCACGGGCTCTAGGCGCACAGGCTTCAGTAGTTGTGGCTTGTGGCTCTAGAGCGCAGCCTCAGTAGTTGCAGCACACGGACTTAGTTGCTCCGCAGCATGTGGGATCTTTCCGGACCAGGGCTCGAACCCATATCCCCTGCATTAGCAGGCGGATTGTTAACCACTGCACCACCAGGGAAGTCCTAGATGAAATAACTTTTGTATGTTATGCTTTATGCTTAAAATGGTTGCACACAATTCCTGATTAAGACCTTTTAACAACACATTCTTAATATTCTTGTAGAGCAACCATCACAAAGAAGCTTTGTTAGCACAAGTGGTAGCAAATGGTAAAAGAGGAGGCTTTGCTCCAATATTCTAAAGACTCCTTTTTCACTGTTAACCAGCATTCCAACAATTCGATCCTTTAAACTGCACTTCAAGGATGCTGAAAGTCTTTAAATCTAATGCTTCTGCTTTTCTTCTACTGAGAAATACGTTAATTTCTTCTGATGATGTAAATAAGCTTCAAAAATCAATGTTTTTATATCAAGTATTTCAATATAATGCTAAAAAGCTCTGTCTCAGGTACACACTGGCTTTGCTCTAAAAATATTATTAATCCTTCTTTAGGATTCAAATAACACCAATTAAACAATCACTTCTAAAATTATTTTAACTTCACTCTGGCAAAGCTGAATTTTTACTCTGGATCCATAAATTTTGTCAGTATATGTGAATATATTAATATTTTCCACATGATCACTGCACTTTTTTTTTTTGCGGTATGCGGGCCTCTCACTGTTGTGGCCTCTCCCGTTGTGGAGCACCCGCGCCGGAGGCGCAGGCTCCATGGCCATGGCTCACCAGCCCAGCCGCTCCGCAGCATGTGTGATCCTCCCGGACCAGGGCACGAACCCGTGTCCCCTGCATCGGCAGGCGGACTCTCAACCACTGCGCCGCCAGGGAAACCCGATCACTGACTGCACTTTTGATTAAGTTAATTCAAGTGCTCAAAATGTCAGTTAAGGATACCATTTTTTGAAGCCAATTATTATACTTCAACAAATCTGCAAAGTAAGAGTCATTCACATAGAATAATTTGAAATTTTCCCTTTAGCTTATAAATCTTCCTTTGGACTGTCAACACACTTCAGTAATGAAATAGCTAATCAGATTTCTTCACCTAAAGCTGAAAAGAAGGTACTGTAGCAGCTTGGATTTCATTAGATTCACCATTTTTATGACATCATTTAATGTAGAATTCAGAATATAGGCAAATTTTAATATACAAGAGCTTCTCTGTGAGTAAGGCAACATATTACTTAGAATATCAGGTTTTTTACCTTGAAACTTAACATAAAGCCTTCATACCTTCCTGTTATTACCAGTCCCAAATTTCCACTGTTTCCATAATATCTCATATGTTTCAAAATATTCATTTTTCACTTCATTTTTCATCCCCGGTTGGTTTTGGAACTTCTTTACCAAGCAAATAATGTCCTTCCAGGCATTTTTCAAGGATTCTATACAGTCTTCTAACTGAGGTCCATTGCCAATATTTATGAATTCATAACTGTGATGAACACTTTTTTCATTAATCTTCTGGATTAATGTTGTCTTTGTGTCCTTGACAAATCTCCAACATACCTTCTAATAGAATAACTGAAAAATGGCAACTCTTCCACTTCCTTTCCCCACTGGTCCAAACATAGTGTTCTGCATAGGCAGGGGGAACAAAAGCAGATTTAGCAAACTAGTCAGGTAATCTGAGCTTTATTCATTGTGCAATCCTGTAACTAGCTTCTTGAGCTCAATCTGATTATTTTCTTTATCAATCTCTTAAATTCGTTCTTATTTTTTGCTCAAAGACGCTTTCAAAAGTTCAGATCTTTTGTTTAGTAAAAAAGATGTTTTATGAAAAGGTACCAGAGTATTTTGTTTGACATCCCTACCTCATTTGATTTAGGCTGAAAGTGAAGAATTATGGGAACACCAGCTTCCCTGGTGGCACAGTGGTTGGGAGTCCACCTGCCGATGCAGGGGATGCGGGTTCGTGCCCTGGTCTGGGAGGATCCCGCATGCCGTGGAGCGGCTGGGCCCGTGAGCCATGGCCACTGGGCCTGCGCGTCCGGAGCCTGTGCTCCACAACGGGAGAGGCCGCGGCAGTGAGAGGCCCGCATACCACAAAAAAAAAGAATTATGGGAACACCAAATCCAATTCTGAAATAATCCTTTACTGCCTAATTATTGATTAAATACTTAACTGTTATGTTCAACTCATGAATCGGATGATTTTCCAGCTTTAATCACAATCTTAGACATCGTAGTGGGAAAGCAGGTATCTACAGAAATTAAATCTATTTGAATATAAAGTACTTAAAATACTACAGGTCTTTAATTCCTTGGGAAAAGTTTTTTGTCAATTGTTTAGCCTGTCTGTATCATGAATATTTCTAAACAAATCCTATCCAAAACAAATTTTTTTAATTAAGGAGACTAAACAAAAACTAAGTGTACTGAAATAACTTATTTTCATTTAATTTAATAATCAAAAATTTTAAAGTACACAAAATATACTTCAGGGTAATCAAATATATTTTTAAATGAGTTTCTGAAGTTACAAAGCCTTATATTTCCTTATTGAATCAAATGAGTTGCATGTGTTCAATTAATCATTTTTAGACATAAACACTAGTTCTTTAAATTCTAAAAACAAACATTATGAAATTCTACCAAAATCAGGGTTTGCTATATTGTCACATCAAAAGCCCATAATAAATAATTAAAAATTAAATAATAAGAAAATTAATAAAATTAATTGTAATCTATTAGAGAACACTAAATATCATACAATATTAGCTAATAATCCTGCTCTTTTCTATGCTAGTAGTAAAATAATGAAAATTAAGACAAATAAAATTTAAAGAACGCCCATAACTTTCCCAATGATTAAGTAACACACACGTAGCCAATTAAAGTGATTAATAGATAGGAAATTATTTAACAGGAAAGTCAGAAGGAAGTACTACATGATACATCCACGACACAACTCTTTTTGACCATGTTTACTATGCATAACCGTACATGTTATTGAACTCAAGTAGCTAACAAAAGGATCTACATAAAGAATGTTCAGGACTTCCCTGGTTGCACAGTGTTTAAGAATCCACCTGCCAATGCAGGGGACACAGGTTTGATCCCTGGTCCAGGAAGATCCCACATGCCGCGGAGCAACTAAGCCCATGCGCCACAACTACTGAGCCCGCGCACCTAGAGCTAGTGCTCCGCAACAAGGGAAGCCATGGCAATGAGAAGTCCACACACCACAACAAAGAGTAGCCCCCGCTCGCCACAACTAGAGAAAGCTCGAGTGCCACAACAAAGACCCAATGCAGCCAAAAATAAATAAATGTATTTTTTTTAAAAAAAAGTGTTCAGGGCTTCCCTGGTGGCGCAGTGGTTGAGAGTCCACCTGCCGATGCAGGGGACACGGGTTCATGCCCCGGTCCGGGAAGATCCCACATGCCGCGGAGCGGCTGCGCCCGTGAGCCATGGCCGCTGAGTCTGCGCGTCCGGAGCCTGTGCTCCGCAACGGAAGAGGCCACAACAGTGAGAGGCCCGCATACGGCAAAAAAAAAAAAAAAAAAAAAGTGTTCAAATATAATTTCACCTAGTATAAATCTTTGAATGTTTGCCTTATAAAGTGATTTTATGCTTGAAAATTATAAAAAATATGCAACCATCAAAATCTTGCATTACCTATAACCCATTATCACTATGCTGCAGCACAAATTGGAAGGCACTAACTTTGCTCCAGTTAACTCTTGCCAACAGTCAGTATGGACCCAGTGTTGCCAGACCTTCCAATTTTTCAAAAGAACTGGATGTTACTATGCAATCTTCCATCTGATATCAATTTCCAAGACCCAGTTTCCTGCAGGGCTCTTAATTCTAATCTCTGCTGTAGACAGATCAATACTAGCAGCTGATGTGAGTATCCCTAGAAATTTTAAGAGTCAATACCCCTTCATAAATCATCCTTTGAGTGAAATACTTGGGTACATTTTTGTAGGTGCACTACTGAATGAGTGGTTGAGAAAGAGTAGGAATATGCCAACAAATGGATTTTCCTTCAAGAGGCCCACAGGAAACAGGGTGGTAGTCTGGGGCATCTACTTAATTAGTGGAGTAGGAAGTGAATTATCCTAAGACTGGAGCACATCTCCTTTTTCTCCCCACTTCTGAGTCTACTGTGTCAACTCATACTGGCCTGGAGCATTACTCTACTCTATGGCCTCCGCAATGATGCTAGGAATGCTCACACAGCAAATCATTTACCTTCCCATCTGTAGAATTTTGAGCAAAAACTATGAACCCAGGGCTTCCCTGGTGGCGCAGTGGTTGAGAATCTGCCTGCCAATGCAAGGAACACGGGTTCGAGCCCTGGTCTGGGAAGATCCCACATGCCACGGAGCAACTAGGCCTGTGAGCCACAACTACTGAGCCTGCGCGTCTGGAGCCTGTGCTCCGCAACAAGAGAGGCCACGATAGTGAGAGGCCCACGCACCGCGATGAAGAGTGGCCCCTGCTTGCCGCAACTAGAGAAAGTCCTCTCACAGAAATGAAGACCCAACACAGCCAAAAATAATAAATTAATTAATTAATTTAAAAAAAAAAAAACTATGAACCCAGAGTGGGGCACTGGCCCGGTTCTTCCAGTCCATCAACTATCAGCATCAATCAAATGCTTTAACAGTCAAGTTATTAAAAGGACTAGTTTGATGGTCTAGTGTGAAAATTAGTATGTCTAAACAGAACCTAGGGTAAATGGAAGATAAGCCATCTTCATGAAGGCAGGCCAAGGGAGTTTCTTCACACAATACCATGATATCCCTTCAAAATACTTCTCTAGTTTTCACACCATTTTACCTATAGTTACATTTTTAAGAATTAAGCTTACAAAAATAACCGGCATTCCCCAGAAAGATTTATATACAAGGATAGTCATCCTTGTTATACACAATATTTAGAATACATATATTATATATATAATATAGTGCAATATATAATATTTATAATAATAAAAGTTGAAATCAGACTATACATCCAACAATGGAAAAATGGTTAAATAATAAATAATGGTACATCCATAAAACAGAGCATTATGCAGTCATTAAAAAGATGTTCTTATAATTTATCAAGTGAAAAAAGCAAGTTAGACTCTAATTTCAGAAAATAAAGATGTATGTGTATTTGTCTATATGTATATATTAACATATTATATATATACACACACAAAAAAAACACATTTTTCTTTTAAGATTTTTTTGATGTGGACTATTTTTAAAATCTTTATTGAATTTGTTACAATATTGCTTCTTTTTATGTTTTGGTGTTTTGGCCGCAAGGCATGTGGGATCTTAGCTCCCCGACCAGGGATCGAACCCACACAACACTGCACTGGAAGGTGAAGTCTCAACCACAGGACCACCAGGGAAGTCCCCACAAACACATTTTTAAAGGTCTTTGGCAATGTATACCAAAATATAAGTGGTTATCCCACAAATGCAGATAGCTTCTAATTCTCTTCTTTATGCTTTTCTATATGTTCGAAATTTTCTATAAGAACACGTGTTACCTTTTTGCAATCGGGGGAAACGTATGCCAATAAAAGTGGGAAAGATTTTTTTTGTTTGTTTAATGAACAATCAAGGTTACATTTTTTTATACTATAGAACAAGAGTCAGCAAACTTTTCCTCTAAAAGATCAGATAGTAAATATTCCAGGCAGACTGTTGCTGTCACCAACTATTCAAGTTTGCCACTATAGAACAAAAGCTATAAACAATACTTAAGAAATAGGCATGGTTATGTTCTAATAAAACTTTATTTATACACAGTAAAACCTGGATTTACACAAATTTCATGAAATACTGTTCTTTTTATTTTTTTTTCAGCCAGTTAAAAACGTAGAAACCATTAGGCTCATATTCAGTACAAGCAGCAAGTAAGATGTGACCTACTAGCCAGTTTGCCAACTGCTGCTATAGAACACAGACAAAATGCTCTAAGACTAGAAAATATCCAATGCTGCTGTGATTAACAACCCACTATAGCTATTTTTTTTAAATCACAATACATTCATAAAATACCTAATAAGAATGCAACTTCTTGGGGCTTCCCTGGTGGCGCAGTGGTGGAGAGTCCGCCTGCCGATGCAGGGGACACGGGTTCGTGCCCCGGTCCGGGAGGATCACACATGCCGCGGAGCGGCTGGGCCGGTGAGCCATGGCCATGGAGCCTGTGCGTCCGGAGCCTGTGCTCCGCAATGGGAGAGGCCACAACAGTGAGAGGCCCGCGTACCGCAAAAAAAAAAAATAATAATAATAATGCAACTTCTTGGAAAAGAAAAGCTTTTTGATAAATCAGTTGCAAAATGAACCTCATTATAGTTGAATGAGTGAGCTTACTATAGGGTTAGTAATATTAGCCAATTAAATGTTAAGAGATTATCTGCCAAAATTACAAATTATGTTTTTGGTTTTTTTTTTTTTGCGGTACGCGGGCCTCTCACTGTTGTGGCCTCTCCCGTTGAGGAACACAGGCTCTGGACACGCAGGCTCAGCAGCCATGGCTCACGGGCCCAGCCGCTCCGCGGCACGTGGGATCTTCCCAGACCGGGGCACGAACCCATGTCCCCTGCATCAGCAGGAGGACTTTCAACCACTGCACCACCAGGGAAGCCCACAAATTATGTTTTGAAAGAAGTCATCTTAGGTGATTTTATTTGACAGCAATTAGATAGTAGGATAAGCTATCCACTCAAGCCACTTCTAGTTCATGTCAACAGAAATCACACCAATAAGATTTAAGATTTAAATTAGTAACAGATTTAGAAAATTTAAGACCAATCACAGTTCCAAATTAGCTAAGAAGGGATAACTTTTTCACCACCTAGCTTTTAAACCATACTATACACTTCTCTCTGGCAGAGTAGAAATTCATCTCAAAAGCACATTTTTCCCTTAGAATGGTGTCATCTTCTAGAGAACGGACAGACTTCACACCAGTCTCAAGAGAAAGTTGGGTTTCAGTAGATTAGCTCAGAGATTTCTTTGTTCCTAAAACCTCTAAAAGTAAGGAAATTAATGCCTACTGTTACCACAGTAACTGACTTGCCTAATTGCTTGAGGGCTAATAAAGAATCCCAACCTTTTTGAAATGCATCCCCCAAAAGACAAAAAAACACTACACTGTTAAGTTAAATGGCACATACAGATAACCATTTCAAGTCCAGGAAAAAATTATCAGTAAGTATTTCAATGCCTCACTCTGAGAGACAATTATATTGTTTAATGTGGACAAATTTTCAGTTACTACCTAAAATGGTTCAATTCTGTTTTGTTCAAAATATATGAAGGCTAACCTGATGAAATACACTGTTTTATAAACCTGATTATTTAATCAAAAATGCAAGAATTTTAGAATTATTCTAAAATTTTCTAACAAAATGTCACAAAAGAGAAGTCACGGTAAACAAGCTAAAATTTCAATTTCTCACTTTGGGCATTGATGCAAATTTTACAAATATCCATTGAGTTTCACAAAGCTTCTCTAAGGAACAAAGCTGTATCACCATCACTACGCACAAAGGAAAACTAATAACAAAGGCTAGCTGATTTTGCAAAGGTCAGCAGAGTGCTCTAGCATTAAAAATTATACTATGAAGAAGCAGGGAAGTACAATGGAAAGAAATCTACACTTGGAGTCAGAAAACCTAGGCTCCAATGTTGCGCTGTATCAAGAAAAATTATCCAAAAGTTATAAGTAAGACAAAAAGAAGGCAATATGTCCTTTCAGTGTCATACAGGAGCACAAGCCCACCCAATGATTATTTCATATGGAATATACATTTATTTAACTCATTATTTACTATTGATTAAAAACTCAGACTCTATGAAGTTACATGTTAACTTGTAAAATTTTATCTAGTAAAAATGCAACTGAATTCTGTCCAGCAGAAAAGATAATCTCAAAGCCTATGGTTTTTACTGCCCTGTAGGACAGCCCTGTACCTAAGCTAGCAATTGTTTCAAAGTTCTTTCTCCAATGTCTTTATGTGGTAAATTTAATGTATCAACTTGACTGCGCTAAGGGTTACCAGCCCAGAGCTGGTAAAACAGTTATTTCTGGGTGTGTCTGGGAGGGTATTTCCAGAGATTAGCATTTGAATAGGTAAACAGAGTAAAGAAGACTGCCCTCACCAATGGTGGGCATCATCCAATCTGGTGTGAACCTCAATAGAACAAAAAGGCAGAGGAAGGGGAAATTTGCTCTTTGCTTGGGCTGAGATGTCCATTTTCTCCTGCCCTTGCACATCAGCACTCCTGGTTCTCAGGCCTCTGGACTCTAAGCAGGTCTCACACCATTGGCTCCTCTGGTTCTCAGGCCCTCAAATTTGGTCTAGAATGACACCACTGGCTTTCCTGGGCCTCCAGCTCGCTGATAGCAGATTGTGGAAATTCTAAGCCTCCACAATCGCATGAGGCAGTCCCTCACAGTAAATATCTTTCTCTATATCTATATATATATCCTATTGGTTCTATTTTTCTGGAGAACCCTATTACCTATATAATCTTTGCTCCACTTTGAACCAATTTTATCTCCTGTTGGTTCCCTCATTATTGAATTAAACAAATGTGATGTGCTCATTGTATATTTGTATGAGAATTGGTCTTTAGTTTTTTTAGAAAAATATGCTGTGACACTTGGCCACTTAGTATCCACGTGATCTTGCACAAGGCACTACTTTTCTAAATTTTCATTTCTTCATCTGTAAAATGGGATTAAATTGCCATTATATTACTTGCCCTATTATAGTACATTATTATTATATATTACTTGCCCTACTGACCACGGGGTTGATGTCAAGATAAACAGTGATAAACCTGATGTGACATCTCTTAAACTGCAGCTATACATGAGTTGGCATACTGATAGGAGTAGTGACAGATCTTTTACTGCTATTATACCTCACTCTCTTTAGTATACTGAGAAGGATCAAGAACCTATGGGTACAGAAAGAGATATCAAATCCATACAAATTAGACTAAGTATATAAATTTATCAAAAGTTAATTAAACACTGAAGTGCTTCATAGGCAGAATGTTCTTTTAAATGATAAATCCAAATAGAGAAAAGAAAATGGATTCATTTATCCAAAAAGATTTCATTCTTATGCATCAGATCTGATCCAAGGAGTACTAAATTTCAACATGCATCTATTTTATTTCTCTGTATATTACACAAATTATATTTAGGAGGTTTCCAACTACAATCCAAGTTACAACAGTAATATACATACACTCATCTAACTTTTCATGTGTGTAGATGAGAATATAGAAAAAAAATAAATTTTAAAAACTGATAAGTTATAAGATTGGATTAGTAAGTGTTTTCAAATAACCTAACAAAAAGCTTATAAGACTAAAGCAGCTTAAATGATTCAGCAATTCACTTTGGTTATCAATGTCCTAAATTTGGTTAGACACTTTGGGTTTCACCTATACAATTATGTTATTTTTACTAAAAGAGGCAGTTTCCAGTCAAAAAGTCTTTCAAATGTTAACAATGCAACAAACTTTAAAAATTCTGGGTTTGAGTTCTTTTATTGTATTACATAGTTTCTGAAAATGTAACCTTGCCCTATTATTTTATCTATACTTAACCAATATACTAGCAACTACTTTATATATATATATACATATACTATATAGACACATATACATGCACATATACACATGCATGTATAATCTGTAATTTATTGTAGAAGATATAATTTATAAGGTATTCTCTTGTATTGTTTTTGAGAATCCCTTTCTACTTTTCAATGCACTAATAGGAATAGGAGGGGGCAGAGTAAAAAAATTAGGACCAAAGAATCCATGACAAAACCCTCATTAAATTCCCTAATTAAAGAGGATTTAATTAATCTATTGCTCAATTTTGGCTAATCTTAATTTCACTCCAAATAACCCAAGCAAGCAAACAAGAAAAGCTAAATAAAACCACCATTAGCATTTGGTCCAGCTACAGTAAATCACGGCAATTTTAAAAGTAGTGGGATATTTTTTTTTTTGAGAGACCTATTTCTTTATAGGCATCTACCAAATTTTCATAACTGTCAAGTATCATGTAATATATAATTTATAATAACAAAATATAAATTAAAATTTTTATTAATAGTCAACTGAAATAAAATACAAATAGAAACAATACAAATAGAAACAAATAAATACAATAAAATGCTATTAAAATGCTAGCAACAGGGAAAAATATAAAAGCCTCTCTCTATGCTGTGTCATTGTGAGAAGCCGCACTGCCCATAAACCAGGAACATGACTTTACCTGAACTGAATCTATGGCACAGTGAAGTGCTTTATAACTGAATTTCACTATCCAACTGAATAATTCATTATTTTTAATGAATTTTCTCTGTTCTGTAAGTAGCAATAGCCAGTCAGCTAAAATCAACCACTATAAACTGGGAAACTGCAGAGGAAGTTTTCAAGTAAGTCAATTTAAAACTTGCTTAGGCTGTCTATTTTTCCTTTTTATTTTTTACTCTTACTTCATATGGCCTGAGATGAAATTTTATAGGACTCATTATCAAGAGGACATTGACGGTTGCCTACCCAGCATCCATTCCACCCTGTACCCTTTGTACAGTACCATAAATTTAATTGAGATAATGACCAGTTACTCACAAAGCCAATGTGCTTCAAGACAGCGGCCCTTAGTACCAGCTCCCATGGAAAATCCAACTGATCTGAAAGTAATCCCATTCCCCTTGCCACAATGATGATTCAGAAACTCAGGCCTAAATTCAAGGCATTCCCTTGAATTGGGGGTAAGAATAAAACCTATGATCTAATTCAGGCCAATGAGATACAAGAGAAGGTGTTTAGGGGGTTTCTGAGAATAACACGTCTTGCACTTGTAAGAAAGTACCAGAAGAGATGCCCTATATTTGAGAATGGGAAGCCTGGGCCTTCTACAGCCAGTTTGCCATTATGATGGAAGCCAGCTTGAGGACGAAGCCAACACACAGAAGACAGCAAAGATGAGAAACGGAGCTATAGTAGATGGACTAAACCAGTCTTAAAGTCAGCCCTACCTCAGCCTTCAAGTTTCATTTTAATAATAAACTTCCTTATTTGTTAAGCCTGTTTGAATCAAGTTTTCTGTGCTTGCATTCTAATACACAAATATAATTGAAAATAAAAGTATGTGGCCAATTCTTTTCTTTCTTTAACCCCTTATCTTAAAAAAAATAAATTATAACAATAAAAAACTAGCCACACAAAGGATACAATATCAAAAGTTTCATAACTTCATAGAGTTTCAAATCTTTTTAAATCAAAATAAGAATAAAATAACCTTAAAAATTATAACTGTTGGGGAAGCTAGTAAAGTAGTCTTGTTCAGGCTTCAGAGGCGGCACTAGGCTTCTCTCTGACCAGGCAACGACCCTAAAAACTGGCTAAGTGCCAAACTGCTGAGCTACATACAGGCCAGCAGGGGTGACACCAGCATACCTTGTAAATCATTAGATAAGACAGGGAGTAAATCTGGGGGCTTGAACCTTGAGGGCCTGGCCAGCCCCCGGGGATTAGAGAACATTCCAAGACTTTCAAGTTAAGACCAAGACATTTATGACAATACCAGGGCTGCAAATTTGCACGCAGGCTGATTATTATCAGTGCTTATAGTGGGACTCCTTCATGTAGCAAACTGAAGTCTCACCCGTGGGGTGGAAGCACTGCCTGGAGCCTTTTCACAATTGGGACTCCAGATTGCTGTACCAGGGACTTCCCAGCGCTGCTTGAATATGGATGTAGGTGCTTCCCCAATTCGGTGACGTATAAACCTCTGTCTTTACTATTCTTTCTTAATTAGTTATACTATTCTTTTCTTAATTAATATACTGTATTCTCGTGTTAATTCAATAAACTCTTTAAATTTTTGCTTAACTTAGTGCAGAGTGGTTATTTTGCCAGCGAATCCTACGAACCTTGAAACCAAAAGTAAGGTTTTCGGCAAAACAATAACTTAAATAAATGGGAGTGATATTTAACTTGAGGATGCAAAGCTCTGTATTGAGCAGAAATTCAGCACTGTCAGGTAGAAAGAAAAATGCAGTATTTTACAATAAGATCAATTTAAGTGTGGGAGGAACAGCAAAAGATAAAAATAGACACAGAGTGAAAAAGAAACTGGAAAATTAATATACAATTCTGAAAGCAACCATAAGTTTACCCAATGCAAATCTTTTATAAGAACTTCAAATTAGCCTCTTCAGACAGGGCAAGTTTACGTGAAATGAGTAAAAGGAAAAATCAGCAATCTTGTGATTGTACACCTCCCAGAAGGCAAAAGTTATCTTCCAGTCGAATTATCTTACCACCACACTCCAGTGCCTTCATTTCATGAATGAACAGCAAAAGCAGATCAGGTTCCTACTGCCAGGCATGGAAACATTCATTATTCAACAGCAGACTTCCCTGACACTGATGATCTATCACATGGATAGGGTCCACTGTAAAATACGGTGACATATGTTCAAACATTGCTCATCTGTCCTAGTCACTTTTACTAACCCGGTGTTCTAGCCCAATAATGATTGATGGGTATTCCTTTTGACTTTGCCATATAGTTCTAATGGTTCTATAAAGAAATACCATGGGCCTGTGCATTATCATTTTCAAAAAAAAAAAAAGATCAGGTGCCAATAGGTGATGTCTCATGCTACACATCAAAATTTCCAGAAGCAACAAATCTTTGATATTTTTTCCAACGGCTCCTATTATTCCTACCATACACTAGGAAGATCCCATATCTCTACCTTCTCGGCCTCAGAGAGACCTAGAGAGAGGGTGAATCTCTGCCCTGCCCTGAAGAGCTAGCCTATCAGACTAAAGGTGGAAGATCATAAAATGCAGGGACAAGAACACTGGACTCAGAAAGAAGCAAAGCCTTAAAGAAGGGAAGGGAGGGAAGGTCACTGGTTCCAATTATTTTAGGGAGAATGTGAAACTATTCTAATTGCTTATTTCCCAATGAAGAAATTATTCAAAAACCATCCTCTTTCTTAATCCTCCCACATATAAGGCATTTATCAAAAAAGAAAATCACCTTTAAAAGAGGCTGACTGCTCTGCCGTGAGGGAGGACACAAACTGATAAACCTCTATGATCCCCAAGGACAGTACTGCAGAATAATGATGGTGTTGATGATAACAATAAAAATGGTGATAATGATAAATTAAAAAAATAAAAGAGGCTGACTGCTATGACTAACCAGCTTTAACATGAGGTAAGCTTAACTCTTATCAAAGAGCTAAAGCCTCCAAAATACTTTTCCCCCAGTATCACTTTGAGGTGATCTGATTTTATCAAATTTTATCAGTTGGACTACAAGGTTCAAATACTCCTGAGATGACCAGATTCAAGATAAGCATATACAAATTAAGGTACTTTTCTATATGTGAGCAAGAATCAGTTAAAAAGTGTAATTTATATCTAAATTCAAGAACAGCAAAAATGACAATCTACTGAGGAATAAACCTAATATAACATGCATGAGACCCATTTTAAAGACAACTAGAGAAGTTTACTAAGACATCAAAAAAGGGCTAGAGAAGACACACTGAGTTTCTGGATAGTCAGTCTCAAAACTTTGAATATATTAATTAAATCAATACACTCAAGAATCAATACCAAGAAAAGACGTCGGCAGGATTTTTCATCGAACCACAAGTTTAAAGTTCACTAAGAAAAGAAATAGGTCAAGAGCAGTAAATATTTTTTTGGAAAATAAGAACAAGAAGGAAAAGCTCACTCTATTAAACATAAGCAGTACACAAAAGCAGTAATTAAAATAGTGTGGAGTTGGTATAAAAAGATACAAATCAATGGAATAAAACATACCACGTTCAGAAACAGAGCCATGTAAATATAGAAATTTGACATATGCTAAAGGAGGCACTTCTAATCTTTAAGAAAGAACAAAGTACTCATTAAACGAGGTCAACAAAACTGTCTAAAATTCTGGTATACCATTATCAGCAAAAATTCAAAAGATTAATCACATACAACATTTGCAAGAGAACAGAAACTGGCCTCATCATTTTCAAAGACATTTTGTAGAACTTATCAACACTTTATATTTCCATACCCTTCACCACATGCACATATAAACACAAAGATGTATGCAAAGGATGTTCATTTTATCAGTCTGTAATAGCAAACATACTAAAAGCAATCAGTAGGGTAAATTAATAGTTAGATAATCAATGACATATCCATATATGGCATAATAAGCATTCAGTAAAAGAATAAAACAGAACTATATGTATTAAGATGACAAGTTCTGTAACATAGGTGCCAAGTGAAACAGGAAAAACTAAGTGTCAGTAGTAGTTACCATTTAAATTTGAAAATACAAAATGATAATACGTGTATTATGTAAATGCAAAGAACAATGCAGGAGGATAAGTATCAGTTAATAGGGGCCTCTACAGGGAACAGAATGGAACTGAGGTCAAGTATGTGAAAGCAGAGTTTTAATATGCTATAGTTTGTTTTTCAACAAGCATATCTATCTCTCTCCCATCCTCACTCCCTCAGTCCCTCTCTCCTATCCACCTCTTTCTTGAAATCTGAGAGTAACATGAAGGGCCCCTGCAAATAATGAAGTCAACAGTGATTTATATTTTTCTAACATGAGATCCTGAGGATAAACACAGTTTCATGATTTTAGTAAAATCAAGAATGAGAGGAGCGAAATGTGATTACCTTAATACAAGTAGGAAAGATGAGGGTAACAAACACATTCAGCCTTCCCCATCCCACCCCCATGTATAACAGCAAAGTTTCTGGAATGGGACTGACCTCATTACCAGTACCAGGAATGAAATCCAATTGTTTTAAAGCCAATATGGAAATCCCACTCCCCCTGCCACGCAACTGATTCAGGGACAGGAACTATAACCCAGGTCTCAATTCTCTGGTCTCCATTCCTGTCCATAATTACTAGGTCCAAGGTGGTCCAATTGTAACAAAGATCAGGATTCTCCTTCCATGCTATGGGAAGGGATGATTTTCCACCTTCTAGATGTGAAGAAAGAAATACATAGCCATAGTTGATGCACACAGTCATCCTCCAACCATATAAGACATCACCCTGAAGGTAAAGCATCTTCATGCCTTCTTCATGGAAGAGGAACAAATACAGGGCCAGAAAAAATAGGCAGTGCTCTGACTGAACATGCCTGAAGGCCACTCTATCTCAGGATGTGTCCACTAAATAGGCTAATAAATAACCTTTTAAAGCTGAAGTCACTTTGATTTGGATTTTCCATTAGTTGCAACTAAAAGCATCCCTGTTGATGGGATGGGATAAGTAAAACCTAACACCACCTCTTGATCCTATTTTTTAAAGACTATATAGAATTCCATTTTCTTTATCTATCATAATTTATTTAACTATTCCCTATAGATGACAGTTAGGTTGCTTGCAAATTTCATCACAAACAATGTTCAAAGAATACCCTTGTGTGTATGTATGTATCTTTAGGCATTCATATTACTATTTCCATAGGACAGATTCTTAGACATGAAATTACTAGGTCACAGAGCACTCCTATTTCTCTGCCTGTCTTCTTAACAATAAATTTTTCACAACCCTGGGAGACAAGCCAAAGAAGCTATACAGAAAGCTAAGAAAAACTTCTACAGAAGTTTGGTGAAGGATTTCACCAAATCGTGTGGTGAAGGATTTCGAACTGAAAACTAAAAAAAGATGTCTTACATCACCTGCCACTCCTACAAGAACACTTTGGTCAAAGAACAGACGTCCATGAAGGCTTATGGTTGACTATGAGTTGCAATACAACCATATATAACTCAATACCTAATTTTCCAGTGTTAGATATAGATCAAGTTGATGGTATTTGAGATGGATATTAACGGATCATTATCACCATCAGTACTGTAGCTGTTTATATCTATAGCCTACCTCTTTCCCCCATACTTGCCCAGTGGCTTACACTCTTTAATGTATAATATCTGGGGAATATAGTGTGTCTCAGTTTTCTGACTAGCTCTCCCCCAATAATTTTGCCCACACCCTGCTCTACCCATTTGTTCACATGAGAATACCATGTTATTACCAATAACTGAATCCTTCCATAATCTCAATTCCAAGCATCTCACTCTCAAATTAACATCTCCTATTTTTGAAGCTCATTCCCTCTGGAAACTCAATCTTTTGATCCACCTGGGGCCTATAATCCAATGGTCCTACTACCTTTGCACTCTCCTCACCCCCAGGCAGTCCTTACTTCCTCCTTGGCCAGTTTAATTGCAAAATTATAACCACTTCCTTGCCTACTTCCCCAATTTCATTGCCCATCTCTGGTTTCATTATTCTCTCCTGGCAAAACTCTAACCCTGAACAAAACAAATTCTCTGCCTACTCTGTGCCTATACCTATGTAGCTGAATGAATGTAGCAGGTGAAAAACACAATCTTGTTGACTGATGTGTTTAAATTTGTGACCACCAACTTCAAGTGAACTCTTAGTCTTCCTAGCATTCTACAACTTTTCCCTAATCTATTTACTATCCTCTCTTTCTAAGCTAACTATTTATACCTTCTCTTGTCTACCTAAACCTATCATATTTCCTCCCATTATCCCTCCCAGCTGACAACCATGCTTCAGACTTCACTTAAGCAATCAAAAAAGAATGTCCACAAGCTCCTACCCTGAAATTTATTCACATAATTGTATCTATGCTCATATACTCTATTGTGATGGTTAATTTTACTGTGTCAATTTGAATGGGCCACAGGGTGCCCAAATATTTAAACATTATTCTGGGCATTTCTGTGAGGGTGTTTCTGGATGAGACTAACATTTGAATCAGCAGACTGAGTAAAGCAGACTGCCCTCCCCAATGTGGGTGGGCTTCATCCAATCTGTTGACGTCCTGACTATAACAAAAAGGCTGAGTGAGGGGGAATTCACTCTTTCTGTCTGCCTTTAAGCTAGGACATTAGTCTCCTGCCTTCAGACTCACACTTGGACTGAAACAAATAGTGTCTGCTCTCTTGGTTCACAGGCCAGACTTAGACTGGAACTATACCACTGGCTCTCCCAGGTCTCCAGCTTGCCATCTCTATACTAGATAGACAGATAGATAGATAGATAGATATTACATATATAGACAGGTATAGGTATAGATATAAAAATTGGGAATTGGCCCTTGCTATTAGGGAGGTATGGAGGTAGGTAGATAGGTAGATAGATAGATATCCCCCATGACTTATCTGTGCTCCTAAATCCAGCCCCTCCTTGTGTGCACTAGATTCCATATCCTCTCATCTAGTCAAGGGCATTTTTCACCTCTCTTCTGCATCATCAATTTCTCCCTCTCTACTAGTCTACCAGAAAAGTCCCAAAGTCCCATCAGTATATAAGCATATGCAATTTCTCCCATCATTAAAAAAAATCAAACAAATTTGACTTCGCTAACTGCTCCGTTCTTCTCCCCTAAAAACTACTCAAAAGACTCATCTATACTAGCATCTCTATTTCCATTCCTTCCATTATCTCTTCCCAGTGTTTAAAAGACACTCCACCCTTGGGCTTCCCTGGTGGCGCAGTGGTTGAGAGTCCGCCTGCCGATGCAGGGGACACGGGTTTGTGCCCCGATCCGGGAAGATCCCACATGCCGCGGAGCGGCTGGGCCTGTGAGCCATGGCCGCTGAGCCTGTGTGTCCGGAGCCTGTGCTCCGCAAGGGGAGAGGCCACAACAGTGAGAGGCCCGCGTACCGGGGGGGGGGGGGGGGGGGGGGGGGGGGGCGGGGGGAAGAAAGAAGAAAAGACACTCCACCCCACCAAAAGGGCTCACTCGTTTCAAGGTTACCAATGACCTTCATGCTGCCAAATCTTACAGTCAGTGCTCATCTGGCTCAACACACCAGCAGCATATGACCCAATTAATCACACTCACCTTCTTGAAACACCTTATTAGGCTTCTGTGACAACTTTTGATTCTCCATCTACATCAGTCAGCATTCCTTCTCAGTACCCTTTGCCCATCCCTCCTTACCTCCCCAATCTCCAAACATAACAGAAGATTCAGGTCACAGACCTGGTTGTTCTCTTCTCCATCTACATTCACTCCCTTGGAGATCACATCCAGCCTGATGACTTTAAAATTAACTACAGCACACTGGTGACTTCCAAATTTATATAAACAGCCTAGAGCACTCCTCTGAACTTCAAACTTGTATACCCAATTATTTACTAGATACTTGAATGTCTAATGCACATATTGTACTCAATAGGTATAAAATTTCCCCGAACTGCTCCTTCCATAAATTACAATTTTCAGTAGGTACACCTCCATCCTTCTGATTGCTCATGCCAAAAACCTTAGAATCATCCTTGACTCATCTCCTCCTTTCACACCTCACATCCAATCTATCAGCAAATACTGTTAGTTTTACCTTCAAAATAAAGCTGAAATCCTACCTCCTATCACCACCGCCACAGCTAAAACCTTGGTTCAAGCCACATTATCTCTTATCTGCTTGCCTCCATAGTCTAGTCTCAAAACAGTAGTCAGAGTGATTCTGTTAAAAGAAATGTCAATTTAAAGGATTATATACCATAACCAAGTGAGATTTATCCCAGGAATGCAAAGGTGGTTCAATATAAGAAAATCAATGTAATATGTCACTTTAATAGAATGAAGGAAAACACCACATGATCATTTCAAGTGACACAGGCATCTGATAAAAATCAAATATTCTTTCATGATATAAAAACTCAAAAAACTAGGGACAGAAGAGAATTTCCTCAACACAATAAAGGGGTTTATGAGAAACCCACAGTTAACATCATACTCAGCGGTGAAAGACTGAAAACTTTCCCCCTAAGATCAAGAGCAAAACAGATACTCACTTCCACCAATGCTATTCAACATAGTATTGAAAGTTCTAGCCAGAGAAATTAGATATAAACAAGAAATAAAAGGCATTCAAATTGGAAAGGAAGAGTAAGACTACCTCTACTCACAGATGACATGATCCTGTATATTAAAAAAAAAAAAACCCAAAGAATCCACAAGAAACTACTAGATTTTTTTGGGGGGGGGGTGCTGTGTTGGGTATTTGTTGCTGTGTGCAGGCTTTCTCTAGTTGTAGCGAGCAGGGGCTACCCTCCGTTGTGGTGCGCGGGCTTCTCATTGCAGTGACTTCTCTTGCTGCGGATCACAGGCTCTAGGCGTTTGGGCTTCAGTGGTTGTGGCACATGGGCTCAGTAGTTGTGGCGTGCAAGCTCTAGAGCACAGGCTCAGTAGTTGTGGTGCACAGGCTTAGTTGCTACGCGGCATGTGGGATCTTTCCGGACCAGGGCTCGAACCCGTGTCCCTTGCATTGGCAGGTGGATTCTTAACCACTGCGCCACCAGGGAAGTCCCACCAATTCCAAGAAACCTACTAGATTTAATAAGCAAATCCAGCAAAGTTGCAAGGTACATGATCAACACACAAAAATAAGCTGTGTTTCTAGACAACAGCAACAAACAATCTGAAAGGAAATTAAGAAAGCAATCCCATTTACAATGGCATCTAAAAGAATAAAATAAAATATCTAGGAGGTGAAAAACTTCTACACCAAAACCTACAAAACACTGCTGCCAATTAAAGAAGATATTTCATTCATAAACAAGACAAGTTCGTCACTTGTCTCCATAACATGAGCCTGTACTCCACAACAAGAGAAGCCACCACAATGAGAAGCCCACGCACTGCAACAAAGAGTAGCCCCCACTCGCCGCAACTAGAGAAAGCCTGCGCGCAGCAGTGAAGACCCAACACAGCCAAAAATTAATTAATTAATTAATTTTTTAAAAAGAAGACGTTTCATTGCAACAAATGGAACAACACCTATGTTCATGGATAGAAATACTTAATATTGTTAAGATGTCACACTACCCAAAGCTACCTACAGATTCAACACAATCTCTACCAAAATTCCAAAAGCTTTTTTTCAGAAATGGAAAAGCCAATCCTCAGATTCATATGGAATTGGGAGTTCCCTGGCGGTCCAGTGGTTAGGACTTGGCACTTTCACTGCCGTGGCCTGGGTTCAATCCTTGGCCAGGGATCTAAGATCCCGCAAGCCACCTGGTGCTGCAAAAAAAAAAAAAAGTCATATGGAATTGCAAGGGGCCCTGGATAGCCAAAACAGTCTTCAAAAAGAACAAAGTTGGAGACTTGGACTTCCCAGTTTCAAAACGTACTACAAAGCTATGATAAGGGTTTAGTAAGAATACACAAAAATCTCCTACAACTCAACAACAAAAAGACAAACAACTCAATTTAACAACACACAAAAGACTAGAATAGACATTTCTCCAAAGAAGATATACCGATGGCCAATAAGCATGTGAAAAGATGTTCAACGTCTTTAGTCATTAAGGAAATGCAAATCAAAACCACAACAAGATACCACATCACATCACCACCTAAGATGGCTATAATAGAAAGAAAAAGGAAAGCAGAAAGATGAGAAGAAAGGAAAACAAAAGAGAAAAGGAACAGAAAAAAAGAAAAGACAAAAGAAAAGAAAAAGGAACAGAAAATAACAAGTTTTTGAGAGGATTTGGAGAAATTGGAACCCTTATAACATTGCTGGTTGAATGTAAAATGGTTCCACCACCGTGAAAAACAGTTCTGCAGTTCCTCAAAAAGCTAAACATAGGGACTTCCCTGGTGACGCAGTGGTTAAGAATCCGCCTGCCAATGCAGGGGACATGGGTTTGAGCCCTGGTCCAGTGCGGAGCAACTGAGCCCGTGCGCCACAACTACTGAGCCCATGCACCACAACTACTGAGCCTGCGTGCCTAGAGCCCGTGCTCTGCAACAAGAGAAGCCACCACAGTGAGCAGCCTGTGCACCACAACGAAGAGTAGCCCCCGCTCCCCGCAACTAGAAAAAGCCTGTGCGCAGCAATGAAGACCCAACGCAGCCAAAAATAAATAAAATAAATTTTAAAAATTAAAAAAAAAAAAGAACTAAACACAGAATTATCATATGATCCAGCAAGTCCACTCTAGGTACAGACCAAAAAAGAATTGGAAAAAGGGACTCAAGCAGATCCTTGTAAGCCAATGTTCAGTGCACCATTATTCACAATAACCAAAAGGGGGAAAAAACCCAATTGTCTGTCAAAAGATGAATGGATACACAAAATATAGTATATACACACGACGGAACAGTATTCAGCTATAATAGGAAATTAAGTGCTAATACATGGTACGACATGGATGAACCTTGAGAGCATTATGCTGAGTGAAATAAGTCCGATGCAAAAGGACCAATATTATGATTCCACTTGTATATACTACCTAGAATAAGCAAATTCATAGAGAGTATACCAGAGGTTACCAGGGGCTGGGCAGAGGGAGCAATGGGGAGTTATTGCTTAATTAACCAGTTACAGAGTTTGCCTGGGGTGATGCAGAAGTTTTAGAAATAATGGTGATGGTTGTGTAACAGTGAGTGTAATTAATGTCACTGAATCGTACACTTAAAAAATAGATAAATTAGCAAACTTTGTTATATACATTTTACAATTTTTTTTTAAAGATCATTCAGATCATGGTGTTTCCCTGACAAACCTCTCCAGTAGCTTCCCACCTCCCTCAGAATGAAAACCCAAATTTTCAAAATTGCCTACAAGGTCCTACACAATCTGTCTGACTTTATCTTCTACAATTCTCTATCTCACCCTGCTCTAACTTACTGGCCTCCTAGGCTGCTCTGCGGACACACCATGCAGGCTCCCTCAGAGCCTTTGCACTTTCCTTTCCCTCAGATAGCCACAGGACTAGCTCTCTCACTTCCTTCAGGTCTTTACTCAAAAATTACCTTCTCAGCCAGGCCTTCCCTGACCACCCTGACCACCTACTGTAAAACTGCAGCTCCCTACCCCCACTGACACTCTTCACCTTCTGATATACCAGGCTTTTGACTCATTGCCTATCTCTCTCCAAAATGCAAACTCCAAAAACGAGCGATTTGTGTTTGTTTTGTTCATTGATGGTATCCCCAGTACCTAGAGCAGCGCTCAATAAATATCTGTTGAATTAACAAAGGGAGACCACTGTTCAATGGCATGAAAATCTAAATGCCCTACCCACACCGACCTTCAGCTCCCTAAAAGTTAACGCACCGAACTATACAAAATCCTTAGTACTCTGACTTAAAGACCACTAAATTAACATCCTAAGGATTCTAATATCCTCTTCCATAGGGAGAATTTTTACATACTCAAACATATCCAGAAAACAACTCAAATTAAACCAGGGAAAACAAAACAAACCATTAAGGATTCAATGCTTTGAACTCAAAAAATCCAACATAACTTGTTACACTACACAAAATGGGCTGGGTGCCTGGGAGGTGGAAAGGGAGAAGGAAGATGTCCGTCTCTAAGGAATATCCCACACACAGCCCAGAGGCCTGCTCTGCCGGACTGAGCACCGCCAGTGTCGGAGAAGGCTAGAATGATACCTCAAGGGTCTGGAGGTGGAAGCAGGGTTGGGGAGGACACGTTACCGTGAGAAGAGTCAGTTCAATGGGACTTCTCCTTCAGCTGGACGACTTGTGCAGCGTCCCAACGGCATTGCCTGGAACCCAGTCACTCATGCTGGACACCAATTCAATCGACCTTATTCCCGCGGGTCAGAGTCCACGCCGGAGTGTCACGGCGCACACAGCATACGTCACTTCTAGGACACGGACCTTCCCACCCCTCCCTCCGGGGTCCGTCGGCCCCCAGTCCACCACTCCCAGAGCGCCGCGCTGCAGCCCCTCCCACCCTAGCCCGGCGGGCTACGCGACACGCATGCGCGGAGGACTCCCGCCGCCGCTGAGCACTCAGGGAAGTGTAGTCTCCTTGTGGGTGCCCGTGGGCCGCCAGAGTCCTACGTCCCGGCGGAACCTGGAGAAGTCAGAACACTCTCGCCACCCGGGTTCTTATCCCCACCTTCACACCTGTCCGGTCACCTCACGCTCACGGTCCGATCCCACGCGCTGGGCTTCCGTCAGGGCGGGCCCCAGGGGAGAGCGGATACCCGGTCTTCCCTTCAGCGGGCTGTGCTGGAGGAGGCGGGGCGGACTGCCCGCCTCCCACCGCCCCCTTCCCCGCCCCCCTCCCCGCCCCCCTGTCTCCCGCGGGCCGCGGGCCGGTGCCCGAACAGAGGCGGCGGCCCCCGCAGCAGCCGCAGGAGGGGCGGCGGCGGTGGGCGCCGCAGGCGATGCCCCTGCCCGGCTCCTCCGGCGTGGGGCAGTGCGAGCGGCGGCGGGGGAGCAGGCAGGGGGCGGCGGCTGCGGCGGCTGCAACAGAGGGGCCGAGAGCTGGAGGCGGCGGCGGCGGCGGCGGCGGCCTCGAAGGGCATCGGCGGAGGCGGTGATGGCAGCAGTGGTGATGTGAGTGTGTGCAGGCTGGGGCCCCGGGGGCTGTCCAGCCCGAGGCGGGCGGCCCGGCGGCGAGCGGGAGCGGGAGGCCAGGGGCGGCGGAGGGATGCTGTGTGCCCGGTGCGGAGCCGGGAGACGCCGCCCGCCGCCCGCCGCCCGCCGCCGCCGCCGCCGCCGCCGCCGCCGCCGTGGACCGTCCTGGCGCTGCGGCGGCCGGCGCCGCGCAAAGAGCGGCCAGGTGTGGGGTTCCCGGGCAGAGGCTGGGGCAGCGCAGGCCGAGGGGCGTCTGCGATTGTTCTCAACACTCCTCCCCCACCCCACCCCGTGTGTCTGTTTGTCACTTGCAGCTGAAGATGGAAAGAGCCAGGCGAAGGGGAGGCGGCGGCGGCGGCGGCGGCCGTGGCCGCGGCGGCAAGAATGTAGGGGGCTCTGGCCTCAGCAAGAGTAGACTCTATCCCCAGGCCCAGCACTCCCACTACCCCCACTACGCGGCTTCAGCCACCCCTAACCAGGCTGGGGGCGCAGCCGAAATCCAGGAGCTGGCCTCCAAAAGGGTGGACATCCAGAAAAAGAGGTTTTACCTAGATGTGAAGCAAAGCTCCCGGGGCCGGTTCCTAAAGATAGCCGAAGTCTGGATAGGGAGAGGCCGGCAAGACAATATCAGAAAGAGTAAACTGACCCTCTCCCTGTCTGTGGCCGCGGAGCTGAAGGACTGTCTAGGGGACTTCATCGAGCACTATGCCCACCTGGGCCTGAAAGGCCACCGACAAGAGCATGGTCACGGCAAAGAGCAAAGCTCCAGGAGGAGACAGAAGCACGCAGCACCCTCCCCACCAGTCTCTGTGGGGTCCGAAGAGCACCCTCACAGTGTCCTCAAAACAGACTACATAGAGAGGGACAATAGGAAATACTATCTAGACCTAAAGGAAAATCAACGGGGTCGCTTCCTAAGGATAAGACAAACCATGATCCGGGGAACTGGCATGATAGGTTATTTTGGCCACACTTTGGGCCAAGAGCAGACTATCGTCCTCCCAGCACAAGGGATGATTGAGTTTCGGGACGCCTTGGTTCAGCTCATTGAAGACTATGGCGAAGGGGACATAGAAGAACGCAGAGGTGGAGACGATGACCCAGTCGAACTCCCAGAGGGGACTTCTTTCAGAGTGGACAATAAAAGGTTCTACTTTGATGTGGGCTCTAATAAATATGGAATTTTCCTGAAGGTAAGTGAGGTGAGGCCACCTTACCGTAATACTATTACTGTTCCATTCAAAGCTTGGACAAGGTTTGGGGAGAATTTTATCAAGTACGAAGAAGAGATGAGGAAAATTTTCAACAGCCATAAAGAAAAGAGGATGGATGGCAGAAGGGCCAGTGGTGAAGAGCAAGAATGCCTCGACTAGAATGAAATTGAACTCCATCAGGCAAAAGTTAAAATCATAAATTGGCTAAAAGTACTGATCCATAATCATTTGAAGAAATTTTTCCTCTTTTTTTGGCCCTTTGTTATGAGTAATACCTCTAGTAGTTATACTTCAAGGAGTCTGATTCTCATGTTATGTTATCCATAAAACACTATAATTCTTATGGGAATTTCAGCCTTCCCAGAGCTAAATAGTTTAGCTGCTTCAGCTGCTCCAGACTATTGAAGTATGCAAATCAGCACAGTGTGACATTCTGACCTTCTAGATACCATAACTAAGATTAACATTGCACTATGACATAAGCCTAAAAAAAGATACATATACCTGATATGTAAGTGTGAATTTCTATTTAACAAGTTCCCCAAAAAAAGTATTCCATTCCTACTTCATTAAAAGCTGCTAGGATTACCTGTAGGACAGTTACCACAGAAACAGAAACTGACTTCTATTATAAATATATTTATTTACAAAAGTACGAGTAGAAATATATTAAATGTCCATTGGATAACTGAATATTAAACAGTACCATTAAAGAATCGAATCTTAGAGTTACTATAGTATTCTATAATTTCAAATTTTGTGGTGACCCTACAGTTTATACTTGCCATATCAATGCCATGAGAGAGTTTTAATTGGTTATTCTAAGGTAGTTATAATCCCATCTTCACCTCTGATTATTGTACCATATATTATTATTGACTTTCCAAAGTTTCAGGAATTACTTTTATGTCACTGTTGCGTGGGAGGCTTTGCTATGGAAATCTTGATATTTTAGCTTTTCATGCTAATTTGAAGGTTGTGAGAGGTTCTTTCCCAAAATACATCATGGACTCAAGGTGTTATATTTTATGCTGCTGCTTTAGCACTGTTTCAGAAGGGTTGGTGCACCAGTTACCTGATATAAAAATAATCTGTAGTAATATATTTTAGTAGCACTTTTGCAGTTGCTGCCCTGAAGTCCATTTCAACACTTACAGTATAAACCTGACTTTTAAAGGTGTTTTAATTCCAGGAAAAAAAAAAAGTTTTTTTCTAAAAAGCATTTAGAATAAATATACAATTTCAGCCTGGAAAAATATAATTTGAAGATTGGTTATAAACATATTTGAAAGAATAATTCAGGCATTTTTCCAAGGTGCTCTTTATGATACTTTACACAGGTTTACTTTACACAAGACTCACCCACTTACTGGTATTAAAAATTACTTTCCAGGAAGTGCCACAGCAATTTTTCAACACCCAAGCAATTTTTTAAACAAGTGGATATAATGTATATGTGTACCAACCCACCCTGTATTAACTGACTGAAATTTTATCTGTTGAGCTGCATTTTATCTGAATGAAATTACTGTCTTTTATCTTGGCTTTATTCACCTCCCACACAATGAGTCCATATAATCATGTTTAGAAGCCAGACACTGATTTCAGCCCCCAAATATAGCTCTCATTGATGAGAGCTGGCTGCATGGATTGAGTTCAGAATGTAGCTCTTCTTTTATATGCTATAAGTAATTCACAATTATTTTAACAGTTGATTTCCCTCCAGAGGTTTGTCCCCAAATACACTTAAGTAAGGTCACTAAGAAAACTTTATGATATGAATTAAGAAAATTAATTTCACAGATTTACGTTACTTAAGAACAAGCAATCAGTAACCTAGACATACATACTGGTGTTGGCTTACTGATTGTATTTCCAGTTTCCTCAAAGTATAAAGGAATCTCCCCAGTTCATTATAATTGGGGGCCATCTGGATCACTATGGACCAGCTGAAGGTTAGAAGATGGTGTTAGGACTAGAGTTAATAGCTCATGGCGGGTGTTGAGACTCTAAAAGTAGCAAGGATCTTTAAACAGTCCTCACTGTAAAATAACTATTCTAGGCTTGATAAAAAGTAGTTTTGGGGTATGTGAAGGAGTGGTGTACACTTGAATTACTGTACTACTGATTGCTGCCCATCATAGTGCCTATTAATAATAATCAACCTGTCAGATTTTGGCAAACTGGAGCTGTGAATATTCCAGTATTTGAGTGTTCCTATCACTATTGCTGTGACTGTATACTCTCTCTTAAAACCTTCCCTTCCAAAATATTTATATCTGTTAAATCTAAATAATTTCCTTCTTGGTTTTTAGTCTGGTAAGGTTTGAGTGTGTGTGTGTGTGTGTGTATATATATATATACATATATATATGTATATATATATACACACACACACACACACACATCTATGTGTGTGTATATATGTGTTATATATATACATACACATGATACAATGCCAGACTTAAATATCTTTAACTCATTGTATATAAATATTATTAGTTTAATTTTGCATTAATAATTTAAGTGAAAAATTGGTTAGGCAGCCAAATTTTCTACATTGTATGTATACTTCAGAGTTTTTACCATCTCAAAGCTACAAACTGGATAGATGCATATGTACCGGCAGTTGAATATACTTTAGAATCATTAAGCCTTCTGCCAGTCCTTTTGTTTCATTTTCTTCAAAGTTAGTGTTCACTGAAAAATGAAATGATGCTATGATTTTTTTTGATACTTAAAATTTCCAGTCATTCATTAGCCATAATCAAATAAGATCCAATCCAAAACTCTGGTATTAGGACATGTACTGAGATGTATCTTATAAAATACGCTACTATTCTTATCTGTGCAATATACATTTTATTTATTGTCATTTGTAACATAAATGGAGCTGCAAGTGTACATGGTACTCTTCAAAATAATAGGATCCCTGCCTTGAAGACATAAAACTCTTAAGGCAACTGGATGTTAGAATTCAAAAAGTGAGCATTAAAAGTTAGTAACCAAAATTACTAGTTCACTATATAATTCTAAAACACTGATGATGTTTGCACATAATAATTCAAGCATAATGTGGTACAGACTCAAAACTGTAATAATATAAGCTGATAGTATGAAATTTGGAAACGGGTCCCTCATAATCGTTGGCAGTGTGCTCCTACCAATTGAAAGCAGCACTAATCTGTTGCTTATATGCAAAAGGTGCAATGTATTATAAAAATATTAAACTTCTGCCACATTTTATAATTTTCCTTGTTAAAGCCCCAAACTGCCATGTCCCTTAAACTTGAGTCAAACACAAGCTTATTTGCACTAAAGAGCATGGCCAAAAAATAAATGACAGGGTGGAAAAGCTAATTGGAACCTCTTGAAATAATTGGTTCTAATGGGAGAATTTCACATTTGTCTATTTGAAAGCTATATGGTCCAGGCAGACAATCTGTCAGTTCACTAATTTAATAATGCACTTTACCTTTTGTATATAAAAGATGTACATTTATGCCACTTGACCGGTGGGATGTGTTTCAATAACTATGTAGTTAGAATCTGTAGGGTGAGCTCTTGCATGCATATGTTTGTGTTGGAACTGCCGTAGTAACAAGTTTCCATTAAATCAGTGTAATGGAGAAGGGTAGAAAATGTTTCTGCAGCAAATCCCAATACATTTAACAAAGAATTTTAAAGTAGAGTTCATATTCGTATTCTTCAGGACTAGAATCAATAAAAAACTATTTCTAGCCCAGGTTAGTATTACAGTTGAGATTATATCTAATTGAGATTCCCCATAATACCCTGAAAATGAATTTTGGGAATTTGTGCAGACAAAAAAATTTTTAACAATTCTGTTTCATTGTTGATGTGTGTTTAAATTAGTAATGAAAAGACAGTACATGATACTATATTAGAATTAAAAGTATGATTGGCTGATATGGCATCGTTAAGAAAACACCCAGACTAAAGAAAGTTCAAATTAAGGAAATGCAAAGAGCCTAAGAACAATTGCTAAAATAAATATGATATTATTTCAAAACTTGCAGAAGAACTAACTTTCACCAACCAAAAAGGGTATTAGGGGCCTTAGTGTATCCTTCCATCCTGAAAACTTCCTAAGATATACATTTGAAAACTAGATAATTGTTGCTTAATAATAGGTTGTATGTACTTTACTAACAACACTGTGTACTAACAATTCATCAAGAGTATACTATATTTACTGCATTCATTTTATATTTGTGGATAAGAATACATTATATATAGTGAACCTATCTTAATATAATCTTGTATTTATATTGTAATTTTGCAAATATTTTCAGTAAAATAAACATTTATCTGAGCTGCACAATTTGAAGAGGATGAAATTGGAATACACCCTCAGACGCTCAGTTTTAATAAGCAGCTACCATTGAAAGTTGATGTATGTACTATCATTCCTTTAGAATTTGTTTTATGGTTTATTTTAATACTTAAGTAAATAGGACTTAATTGCAAATTTGAAATAGTGTCCTGGAAATAATTTTTTCATAAGTGTGAGATTTTCTTTTTTCCTGCTTATTTCCAAATGTCTTTCACTGGAACTATTTGTAAAATCTTATTCCAAGCTTTATGTAAGAGCTTTGCTTAGTCATCACATAGTTTGAAGTTTCTCTTTTACCAAAACACCAAACATCTTTGGCAGGATAAATCTAAAGTAAACCACAAAGAATTTAAAGTTGATTCTATGCCAACGGAATAATACAGGTATAATATTTATCACTGCCAAATAAGATTCTTAAAATCTTTCTGGAGTTTCCTTAAAGATTTCTTGAATTTCATAGAGAAATATTGGCTTGTGGCTAGCCCATTAGAGGAAGAGAGTAGGGATGTTGGTATGCTGTTGAGACAATCTGTAGTCCACAATACTGTAGCAGTGAGGTACAGGGAAAATGTGTTTTTCCCAATTTCACGTCTTGTGAAAATTGAGTTTTGGGGGTTTTTTTGTTTTTTTTTTTTTTGCGATACGCGGGCCTCTCACTGTCGTGGCCTCTCCCGTTGCGGAGCACAGGCTCCGGACGCGCAGGCTCAGCGGCCATGGCTCACGGGCCCAGCTGCTCCGCGGCATGTGGGATCTTCCCGGACCGGGGCACGAATCCATGTCCCCTGCATCGGCAGGCGGACTCTCAAGCACTGCGCCACCAGGGAAGCCCACAAATTGAGTTTTTAGATCACAGTTACTCTCTCATCAAATTTATGTAGAAAAACAGTTTATGTGCTAGTATATTTTCTTGTATAATGTTAAAAAATTAATCTTTTTTTTTTCCTTAATTTGACATGATTTTTTAAGTAATTTAAATTTATTTAGTCAATATTTTTGAATAAGGAAAACATGCATATAGTACAAAATTTAAATGGGCCAGATGGGTAGACACTGAAATGTAGCAACCAGTGTTACCAATTTCTTGGGTCTCCTTCTAGAGTTACTCTGCATATACAAACATATGTATTATATATACAGATATTCTTCTTAAACATACAGTTGGAAACATATCGTATACACTCTCCTGTACCCAGTAGTATCAATTTTAGATCTGTCATTATAAGTGAATTTTTTCCCCTTTTACCTAGATACCATACTTGGTCTAGTTACCATAGATCAATTAAATGCATAGATAGTTAAATTTAATTTGAACTATTTATGACACCAAGGGAACCTCAAGGAAATTTCAAATGATTCCCATTGGAATTTACTCAAAATGCAAATATATGTATATATCAATTTTTAAATGTATAAATATTCAGTTTCCCGTCCCTATTTGAAACCACTTTGCCCTCCTAGCTCCCTCTCTTCCTTCCCTCAAAAAAGTATTGGTCTTTTTCCTGAGGCAATACAGTTCAGGATGTTAAGTGATTTGCCCAAAGTTTATTTTAGATTAACTGTGTCCTCTAATGAAAAACACCCATGTTTAAAAGCTTTAATAAATTATCACTGTTAGTCAGTTTTTACTATTTCTGTTACTATTATTTTTATCCAAAGACCTTGCCATTGTAAGAGTAAATCAGCACTAGAACCATAGCAAAAGGTTATGATCCTGCTGAAATCTTTTGATTTATTAACATGAGTGTTTATAATGAGAAAAAGTATAGTTATTAATGAATAATTCATTTAGCATTTAGTCAAATCCAAGACTAAGCAAAGGGATAATGCTACTTCTGATTATTTAAAGCATTGATTCCCCATTGAGGGACCCAGAGTCCGTGAGATTTCCTTGGGACCAAAAGGTACCAAGATGATTTGGGAAAAGATTAAAAACGTAAGGGCTATGAGGTTACAAGTACAACTAAACCATCTCTATTTTCCGCTGTAAGAATATAAAATAGCAAATATAACTGTTTGAAAATGAAATTAGCATAATTACTATTACTGAAAATATAAACAAAGTTGCTTCAATAGTTCCCCAACCCCTCCCCCTCAAAAGTCACAGTTCTCTTTTTATTCACATCAAGGAGGCACTTTAAGGTCACTTTTCTAATAACCACCAAGAAAAAATTATCTGAAAAATTAAAGGTCCCATACTTGAACCCTGAAGGATCCTATATAGTTATGAATTAAAGCAACCAATTAAGAGTATGTGGGTTGAGAAAGAATTTCTCAAAGAGTATGTGGGTTGGTGTGTGTAAACTCTATGAAAATGTTAAAAGGTTTAAAAATTAAAGCATTGGTTTCAACTTTAGAATAATATCTTCATAAGTGATGGAATGATTTTCTGTTTGTAACATGGAAAAAGTGTTGTTAGAAAACAAGATTCTCTTAAACATTTATTTTTAAAGCATAAAAGAGTTTGCTTCTTTTATTTTAGTGATGAATAACTCATTATCCTTTGCAGAATCTGTAACATTGGTAAAGTTCACCAGGTATTTACTTGTTGAAGCTTAAAATGGTTTATAGGTATTGTTCCTTATTTAAAGAGAGGGATCAAAAGGAAGGTAATTCACCTTCGGGAAGAGTTTTGCTTAAATTTAGGCTAAAAAATATTAATAATTTTCCATCCTTAATCAAGGAGTTTCCCATCTTGGCGCTTTCTGGTAAATTGTTTTCCAAACTTTACCTTCTTTGGAATATCCCTTGTGAGAAATTGCATAGTCTTACTGAGGCCAGGGGCATCTACCAATAAATAAAAGCTTATTGGTAATGAATTAGTGCTGCTACGGTGAGGTTAGTTTGTAATGTGAATATGAAGAAAATACTCATTTAAGTAGAATATACAGTGCCTCCTTTAGTGTTGACTTTTTTCTAAGATTGAATAGGCATTGTCCTTTCATTTTACCCCTTTATACTTAGTTTCTGTGTTATTCTATTCCAAGTATTCATTGTTCCCAGGAAATATTAGGAGTAAAGAAAAGAGAAAGTAATCCCTAAGAAAAGTGTTCATAGTATTTAAAAACTAGAGTCGCTCAAAGTGTAAAATTGGAGGGAAAGTGCTTTTGTTGGTTTTAGTCTTTATCAGAATAACAGTATAAATCTGATTACTTTATTTGATCTGATTAGAGGCCAAATGTCTTTATCTGAGACGCCTGTATTTGGAAATATTCAGTATTTTATTTTTCTTAGAACAAATGATTCTGTAGGATAATACTCTTCTTCAGGATTTTATTTATGATTTGTTGTGGATTTGATGAAGTTGTTGCCTAGAGGCAGCAAATATAAAAGAAGAAATAGAGAAGAGAAAGGTGGTGGCTGATTATTTTGCTTGCTTATAACAAAAGAAATCAATCTAATAGAAATGAGATAAATAAGTCATTCTCAAAACTAAATCCCTGTTTATTTAACTTTTAAAAGAGCCTCTGAGAAAGAATAATAAGACCTAATTCTGCCAGTGTATGGCCTGACCCTGAGCAAATCATTTCACTTTTGTTGGGTGGTTTCCTTATATGAAACAAGAACAAGATTGTACTAGAAGCTAGGGTTTCCTCCTACTCTAAACTTCTTAAATTCTGTATTAACAGAATGTGAAAGAAAAAATAGAAGAATAATACCCGGATTAGAAAGTATGAGTAAGAGATTCTCTCTTTATATTAAAAACAACTATAATAATGCACCAACCTGTGATGACGCCCAAAAGAACATGCAGAAGTGCCAGTTTTATAACACATATGTATCACTCTAGCCACACAATAAAATTTTGTTCCTAGTCCTAAGACCAAATTGTTATATACTTACTATATAATTATCCTATGCTTTAATTTTTTTTTACTTTTATTTATTCATTTTTTTTTTTTGCGGTACGCGGGCCTCTCACTGTTGTGGCCTCTCCCACGTCCCCTGCATCGGCAGGCGGACTCTCAACCACTGCGCCACCAGGGAAGCCCTATGCTTTAATTTTCTTGAGAAATATTTTTATTATCTATATGAAGTGTCATTTTTTCGAAGTAGCATCACTTGTTTTATACATACTGTAATCATTTCCTATATTGCACGTGACAAAAGAATTTTTAAAGTTAACATCACTTTCTGAAATGCCATTGTTCCTGAAATAACCATAAATTACACTGCTAAACAATACACTGCAACTGTCATTGCATTGGTCCCCGAGAATCAGGTCCTTCCTTTGACCCCAATTTCCTTGGTCCTATTGAAGATCCTATGTTACAAATCACGACATTTAACAAATGTTAAATGTCAAGAACGCTGAACTTCGAACAATATAGTTTTGCTATAGAGGACCCTACTAGGGTATGCAAAGATAAAACATAATGAGTTTGTTTATTTGTTTGTTTTTAGCCTTGAGAAACTATAGAGGTTGATGATTAGAGGGGAGGAAAAGCATCACACGGGTTTTTGTCTCAGAGGCATTTATTTAGGCATCCCAGTCCTCCAGTCATTGGTGCCGCCACCACTGTCAACAGGGGACTTTAAAAGAGTGACACCTTTCTCCCTAAACCTGTGTTTTGGATGCCTATTTCTTTATCAAAGACAGTGTTTACGGGCAAGGAAAGCATATTTTGAAGTACATGTATACGTGTGTGTTTTGTCAATTTCAAAAATAATAATAATATCTGTGCACATAAAATTTGATTGCAGAAACGTTTAATAAAACAGTCTTTAGCCTGGTGGTGGTTCACACTAGCCATCTGATCAACAAATTCTATAGAGTGAATTGGCTGTTGTAGAAGTTTTTTTCCTCTCTTCTCTTTCTCCTCAAATAGCAGATCGATTTTAGGTTCTTCATTGCTTCTTCTTCAGTGTAGTTTGAAATCTAAGTGGGATGGGAGGGAATAATTTAGTTTGGCAGTTCTTTACCCTGGCCATTTTGTAGAAATTTTCCTCAGTTTCCCATTTCAAACACTCCAAGCAACCTTACCAAAAGAACACACCTAAGTGACAAAATTACCCAGCAAATAAAACAACAGAATCATGAGATAATGACTTAGGAATACAAGACACACCTAGTGTGTATCACACCTAGTGTGATAACTTTACTTATCATTTGCTAATTTACTTCAGAAACTGTATTTTATTTCTAGGTCCTTCAGACTAGCAGTGTGATTTATACCAATGATTGTCAGTCTAGAAATTTCAATAGGGTAAAAGAGTCTGAAGGTTCAGTTCAGTTATTATGGGATTTTATCTATCACTGTTGAGTAAATTCCCCCAAAAGGGTAAACCATGCTATCATCAGGGGTAAAAATAGAATTCTAAAACTCCATCACTCATAAATAACCTCCATCCCTGTTTTTTCCTCCCTTCTGTACACTGTACCCTGTTGAAAGTGGTTGAGAACACTAATTTCTCCCACTGCTACTGTAGCCCCACTCCATCCTATTTATTTGTTCAGATGACTATTGAAACACTATAAAGAAAGATTAAAGCTGATCTTTGAAAATTTATGAATTGCCCTATGAACTACACTTTGGACTCTTAAGAAAGGGCTCCTGCTTCACTTTACTTAACTAATTTCAACACTCTTAATTGTACTTCTGTATAACAGTTTAAGATGAGTAGAAAACATTTCGCTTGGGATGATATGGCCTAAAAGGGCAGTTACTCCTACTTTTCAGTACATAGTAGGTCTTCAGAAAATATTTTGACTAGCATGATTGACAGGTCATTTCAGAAATGAATTTAGCCTCTAGGAAAATTGCACCATGACCATTTTTAAATAGAAGGTGGTAACAAAAGGAAGAGTCAATCAAGATTTATCAGTACTAATAACTATTACTTATTGAATACCTACCATGTTCTAGGCTTTGTTGGACCCCTTATATCTACTATTTCTAATCTTTGTATTATCACCATTTTAATATACTTTTCCAGAGGTTCAGAAATTGGTTCAGTGTTTCAGAATATATTTGAATCCTTACTGACACCAAGCCAAAGATTGTGCTCAGTTAGACCAGACTGCCTCTAAGACTTACTCTGAAATTTAACTCCCAACTAATAAAGCACAGGCTACCCCAGCCACCACTGTAAATAAATCTGCCTCTGATTACTGGGATGTATGGTGCTAATAAATCCAACTTATTTGATTTTTAGTATAGCTTACAGATTGAACCTCTAATCCCAACCAACTATTTCAAGTAAGTGTGAATAATTTTTTTTTCTTTTTTTTTTTTTTGCGGTACGTGGGCCTCTCACTGTTGTGGCCTCTCCTGTTGCGGAGCACAGGCTCCGGACGCACAGGCTCAGTGGCCATGGCTCACGGGCCCAGCCGCTCCGCGCGGCATGTGGGATCTTCCCGGACCTGGGCACGAACCCGTGTCCCCCACATCAGCAGGCGGACTCTCAACCACTGCGCCACCAGGGAAGCCCCAAGTGTGAATAATTTTTTAAAGGGATCAGATGATGAGAATATAGATGATTATCCCAATTCTACCCTAAGGGCATAGAAGAGACAAATTACTGTTCACAGTGGGTCTACAAGTTAATTTTTCATGACGTGAAGTCAACTGGTTATGTTAAAAAAAAATCTTATCAATATTGGTGAGAGTTTTACTGGGTGATTTTTTTTTTTTTGCAACTTTTTCTACCATCCTACTCCTTCCGTGTTATTCCATTCATTTTCATATTTTAATTACCACGTTTCCTCTTTTTTTTTTTTCCTTACCTCCAGACGGATAAATTGTGATGACTGCCCTGTTTACAGATCCACATTTTTCTCCATTACTCTAGGGCTGTGGATTTCAAACTTTAGGGGAATTAAGAATCAGTTAGAGGGTTTGTTAAACCAGATTGCTGGCCCCTACCCCCAGAGTTTCTGTTCCTTAGTTATGGGGAGTGAAGCGAGGATCAAGAATTTTTGTTTCTGATACATTCCCAGGTGACCCCATGCTGCTGATCTGGGGACCACACTTTAAGAACCAATACTCTAGGCTGAGGTGATTTTTTACCTTAGCTACAAAAGATAGTAAAGCAGAAACTTGGGTCAAAACAACTGTAGCATCTTGGTAGGAAAAAGATTCAGTGCTACTCATCCTGCTTTGAGAAATTTACAAATCTTAAAACAAGCAACTTTTTTTTATAAATTGACTAGAGGTTAGGTAAAGAATTATTATCCTCTCTTTTTTACCCTTTCATTACATTTAATAACTCTTATTAGTTCCCTCTGATTTTTTTACAGCTATCTTGAGATAATTCCGATAGGAATTAACAATTATGAATCCTTATATGAAAAGTTTAGCTTTCAAATTTATGGAGACTGAAGCATATTTTTAATTTATTAAATAACTGTGTACAAGCCTTACTAAAGGAAAGTGAATAATTTCTATACTCAAGAATTGTTAATACAAGTTTTAGTGAATATTAAGTATTAGGACTTGAAGTCCTAATATTAAGTATTAGGACTTTTCAATATGAAAAGTTTAGCTTTCAAATTTATGGAGACTGAAGCATATTTTTAATTTATTAAACAACTGTGTACAAGCCTTACTAAAGGAAAGTGAATAATTTCTATACTCAAGAATTGTTAATACAAGTTTTAGTGAATATTAAGTATTAGGGACCTTGTAATTAGTGTTTAGCCCCTTAGATTTACATTTTGTGACATACTCCATGTAGCTCAAATTATTCATAATTACTAAAATAGGCTAAGTAAACAGAAAATAAAGGTTAAAGCTTAAAATGCTGCTTGGCTCTTAAGATATATGTGGATAGAAATACATAAATTTCTTTTAAAAGCATGTAATATTTTCACCATCTTCCTGTGTCCTATCTATATGCATAGGACAGAGGAATTATATATATACTATGGTATATTTATGGTACTTTTTTCAAATTAACAATTGGACCCATTGATTTAAATTTAGAGATACTTCACCTACTCATTGAGAATATTATTTGAAAACATAACTAACATATTTAAGAAAAATTTATGTTTGCCAACCTGAAGAGATTCTATAATTAATGTGTTGATCATAATTAACAAAATGATATTTTATATATAAATCTGTATAATTAATATATATGACTATACATAGCCACTTAACAACTATCATTTTAGTGGATCACATCCTATCATAAACACAAAATTAATTCACATATAGACACTTGGCAGTTCTGCAAGTTCATTAACTTCTATTTCCAGCTTCAGTGATTAGTGCTCCAAAAACAATAAATGAATTCCTAATTTTGAAAAAGATTCACTGCTGACGTAACAGAGATACTCACCAACTCAAAAGGATCATTACAGGTGGTGTAACTTTTTTTTAATATTCTCTATCCTGTTTGTATTATAATAACAATTAAAATTTTAGATTTAAAATATTTGCCTTAGAATTATAATCTGAGTAGGCTTCAGACAGAATAGAGATTTACAGAAGATTTCACCTCAGTATGAGGACAAACTTCAAGAAGTAGTGTTACTCCCACCCTTGTTATTGGAATTATTTAAGGCAGAAACTAGACATACACTTAATGTAGGATGCATAAAGGGACTTAATAAATGAGAAAAAAATTGGATTGTTATTACTTTGAAAATTCTTTTCAACTCAGAGAGAACTTCTTAGGAATAATACTTAGAACTTTTGCATTCAGGTCTTCTGTTAATTTACCAGGTTTGATAAGTGTGATTTCAATTTTTCTAGTATTATTCTGAAAAGAGAAAAAGTTTATCACTTCCTCACACCCCTTGTTATTGCAAAACAACATAAGAACCAGTTTTCAAATTTTCATGAGCTTTACTACTTAAATGAATTAGTTAAGACAAGTTCCATGAAATTTGCCCTACAAAATGAAGTATAACATAATTTTTATAAGAAATGTTTCACTTTAATCATTCTTTTCAGAAAGGATTATATGAAGGAATAAGTTTAGTATTTATGTTGCTGTTTCAAAAGTACCTTCTACAGGTTTATTTGGAAAGACGTAAGTGATAGTTTGGTAAATTGGAAAACCAAATTATTGGATATTATCCAATGAAGGTTTTCTTCATAAAAATCCGGAATAAATTATGTTTAAAGGTTGAAGCGAAAAAACAATATTTTCACTCTTCATTTTTTTCTTGCACTACTAATTTAAGATGGAAAGAAACCATAAAGTTTACTAATTTCATCTCAGATAATCTGTATTAGAGGTCAGGTTTCCAAGTAAATAGATTACTGTTGCAAATAATACGTGATTCTCTCCTGGAGAGTTTCAAGGCTTTGTAAAAGACAGAAGGGTAGCTGCGGCAATAATATCTAAATTCAGGGATCTAGCGTGAATCAGTATGAAACTCAGTTCTCACTTGGAGAGTCCACTTTTTTCTTGTCATTTCTTCAGTTATTTCTGCTTTCTATGATTCTGTAACATTTCCAAATTTCAAAAGGACAACTAATAATACCTTCAAGAAAGAGACCTCAGTACGTTGAAATATATTACACCAAAGCCTATAAACTATATCTGTATTATACATTTCTAAATATTTAGCTAAGTAAATTTTACTCCTCTACAGAAATATTGTGTGTGTGTGTGTTTGTGTGTGTGTGTGTGTCTGTGTGTGTGTGTGTGTCTATAAAATTATGAAGAGAGACCAGTTCTTTCTGCATCCCCTTACATACCCTGGAGAAGTAACAACAAATTTGTTTCATCTTGTTTGTTACTACAGTTGATTGCCTGCCCTAAAGTGCGGCGTTGAGAATTTGAAATCTGCATCTAGAGGGAAAGAGAGAAGAACAGCATTCATGCCAAATATTTGCTATTTGTCATCTCTGCTTTAGAGCTATAATGTTCTCATTGTAGTTCTGAAAATTTCAAGCTTAGCCAGACAGCTGGCTCTTGGAGCACAAACTGTCTTGTGACTCACCTAGGAATATGTCTCTTCTAATACTTCAAAGAGATGGGTTTTTTCCTTCTTGGCCGTGTCGCGCGGCATGTGGGATCTTAGTTCCCTGACCAGGGATTGGACCCATGCCCCCTGCAGTGGAAGCGCTGAGTTTTAACCACTGGACCACCAGGGAAATCCCCAAAGAGATTTTTTTAATCCAATGGTCCCTCCTTTAAAACAGTAGAGAATCTCTTCTGTGCCTCTGAAGAACTCAAAGAACCATGACCATGATGATGTCATCAAAAATACCCTTCAGCATTAAACTCTATATGTATCTTTAATGAGTTCTAACTTCCATTAAAATGACAACAGTTTCTCCCTTTCAAATTCAGCCCAGTCATCCTCAAACATTAGTGTACATAGCAATTAAAAATGCAGGCTTGGTCCCCATCCCCAGAGATTCTGATTGTGTTGGTCCAGAGTGTGGTTTGAAACTGGCTCTTTCTCATTCTGATACAGATGGTCTGGAGGCCATTTCTTGTCATGGTCTTAGACTTGCATCCTTTCTCCCATATCATTTTTCTAGCTGGAATTACTTAAATTATAATCCTGTCAGCCATAACACCATGGGAAGATGATTTTTTTATTATGCTATTAAGTTATAGCTACGGCTCACTAAACTCAGAGAGGCTGAATACACAAATCCAAATGTTTAAGATTGTGTGCTATCATATTGGCTAGCTTTCTGGGCAGTGACCACTGGGAATGCCAGTTTTCCACCACCTCCTAAATTCAAATTCAAACTACTTGACATATAAGCCCACTGGTTGCATACTCCCCACATTTCACAACCAAAACATTCTGAGTCTTCCCAGCCCGAATCAAGTCCATAGGTAATTTGTCTTTTGCCTTCTCACAAGTTGACCCTCAGAGTCTTGAATGACTTTTCTCAACCTTATTTTTTCAGATAAAAGTTAAAATTTATTAGGAGTAGAAAATATATCCTTAATCAATCTGAATGCCTCACTTCTGATCTTGTTCAACTTTTTTGTGTGTGTTTAAAAGAGCACATAACAAGAAATTTGCTATCTTAACCACTTCCAAGTATACAGTTCATCGGTGTTAAGTATATTCACCTTGTTATACAACCAATCTCCGGAACTTTTTCATCTTGCAAAACTGAAACTCTATACCCATTAAACACTCCTCATTCCCCCATCCCCATCCCCTGGCAACACCATTCTACTTTCTTCTCAACCTTTCTTTTCAATAAGCAAGATATTTTCTGAACACTTCTTCCACCAATAATGGGTTTATAATTATTGCTACTTAGCTCTCCAAGTAGAATCCTGATAGCTTGTATTGTTATAATTCTCATGCAAAAAGATTTACAATTACAGGGCAATTGTGCTTATATTAAGAGCCCCTTATAATCTTTGGGTGACTGAATGAAGGGCATTTTATCCTGGAAGCTTTCCACTGATTTACAGAGAAAGGTAGCACTTTATTCCTCCTGAGACCTAGGGGACTCCAAATGGAATCTTTGTGCTTGTTTGTTGAAGGTTTGAGGTTAGAGTTACCAGGTCAATTAGGCTTAAGTCCTGGAATTTCCTAGACTTTTCCTATGTACATTCTAGGATTGTTTTCTCATTACTTATATAGTAGTATAGTAGATTGGAAATTTTTCTGGCGTTTGACAGTGTTGATGTTCACTAAATGATTTCAGAATCTTCCCTTAGTACAGTATGAAACTGTTTAGCTTTAAGTAGCTTCATTAGAAACATAATTTGGGAGGACTAGCCATAAATAAAAATGCATTTTCTGCAAATGAAGTGTTTCAAATGCTGTTTTCAAAATCATTGGCAGTTGAGAAAAAACCCAACACAAGAAACATTTTTAAAACTCTTCTTTTTCAGATTTTTCCTCAAAAAGTTTCTCTTACTCTGTTATTAAAATTTTTTAAGAACTCAATAAAGTTTGCAATCCTGTAAGCAATATCCATCTAAATAGCCAGAAATACTGTAATTAGGGTTTTATGCTTATGATCTTGACATAAGGAAAAAGCCTACCGTTTCTTGGCTTAAATTATTTTGGAACTAACACAAAAGCTAGTTGACCATGATTCTTGGATAATGATAACTGAACTTTTCTTCATTTTATGCATTTAACAATTCATAATATCCATGTATTCTTATGATTTTTTCAGAAAAAAATGCAGTTTACTTAGAACATTTAAAATAACTCCATAATTTTTGTAGCACCCAGATATTTTTCTTCAATGATCTGTTGCAACAGATTGATAATATTTACTTCAAAGAAAATTCTTGAAAATGGAATTTCATTATTCCTTTGATTTCCATTATAAAATCAAAAATGTTTTTCTCAGCAAAGGGAAAAAACATTTTTTGAGTTGAAAAGATTTCGTGAAAGAGTTGAAGTGCATGTGGTTCAGTAACATACTAAGCAATTATTTTTTTCTTTGCAGTGCTCCCATCATTTTAAGATCTTTCTCCACTGCCCACTGTGGTCACCCCTAAATCACAGAACTTCATTTAGTGTCATGCAGTCCTCAGGCCACATGCTGCCAACAACCCAGAACTTAACTCCTCCTCTCTTGTAGTCTCTGACATAAGCTAGGCATTAATATTTTGCCAGTAGGAATCCTTGTGGGGGGGGTTTTTTGGCTGCACTGCACGCACCATGCAAGATCTTAGTTCCCTGGCCAGGTTTCGAACCTGTGTCCCCTGCAAGTGCAAGCGCGGAGTCTTAACCATTGGACCGCCAGGGAAGTCCCAATAGGAATCTTTAATGTAGTAAACCACCATGTGAAAATTCCCCAAGTTCTGAGCCTTTTTCTGACAACTGTTTACCTACTTTATCAATTATAATGTTAAATTTACTTAGAATTAGGGATGCCTGTGTGATTTGTAATAACTAAAACTGGTTTGTATTATTGTTCTTCAAACATCGCTGAACTATACTCCTATTTAAGGATCCTTTGGGTCATTATGTAACTGTGTGCAATTTGGTTTGTTAATCACTTATTGTTTAACTCATTTTTTGAAAAAGACCCCAATATTCCATTTAATGACTTGCCAAGCTGGGATTCAAGCAGTACCTTCCATTAGGTGATTTGCTTCTGACGTGAGACATATTACAGAAAATCTACACTTTGTTGGAAATTTTTTTATGTTCTATGTGGGAAAAAACTAATCTAGGTAAACACGAAACTTGATTCTTAAATTAGATTTTTAATAATTCAATTCTAAATGACAAGTTTGTTTTAATAATTTTGTTACAAAAATAACTATAAAATGAATGTGGATGCCAAATTACTCACTACTGTATAATTGTGCTATAATTTATAAAGCCAAAATATTTTAGGTGTTTTTTATTTGGACTATTATTTCAAGCATTCATGGAATTTAAAGAATCCTAAGGTCTCTCCTTTGCCCTCCTGGTGTGCAGAGGTGTGGTGTAGAGGCTAGGGGTACTGTGTTGTATGTTATCATCCAGAAGCCCTGGCTCTGTGCATTCTAGATAGGATTGGGACAGGTCATTTCACTGCTGGAGACTCCAGCTTGCTTATCAGTGTGGGCATTGGATCAGAAGAACCTTTCAATTTCTATACCCATGGAGTCAGTGAAACTTCTCCTAAAGTTACCTTCAACTTCTTTCTCTGGGCTTTTCTCCTTTTCTCTATATCTTCTTTATTTTATCTGACATTAATTGACCATCGTTTCATTCTTGGCATCGTTCATATTTAGTTACATTGGCTTTGGTAAAGTGTGGACTTATCTTTTGGCCCTATACACCAAAAGCTTTAAATAGGCCATTCTTCCAGTTCCAAAAGATTTTTTTAGACACAGCCTAAAACTTGATTAAATATATTTTAAAAATTTAAACTTACTTTCCCATAGAAGAATCCCATCTTTTTAACTTGAAGTTTAAAACCAGAGACTGTTTTTCTTCCTCTTTTCTATTCCCCTCTACACCTAGCCCCGGGCTGATGACTTAAATCATCCCTCTTCACTTAATCACAAGTGTTCCAATTCCTGTTTTGCCTTTGAAATCTTGTTGCTTCAAGATCACGGTACTTAACAGACAAATCAAAATGGCGGCAAGTGGAAATGAAAGTGATAATTTAAAAACCTGATAAGAAATACTATGTCATTTTATTTCAAAGATTGACTCACAAATTAAGGTTCAGTAGAATATGAGATCTTTAGTTTCCTACCCATCCTAAATTTTACTTTAGAAATATTTTTTCCCTTGCTTAATAGATAAATGAACCTGTTCTTGTATTCATGCAGTGACTATTAAGTGGCTACTCTGTGCCAGTCCTTTTGCTAGGGACTAGAGATACAGTGAACTACAAAAGAAAAATATTCCACTGCCATTAGCTTTAAGTGTGCCATGTCCAGAGTTATTTGATTCAAAGCAGCTGTTGGAACCTAATCAAACTGTCATTTTTTCCATTCAACAGATATTCATCTGATTATCTGCCACAGGCCAGGCAGTGTGTTGGTATATTTGAGAAGTGTGTTTGGAGCTATTATAAAATGCTATATGTTATTTTCCCTTGAACAATTTATTCTTTAAATATGATGAATGATCTACATTCTCTTATAGTGTTCAAAGTATATTTCACTGATGCAAATTTAGAGAACTACAATGATACTATTTTAAACAATATTTCTGCCTTCTCCATTCCAAGTCTCTTTTGATGTCCTAGGATGAAAATAATAATTCTCTTTCATCTCATGTGCCTGTGTTCAAATGGTAATGACTTCTTGAGCTCTAGGTTGGAAATTGTGAAACCCCGTTCAGGTTCGTCATAAGACTGCTGTGATTTCTGTATGTCCATGGGGATTGAGTTGGGGAGAAGGATGAGGAAGGCAAGGAATAGTAACATTCATGTCACGTATTTGCCCTCCCTGCTCCAGGCCTTTGTATTCATCCTCGCTTTAATTTTATTGCATTCTCTTCGCATATACGATATCTTCATAAACTTTTCTCTCCATATGTCTGGATTGACAATATCCATCGGTGTTCTCAACTATGAATTACTCACCAATGTCTTAGCTGAATGGAATAAGCCTGATTCTACTGTGTCTTTGTAAATCACAAGTTGTAATAATTTTCACTGTAGATGCATTGCAGTGAAAATCCATTAATGGATACATTCAACTAGTTATTGGTACGAAAGATTCATTTATCCTGAAAGTTTTTCTATAACTGAACATTAGTTCTAAAATATTTTCTAATTAAATTCAATGTTAGAAGAATTATAGAATTTTAAATTATAATACTTTTCATATAATTTGACATATTTTTCAGAGTTCTTTCATATATTAGGTCTCATTTCATCCTGTTGAAAATATTAGATTAGTTTAGGTCAATATCACTAACCTCACTTAACAAATGAAGAAAACAGGCCAAGGCAGGTTAAATGATTTGCTGTAGATCATCTAGTGATCTAATAAAATACCAGGGTTTATAAGGAGCCCACTGCTCGTTGAAGCCTCATAATAACACTATAGAAAATTTAAATGGTAAACTTGAAATCAAAATCTGTTAGAATTAAACATGTTTTTATAGCGAAATTAGGTTGTTGTTTTTTTAACCCATTCTAGGTATTTTCCTGGGTTTTTTTGTATCTTTTTAGGCTCAGTTCTGCACTGAATCTACGATCCATTTTGGCCCTGGCAGTAGGCATATCAAGTCATTATATTGGTGTTCATGTCTATATAGAAACCACTTGCCTGGATTCAGCCTCTTTGCCTCTAGTTATTGAGACTTTGACCCTCTCTTTCCTGAGCTTCCCACCTTAGTGAACCTTCCAGAACTGGATCCTAATAACTAGAATACAGATCCCTTCCTGTCCTGTTAACACAAGTCTTGTCATGGCACTGCATGGCAGTGTAGCCTTCAAAAAATGTTATTTAGAGAATTTAAGAGATAAAACTACTTCATTGTACAATAAATTCAGTTAATAATTAAAAATCAACTAGTGATTTTTTTCCCCTACACTCTTATGAACAAGAGATAAATGACCACATAATAAGTTAGAAGCAGGCTTTTTAAAAAACCCGTTTGAAAGGGATGTTCCAAGTTTTTATCAAATTAACTCAAGAACCCACATCTTCATTTATAACGTTATAGCAGTTAACAGTGCAGTAATCTCCTTCACACACACACGAAATTTAATCACGTTCACTATGTTGTATTTATTGAAGAAGAAAATCAAAATAATACATACTAGGAATATTTGAATTTCAATAGGATCAAAAGCTTTGTGGTTAAAGCTCTACTGACTAGGAAATTCCATTGAATAAATGATCTCGCTCCTGGCATTCCCAGTTAACCATGGCTTTGTAGCCTCACTGAGGAATTAGCAGGCTGAATTCTAAATTCTTACATGGAGATTGAATTTCTCTCTATATATATTCCTGTGGCCATAAAAGTTTCATGTTGGCTCAATCTGCATAAATAATCACATAACAATAAATATAAGAAGGTCAATATGTCTAGGCTTATCATGAAGGAGCTTAATAGAAATTCCACATTTGCTTTTTGCTTTGTAAGGAATAAAACAACAATTTTAATTTAAAACAATTTAATTTTACTTAATTTCCTCCTCCCCCTTAAATAATAGCAATAATTTCAGCTGTATTTCTAGGTACTTGTTCCGCCCAGAGTTATCAGGCCGTGTCAGTGACCTGCTACAGAATGGTAAAGAGTACAGAACAGACTTTCATGTCAGCCAGTCCTGGGTTCAGGTTCAAATTCTGTCACATATTGTGTAATTTGGGGCAAATTTTATAACTTTATAGAGTTATTGTGAGAATTTATTCACTCAACCTTTAGTTTATACTTACTAATGACTCTATTTTTGGGGCCAGGGGATGTATCAACAACAACACAGATAAGGTTTCTTGCTTCACAGAACCTAGAGTCAGCCAAAATTTTCTTGAAGAAAATTAAATGTCCTGAAGCTGTTAGCAAAGTTTCTGTCACATAATAAGCATTTAATAAATATTAATAACATCATTATTAATTCTTCCCAACCCATAAAATGGATGGTTCCCCAGAAACTATAACAAACGTATGCAAAATTGGAAAGAAACCTCTTTTACCGGAGGAGCTCTCTGGTAGAGCAGTGGCAAGGGAGTTGGGCTAGTTATAATCCCTTGAAGCTGTTTTCAGTAAAATATAAAAGCAAACAACTGTGTAGGCAGAAATTTCTTGGACAGGAAACAAAAAGCTCTAACTTTTATAAAAGAAAAAAAACTAGACTTCACCGCAATTAAAATTTTCTGCTCATCAAAAGACACCATTAAGAAAATGAATAAGCTATCCACAGACAAGGAAATAGCAAAGCATGGTTTTATTGCTGGAGGGAAACAGAACTGCTTTGTTTCGTTTTTTAAAAAGATGATCATTCGGCAGTTTGCATAATTTGGGGACCGATTGCCCCACTGCTAAAAGGAGTCTAATCACCCGTTTTCTAGTATTGGTGTAAGTATCCGTAGTAACTTAACAACCTATGATTTTCCTGTCTTAATCTACCATCAACTTTTTTATTTTTGGCCTGAAGGAATCTTTGGAGTAACCTAACACCCTCATTTTATAACAGATAGGAAAAATATTAAAGATGTCATGTGACTTGTCCAAAATCATTTAACTAATCATTTCAGAACTTGAGCTAGACCTTATTAAATGGTCTTTCCACTACCTAATATCTACTTCTCTATTAGTTTGCTTCAGAATCAGTCAGAGATGGTATGTGTGATTCATTTAGAATGTGTTTGTTTTCTTCTCTCAGCTGGAAGAATTTTCTCACCTATTTTAAAGGTGAAAACTATGATACACACTTTAACCCTTAGTTTCAGGATGGTAAAGGAGCCATTATAATTGAGGCCCCAGTTACCATCAAGAAGAGGCCCCTACAGAACATCGTCTCAATACTGAGCTTTATTTATTTATTTATTTTGGCTGGGTTGGGTCTTCGTTGCTGCGCGCTTCTCTAGTTGCGGCTAGTGGGGGCTACTCTTTGTTGCGGTGCACGGGCTTCTCATTGCAGTGGCTTCTCTTGTTGTGGAGCATGGGCTCTAGGCACGCGGGCTTCAGTAGTTGTGGCACGCAGGCTCAGTAGTTGTGGCTCGCGGGCTCTAGAGCTCAGGCTCAGTAGTTGTGGCACACGGGCTTAGTTGCTCCACGGTATGTGGTATCTTCCTGGACCAGGGCTCGAACCCATGTCCCTGCATTGGCAGGCAGATTCGTAACCACTGCGCCACCAGGGAGGTCCCTCGTATAACCGTAAACTATACTTTTTCTATCTTCTAGCACTTGGCATTCTGTTTTTCTTTGGTACTTATGAACGTTTAAACCTCTCACTATCTCAGAAACTATTTACATGAAACATCACACAACTACCCATTCTATTAATTATGTAAGTTTTTATTGTTGCCTCTAGAGAAGCAAACAGTGTCCTTTAGTGTCTCTTGAGCTTTTAAAAGGACATTTTTTATAGTTAAAAATTAGATTATCATGTATCAATTTATTGTTGTTTTCCAACTGTGTCAATTTATATTTATGCGATCTTTTTGTCAACAATAGCAGTAGCAGCAATAATGACATGGGACTTAGGGGTTTCAGAGCATTACTTTTTTTTACTAAGTATGTGCCTGTACTTTTCCTTTTCAGTCATACTGAATTTTTTTTTTTTTTTTTTTTTTTGCGGTACGCGGGCCTCTCACTGTTGTGGCCTCTCCCGTTGCGGAGCACAGGCTCCGGACGTGCAGACTCAGCGACCATGGCTCACGGGCCCAGCCGCTCCGCAGCATGTGGGATCTTCCCGGACCGGGGCACGAACCCGTGTCCCCTGCATCGGCAGGCGGACTCTCAACCACTGCGCCACTAGGGAAGCCCCCTCTAGGGTATTTTTTGAACATGAAATGTTTTATATCTTTTCTTAGAGCTGACACATTTACTATGGTCCATAAAAGAATGTGTCTTAATTTTTCTCCAGTTATAAAGAGCCTGTTTTGGTTTGGTGCCCTGATATAAAATCCTTGTCCTATGCAGAGTATTAGTCATGGACCCCATTCTAGGATACGTTGCTCTCTATGGGACATGGTGAGGGTAGCAGTTTTGAAATGAAAAAAGAAGAATGACACCAGCCTTCATGATGCTTCTTCAGCAGGAGTATTTTGCTTAGTTGTAATGTTGTTGAACATTTTGTATTAAAGTATAGCTTACGGGCTTCACTGGTGGCGCAGTGGTTGAGAGTCCGCCTGCCGATGCAGGGGACACGGGTTCGTGCCCCGGTCCGGGAAGACCCCACATGCCGCGGAGCGGCTTGGCCCGTGAGCCATGGCCGCTAAGCCTGCGCGTCCGGAGCCTGTGCTCCGCAACGGGAGAGGCCACAACAGTGAGAGGCCCGCGTACAGCAAAAAAAAAAAAAAAAAAAAAGTATAATTTACATGCAGCTCTTATTATACCATTCAGTCATTTTTGGCAAATATCAAGACATAGAACATTTTTCTCACCACAGAAAATTCCCATGTACCCCTTCGCAGTCACCACCCACTCTCTCCCCCTCCTCCTGACTTTCAGAAGCAGTCACTGATCTGATTTCTATTAGCATAGGCTACTTTTGTCTATTCTGGAATTTCATACAAATTTACATGTATTTTTTGTATTTGACTTCCTTCACTCAGCCTAGTAGTTTTGAGATCAGCTGTTGAGTTCATCAGTAGATAGTGACTTTTTATTGCTAATGATGCTTTTTTTAAACAGGCAAAAAATAAGCAGATCTTCACTGAGTATCTTAGTTGAATCATGGCAGCAAACCTGTAGTAAGAATGGAGGGGACAAAATACCCTTAAATATTAATATTAAATAATTGCTCCTAACGTTCAAACAACTCTCCCACCTTAGTTATGTGCATACTCTTTTGAGAGACTCTAAATTATTCTATTAAAAACAGAGATAATGGGCTAGTGCAGTTCAGCAATTGCAATGGCCAAAGAATGGTTATTATTTATTTTACTTCACAGTTCTGCTTCGACCTCAGAAAGTAATGTGAAAAATAATTCCAAGGGAGGAGATACTTCTTGTGATATCTCTGAGCATGCCGGAAGGAATGCTTTCATTGTTTATTGATATGGTGATGCCTCAGTCGCTTTTATGCACTCTTAAAATTATATAACGTAGACCTTATGAATCAGTTATTATTGGAAACTCACGATGGTCCATAGTTTTATACATGGAAAGAGAGTGGATACAATGAAAGCAACATCCAGATTGCATTTTTGTTTTTCTGAAAGTTCTAACTGAATTTACCTAAATTTTGCCTTTTTTAGCAAAGAGTCATTGAGATTCTGAGGAGTGGCAATGTATTTAAGGGAAGATAATACTGTTGTTCTAGTGAGCCTTAGTAAATCGTGTACCAATAGATCTAAAGGAGGAATTTTTACTATCTGCTGTTGTCTTTTTCAAGAGAATCCTATTCTTACCAAAGAGGGGTCTGAGTTTTGACGTAACTAAATAAAGGAGAGGCTTGAGCTGGCCTTTGGCTAGTCTTTCCCAATCCATGCCATGTCCACCTTTAAGATTCTAAAAGGAGGAGCTGCAGAACCACAGAGAGATCCCAGAACACTAAGTCACATACCAAGAGCATACCCAACAGGGCTTTTCTTAACTTTATGGGAAGGTAGTAAGTCATTTTCAATGTTTATGCAACTATTCAGCAAGAGAAAGAGTAATCATGTGGTACTACAATGCTGTATCAGTTCTATGGAAAAAGGCACTCAAAGGAAATGTTTTGCCAGATTATTGAGAGAATGTTAATAACATTTCAGATTATTGCCATTCTCTGAAGCCCTCTCATCTACTTATTTTCTCATTTCTTTTACCTTTCTGCCTGCCACTAAGTATACATACTTTCCTTCTCCTCTCTGATGGCTATTTTTCTCCTTATGGTTCCTAAGTTATTGTACCACATTCATATTTCATTCTGATTATTCCAAAAATACTGAAATGAAACTCCCCTTTAATATGACCTACTTTAATGTAGAATTTGGCCTAAGTCTTACTTCTCATGAAAACACAGTTACATTCAAATTACCAAGAGAATCTCGTCAGTGTAATTTAACCCATAAGGAGGATTTGAAGTGCTATCATACTCAGCTTCAAGGATATATGTTCTAAACTATGAAGACGATTAACTACTTTCAAGCAGTATGCATGAATTCTCTAAGCAGTTCATCATCCTTTTGGTTGTAGTAATTAATTAACTGCCAATAATGTTTGTTGCCATGTCGAAAAGTGAGGATATGGCCCTGGTTCGCATTTGAGTATGCGTAATGACGTGAGTTTAATGTTCAAAAGGTCTTAGGTTGTGAAATAAAGAATTATAAGCCTGAGTTCCCAGTGAGTACATGCAGCCTGAAGAGTTTTGAAAAGTCCTAACTTAGCAGAAATTAAAGCTGATAGTAAATCATCTTTCCTCCACCTGTGTATTTATGCTTCTGGCTAATAAAAATTAGATTTTTGCTTCCTAATTTTGGAATGAATAATGTTTTTGCTTCTCGGTCAAAATGTTCTAATTAATAGTGCTGTTTTTATTAACATGTACAGCAGTTTAGAGATTCAAACTTAATATCGTTACCATTGAGTATATTTACCTGATGTGATTTAAAACCATAACTCTAATTTTTACAAGAAATCATTTCTTTCACCTTTCTCTCTTTGAAACTGGGAATGAGGGCATGCGTTATACTTAACTGGTAAGACCTATTCTTTAGAGGACATGTTCAGGTAAAGTAGTGGGAGTGGGATCAAGCTCTTAGCTGCTAATTGTGCAACGACATAACATATTGTAATATCCACACTATATTGACATAAGTTAAGTAGATGTGTTTAGGATTTAAAAGGGTTTACATGGTGTTACTGCAAAAGGAGGCCTAATGATGGTTTAAAGAAAACTTTTAATACTCACAGTTGTTCAAGAGTTCCAGAATATTAAACTTTACAAGGTTATTCTTTTTTCTTAAAAATAAAATATATTTTGATTACCATACAGATTCCCGTCATATCAGAGGAGGAACCAGTTAGCACAACGTAGAATTTTAGAGCTGGAAAAGACTTTGATATCGTCTAGTTTAATCTCACCATTCACCTATTTCACTAAAATCTCTATCTTCTCAAGGATCTTAACTCTCCTGCACTTATTTCCAAAACATTGAACAACACTCGTCCCCAGTTCCTTTCGCCTGTGTAACTGTCTTTCCACTCCCTTCTGATATTCTCCATAGTCATGATAATGACTGCAGCTGGGAGGATTATTTCCTTGGTTCTTTGTGCCTGAATTAGCTTAAGAATAGTCTATTGTACATAAAAGTACAACTTCTCATTTAAATATTTGACAAAAGGCAAGGTGAATCATTCAAAGTGTTAGGAGTAGTTGTAGTAACAGTCGCGTCATTGATACTCTGGAGGGCATGTACAATATGGGCTTTGCCATCGTGCGTAATACTACCCTATCATTTAAGACGAGTAATACTACCTACTCTCCTGTAATAGAGAAGATGCAAGAGTGGACAAGCACAGCTTTTCAATTGGGCGGTGGAGTTGAAGTTCTTTGTTCTGTTTTCTCAATCTCATTTCTCGTTCATTAAGTCAACAAATATTTATTTTGCATACAGCATGAGCTAGATAGTCAGCTAGGTCTAGATGTACAGCAGACAAGATCCAGTCTTTGGCCTCAGAGAGTGTATGGTATAGATACATAGAATAGGACAACTGCCTTTGGATTGGAGAATATACATCTGTGTAGTTCTACCACTGCTCAAGCAATTTATTAACCTTGCCTTCCTCATAGGGATACAATGAGAAGTGACTGTTATAACCCATTGTGAGGCATTTGGAAATGAAAAGTGCTATAAAAGAGCTGAATAATAGAAAGCAAGATGAATTATATGATAGGAATGGTCCTCATCGATATATTCAATACTTATGTCATCACTATAGCAGTGCTACCAGGGAAAAGCTAAATGAGGTAAATACAACTGCCTAGCTTTTGCAAAATCAAGAAAAAAAAATCTGTGTGTTTTAGCAAGAAAGATTGTGGAATCATATTATTTTGGGTATTACATGAGCTAATATATAGTTGGAATATCATATATAGTGTGGAGTTGCCACACGTCTGTAGTTTCTATTAAGAATATTATACATTTCAGTGTTATTTGAAGTATTTCTCTAGTTATGGTTAAATGCTACCACTGTCCAAGACTATTGCTTACCAATAAGAGATTATATTCTCATATTCGAAAACTACAAGAAGGCTCTTTAAATTATATAGGAAGGATAACTGTCCTTTCTGTGACTAACCTATTATATGTTGGGTTTGGGGGAGTTGTCATCAGCGATTTATCATGCCTGATCCTTTCTGATTTTACTTGTTTTTAAAGTTTGTTACTTCTCTCAGAGGACTAGGATACCAATTTTTATATCCCATTCTATATCCTCAGAAGGTGAAGAATTTATAGAATTGGTCATTTTTACACCCAAGGGAGAGTCTCAAACTGTAGAAAAAAGAAGGGGTCCTTTTTTGCTAGTCATTTAATATTCCATGACTATGAACTAATCGTAATGTTAACATAAGCTATTGTATGTTTTTACCAGCATTTTTCACCCTAATTAAATGAGACACTACACCACACTGTTTAGCCTGTGGCATAACAAAAAAGACAGGTGAGCTGTCATTGAGAATCATGATCTTACGTTCTCTCTCTCCTCTGAATAATAAAATTTTTTTTGGTCTCAGTTTATAATGCGACACCTCCCTAGTTTAACTTCATCATATTCAAGCAACAAAACTATTAAAATTCTAACCTAACGTGGGTACCATCTATTTTAAAATATATATTAATATAATTAGTACATGGTAAAGGGATCTTCTGTTTGTTGTTTGTCTTTCCTTGATTCACCAAATTTTTTTTTTTTTTTTTTTTTTTTTGCGGTACGCGGGCCTCTCACTGCTGTGGCCTCTCCCGTTGCGGAGCACAGGCTCCGGACGCGCAGGCTCAGCGGCCACGGCCCACGGGCCCAGCCGCTCCGCAGCATGCGGGATCCCCCCGGACCAGGGCACGAACCCGCATCCCCTGCATCGGCAGGCGGACTCTCAACCACTGCGCCACCAGGGAAGCCCGATTCACTAAATTTAATAATATGGAGAGCTTCCACCACAGCTGCTTATTATTTGTTCCATATGTTGATGCTTTTGTCTCTAATGTCCTTTTGTCCTTATTATATTACGTCTATACGTTTCCATTTCACATTTCAATTTAGAATAAAGACATAGAAGCATGAAAATTAATTACCCATGCATCAAACATTTTTGCTGTGCTTAATAGGAACGAACACTTAAGACTAGAAACCTTAATGTTTAATACTGTCTTCAAAACTCAGCTATTGCATATATTGTCACTTCAGCAATGGAAGAAACTGAGTATAATATGTAATCAGATAAAAACAGGATAACTATGTTTAAAAAAAAGCATATGATGTCTGTGCATTGCATGGCAGGGTGTTACTGAAATTTGCCTAGATAATCTTTCATGATATTTTCAGATTTTATGGGAATGCTTTGGCTATACTTGGATTTGAATCTTCGTAATGACAAAGGTTCTTAATAGTTATTTTTTTAAAACACACTATACTGTTTTTAGAAAGTTATAATTCATCTTCCTGCTTATATTTGTGCTAAGTTTGTACTATACTATTAAAAAGAAAGGTAAATTTATATATACTTAGATTTTGAAAAGTAGACTCATGTACATTTTTTTAAATTTTTGGTAACTTGTGGCACTTTGGTAAAGGAATGTGCAATTATAAAAGTTTATGCCATTTTAATTTTTTTTAATTCCCAGGAATTACTCTTACTAGGCTTTAGATTCAAAACCAAACCCAGTTTTAAGATCAGCACTTTTTTCCTACTGGTAGTTCCTGTTTTTCCAATTATATGGAACATAAACTATTTTTTGCAATGAGTTTTACCTTTCCTCCATTCTAATCTCAAAAATCGTTAAATTTAAGGAACATTTTAAATTAATCCAGTGGTAATTAGAAAAGCATTTTAGATGTCATGGCCATTTAATCTGTTGCCTGACTTTAGTAATTTTCTGATAAAATTAACTAAATTCCTGAAAAAGAATATTCAAACATTTTAATTTGTTTTCACTGGTTGTAACCAATTGCGTAGTTGATGTCCATACAGTCATAATTTATCTTAAAATCTGGAGCTGCCAAGAGAACTAAGGACACAGCTGTGCTTAAAATACCCCCATATCCTCCAAAGAGAAATCACAAGAAGAAATAGAATTCTGTATGGTATGGCTATTATATATACTTCGATTAGGTTACCAGTATTTTACTGTGATACATCCATGGGTACTAGAAGCAAAATGAAAATAAATATAAATGCTTTAATATTAGATATTGGCATCAATGTAGATTATGCATAAGGTATTGCAATAAAAATATTAATTGTGCCTGTATTTGAAGAATTTATGTTAGATTTTCTGTGGCCTTTTTCATTCAAGGCTGCACAATCATTTTAAATGTAAACACAACAGAATATATGTTTGAATGAAATGATGGCCCTGTTTGCCATGGGATTAAATATTCTGTTGAATTTTGGGGGGCATTGGCTGTTGTATATTATGACATAAACTTAGATTGTTCACAAGCAATATGTGTGTCTTATGTACAAATCACAGCATTTAGAAATTATACATCTTCCTTTTCCTCACAAAATGATTTCAGAATTTGTAATTCAAATTTTATCGGTTTAAGCTGATAGTTATTAAAAATTACCTAATGTGGATCAAAAGAGTAAATGAAATGACTATGAAAGAATGCTAATTAATAGCATAACCCCATATCAAACTTCTGATAACTTTAAGTTTCTTATAAAGCCTTAAAATATTTTAGTGACAAGTTAATTACTTAGAAATGAAGGCACTTTATTACCTTGAACTAAGCTATTTGTCTGTATAGAACTTGTCTAAAATCCCATAAAATATTCTTTATCCTTTTATAAATTTATCCAACTTATGTGTTTTTCTAAAGGTTCTTATAATTAAATGTAATAATTCAAACTATTTTAACTTAACAGAAAATTGTATTACATAATACAACCAATGAACAATACAGAAAAAAAACTCAAGCGTAACAAAAGTGTTTGTGATAATGGCAAAACTGTTAGTCTAAGTTAGTCTACAATCATTTGAGGTTAAAATGTTGTAAAATTGAAGGCTTTTTCATTGAACAATTTTTAGATAGCTTTTATTTTTTAAATCTTATCTTTAATTGGTACTACCTTGTTTTGAAATGTTGATCAAAGATAAGGGCAATCAAAACTATTAAGCCAGCCTGTCGTTACTCAATTTTGTTTCAGTTGAGGTTTTTTTTTAATGTAACCCTAAAACATTAAGAAATTAGTGTTGCTTCCTCTATGCTCAAGTCAGCCATGCCTGGAGAATTATCGAATTTAAATCCGTAATGTGGATGTGCTGCTGTGTATACCTGTCTCCTCTTCAGAAAATTAGTACTTGATTTAAACAATAGATTTGGTTCAACAGAAAAAAAAATAGGATTTCTTTTCAAAAGTTAAATTTTTTCTCAAATCACACCTTACATCTCTCTGACATTTATAAGGATAGGCTAACTTGTATCCAAAAATGTTTTTCTACAGAAAAATATTTCAAAGCAAACAAACTTTGTGCTTTGTTTGTTTGTTTGTTTGGGGGCAGTTCACTTAAGAAAAAAACACTTTTCTATAATTTTACTTATTTTTAATTCTTTCTCTCTAGTGGCCATTTTCCTATCATTACTCGTAAATGTTTTGCTAAATGTAAACGCTGCTTCATAGATGTAGTCATCATTACATGGTACAGAAAGGAGTCAAGTTTATTAGAAGTCTACTCTTACCAAGGAGAGACTAAAGATAAATTCCATGTCAGTTCTTTGGTTTGTTTCTTTGTTTTCTTTTTTAAATAAGATATATTAACCCAAAGGTGTGTTAATGTCATGGCATGAACAATCTTAAATGTAGGTCTATTGAGTATTTTGTGATGCTGAGTAACAGACTTTTCTCAAATCTCTGTGACGCTAGCTATTTTCCTTAGAAGGTTTTTGTTTAATGTTAGATTGTTGTTCTGAAAGATGTTGGTCCTAGTGGGATTTTTAAAAACTGGGAAAACAAATAAATGCATGTGTTACAAGTATAGAAATAGTGAATTGTAAACTTACCATATAGTACTGATTCTATTTTCAAAAATGTTTTTGCTGTTAAATATATACAACATAAAATTGCTGCCATACTGTAATTAAGTACTTTTTCCTAAATGACCCTGTTATCACTATTCCAGAATTAGAAGTTGGGCAGATATATGATTGATTCATGTGTCTGCATAGATGCTTCAAGGTATATTCTTCTCTTGGGGAGTAAAAATATATTTTCCTTGGCATCAATGCACTGAGATCTGAATATACCTATATCTATTCTTATTGCACATTTCTTATACAGTATCTTCAAATACGCCAAAATTGGCCTAGACGTGACTTAAAATTGAGGGTTTGTTACATGTTTTCTAACAGAAAGGTTTTCAATGAAACAGAAAGGTATTCATTATAGGTTTGTACTGTGAAAATAGTGAAACTCCCTTTAAAATTTCATATATGCTAAATTTAAATTAATATTTTTTCTTTAGCTCACAAATTACCCTAAATCCAGAGGGAATATCCACCCTTTTCACTGTTGTCAAATCCAGCATAAGGAACAGCCCTATGACACTACAAAAACAGTTGAGGAATAAGGAATAAGTCTCTTATGTCACACTTCAGAATAAAGGCATTCGGTGAAAGAAATGAACCGAAGTTCATCGTGAATGCAAGGCTTCTGTTCTTGACATTCCTCCGCGGAAGGGAAGACAAGTGTCAACACCACTGGCATCATTTTCAAACCGATCTTATGTGGAATATCTTCCACCACACTGGAGTACTTCTTGACTCTATCAGGTTTTTTTGTTTTGTTTTGTCCTGTTTTAACTCATCAAGCCTTTCCGTTTTCAAAAAACCATTTGTCAGCATTGAGGTAGAAGGACATAGATTTGAAAATACTTTCTTAAGAGATCATGTAACTATATTACTCTGAATTTAAAAACTGAGGAGGAGGGATCATTTCAACCCACCGCCTCTTACAAGAAACATGTTTTTAAATCTGTAACTGCTTTAGTGTTAACAGGGTACAAAGTGTTTTTTGTCCTGTATTGTACTTAAAAGGTTCTCATTGATTGGTGATTGTATTGTACTGTATGAAAACAACTCATAAATTGCCTTGTATTGTTTATAATAGACCATACCACGTACCACTTCAGTTTTCATGTTCCAAATTTTTCAGTGATGCATGTTAACAGTTAGGTCCTAAAATTCTGTGGTGCTAATTCTTCCATATCCAATGGTGCTTTCGTGGATGCTAACTGCACACATGCTGAACAAAGCTTGACGTTTAAAACTTTCCTCCCTTCCTCTGTTTATATAAAGTACACAGTAAAATAACTTGAATTTGTCTCAAAGTATCACTGACAATCTAATAAACTGGTTTATACGTGTGATTAGTTTGTATTCTCAATTATTTTTCAGAAAGTAGGTTAGTTCTGCTGGGCCCTCATATCAACAAAAAGTAGATCTTTTGTAGTGTTTATTTTGTAATTTGTGCCCAAAATTTATGGTATCTTTAGGAATTTTAATCCAGTTGGCCTGGCTTCTAAAATCAAGTTCAGATCAGATCTATAAAAACTAGACCTATCAAACCTGGAAATAAGTAACTTGAGAAGAGCACAAATGTTCTGAGTGTCTATTTTAATACTTTATTAATAAAGTTTTATCATCAGGTTGATATCATCTGGTCCATGAAATAACGTTTACATGGAAGCAAGTAGGCCTTCAAAACCTTTACTGCAACACAAAGACATTGAAAAAGCCATTCCTAAATGCTTATATTTAAAGTTCCTCTCCAGGTGTATGAAAATAAGGACAAAAAAATCAAATTGGAACTTTGCAGGACAAGCTGATATCACATGCCAGAATGGCATAATAGATAAGCCCATGCAGGGGGTTCACTGATTTTTAATTTTAGCATTTGTACTAAGAATCACAGCATTAGAACAAATGAAGTTGCTCCTGTATCTTCATGAGGACAGAGGACTATGTCTCCTAAACCAGAGATAAACTCAATATTAAGGCAGTGTGTGAATTTGCATGCTGACCTTGGTATTTTTCCTAACCCATGGGTAACCTTAAATTTTAAAAGAAAAGATCAAGATAAATCTATAAAGTTCCTCAAGCAACAATCATGGGTCTCAAATAGAAAATGATCAAACCTATCCACCTAATCGAGTGGGTCCATGAGTGAAGTGATATTCCAATACTACTATGGTTCTTTATTACATAAAAAATGTAAGCTACAGTAATTTTGCCTCAAATAGTTATTAAATCATGTCTAACTTCTAATATCAGAAAATGAAGTTTAGAGAACAGAGCCCATGTGAACACTGGGTTTGCATCTCCATGACTATCTTGAACAAATGCAGTATTTACTAAATCACAACCTCTCCCCAAGGACATTTCTTTCTTCTTTTTTTTAATATTAATTTATTTGGCTGCCTTGGGTCTGAGTTGAGGCATGCGGGATCTTTCGTTGTGTCGCGCGAGCTCTAGAGCGTGCAGGCTTAGTTGCCCCGCAGCATGTGGTATCTTAGTTCCCCAGCCAGGGATCAAACCTGTGTCCACTGCATTGGAAGGCGGATTCTTTCTTTTTTTTTTTTTTTAATATTTATTTTATTTATTTACTTTTAATTCTTTTGGCTGCATCGGGTCTTAGTTGCACACGCAGGATCTCCGTTGAGGCATGCGGGATTTTTCGTTGTGACACGCGGGCTTCTCTCTAGTTGTGTCGTGCGGGTTTTCTCTCTCTAGTTGTGACGCGCAGGCTCCAGGGCGCATGGGCTCTGTAGTTTGCAGCAATGCGGGCTCTCTTGTTGAGGCGTGCGAGCTCAGTACTTGTGGTGTGTGGGCTTAGTTGCCGCACACATGTGGGATCTTAGATCCCCGACCAGGGATCAACCTGTGTCCCCTGCATTGGAAGGTGGCTTCTTTACCACTGGACCACCAGGGAAGTCCCCCCAAAGACATTTCTACTGTATATTTTTGTAACTCCCTTTACAGGATTCCATCTCATGAAAACTGGCAACTAGTAAATGTGCTACAAAATAATTCCAGGTTTTCTTCAATCAAAAAGAGAGAGAAAGGTCAAAGAAAGTCTTAGGGTATCTTTATTTCTGTGGTAATATTTTGCCTGGTAATCAAAAGAAAATTAATTCTAATTTTATGAAAGGATAAGAGAATAAATAAATTTCTTTTGGAAAAATGTCTACTTTTTAATCTACGTGGAAAGATCTCTAATTTTTATCCCCATGGTCAACCATAGTTGTAAATCACACAGTTCATCACAGTTTGTCCCACCTAAAAAATTGTTCTCACAAATTTTTTATCAGCCCTTTTAGTATGAAATTATTTTCAAAAACTCATTTGCCCTTTATAACTGAAAAGTAATACAATGACTACACTTTGTAAGTTTGGTTGTTTGTGAGAATAATGTAGGCCCTCCCTCATTGAGTGAAACCATCATTGAGGTTTTTTTAAAGGTACAAAATTATATTTGCCTTTACAGTTTTATCAACCTTATTTTGGTAAGTTGCTTTTTCTGTTCCTTAAACAATAATTTCCCTTGGAGATCTTAAGCTCAAGTGTCATTTGTAACTTCTTGAATGAAAACACTTTAATAAAGATCCAGATGTTTTCCGTTGAAGAATATCTTTTGAGCTAAATTTCATGTACGCCAACAGCCTAACCTTACTCATCTTAGGGAACTAGTTTTTCTCATCAGGAATTGCTTTGAGTTTGAAAATGGCCAATGATAGTAATATTAACCTTCTTTTTTCTTTTCTTTTTATTTCTTTTTGGCCACATCATGAGGTTTGTGGGATTTTTAGCTCCCCAACCAGGGATCGAACTCCGGCCCTCGGCAGTGAGAGTGCGAGTCCTAACCACTGGACCACCAGGGAATTCCCTTGACCTTTTTTTTTTTGCCGTACGCGGGCCTCTCACTGTTGTGGCCTCTCCCGTTGCAGAGAAACAGGCTCCGGACGCACAGGCTCAGCGGCCATGGCTCACGGGTCTAGCCGCTCCGCGGCATGTGGGAACCTCCCAGACCGGGGCACAAACCTGTATCCCCTGCATCGGCAGGCGGACTCTCAACCACTGCGCCACCAGGGAAGCCCGACCTTCTTTTTTTTAAAAAGCCAATCTATAACCTAAATTATTTCAGACCTGTCTTCACACATTCTTTTTAAAACCATTGAAGTAGGTGCATGCTGAGTTCACACTGAAAAAGAAAATCACTTTTCTTACCCCCCCACTTTATCCTTGGGGAAGTGAAAAGACTTCTAGAAAATAAGCAAAAACTAATTTAACACAAAAACAAATGAGTCATAGTTCCTAAGACTGAATAAACTTTGAAATGCAGTAAGCACAGCACTATACGTATTCTCCCCAAATGATCTCTCATTCTATGAGTGGTAACTGAAGCTTACCCTTTTTGCAAAGCATAATGTTTGCCATCCTAAAAGACTTAACTAAAAGATTGGCTTGTGAAGATTAAAAAGGACTCTGAATGAAAGAGTTGACCCTCAGTTTTGTGTGTATAAAAACTCAGTTTTGTTAGTTCATTCTGGGTAAATACACAAGAGATTCCTTTTAAACAAGGTCATTAAAATAACACCTTGAGCGTCAGATATCCAATGGAGAAAACAATTAATTTACAACAAAAAATAGTTTTGCTCCTATGAAGTAGGATTAAAAGGAAACGGCATAAGAAGTGGACTTCAGGGGCTCCCCTGATGGCACAGTGATTAAGAACCCGCCTGCCAATGCAGGGGACACGGGTTCGAGCCCTGGTCTGGGAAGATCCCACATGCCGCAGAGCAACTAAGCCCATGTGCCACAACTACTGAGCCTGCGCTCTAGAGCCTGTGACCACATCTACTGAGCCCACGTGCCACAACTACTGGAGCCCACGTGCCTAGAGCCTGTGCTCCACAACAAGAGAAGCCACCGCAATGAGAAGCCCGCACACCACAGCAAAGAGTAGCCCCTGCTTGCCGCAACTAGAGAAAGCCCACGCACAGCAACGAAGACCCAATGCAACCAAAAATATATAAATAAATAGATTTAAAAAAACAAACTGGACTTCAATTTTTGCTTCTATACTTTTTAAATTATTTCCTGATAATCATATATTATTTTTATAATTTTAAAAATGATTTTTTTAAAGGAAGGAAAAAAATGCTAGATAGATTAGAATACCTGTGTCGACCAGTTGGCAATTCTCTTTCTAGTAGGAAAATCTACTTATAAAACCTAGTATGTTCCTTGACAAGTATAAAATAAGATAGGAAGGAAATGAGTAATATTAATGAATAGCATCATGTTATGATGGGCTCCATGATACAAACCTGCCAGGGAAACGGAAATAATCACACCAGGTCATCAGAGCAGTCACCCCAGAAAGGTATGGCTATCAAGAGATCAGACCCCTTGGGAATGAAGGCCTTGGGACCTTGGGAATGAGTCTTACTACCAGGTAAGCCACTGATTCCTGCCAAGGTGAGGGCTGGGGTGAGCAGTAATTTAGAATGGATGATGGAAGACAAAGGGGATGAGTTCCAGCTGTGAGCCTGAGATCAAACGCAGCAGCACACCTTTCTCAGGCTGTGGCTGCTACCCAGGTTCGTGAGCAGAAACGGGGGGGCCTGAGTGGATCATGTGGGTTCCATACACATTCCCCCCGCCGTGGCCCCTTGTTTAAAGCAGCAATATCTCCTTCTTCCGATCAGCATCAATTATCCCTGCCCACATGGTGACTCCTCTTCTAACCTGCTGGTTCCTTGGCATAAGGAATCCACAGTGCCAGGACAGCAGCTGTAACTTGTTAGTTACGTTGTAATTCAATGGATCCTGGCTATGTTCCTTGGCAAGAACGTGCCCCATTTGGAGACCAGAGTTGTGGGAACAGGGAGACAAACTCCCCCAGTGGGTCATTGGTAGTGATGATGAAGGAGAGCTGAATATGTCACCCCAAAATGCACCACTTTGGCATATTGATCATTTTGAATTAAAGTTACTTAAGAAACAGCCAGCACAAGAAGGACATTCTGATCCTCCTTTGTTTCCTGAAAGCAGGAAATAAATCTCCCACGTGAAGATACCCTCCCTGTAGCAGGAGCGTAGAAGGCATCCTTAACAGAGTAGGGAATTCAAGGCTCAGAGGGCTATGTAAACAAATCTTGATACTTCTTCAGTAATGTGCTACCCCAAGTCCAGATCCCTTTGTTCTGTCAATTCATCGCAAATTGATTGTTCCCTTGTCTAAAAAGGTATAAAAGCTGCCTGTTTGGGTCACTTCTCGGCATCTCATATTTTTATGGACTCCCAAACGTATGAAATTAAATTTGTTTTTCTCCTGTTAATCTATCTTGTGTCACTTTAATTATTAGACCAGCCAAAGAACCTGGAAGGGAAGAAGGGAAAAGCTTTCCTCCCCTACAGCTTTGGCGCCCGGCGTGGGACTCTCCACAGGCTGGTCGTTGTTTGCTCTGGGGCTGCAGCAGCTGAGAGATCCCATGGCCTCTGACAAGCGCCGGCAGAAGGTAAGAATTCTTACCATGTCAGTCTCCCTGATCTCTGCCTGCAGGGTCTGTTGGAAGTGAGCGTGTGAGAGTCCTTTTCTTTTTCTTACATTTAGATTAGCAGGAGAAAATATTTGTGTGAACTGGTTACTTGGGTATAGCAACTCTGGTAGAGATTTGGTACGAGTACGCTTGTTTTCAATTGATCCCTTTCCTCCCAGAGGTGGTCATTGTTTTCTTTGGTCTCTGTCTTTTGTGTCATTTGTGATAAGGAAGAAAACCATAGGGCAGAACATAGGTGTAGGTCCTATAAGTCTGTTGTTCAAGGCGATGAGTTCACAGTTCTCACCAGACCAGCATCTATTGGAGCAAACTTTGCTCTGGTTCTCCTACGTACGTAAAAACCAGAGGAGAGTTTCCTTTCATCTTGTTCTTTGTCCCGAGAGCTTGGCTTTTTGACCAGTGAGAATATTCTCTCTGGTCTCTGCCAGCTGGAAGATGCAAGTACTGTCTTGCATTTGATGGCCAGTCAAATCGACAGGGATTCTGAGACACAAAGTCTCAGCATTCTCTTTGTCTGCCTGTGCCAGGTCTCAGGGGAATTTGTCATAAGGTGTCCCAGTCCATAAAGGACCTTTGTCATTTCAACCTTCATTGTCTCGTTGCTGGAAATATCCCATTCCAGTAGCACCAGCCCAGTGTCACAGATTAGCAGCTTTGTGACTGGAGGCATCTCACATTCTCATGGGAGACCCAAGACACTGTTTGCACTACAGGTGTCTTACTGCCTGTGACAACGAAGGTCTTTGCTTTCTTAGGCTAACTCTGGGAATGAACTTTCTGGATCTTGTGAGGGCTGCATCTTTTGCACTGTCCTTTGAGATACCTCTTGTGTTCATGGTTAAGCCATAAAAAGGCTTGTTGGTTTGGGCCACTGTTGAGATTACTGTAAGATCCTATTTATCAATGGCCAGGTGATGGATCCTGTGAATTGGCCACATCTGAAAGAAAAAAAATTTTTTAGCAAGCTCTCATCCCAAACAATTATCTTATTGATATCTGTGGAAAGACCAAATGAAAAAGATTTCAAAAAAAGACTATAAAGGCTAGCTTGAGGGACTCCCTTAACAAGCTGAAAGAACAGAAAATAGACTTAGAACAAAAATTAAAGTTGTCATCCAAAGTAAATTCCCCTCCTTAAAATCCAGTACCGTCTCCTTAGCAAATTCCCCAAACTCCCCCACCTTTCACAGAAAATCCCTTAAACACCCAGTTACGGACAGCCTGGTCTCTACGCCCAGGGTATACAGGTTACTCATGTAAATGCTCAAAGCCAGAAAGTGAATGTAGCAAAAGCACCTGGGAAGGTCAGTAAGGCTCACTTGACTGTCTTTTACAGCTCCTCCTGTTTTCCTAGGCTCTGAATGAGGCTCTGCAAGGCCTTCCTATGCAATATCCTTCACAGATGTATCTTTGACCAAGAATTTACATACCCTGGACAGTGACAGACCTTTTAAATTATAAAGCCCTTTTACCTCCACTTCCAGAAGATCCTACCAAATTTAGAGAGAGGAAGTAGAAAGATGAGTGGCCGTTCAAAAGCCCTTTCACAGAGGAAACAGATGACCAGAATTTCTCCCAAGGTCTTCCTTCCTACGAATTATCAGGAAATGGATCAGCTGGAGGCCGAGGTTCAGGGGCTAATGGAAGCCATAATGAAGCTTTCTCCCCTAGGGTGAGTTGGTCGAAGTTTGAATTGTGCGCTCAGAAGGAATATCCAAAGGCCTTTGTTGAATGCTTTGTACAGACTTTTCAAAGCCATACGGCACTAAACCGTGAAGTTCCAGAGCATAGAAATCTTTTAATTTCTGCTTTAGTGGGAAATTTTCTCCCTGATATAAAAAAGCAAATTCAAAATACTGTGGTTGGGTGGGCTAGTCAAACTGCTATCATTATCACAGAAGCAGCTACCCAATTCTTTGAAGATAGCTTGCAGGAATGCAAGAGAAAAAAGACAATCAAAAATCCTTGATTTGCAATTTGAACCTTTAGAGAAACAAAAGCCCAACTCTTGAGAACAAGTCAAAGTCCACTCACCCCCTTTTTTGCCTTCAGACATCAGCAGATATTGTAAAAAAAGCAGGACATTGGAAGTACAGTTGTCCTGCACATAAGAAAAAGATGGACATTTTAAAATAGTAATTACCCTAGACTTAACTAAACAAACTGTTTCTCTGCGCGCTCTCCCACTTGTTGCTGTGCTATGTCTCTAACAATAAACGGTGTACCTGTTTTTACAGTTTTTGCCTCTGTGAGAAATGCACTGCCCCCAGTAAAAATCAGGATTCCTGATTTTCATCCAGGCTACCCAGGTTCAGTTCCTGGGCAGGAAATTAAGACACCCTTCAGGTCACCACTCACTGATGCCTCCCAGAGATCTCAGTAAGTGGGGCCACCTGCTGCCACCTCTTGATTCCCAGATTGGGGGCCTCTGATTTCATGCACGTACTGCATCTTGAAGGATTGTACACTATGCTTCCAGAGTATTGCCTCAAGTTAGCACTTCACCCGTGCCCTTAGAAGACTTTCTGCATTCTGTGAAGCTGGCTTCTTCTAGATAGTGTGATACTCATGTCATAGGCCTACTCCATCCACCTCCTTCAGGGTGAAGTGGGTCCTCCGATTGGATGCCTCTGTCTCTGCTACCATGGCCACCCCGTTCCCTCATGTCAGTTCTGAGGCAGCCAATGGCAGTTGACTCATCTTTTCCCACTGCATCTTTTCCCAACGCTGACACCTTCCAAAGCCATAGGGTTTGCCCAATCATATGGACCAAGCAGCAGCGCTGCTGTACCTACTGTAGAGTGTTTCCTGCTCTGATCTCTACTCAAAGCTGGCATTTATCTATGTAGTAGATATGAGCCGGAGCAATATTTTCATCTGTGGAATGTGTTATCTCCTGAGCCCAAAAAAGCCACATGAGCGTGCTGGCCTTCCTTATGTAGTAGGAATGCAAAATGCGACAAGATGTCTTTTACTTTGAGAAGATGTCCTCGCATACTCCTGACCATTGGACCCCCTAAAAACTTCACTGAAGTGGCAGGAGTCTGAATGTTCACAGGGTGCGTTCTGGAGTTCCCACTTCCCTCAGCCTCTTTATCCCTGCCTCTGATCCCCTGGACCAATGAGCAGTATTGCTGGCACTGCAGCCTAGACCTCTTGCAGAATCCTTTCCTACTGAGGGCAACTCAGAAATTCCCACTTCACTGAGTGTTGTCATTTCTTTACCCAAACTTCTAAGAACCACCCTAGCAGTGAATTTGCCCCATTCCCTGGGGTCCTTACCAAGGTGTTGCATCTCAGGTCCTAAGAAAGTTACATTTCAGGCCCCTTTCCAATCACTCTCAAAATAGAGCCCCAGGTGTACACCTCTTCTCCTGCTGGTACACACTAGCTAATTCTTGCGGCTCTCCTGGTGTATAGTGTCCTTCCTTCTTAATCATTTCCAATATGTACCCACCCAGGTTATGCTGAGACCGAACCTTAGTTATCAGACAGGGAAGAGGTGAGGGCAGCTACTGAGGGAATCTCATGTTCCTCCCTAACGGTGAGGATTCTGGATCATCTTCTGGCGTGATAGAAGTGCTAGCTCTTACCAGGGAAGGATGGGACACCTGTGCAAGCCTAAAGGATGGGGGTAGGGGTAGTCCTGCAGAGAAAATATAATCAGGGACATCCATCTACATGTCCTCATCCCAGTTTTCAGGGTCCCAGGTTTTCCCTGACCAGCACCCTGACCTTAGTATAACAGATCTCTCTCAGCTGAGTATTTGAATATCTAGGAATCTCTACAATTCTATTTGATCTTTGACCTGTTCAACTGTGTCTGCTCTCCCACTCTACAGGAGGTAAGGGCCTCTTTGGAAGCTACGAAAGAGACCCTCTGGCTCTCACACTTAGCCATTACTTGCTTGTTAATGGCTCTGAGTCCCGCATTATCCCTCTGCTGGCATCAATACAGCTTAGCATTAATCAGCCAACTCTGCTGTCTTTGAGGATACTGTTCTCTCCAGAGTTTTCCAATACTTGAATCATCACATCTGCAACAGCATTTTCCTCCTCCAGGACCTTTCCCCAGGTCACCATCAATGAAATCTTTAGCCTTTGAGCCACTGTCTTACACCAGGGGCTATCCGTGCCCCACCTATCAACCAGGTCATCATCCTCTTTGCCCGCTGCATGGTTAGTGGGCCAGTCTCAGATGTCAGTCTTGTATTGGATCATTCTTGGTACTTGCTTGTGTTAGTCCAGGTCATCTGAGAAGCAAAAGCTAAGACAGGATTAAAGACGTAAGAGATTTATTGGGGCAAATGCTGGAGAAGGAAAATGGGGATCTGAAGGAGGCGGGCAGAACCCTCAGACCAATGCTGATACAGCCCCTGTGAATGAGAGGGGGAACATCTTAGAACTCAACACTGTTCCAAGGAAGTTTGGCAAGACCAACAGGGAGACCTCAAGCCAAAGGTGCCCTTCAGAGGAATCCTGTGTATTTCAGAAATGGGCCTGCCTTCGTGTCCCTGCCGTAAGCAGTCACCGGGAACAGTCCAAGGGAACGGGGTCCTGGCGTGAACACAGTGATGGAAGTCAGAGCACAGCAGCTGGCGCCTTTGGTTCGTTATCCTCCCTGCTGTAGGAGATCTGGGAGGCACACCCTCCTGGCTGCCACCCCACTGCAGAGAGGATTTGGATCACAAAGAGCTCATCTCAGCCATTGATGAAATGTTGATGCTTATTTGGCTCATTTTGAGAGAGGGGTGATTTTGATCCTTATACTCAAATTTGGGGGAGAAGGATTAGCCTAATTGGAGTCTGAACTGACCATAAGTAATAAAAATAATGTTAAAATATTCATGAGTACTCTTAAGCTCAATAGTCAAATTTCTACTGCAAAAAAGCAACTACTTTAAGACTTTAAAAAAGATATTTTTAAAAATTTATTTATTTGTTTATTTTTGGCTGCGTTGGGTCTACATTGCTCCGCGCGGGCTTTCTCTAGTTGCGGCGAGCGGGGGCTACTCTTCGTTGCGGTGCACAGGCTTCTCATTGCAGTGGCTTCTCTTGTTGCACAGCACGGGCTCTAGGTGCGCAGGCTCAGTGGTTGTGGCTTGCGGGCTCAGCAGTTGTGGCTCGCGGGCTCTAGAATGCAGGCTCAGTAGTTGTGGCGCACGGGCTTAGTTGCTCCGCGGCATGTGGGATCTTCCCGGACCAGGGCTGTTAGCCACTAATCTACTTATCATCTCTATGGATTTGCCTATTGTAGACATTTCAGAAAAATGGAATCATACGATATGTGGCCTTTTGTGTCTGGCTTCTTTCACTTAGCAAAATATTATCAAGGTTAGTCCATGTTATAGCGTGCACCAGTACTTTATTCGTTTCTATGTCTGAATAATATTCCATCGTATGGATATACCATACTTTGTTTATCCATTTTTCAGTTGATGGACATTTGGGTTGTTTCCACTTTTTGGCTATTATGAATAATGCTGCTATGAACATATGTGTACAAATTTTTACATAGACATATGTTGTCAGTTCTCTTGCATATACTTCTAGGAGTGGAATTTCTGGGTCATATGGTAATTTTGTATTTAATTTTTTGAGGAACTGTTGTCCACAGTGGCACCATTTTACATCAACACCAGCAAGCAAATTACTTTTTATATTTAAAATATCCTAGGCATCTTTCTGTGTCTAAAGATTAACAAAATTATTTTTAAAAACTGTTTAATATTCCATTGTATGAAGGCATCAAAATTTATTTAACTAATCCATTAATAATGGACATTGCATTGTTCTCAGTTTCTTACAATTTCAACTAATGAAGCATTAAACATATTTTATGAATAAATATGTAAAAGAAGTAAAGTTACTTGTTTGAAAGAGATGAGTGTTTTAATTATTCTATCAAAGCATAAATGACCAACAACACACTGTATATATTGCAAGTGTACAATTCAATAAGTTTTGATTTTGTATACAACCATGGAACCATCGCTACCATCAAAATAATAAGCATATCTGCAAAAATTTCCTTTCCTCTCTCCCACCCATCCTCATCCATTCCTCTGTCCCCCAGCAACTACAACCTATTTTCCATCAATATAGGTGTTTGCATTTTCTAGAATTTTATATAAATTGACTCATACAATATATACTTTTTTTGTCTGGCTTCTTTTACACAGCATAATTATTTTGAGATTCACCAAATTGTTGTGTCTATCAATAGTTCATTCCTTTCATTACTAAATAGTATTTTAATGTGTGGATACACTAAACTTTTAAATTTATTAATCTATTGATGGACATTTGAGTTGTTTGCAGCCTTTAGCTATTAAAAAATAAAGCTGCTGTGAAAAGTTGTGTTCAAGTATTTTATGTACACTTGCTTCCATTTCTCTTTACTAAATATCCAGGAATGGAATGACTGGATCATATGGTAAGTGTATGTTTAACTTTTGAAGCAACTGTCAAACTGTTCTCCAAAGTGTTGTTCCATTTTACATTCCCGCCAGCAATGCCTCCACATCCACACCAATACTTACTATGATCAGTGTTTCTAATTTTTGTCATTTGAATAGGTGTGCAGGGGTATCTCACATGGTTTTAATCTGCATTTCCCCAATGACTAGTGACTCTGTGTATCTTTTCATATACTTATTTACTATCTATAGAATCTTCAGTAAAGTGTCAAATCTTTTCCCATTTTTGATTTGCAAATTTTTTGGTTGCCTTATTTGAATTTTAAGAGTTCTTTATACAAGTCCCGTATCAGCTGTATGAGTGCAGACATTTTCCCATTCTGGGGCTAACCTTTTCATTTTCTTAGCAATGTCTTTGAAAGAACAGAAGCTTTTAATTTTGATGAAGTCCAATATATCAATTTTTTCTTGTGAATCATACTTTTGGTGCCATATTATAGAACCCAAGATCTCAGAGATTTTCTCCAATATTTTATTTCACAAGTTTTATAGTATTATGTATTACATTTAGGTCTATGATCCATTTTGAGTTATTTTTTTTTTCATTTTGAGTTAATTTTTGTACATGGTATAAGATATGAATCAAATTTCCTTTTGTTGCAATAGAATATTCAATTTTTCCAGCATCATTTGTTGCAAAAGCTATTCTTTTCCACTGACTTACCCTTGCATCTTTGTTGAAAAATCAGTTGTTCCTATGCATGTGGCTCTGTTGTTGGACTCTATTCTGTTCTATTGATATATTTGTCTATCTAGGTGCCACTACCATAATGTCTTGATTAATAAGCCTTGAAATCAGGAAGTGTTAGTATACCAACTCTCTTATTCTTTATAAAGTGGTTTTGGCTATTCTAGGTTCTTTGCATTTCTAAATGAATTTGAGAATCAGTTTCTCAATTTCTTCAATAAAGCCTGCTGGGATTTTGATGGGATTGAATTCAATCTATACATCAATTTGAGGAGAAATGACCTTTTAGCAATATTGAGTGTCCCAACCCATGAATACTTTGTATCTCTCCATTTATCTAGTTCTTCTTTAATTTCTTTCATGAACTACAGTTTCAAATGTACAGGTCTTGCACATCTTTTCTTCAAATTTATTAAGTATTTCATAATTTTGATATTATAAATCATGTTTCTGTAATTTGTTTATTGTCCATTCCTAGTTTATAATACAACTGTTATTTGTATATATTGTATATGATTGAAATTTTATAATTTGTATCCTGCCAATGTCTATATCTATCTATCTATATGCATATGTATTATTGGACTAGATAAGTAGCTAGCAGAATATCCTACACTGGCTCCTTGGTTTGTGGGGTAAAAAATTTTTTAATGGAAAAAGGCAGGTGGAAGTCTCTGAAACTACTCCCTTCCCCCAGCAAAGATACTATAATAAATCAGAAACAGTACCGTATCCCAGGGAGGAATGGCAGAGACTGATTCTACCCCTAAAGACTTAAAGGTTGTAGGGGTTAGTGATCCGTATTGTACATCTTTTTTCTTTTTCTTTTTTTTTTTTTGCCTGCACCATGTGGCATGTGGGATCTTAGTTCCCTGACCAGGAATTGAACCCACGCCCCCTGCAGTGGAAGCGCTGAGCCTCAACTTCCCTGGAGGCAGGGAAGTCCCTATACATCTTTAAATATTAAATAATTCTCCAATCTGACTCCTAGTGAAATTGGACCAAACTCAAGGGCAAGGTATGGCGACAAGGTGTGTAGAGAGTCCATGCCCTCTCTGGACCCACCACTCTCCCAGACCTCCATGTGTCCACCGACCTGGAAGTTCACTGAACCCTGTCGTTTTGGATTTTTAGGGACACTTCCTTGCACAGGCATGACGGATTAAATCATTGGCCATTGGTGATTGAGCTCAATCTGCAGCCCCTTTCAGCCGGGTTGGTTCCCCTGGCAACCAACCCCCTTCCACTTGGGCTTTCCAGAAGTCAGGTCATTAACATAAACCCAGGTGTGGTTAAAACAGGCTTATAATGAATAACAAAAGACACCTTTATCACTTCTCTTAGCACTTAGGAAATTTTGAGGGTTTTAGGAGCTCTGTGCCAGGAATGGGACAGACAAAGACGGACAACACAGGGATATTTTATGATGTTGCAGAGACAGCTTGCTGTGCTTCCTGTTTTCTCTGAATTCTCTAATCTCTCTGTCACCCATTACTGTTACCGTTCAAAGCAATTTGACCTGATGACTGTGCCCTCAACACCTCTCTCAAATCAGGTTGAAGGCTGGTCTGCCACGTTGGAAAATGTCCTCGTGTCTCAGAACAGGACTTCTATAACTTCCTGATCTGTAGGTCTCAAAGCAGAGTGTGAGAATTTTAAAACTTCCTGACAGTTCTCCAAGGAGACCAGAGAGTGAAAGGTTAAACACATCCACACCTACCAAACAGATTAAATGTTCTTTCCTCCATGCTTGCAAAGTGTAGATACTAACAAAATCATCTCCTTGCTACATTCTGTACTCTCACTCTTGCCCAATAAGCAAAGGTCTAAATACTGAAAAATCACTAATTAAATTCTGAATCCCTCATATAGCAAGATAGCAATTACGTATTAGTGAAGAGCTTCAAGCTGAAGCTTGTTTCCTATTTAGCAGAAAACACCCCCTCCTACTTATTAAGAAACTACCATATCATTTATCACATTTGCACCATATGCTAGACACAATGTTATTTTCTTTCACATAAGTGATTTCCTTTACTGTATCTCTTTTGTGTGTGTGTGTTTATTCATTCATTGCACAACTGGTAGCAGGAGAAAAAAATTCTAACAGGGATTTATCCCTCCTGACTTGCCTGTATCCTCAACATTGAGGACTGAGCAAATGAAGGGTAAGTGTAATTGGCTTTGACTTCCTACAGATGGAGCATTGTTATTTAAATATAATTTCTTTCTTTATGTTGTAATTCCTGGTTCTAAAAGACGGTTTGTAGATGAGCTAAAACTAGATACATAGCATCCTTCATTGAAACTCTCCCTTGTTAATTACACAGGAAAACTGTTGCACCCTGTCTATGGATTTGAAATCACTGGCCATATTCCAACTTTGTGAAAGATGAGGTATAAACTGTGTCTCACCACTGAGTAACTCTAAATGTAACTATGTGATTTTGCTATGTCAGTACTTAACCGTGATGTATGCTCCTACGTGCAAATTTGTTGCGGTTTAAAGGAAAATAAAAGATGGCTCACAAAATCACTATAATCTAATTTCAGGTCATTTTCATCCCTTATAAAAGAAACCCCATACCATTAGCTATGTTAATCCCTATCCCCAACAACCCACTCCCCTCCCTTCTGCCCCACTTCCCAGCAACTACTAATTTCCTTTCTGTCTCTATAGATTTGCCAGTTCTGAACATTTCATATAAATGGAAACAAGGCTCATCCATGTTGTAGCATGAATCAGTACTTCATTTACAAAGAAGGCTTTTTTAATACCAAAATTAAAAACATTCTTTGTGAGGTCATGAATAAGGTATATTGAAGATAAACATGTAATTTAGTTAGGTACCAAAATATCTTGTTTTGATTGTGTCAAGGTGTGGATTTTTTTATTTGCACATTTTTATAGACAGCTGTATAATTTAAGTTCAGAAAGTGATAATTAAAAAGAAAGACTAGGGCTTCCCTAGTGGCGCAGCCGTTGGGAGTCCGCCTGCCGATGCGGGGGACACGGGTTCGAGCCCTGGTCTGGGAGGATCCCACATGCCGCGGAGCAGCTAAGCCCGTGCGCCACGGCTGTTGAACCTGCGCTCTGGAGCCCGCAAGCCACAACTGCTGAGCCTGCGTGCCGCAACTGCTGGGGCCCATGTGCCTAGGGCCCGTGCTCCGCAGCGGGAGGCCACCGCGGTGGGAGGCCCGCGAGCTGCGGTGAGGAGTGGCCCCAGCTCGCTGTAACCAGACAAAGCCCGTGCCCAGCAATGAAAACCCAACGCAGCCAAAATAAATAATTTTTTTAAAAAATAGACTAAAGTAAGCAAGACATGTTTTATACCCTAAATTTGGTGATTTGATATTTCTCCATTTCTCAAAATTCATAGATATTATGGAAAGTTAATAGTTTTAATCCATTCACACACACACAAAAGCTGAAGGGTCAGAGAAAATAGGTGCTTGAAAACAGATGAAGAGTGTGCTTTCCTTTAATCAAATACCAGAGGTCTGAAATCTCATTTCAGAGTAAGAATATTCAGTTGACTCATAAATAAAGCAAGATCATGGGTTTTCTGTTGTGTAAAAAGAAACAGGAAAAATATCATGCTAATTGTCAGCTGCCCTTGAGGCACCAGATAGCAATGATATCGTTCAGCAATTCACCCTAATTCTTCTCAGGGTTTCATAGGTCCCTTCATGGTTCTTTGCTCTAACCTTCCTTTGACTTTCAGTTGCCTTCTCTCCCTGGCCTTGATTTGCTCTGGTGTCAACAGGTGCACCTTGCACAGAGAAAGATAACGCAAGTGACTGGGCACAAACTGCCCAAGTGACTTTTTCTTCTCCTGAAGCTCAAAGTGGCAGCCTCATCACTGCAGATTTTGCTGGGCTGTACACTTGGCAAACAGTCTTGATTAAGGCTTCAGCACATCAGGGATGCCAGACAAGAAGAAATACAAATAATCATATGCTTAATGTTTTCAAAAATCATCTCATAGTTATCCTGGTATAAATTTTAAAATAATTGGACTGACTTACACTTATTTTATGTTAGGATTGCTTTATTTTATACCATACGGTGGTGAGGTGTTGCAAACTGATCCAAGCCACTTTGGAACACTGGGGTTCTTTTGGAAAGATGACAGTAGCTGCCCAAAATTTTGCCTTGAATGAAGATTAGCGATCTACCACAACGTTGGTGCCTGGGTATGAAGAAAGGAGCCCTCAGACCACATTCTGCCAACACACACATATTTACTATTGAACCATTCACTAAACAGGCAAGCATGAAGCTGTTCACACAACCCATTCTGAGCTCAAAAGAAATTCTTTCCTTCCTTCCTTCCTTCCTTCCCTCTTTCCTTCCTTCCTTCCTTCCTTCTTCCCTCCCTCCCTCCCTTCCTTCCTTCCCTCTTTCCTTCCTTCCTTCTTCCCTCTCTCCCTTCCTTCCTTCCTTTTTCTTTTTTTCCAGATTCTCTTACCACTCTAGACAGACATGGCAGAACAATAGACAAGAATCCTCTTAGCCTACAGTTACATTCCTAAGGATACATGCTACAGGATTCTGTTGATTCTTGTATCCTATATATGCAAGTGTGGGGAATGTCTCTAAAATATTTCACCAATCAATGTATCTTGAAATTACCCATTTCTACTTTTCTTCATGCTAGTTAACACCTCAGTAAAATGACCTTTTTGACATTCACTCTGCTAAGTAGTAGAGTAACCATGAGTGGATCAAGATACACATAATCACAGAAACACCAGCCGTGCAGGACAGCCATCCCCGGTAATCTCTGATCAGAATGCTAGCTGCAACTAGGTTGTAGCTTAATGTAAGTAACAAACACATAATAACACTCAGTCTATGCTGAATTATCTTCAAGCAAAGTACAGACCTCCTAACATAAAAATCACGTCATAAACTTTTCTGTCCCTGGAGTCTCAAGTCCTTATCTGAGTCTTGTTTGTAAGCTTTTTCACACCGTGCATAGCATGCAGGTCTTCCACAGGGCCTCAAGTTGGAGGAGTTCAGGGCCATTTTCCATATAGCTATTTGAAGGGTGGGATGAACAGCAACAAGGTCAAGAAAAGTCAATCCTCCTTCCTCTTGCCCCTCACATTCAATCAGTTGTCGAATCCGGGCCATGCTCCTGCCATAATGAAGTTAAATTCTGCCCCTTCCACATACCCTCATGGCCAGTAGCCTAGTTTAGGCCCATTGCCCCTCACGGGGCTCTGCAAAAAGCCCGATAACTGCATCAAACCATACTTTGCACATAGAGGGTGCTCAACAAATACTTCAGTAGATGTACCTACTAAAACTCACTGTTTGGAAAGCAGCCTAGGGTCATTAGCAAAAGAAAAGAGTTAGGTTGCTATTTGCTTGCATAAAGGGAACATACAAAATGTGTTCAATAAACACTTATTGAGCACCTACTATGTTAGGCACTGTTCAAAGTTCTAGGAAAGCTGTGATGAATACAACAGGAAAAATCTCTGCTTTCATAGAGCTTACATAGATGTGCCTCAAACTTTTAATGCATCGCTCTCGTATTATTTTATCACTGGTTATCACCAACTCAAAATGGAAACTGTTGGAAACTTAGAACCACTTTTCCTAAATCATGTAAAAGTTTATGTAATGTGCAAACATAACTTGTATTACAGAAATCTGCTTTCAAGACAATTTTTTAAAGGGGAAGATCCTTTCCATCTTATTTTCAATCCTGAAATACCATGAGGACGAACTCACTCATTCATTTTTTTTAACAATTATTTACTGAGTGTTTATTATGTTCTGGGGGATACAGCAGTGAACTGAACAAAAGTTCTTACCTCAGAAGCTTACATTCGAGAGCAGAGACATAATCAGCAAACAAGAATTTGTCAGATGATGAAAAGTGCTAGGAATTAATGGAGGAAAAAAATCAAGCAGAATGTGAAGAATAAGGAGTGCAGGGGAGGGAGAGTTCCCTGGTGGTCCAGTGGTTAGGACTCCGTGCTCTCACTGCCAAGGTTACAATCCCTGGTCGGGGAGCTAAAATCCAAAAAAGCTGTGCGGTGTAGCCAAGAAAAAGGTCGTGGCCCTTAGGGAAGAGCTCTCTGATGTGCTGAATTTACACAAATACCTGAAGGAAGTGAGGAAATGAGCAGTATGGATACTGAGGGAACAGCATTCGGGCAGAGGAAACAACAAGTGCAAAGGCCATGAGGCAGGATTGTTCCTGGCATGTTCAGGGAACAGCAGGGACGTAAGCGTGGCTGGAACAGAGTTAACAAGAGAGAATAAGAGATGAGACGGGAGAGTTGATGGGGAAAGGGGATGGACCCTGTAGTGATGTGTAGACCATCATAAGGACTTGTACTCTGAGTGAAGTGAGAAGCTACCGGAGGGTTTTAAGCATGTCAGTGTCACAATATGACATGCATTTTAATAGGATCCAAAAGACCACAAGAGGACAAGGGGGAAGCAGAGAAACCCGTTAGGAGGTTTTGCAGTAACCCAGGCAAGAGGTGTCAGTGGCTTGAACCAGGGGAGCAGTGGAGATAGTGAGAAATGGAAGGGCAATAAGCATGTTCTGAAGATAGAGCCTACAGGGTTTGGGTAATATGTAAGATATGAAAGAAGAAGAGTACCAATTGTCAGAAGGGTGAAGCCCGACATATAAAAAAAAGAGGATATATATTTAAAAATAGAATGCAGTTTTATATGTCATACATGCGAAATACAGCACCATGGTCATTTTATACTCGGCATTCTAAATGCTTCTTGTATATTATCTCTTTTATTTTAATGTATCTTTGTCAGATAAACCAGGAATCTATGCTACTATATTACTCCAAGTATACATATGTTGAACCCCTCAGCAATGGGTTGACTTGCCTAGATTTATACAAGACATATTATTTCTTACTCTCATTCCAAACTTATTTATTTTCTTCTCATACCCCACCCCCGGACCTTCCCCACCATTATCATCCAAAAGTATGTTACACACGCTGTGAAAGATTACATAAATGGATGAATACCACTTTCAATTTTTAGGAACTTTCAGACATAAAAATCATCTTCTGCAATCTCTTCAAAATGAGATGACTAAGTGGTATAAAATAGTGTTGATAAATCTGTTTTCTAAAAATGACTGTTCAAGAAAAAAGGGTTATTTAAATCCAAGGCATTTGGGGTCTATTATTATTAGGTTTTAATATCAAGTTACATTATTTTTGTAGGCATTTGCAAAGTAAATTTTCACAAAGATGAGCCCTTCTGTGGTATATTTTACACATGTATTTTCAAACTCATTAACGTGAGCTCGTATTCCAGCTAGGTTTCATATTAGCTGTGTGATCTTAGACATTTCCTCATCGTACAACAAAGACATTAGGTTATTGGGGATTAGATCGTGGGCAGAATAATGCCGGGCATGTTGTAAACATTCAATAAATAATATCTTCTATCACCACCACCACCACCATCATTACTGGGCTAGCAGAGTCTGCTAGTTGGTAAATCTTAAAAGCTTAAGTTGTTTCCACCCAATGCAAAAACAACCATTCTTTGCAATCAGTTCATTTAAAAAAAATCATTTGACCTAGTACAGACAAAGCACAAGTTGTCTGTAAGATTTTTTTTCCCTACCACCTTTCAGCAGATTATTTTTGGCTTTATAGAGGAATAGACAATGGAAAAGAACTTCCCTTTTCTTCCAGCCATTGTGTTCTCTTTATGAAAATTACTGCCAACAGGAGTAGTCACTTAAACAGCAAGGGATGGCTCTTGTCTTTCGGGGCAATTCCTGCTTGTTCTGGTCAAAGTCTGCTGATTAGGTAGCTGTAGAAAAAGGTCAGTGCCAATGCTTAGCATTTATATTTGAGGCTTTCTCACTCATCACAAAATAGTAGAAAGGTGTTAGAGCTAACAAAATTCATTCACTGGAGAAAAAAATACCCAAAATACTTCTTCAAGCTTGAATTTCTGTCCATTTTTACCTTGAAAGGATGATTTCCAATACTATTCACTTTTTCTATGAAGATAAAGCAATTAAAAAAATTTTTTTTTTTATTTTTATTTTTTTGCGGTACGTGGGCCTCTCACTGTTGTGGCCTCTCCCGTTGCGGAGCACAGGCTCCGGACGCGCAGGCTCAGCGGCCATGGCTCACGGGCCCAGCCACTCCACGGCATGTGGGATCTTCCCAGACCGGGGCACAAACCCGTGTCCCCTGCATCGGCAGGCGGACTCTCAACCACTGCGCCACCAGGGAAGCCCCTGTGACCCTTTTTAAAACTTCTGATGCAGAAAAGATGGGCAATGATGACATCTAATTGTAGTTCCCTTATCTCAGTTAAGAAGGATTCAGTACGTGGGTCCCTCTCCATAATTTAGTACTAATGTTAGTATCTATATTAGTTCAAATATTAGTATAATATTAATATGGTATACTTTATATTAATATCAGTACAAATATTAGTGATTTCCTGTAGGAACTTTGCAAATTTTACGTGTTCTGTTTGTGATGAAAATACAAATTATTTTCCCAAGAAATGTGCACACGGATCTCAGTGAGACTTGCTTGAGAAAACTAGTTAGTCACAGTTTTGTATTTCTATTTTTTCCCCAAAGAGGAGGGAAAACCATTCAATGTATAACAAGTATCAATAAGCTTTAGGACTAGAACAAGGAATTTTACCAAGGGTCTTCTGGAATTTAATATGTAAATTTAAATCTTTACATTAAAAAATGTAAATTGATTTTCAGTAAATAGATCTACATTTTAAGTGCTGCTAGGGTCATTTCTAGTTAAAGGATCTCTGGGGAAAATCCTTCTGAAAGTGAAGAATCCCTTTGCGCTATGAATCTTTCTACCTGAACAACCTGGTAAATCTACTGGGTGTATAATGAGTTTTCTTACTAGAGAATTCATTAATGGATAAGTGAGTTGTGCTTTACTATGGGATGGTATAGTACATTGAATGGAATACTGTTCAGCAATGAAAAAGACTAAACTACAGCCAGCGTTACTTCCCCTAAGTAATCAGGGATGCTGCATGATCTCTAGTCTCTCTTTGGCTACATTGCTCTGCTAGTCTCCTGCTTCCTTTTGAAGACAAACTCTCAGCTCCCTATAATTTTGGCTGGAACATGGAGCTTCCCTAAATTCAGCTTCAGCCCTGACTGTCCATGACCTTTCAGTTCAAATACCCATGAGCATCTAAGTGACTCAAACTCTAATTGTCACAATTCCGACTTCTCAAAAGCAAAAGTCTAATTGATGCTATCTAGTATTGGATATCCACAACCTGTCCTACAAGCTGTGCTGGGGGATGGTGTTTTCCAGGGGTTGTGGGTGGAACAATATCTTGAAAACAGCACTGTGGATGGGAAAGAGATGATTGTCAAATTTACTACAGATGCCATCTTTGCATCTCTTACTCAGGATCCCACACCCAGACACTCACCTCCCTGAAAGCCCCCTTTAAAATCTATCTCTGAAAAGAACAAGACCTCAAATGGGACACATGTTCCCTGCTACACATTCTAAGTTCTAATTTAAGTCCAACTGGATAAATGACACCAGAAATAATTGATCCCTTCGGAGAAAACCTTCACTCTATTTACAAGGCTGTCTGATTCCCCAACATCTGCAACATATTAACCAAATCTCGATTTAATTCAGTAACCTTAACATCACAAAAGAATCATATGTATAGTAACAAGCAGTGTAGGTGTTTTAATCATTGTGAATTACTCCTAATTGCCTTTGATCACTAGTTCCTTCCACTGTCCTTAGTTAGGACTTGAAAAAAATTATACTTACATTATACTCAGCTTTAATAGGAATTCATGGCTGGGACTATTATCATTTCTCCTGAATCTTTCAGTGAAGGATGCATGAGGGCTTGAAATATCAGAAATCACAATAATCCACTATCTACAAGGAAATTTCATGCGCGTGTAACAGAATACTTCTGAACTCCCATGCAGCCAGCCATGAGAACAGGGCAAATCTTGAGTTCCTTTGGGAAATTAAGGAGGTTCTTGACCTGAATGGATTCATTCTGGATTTCTAAGAGGCTTTGGGGACTTGTTTAAATGTTATCTGTTACTGCTTGTGATATTGAGTGCAGGATGGAGGCAAAGGAAAGGAAGAAAGAGAAAAGAGCACATGTGGGAGGGAAAGTCGTTCAACAAAGAGAAGAGGGGCAATGGGGAGAGAAAAGGAAATAGGCATAATTGAGGGGTGGGCAGTGAAAGATGGGCTCCAATGGTCCCTTAGGATGCTAAGTGAAGGCCACCGCTGGTCTACCCAGATGAACTTGAGATGGTGTCTTTCTCAGCTTTCTCTAAATTCTCCCTCCCCACCCTACTACCAAACACACACACACACACACACACACACACACACACACACACACACACACACGAGGTCACCTGAATACATTCTAATGTGTATTTCCCATCAACAATTCACTTCAGTGCCTTGTACTCTCTTTGCTCCAAGTTGTTTTTCTTTTTATCCAAGTTTTAAAATGCTTTCAAAATTATTTTTAAAGGCTCAGAAGAGTGAGGACACTGCAAATCATAGTATCAAGGACCTGGAGTGGTTTGATTTGCCAGTGCGAATGCAGTAGTGTCTATACATCCACTAGTGTCTCTGATTTTGAGTTTTAGTCTAGTTTCGTTACTTAATAAAGTTTTTCTTGTATTGGAAATACAGGTACTTTTCTACAATACTAACATTAGTGCTACGGACTGAACGCGGCCCCCCCCAAATTCACATGTTGAATGTCTAATCTCCATTGCAATGGTATTTAGAAGTGAGACCTTTAGGAGGTAATTAGGTCATGAATGGCATTCATGCCATGATAAGAGACATGAGAGAGGTGATTTCTCTTTGCCATATGAGGATTCAGCAAGAAGGTGGCCATCTGCAAACCAGGAAGAGGGATCTCACCAGGGACCGGAACCGAATCAGCTGGGACCTTAATCTTGGACATCTCAGCCTCCAGAACTGTGAGAAATAAATGTCTGTTGTTTAACCCACCAAGCCTGCAGTATTTTGTTACAGCAGCCCAAACCAAGACAAACCAAGCAGCGGGAGCATTAACTCCCAGCTTCTGGAGTTCCTCAATGTGGTGCTGATAGTTCACCACGGCTAACACTCAAGGCTCGTTTGACCTTGTTCTTGGATTATTACTGAGCACTTGTGCGCGTGTGTGTACACACATGCATTTTTAATAGCTGACAATGACCAGGACGCACACAAATGGCCAAGGAAAGAGTTGCATGACAGTGAGCATAGATGCTAACCACGTAGTTAACAGAAATATAACTTGAATTCTCCCCACCACACCAAACTACTTTATTTCACTTCTTCACGAGACTCTCTGGAAATACACTCAATGAGATTTAAGTCCTAAGCAGAAATAACATTGTGTCTAGAAAACATATTACCTTTACCTTTACGTTAAACTGAGGGTCTTGTCGTCATTACTCCATTGGGCCAGACAATGGTCAGGAAGGGGAAGGTTTATTCCTGAGAGCTGCCACCTACAAATTGGCACTTGCCAACTACCTCTACAAGGATTGAACCATGTGCTGCTGCAACTGCTGACTTTCAACACCCTCTGAAAGGAGTTCAGCGTGGAGAGCAGGAATGAGGCCCTCTACGCTCTGGGAAAAACTGGCAGAACAGGTCTTCAGATAGTTAGATATTTTCAGGAGATGATTTTAATGAGCCCAATTCTTGCATCTCCTCGTATCTAGAAAAGCACTAAAATCCCTCATGGTGTCCCTTCTCGTGTCTAGCAGTAATCTTCAGGAGACTAGCAGAAAACTTCTGCAAAACATATGTGCTTGATTACGTGTAATCCCCCTTCACCAAAATCACATATATACTGGCCTTCCCACCTACCTCCTTGGAGCAATTTCTCAGAGCTATCCGAAATGCTTTCTCCCGGGCTATAGTCCTAATTTTGCCTCAAATAAAACTTAACTCATGGGGCTTCCCTGGTGGCGCAGTGGTTGAGAGTCCGCCTGCCGATGCAGGGGACGCGGGTTCGTGCCCTGGTCCGGGAAGATCCCACATGCCGCGGAGCGGCTGAGCCCGTGAGCCATGGCCGCTGAGCCTGCGCTCCGCAACGGGAGAGGCCACAGCAGTGAGAGGTCCGTGTACCGCAAAAAAACCCCCAAAAAACAAAAAATACAACTTAACTCATAACTCTCACATTGTGCATTTTTTTTCAGTCGGCAGAGCCATGCTGAAAATCCATAAATACTATTAGGATGTTTGTGAGGCAGAGAGACAGAGCTTGTCTTTTCTCATTCACAATCTATTAACCCAGGGAAAAGTTCACCTAGGTTTATCCTGGAAATCAGAAAAGAGCATGCAATTTCAATATTATATAATAATATCATTCAATTTAAATGGAGACCAGAAATTGTCAGGGAGGAACAGGCATTATGAGGGCACTGGGTTAGGGAAGGAAAGCTCAAAATGAGCTCACTGTCATTGGAAAGATTTTTTAAAAGGGAGGATCAGAGCAAAAAGAGAAAATAATGGGCAAAGAAATTAAAAAGGGACAAATCGGTATGTTTGTGATTCGATCTAGGAGAGATGCAAAAACTGAAGCCAAATAGATATTGTCCCCATTAAGGAAGAAGTAATTGAAATGTGGTGAAAGTGGGTTCATAAAGCGAGAGGATTCTGCCATGTTCCCGCATGAAACCAAAGCCTTATAGCTTAACTATTGGGATAAGATTGGAGAAGCAGCCTGGGGAATCACTCCCTCAGTCAACCCAAATTGAATAGAATATATTAAGGCTATTCAATGTTTTTCCATCTCAAGCTTACAACTTTCTCTGCATCTCTCATAATATAGTAGCAGTTTGAAGTAGATCTGAACTACTACAGAGCATCTAAGGAGTGTCATGATCAGAATTTGTTTCAGAGAAATGCCACGTTTTAGTTATGTTGTATTCCTACAGCTAGCAAAGTGGCACATAGTAGGTCAGTAAATGTTGAATCGTTGAGTAGTGCAGCAGATGCGGTCAGAGCTTTAATCTTTTCCTCTTACCTGCCCTGAGGTCACCAGCAGTTTCAGGTGTGACATCCCTTACTTGTTGAAGGCTTGTGTAGTGTTGTCATCTGGGCCCCTACTATTATACTGGTGGCAGCCCCCAGACATTTCCCCGGAGCCAACGTTGTGCCTGGGCCGCCCCCTTTTGGTTCTTATTATAATTGCAGGAAGAGAGAGGAAGCAAGCACAGAACTGGGTCCAGGGTGGGGTTCCTAAGGGCTTCCTGGTTTCACTTTTTTTTTTTTTCTTTTTTTGGCTGCACTGTGCAGTATGTGGGATCTTAGTTCCTCCACCAGGGATTGAACCAGTGCCCCCTGCCTTGGAAGTGCAGAGTCTTAACCGCTGGACCACCGGGGAAGTCCCTGGTTTCACTCTCGAGTGGCTAATTTCAAACATATAAGATCGGGAATTAGGGCTTTGGAAAAGACAAGCCGGGACACTCCAGTAGTTAGTTATCTAAGTTACCCAGGGCTTTCTAAAAGGGACTTTCAAGGGTAGGGGCAGCCTGATTTCTTACCTAGTCATTTGGCTAGTAGCTGTGTCATCCAGCTGGCAATGTGTTTATTCAGGGTGGGTGTCTTTGCAACGGATATGTCAGCAATGAAACCGGTAATGTCAGGCACTTCACCTGCAGCTTCCTAGCATTTCTCTGCCTCAGTGCTTTCTGGCTCCAGGAGCTATTCAGCCTGGGCACAAAGTGCTGCAGGAAAAATGCTCAACTAAACAGGTGCAGGAGTTAGTGGATAAAAACCCCAACTTCCTTGCTCCTGGATGAGACAGTTCTGAGGTGTGTTGTACACAGTCTCACCGCAGGTCCCCATGGAATAGAGAGAGCCGTTCCCACAGCGGTAAGCTGCTCAATCAGGAACGTTTATTAACTTTCCCCTCTTCCCTGTCTTATTTCACCTCTCCTTCAACAAGCTTCTCGGGATGTCCTCTGGATAAACTACTTGCACCCAAATCTTTATCTTGGGTTTTTTTTTGGGGGGGTGGGGGGCTTGTCGTTCAAAAACTAAAACTAAGTGCTAATAACCTATGAAGCCAAGTGACTTTCTCTTATTACTTCCCTGACCTTGCAATTCCGTTCACAGAGTCTATGACTTCTGGGTTCCAAAGTTATTAGTCAGGGATAAATGTGGCTTTGAATCCCAAGAGACAAATTCTGTTATTCATCAGAGCGAATAAAGACTGAATAATAATCAGATTCTGCTGGTTATAAAGCCAAAGCAAGATATCCATTTATTAAAAACTTTTGAGAAACCTGAACACTAAGCTGTGTGGAACCAATCACTCATTTATAACTCATTTTCAAGAGACTTGTATTAATACAAGTATTAATTCCCTATATAGACCCAACCTTTTCTCACCCAAATCACTTACCCTCTCTGCAGCTCAGTTTTTCTTATTTGTGAAATGGAGATAATCACCGGCTCCCTCACAAGGATGCTGTGAGGATTAATAAGTTAATGCTGGGAAGCACGTTTCTGCCTTAGACTAATGTTTCTATATAAATGCAAATGATCGCATTACAGCTAGGCTTCCATGTACAGATGCAATGACTTTTAGATCCTCTATTCTCTCGTAATAGAAGTCATTCTAATCTGAACACAGCTTACTCAATTTTTTTTGTCCAAGAGAAAAAGCAGTCGTTGTGAAGGGTAGCTAGGAATGTTAGAGTCACTCCTAATACTTTTTCCCAGAACTGCTTGCTGTCTCCTAATTGCTCACTGGTTATGCGTATGCTGTCTCCTTAGCTACTTATCAGGTTATTCCTATATGGCCTCCTGTGCTCCCACGTGTTCCCATCACTCCTGCAGCCCTTTGAGGCTTATTTAAATAAGCTGTCTGCTTCTATTAAGAGAGGATCCTTCTATGTCTTACTTTTTCAATTCTTACAGAATTCCTCTTTCTCTTAATTCACTCCTCTGAAGCCTGACTAGGTGGATTCTGGGCAGTGGTCAGAGAGGACAGCAGTAAAGTCCCTAATATTCCTTTGATCAGATTATCCTCTGCATAAAACTTGGGCAACTCTCCATGATCTGCAGGATGATGTCCACACTCCTTAGCTTGGCACTCTGCCTAGCCCACTCCTAATCCTACGATAAGCCTCTTTCCATCTTTCTCTGTCACTATCAACCTGCACAAAGAGAAACCCCTTCTCTTTTCCACCTTACAGTTCCACCTTAGTCCCTTTTTATCCATTACTACCTGTGTGACCTTGTACAAATTCTTTTCTAGCTTGAATTTTTTTTCATCTGCGTAGCATGGACATGGCACAAAATTCAAAAGATACAAGGGCTTCCCTGGTGGCGCAGTGGTTGAGAGTCCGCCTGCTAATGCAGGGGACACGGGTTCGTGCCCCGGTCCGGGAAGATCCCACATACCGCAAAGTGGCTGGGCCTGTGAGCCATGGCCGCTGAGCCTGCGTGTCCAGAGCCTGTGCTCCGAAACGGGAGAGGCCACAACACTGAGAGGCCCGTGAATCGCAAAAAAAAAAGAGATACAAAAAATGTAAAAGCAAACCTCCCCCCACGTCCCCTGCTCCTCAACCGCAGAGGCAAACATTGTCAGCAGTTTCTAATGAATCTTTCTGAATATATTCTATGCATACACAAAAGTATATACATAAATCCACAAAATAACTTGCTGGGGTTTTGATTAATATTGCATCAAAGCCATAGATCAAGTTAGGAAGAACAAACATCTTGACAATATTGCGACACTTTTCTTATCCTTGTACATGGAATATTTTCTCCACTTATTGAGAGCTTTTTTGATTTCTTTCATCAGAGCTTTGTAGTTTTCCTCATATATCTCTTATACATATTTTGTTAGATTTATTCCTAAGTGTTTAATTTTGGGGGGGCTCATGTAAATGATTCTGTTTTAAATTTTTAATTGTTCATTATTGACATATAAGAAAGCAATTGACTTTTGTACATTAACATTGTATTCTGCAAACTTGCTATAATTGCTTATTAGTTCCCAGAGTTTTTTGGTTGATTCTTTGGGATTTTCTACATAGACAAGCATGCCACCTATGAACAAAGACAGTTGTACTTCTTCCTTCCCATTCCATATACATATTTCCTTTTCTTTCTTATTTATTGCATTGCTAGGAGTTCCATTGTGATGTTTGTTGTTGTTTTTTCAGTACAATGTTGAATAGCAGTGATGGTAGGGGACACCTTGCCTTATTCCTGATCTTATTAGGAAGGCATCTAGTTTCTCACTGTATTAGTTTGCTAGGGCTGCTGTAACAGAATACCACAGACCGGGTGGCTTAAACAGAAATTTATTGTCTCACAATTCTGGAGGCTAGAAGTCTGAGATCAAAAATGTCAGAGGGTTGGTTTCTTCTGAGATCTCTCTCTGTGGCCTGTGGATGCCTGTTTTCTCCCTATGTCTTCACGTGGTCTTCCCTCTGTACCTCTCTGTGTCCTAATTTCCATTTCTTATGACGATACCAATCATATTAGATTAGGGCCCACCTTAATGAAATCATTTTAATTTAATTACCTCTTTAAAGACCCTGTCCCAAAATATAGTCACATTCTGAGGTACTAGGGGTTAGGACTTCAACATATGAATGGAGGGAGGGGAACACAAGTCAGCCCATGACACTCACTATTAAGTATGATGTTAACTGCTGGGTTTTTTTAAAATTAATTAATTAATTTGGTTGCACCGGGTCTTGGTTGTGGCAGGCGCGGCTCCTTAGTCACAGCACACGGGCTCCTTATTTGCAGCACATGGGCTCAGTTGCTCCATGGTGTGTGGGATCTTCCCGGACCAGGGATCAAACCCGTGACCCCTGCATTGGCAGGCGGATTCTTTATCTACTGCGCCACCAGGGAAGTCCAGCTGCTGCTTTTTGTAGATGTTCTTTACAAAGTTGAGGAAGTTGCCCTCTATTCCTAGTGTGTTAAGAGCATATATGTATATACTGTTTAAAATAACAGGCATGGGGCTTCCCTGGTGGCGCAGTGGTTGAGAGTCCGCCTCCCGATGCAGGGGACACGGGTTCGTGCCCCGGTCCGGGAAGATCCCACATGCTGCGGAGTGGCTGGGCCCGTGAGCCATGGCCGCTGAGCCTACGCGTCCGGAGCCTGTGCTCCGCAACGGAGAGGCCACAGCAGTGAGAGGCCCGCGTACCGCAAAAAAAAAAAAAATGTCCTCCTTTCTATTGCTTGAATAAAAGTATTGTGTTACTTTCTATAGCAGGGTCTTTGACATGCTGTTTTCCGTCTATGGAAGTCTCTTCCTCCTTCCTTTCCTCCAGGATATCCATTCATCTAATGTAGTGCATAGATTGAATTGTGTCCCCCAAAAGATGTGTCCAAACCAGTACCTGTGAATGTGAGCACGTTTGGAAATATTTTTGCAGATGTAATTAAGGATCTCGATATAAAATCATCCTGGACTTAGGGAGGGCCCTAAATCCAGTGACTGATGTTCTTATAAGGGAAAGGAGAGAAAAACTTGAGATACACAGATAGAGGGGAGAAGGCCATGTGAAGATGGAGACAAAGATTTGAATGATGCAGCCACAGGCCGAGGAACTCCAAGAGCCACCAGAAGCTGGAAGAGGCAAATAAGTATTCTCCCCTTGAGCCTTCAGAAGGAGCATGGCCCAGCCAACACCTTGATTTTGGACTTCTGGCCTCCAGCAATGTAAGAGCATAAAGTTCTGTTGTTTTAAGACACCAAGTTTGTGGTTATTTGGCAAGGTGGCTCTAGGAAACTAATACACCCAGATAATTTCAATTCACTCTGCAGGTCTCTGCGTAAATGTCACCCTAATATAGGTCCCCCAAATTAGGTCCCCCTAATACACAGCCTCATTGCATTCTTTTGTGGTGTTACAACAATTTTCATTGTATAGTTATTTGTGTATTTCTTTGTTTTGTATCTACTTCTCATGTGGGGCAGGGCTGTATCAGTCTCGCTCACTCTTGTATCTTCAGGCCCTGACACAATGCCTTGCATTAGTAGATGCTCACTTCATTCATTCACTTATTAATTATTCTGGAATGTCTACCGTCATTTTTTTTCAATTCTACCCATCCTTGATGGTATAGCTGCAAAGCATTTCCTTATTATTCTATACTACTGATGATCTAGACCTATAATATTATAATTACTTTTTCATGTGTATGTAATTTATCTCCCCATCTTCACTGCGAGGTCTTCGCATTGCATTCACTCATTCATTCATTTATCCACCAACATTTAGTAAAAGCCACTCACATGTAAGCTATAGCACTAGGCACTATTAAAGAGCCAAGGATAAGTGAGACGTAGCCTCTACATCCAAAAATCAGAGCCTTAGTTAGAGAGACAGAGATAATGGTAATATATAAGGTGATAAGTGCCAAAGAAGAGGTAAAATGTTCAGGTAAATATTTAGCCAGAGAGAGCAGGAAAGTCTTTGTAAAGGTGGCCTTTAACCTGTCTATGCTTCACCCCACCCCCAGCATCTCTTGTGTTAGGAGCAAACAAGTATTTGTTGGGGGTGATGATGATAGCTCCTTCAAGAGTTAACAATCATTTTTCAGGCACTATAGTTAAGTCATCTTCTTTGCATCATACTCAAGGCTTGGGAAGGAGTCAGAAGCAGATGCAACATAATACTCCCACCGCATCTCCAGTTGCGGAAAACTCAGTGACTCTGTAGGCTTCTTTGTCTGCAATTTTTCATCACAGTTTTATCAAGTATTCCTGAGGCTGAAGCAAGATATCCTCTAGCAACTTTATTCTACCCCTCTTTTTAACCTGTATCTACCTCCAGCACAACTATAGATCGTACGTATATGTGTTCGTATTATGTAACTATATATCGGTGTGCTTCCTCCACTCGTTTGCAAGCTCAAGGAGAAGGACTGTGCCTTATTCATCACTGTGTGCCTCTCCCCTGACAAAACGCTTGGCAAGTAACAGGTGTGCAGGATGTTTGAGTAGATAAATATCATTTAGTTAGCCTTGCTCTGTTCCTGAAAGTTCTCATTCTGGATGATTCTTAAGCGTTGAACAGTTTTTTTAAGCTATGGTTATATGTGCAGCCATCTAAGGTGCCTGTAAATCAGGCCTTAAACTGATGGGTGCTCATTAATCCTCAGGTCTATATCCACTGTTCTATTTGCTTTGTGTTTCTGTAAGTAGGCAAGGTAGACGTTCATCCACTGTGAAGCAAAGGACAGAAATAGCTACACCCTTCCTTTATGATGCTAATATTAGAATGTGGACACATTAATCCTGATGGCAATTAAGTAATGGGGAATACAAGCATGTGCCCAGAAGAAGCCTGCCAGTACTGAGGAGTCAAAAAGCGTGCGCACACACACACACACACACACACACACGAAATAGAATTCTCATCGCCCCAATTCAATAGACACAGCACAGAAAACCTACTGGTTTGGCCCTGTTGTTCATGTGCCTGTGGTTTGCTCTCCTCCCTCACCCAGAGGTCCAACTACCCAGGTAATCAGGGAAGTCTCTTGGAATAGCTGACAGATGTACCATGATGCTTCTTTGATCAGCGTAGTTGACCTTGTGGGGCCAGTCGACCCACACTTGCAGGGAAGTAGATGGGCCCGGGAGTTCATCTCTCCCTGGAGAGGCCTTAGCCTGTGACTGCCCCACGTGGTGTATGAAAGCCCACCTTCCTTGTCTTGAGGGACTCTGACTTTAAGGGTAGTTTATACTCCAGATCCCAAAGGGACAGGCTGAAGCTGAGACTTTGCCCCAAAGTGCACACTTGCTTCACTTCTTCCCCTTTCATCCTGCTTCCACATTTCCTTACAGAATTCTCCTGGAAGCACCTCTTTACTAAATGACTTGATTACAAATCCTTGTCTCAGTGTCTGCTTTGGGGGAATTGAGCCTAAGACAGTTGGTTCTGAAGGGGGTCCTAGGAAGCTGACTCTAAGTATGGGTTCTAAGTTGGGTCACTTGCCAGCCAGATGGCAACCAGAACTTCCTCACTGGGGTAAGTGCAGTGTCGATAGTCCCTGTCACGCTGTAGAACTGCAATCACTAAGACTCATCTGCGGTGAAACTGGTAACGACACAGTGGGAGGAGAGCCAGTGGCTTGTGTGACTTCTCTGGTGTCTGAGAAGTTAAGAAGGAAATGGTGATTGTAAGGACTGTGCAATTGGTTGACTGTTTCCAGACATTGAAGATAAAATAGGCTCAGATGTGACAGTCAGAAGGCCTCCTTAGCACAGAAAGCACTAAAAAAGAGACTTTCACATTCCAAAACCAGAGGACATAGCATGCTAAAGACCAGACCAGGACCTAATTTTAAGAGTAGCAGAACTTCAGAGAAGGCTGTATTTTCAGCCTCATCAAGTCTCCTAGATCAGAGTCAGGGCCTTATTCAGGAAAGAGTATAAACCTGAGACTTGGAATGGTGACACTGGGGTAGATGCACTTGAGAAACTCGAACCCTCTGCGTCTGCAGAAGTGGTCTCTGGGCTCCTGGCTAGAGACTAGCAGCCCACCCCTTGCCTGAAGACCACTTAAAGCCTCAAGTGTGGCAGATGCCCTGTGCTCCTCAAGGCAATATTTGCCATCCTCCTCGAGTTCAGCAACCTCCTTCCCTCCTGGCCACTAGACCAATAATGAGAGACAAATCTCACTGTGGCCTGATTAAGAAAGAGCTGGTCCTGATACAGAGAGAGAGAGAGAGTATTCACTGAAGAAGCTTCAAGTCCTGGCTAACATGTCTGGGAGTGGATCAGGACGGTGCTGGACCTGAGTGGGGGACAGCACACTAATCTGGATAAGGGAGAGTTTGTTAATCTGAGGTCCATATCCTGTGACTCAGGAATTCATTTCCTGGCAGTGAAGCCAGTCCTAATGTGCTGTTGGGATGGCTTTTAGAATCTGTGGGGGAAATGGCCCACATTAAAAGAAGTGGAGATGTTAGAAATGCTTTGGCAGAGTGTTAAGGAACAGTAGTTAAAGGCTCAGAGATGAATGAATCAATTACTTAAGACTCAAGGACCCACTTTGTTCCTTGTGAAGGCACGGAGGATGTTCCTTTCACTTACACAATGCGGGATGTAGTAATGAGGAGAACAGAGCACTCTTGAGACACACAGTTGCGGGGTCCTGCATTGCCCAGGGTTGACTGTTCCAGAGGCTGTTATGGAACTGTTCTCTTTAATAACAGTGGGGTGGTAGGATTCCAGAACAGTAGAGGCCAGGTAGCAGACCTTAACCACCAGCAACAAGGTGAACTTAATTACTGTAATGTTTGGCAAGGTTGGATGGGTCAACTCATCAGAGGGAACCACAAATAGAATGAGATGCACTACAACCCCATGTGGTAGTATGCTTGAAAGACACTGGTGAGGGGAAGCCCTCCTGATGGGCTGAGTTTCAAGCAGTGAACCTGGTCATCTACGTGTGTGAAGAGAGAAATGACTGGAGTCATGGTATTGTGGACTGTTGGGCAGATACTATTAGGTTATACCAAGGTGGGGTGGGGGGGGTGGGAATAGAACACCTGGTGTGGAGAAATAGTTTAATACCGACATTGTTAGAATTGCCACTGCCCAGTGATAATACAAAGTGAAGTGTCTTTTAAGCATTTCTTTGTAAATTCTCTACAGACCCTTCTTGCTTGCACAGGAGTGGGCCTCTTCCATCATTCACCCCGTAGTTCACCATTCCTCATAGGCTCTGGTGAATAATTCAGTTGTTTGGTCAGAGGTCTGGAAGGATTAAGACTGGGGACGTGACAGCCTGGAGGCTTACAGGAGTGGGCTAAAGTGAGAGGATCTTTGTATCCCCATGAACGCCCACCAGAGCAGAGCCACTGCAGAAGAGGCATTAAACAACTAAGGACGTGCCCAAAATTTCAGACTTGTATCACAGCCACCTAGTACCTGAACAAAGATGACCAAGATGAAGGCACTGTAGGGCCCAACAGCATTGGCTTTCTCACACCAAGGCTGATTTAGCTTGGTGTAATTTACACTGCAGAGCTCCCCGTGGGGTTATGCTGAGGCTGGTAATACACCTGTGGTAGGCAGAACTCTAAGATGGCTGCCAATGACCCCACCCCTGTACGATCCCCTCCCTTGAGTGTGTGCAGGACCTGGGATTATGATGGGCTTCACTCCATCGTTCCATAATCAAGTGGCATTCTATGGCAAAGGTGAAGAAATTTTGCAGCTGTAATTAAGGTCCCTAATCAGTTGACTTTGAATTACTATAAAAGATGATTATCTGAGGTGAGCCTGATCTAATCAGATGAGCCTTTCAAAGACTGCTTAGGCCTTTCCTGAGAAAGGGAGCCCAGTGAGGAAGCGTCTGCAGTGGCCAAGGCAGGAGATGATGGTGGCTGGACTGGGGAAAGGGTGGGGGAACGTGGTCAGACTGCAGATGGACTTTGGAGGCAGAGCTGACTGGCCTGCTAAGGGCTTAGGTAAGAATTCCCTCCATAGTATCCCTTACAGATCTTCAGACAACTCTAATTCAACTAACACTTTTTTCTTTTTTTTTTTTTTTTGCGGTACGCGGGCCTCTCACTGTTGTGGCCTCTCCCGTTGCGGAGCACAGGCTCCGGACGCACAGGCTCAGCGGCCATGGCTCACGGGCCCAGCCGCTCCGCGGCACGTGGGATCTTCCCGGACCGGGGCACGAACCCGTGTCCGCTGCATCGGCAGGTGGACTCTCAACCACTGCACCACCAGGGAAGCCCAACTAACACTTTTAAGCGATAGAGAATTCAGTTTTGGACAACTCTAACTGACAACCTTCTTTTCTGTGGTGGGCTAAGTCTGCCTCACATGGCTCTGCCACGTGGTCCTAGCTCAGTGTAGTGTAAGCACCTGACAGTTGGCCTTTTTGATTGTCATACCAGTGCCTGACATGAAGCTTTTGATTGCTGAGGCATCCACTTCAAAGACTGTCTTCTCAAATAAACACATTGCCAGCTACATGACTAAAGAGCCAGGCCACCCCACCCCTGCAGTTCCTTTGTTTCTGAGCTCTCTGGTTGACTCAGATCACTGACCCCATTTGGCTGCTTGTTCTTCCCTTGCCATCTTTAATTCCTGCTTTAAATTCAACAATAAAGAGTGGACGCGTGAAATCTTAGGTACCCCAGCCTCAACCCCCAAAGAAAGCAGAATTCCAGGCCCATGTTCACACTCTCTCTCTTTACCAGAGACCTTGCTGTGTGGCTCCAGGTGTGCCATGTGCCCTCCAGGACTTGTGAGTAATAAACCTTGGGTTTTGGGGGAGTGTTTTTGTTTTTTTCTTAAATTTTTCGGCCACGCCGTGTGGCATGCAGGATCTTAGTTCCCCAACCAAGGATGGAACCCATGCCCACTGCAGTGGAATCTCAGAGTCTTAACAGCTGGACCACGAGGGAAGTCCCAATAAACCTTGTTTTTTTCTAAAGTTCCCTGATGGTTATTGCTGACTGTAGTAAAGTATACAAAACATAGAATCTACCATTTTAAGTGTATAATTCCGTGGCATTAAGAATATTCAATGTTGTACAACCATCACCACTATCCATTTTCAGAATTTTTTCATCTTCCTGAACAGAAACTCTATACCCATTCAACCCTGACTCCCATTCCCTCTCCCCTAACCTCTCCCTGGTCACCTCTGAGTGTCTTGCAATCAGCGTAAGAACCACAAGGGTTGGTCCAGCCACAATATTAACTCTGAAAGGGGAAATGTCTGCGGGCGCTCCCCTCGGGCCCATGTGCGTGCCCCCAGGCATGTCTAGCCCATAGCATCACTATAGATAGGTTGAAACCAACAGGAAACCTCCAGCCTCTGACGGCCCCAGAGAAGTCGGCTCCCTCCTCCACTTGCCAAATGTCAGTCACCGCTTGCTCACGTCCTGCTCTTTGCTGGCTCCCCCTACCCAGTTTTCAAACACGTGAAAACCCAGTCTGGCACGAAGTGAGAAGCTTTCCCCGATAGTGAGAGGGGGTATGGAAATAATTGACACACCAAAGGTGCAGAGATTTCTGGATGACCATGTGAGCACTGGGCAGCAGCCTGCCTCTAATCCTCACCCCCAGCAAACAGATACACTCACACACACTCACCACTTCCAGATACAGCCAGCCTGTCTGGTTTGTCCACTAGGGTTCTGTGGCCCCAGGCAGCTTCCCCACTGGGAACAAAGCTTGGCCCTGAATCCCAGCAGGGTAGACCATAACCCAGGTTCCCTTCACCAAGTTTATTCCTCCCACTTCCCTCCAGGACTCGTGCTATTCCTTTTGCAATAACTGGACTCTGAGTCCTCCCTGACTTACGATCCTGGAAGCCCACCTGATGCTGAGAATCATTGCTGTCCAAAAATCCTGCACACACTGCTGTGCCCATTTTTCTGAGTCAAGTTTCCCCTCTTAGAGAGTGCTGTTGACCTAGAGTCACCTGGAGTTTGCTGCATCTCCATGGACTTGCTGATTTTTTTTTTTTTTTTTTTTGCAGTACGCGGGCCTCTCACTGTTGCAGTCCCTCCCATTGCAGAGCACAGGCTCCGGACGCGCAGGCTCAGCGGCCATGGCTCACGGGCCCAGCCGCTCCGCGGCATGTGGGATCCTCCCGGACCGGGGCACGAACCCGTGTCCCCTGCATCGGCAGGCGGACTCCCAACCACTGCGCCACCAGGGAAGCCCCTGGACTTGCTGATTTGGTGGCACAACTTTTCCCCAGGGGGAGCTCCTGCTCCTGGGGTTTCTCACAACACTGTCACTTTCTGGCCCAGATTCCCTGATCCCGCTTGTTGGAATGTCCCAGCATGCCATGCAGCTCGGACTGTGAATTATGACATGTGACTGAAAGAATATTAGAACTGGAAGGAATCTTGAAGATCATCTTGGGCCTTCCCTGGTGGCGCAGTGGTTAAGAATCTGCCTGCCAGTGCAGGGGGCACGGGTTCGAGCCCTGATCCGGGAAGATCCCACATGTCGTGGAGCAACAAACCCCGTGTGCCACAACTTCTGAGCCTGCACTATAGAGCCCGTGAGCCACAACTACTGAGTCTGCGCACCTAGAGCCCGTGCTCCGCAACAAGAGAAGCCACCACAGTGAGAAGCCCATGCACCACAACGAAGAGTAGCCCCCATTCACCACAACTAGAGAAAGCCTGAACTCAGCAGCAAAGACCCAACACAGCCAAAACTACAATAAAATAATAAAAATAAATAAATAAATAAACTTAATATCTTAAAAAAAAAGATCATCTTTTCCAGTGTTCCTCAACCTTTTCTCTGAAAAGGGAAAAGCACAAATAGTAGTGGATGCCTGCTCTTTACAGACAAGGAAACAAACTCAGTGGCTAAGTGCCTTACCAAAGGTCTTGCAGCAAGTTATGCTTGAGAACTAATTGCCTAACATTTAGTATATTTTATGTATCACTAACAGTTGCAATCCCTTGGATCTTTTTTCTAACTTGGATTTATTACCAACTTACGAGAATTTTGAGGGTTAATGTGTACACAATTAAAATCAACTTTAGGGCTTCCCTGGTGGCTCAGTGGTTGAGAGTCCGCCTGCCGATGCAGGGGACACGGGTTCGTGCCCCGGTCCGGGAAGATCTCACGGGCTAGGCCCGTGGGCCATGGCTGCTGAGCCTGCGCGTCCGGAGCCTGTGCTCCGCAAGGGGAGAGGCCACAACAGTGAGAGGCCTGCGTACTGCAAAAAAAAAAAAAAAAAAAAAAAAAAATCAACTTTAAAAATATCTGCTGATCTCTATCAGGGATCATGCTAGGAATGGAAACAATGATATTTAAGACAGAATTCTTCACTCCTAGTGTTTACAAAAAAATAAAAAGAGCTGTTAAGTATATTTAACAACTCTTGAATAGAAATGGTAATCTTGATAGGCTGATAGCGAGGGTCACCGTTTTCTAAATAGATTCAGCTGAATAAAGTTAATATAGAGAGTATAAAGAAGATAATAAAAATGTGCATGGAAACTAAGGTATTTGGCAATTTGGTTCTAAACAGTAGTTTTAAGCTATATTTGTCTTAAATAGTTTTTTTCAAAGAATGAAATTACATTGTACTACATTGTTCTCAGTTTCTTATCTAAAGAGCAAAAGACTATACTTTAATAAAAGCTTAGCAATGCGAAAATGATAAGAAGCAATTGAAAGAGAACAAGATTGAGAACAAAAGATAGAGATGAGACTGGAAGGTTGAATAGAATTCCTTGAAAAAAGGCAACAGGGGATCTCACTTTAATAAAAAGAGAGTCTTAAAGAAAGTTGCTAGAACATTGTATTTGTCTCCTAGGGCTGCCAAAACAGAACACCACACACTGGGTGGCGTAAACAATAGAAATTTATTTTTTCACAGTTCTGGGGACTAGAAGTCCAAGATCAAGGTGCTGGCAAGATCAGTTTATGCTGAGGTCTCTCTTCCTGACTTGTAGACAGCTGCCTTCTCACTGTGTCCCCATGGCCTTTCCTCTGTGAGTGCAAAGAGAGAGAAAGATCTGCAGTGTCTCTTCCTCTTCTTACAAGGACACCAGTCCTACCAGATTAAGGCCCCACCCTTATTACTTCATTTAACCTTTATTACCTCCTTAAAGGCCTGATCTCCAAATATAGTCACATTGGACTTTAGGGCTTCATATGAATTGTGGGGAGGGGAGCACAATTCAGTCCGTAACACGCACTTCCTCAGCATTTTTTCAATATTATGCACTAAACTCCCTCCTTTTCTTGAACGTTGTCTCATGTATTCACAGAGAAGAGACAACAAAGAATTAGTGTTTGTCACGGTAACAGGTCTGCCATCATGACACAATGTGTACTGTGAGTAATGGGCTTGTCAGCCTCCAGGGACCACACAATACCTGAATTCACCTCCTATTCTATATGAATGCGATCCAGAGGGTTTCCTGCTCGTCATCTCTGTGACAAGCCACTCTGCACTGATCAAATCAGTTATTAACAACTCCCAGCTGTACACACCATTTTGTTCAGGGCTTTGCTGTCGCTGGATAGCTTAGGTTTGTTTTGTTTTGGCTGCGTCGGATCTTTTTTTTTTTTTTTGCGGTACGCGGGCCTCTCACTGTTGTGGCCCCTCCCGTTGCGGAGCACAGGCTCCGGACGCACAGGCTCAGCGGCCATGGCTCACGGGCCCAGCCGCTCCGAGGCATGTGGGATCTTCGCGGACCGGGGCACGAGCCCGTGTCCCCTGCATCAGCAGGCGGACTCTCAACCACTGCGCCACCAGGGAAGCCCTGCGTCGGATCTTTGTTGTGACATACGGGGACCTTTGTTGCGGCGCGTGGGCTTCTCTCTAGTTGTGACGTGCTGGCTCGGTAGTTATGGCGAGCCAGCTTAGTTGCCCCGTGGCATGTGGGATCTTATTTCCCTAACCAGGAGTCGAACCCTCATCCCCTGCATTGGAAGGCGGATTCTTTACCACTGGACCACCAGGGAAGTCCCTGGATAGCTTAGTTTTCTTTTCCAGCAATAGTACGAGCTGTCTACATGTGGTCACATTGACAGCATATGTACTAAAACTGGTGTAATGGATTGTTTGTATCTGATGTGGTAGGAAACGGAAAATATTACAAAGGCCATACCTAAATGCTAAATTAAATTTCTTCTTTGAGCACTGAAGTTAATAAAAACAATAATGTTGGTTATTTTGTTAAGCTCTTTATATAAAATGCTTTCCTTTTTTTCATTAAATATTTTATCAATAGTTGCAAAAGTAATATATGATGTTGTTAGAACAACAAACCAAGAACACAGGAGTATAAAGTAAAAAATCAAAATCTTATCTTCCTATCTTACTCTTAACTACCTCATTCCCACACACTAGGGATAGTCACTTAACAGTCTGATACATTTTTTCCCAGATCCCTTACTGCAGGCACCCACACACCTTCTCTCTCTCTTTCTCAGTGTGTTACTTTTTAAACAAAAATTGGATGATACTATGTGTGTTTCACTTATCAAATATATCATGAACAAAAGAGGAAGATAGATGAAATGAGAACTGCGGAATGTTGATAATTGTTGAATCTGGATAATGGATACATGGAGAGCCATATTCTCTTTATTTCTGGGTTAAAAAAATCATAAACATGCTTCATTGTGAGTACAAAAAGTTCTATCTGATTATTTTTTCATGATCATACAATATTACAAAATATGAATGTATTATGCTTTTCTATGACCTTACTAATGGGTCTTTGGTTTTTCTCCCTTTTTTCCCTCTTACATATTGTACGAAGTCATTTATTCATTCATGAATTCAAAAATATTTATTGAGGGCTTACAGTGTGTTAGGATCTGGGGTTTTCATTTACATTTTTTTTAACGTGTCCATAGAAACATTCAAGTCTTTACTCAGTCAAGTGAGAACTATATTAATATTTAGTCTACACTTCAGTACAATAGTAAGATAAAGTTATCATTAGAACTAACATATGATCCAGCAATCTCATTTCTGGGTATATACCCAAAAGAAGGGAGATCAGTATTTCAAAGAGATATCTGCACACCCATGTTCACTGTAACACTAATCATGATAGCCAAGATATGGAAACAACCCAAATGTCCACCAACAGATGAATGGATAAAGAAAATATGGTATATACATACAATGGGGTATTATTCAGCCTTGAAAAAAGAAGAAAATCCCACCATTTGCAAAAACATGGATGGACCTGAAAGACATCACACTAAGTGAAATAAGTCAGTAATAGAAGGACAATACTTTTATGATTCCTGTTACATGAGGTACATAAAATAGTCAAGCTTAGAGAAGCTGAAAATTGAATGGTGGTTTTCAGCCACTGGGTAGAAGGGGAAATGGGGAGGTGTTATTCAATGGGTAGAAAGTCACAGTTATATAAGATGAATAAGCTCTAGAGATGCTCTGTACAACATAGTGCCTAAGATTAACAGTACGATATTGTGCACTTAAGAATTTGTTAAATGGGAACTTCCCTGGTGGTGCAATGGTTAAGAATCCGCCTGCCAATGCAGGGGACACAGGTTCCATCCCTGGTCAGGGAACTAGATCCCACATGCATGCTGCAACTAAGAGTTCTAATGCCACAACTCAGAGTTCGAATGCCACAACTAAGGAGTCCGTGAGCCACAACTAAGGAGCACATATACCACAACTAAGGAGCCTGCAAGCCACAACTAAGGAGCCCACCAGCCACAACCAAGGAGCACACATGCTGCAACTGAAGGAGCTGGCGAACCCCAACTAAGGAGCCTGTCTGCCACAACTAGGACCCAGCACAACCAAAATAAATAAATTTTAAAAATTAAATTAAATTAAATTTTTTAAAAAAGAAGATAGATCTCATGCTAAGTGTTCTTTCCACAAAAAACAAATAAACAAAGGGACGCAAAGAAACTTTTGGAGTGATGGATATAAGTTTACTACCTTCATTGTGGCAGTGTTATCACAGGTGTATGCATATGTCCAAACCCATCTAATTGTATACATTAAATATGCACAGCTTTTAATACAGGAAGTAGACCTCAATATAGCTGAAAAATAGTTATCAGTTCTATTATCAATTTATTTCAATGTGTGAATTGAACATTTAATTATTTTTAATAAAGATAACGTTCCAGATATTATTCAGCCATAAAAACGAAGGAAACCCTGCCATTTGCAACATGAATAGACCTTGAGGGCATTATGCTCAGTGAAATGGCAGGCAGAGAAAGACACATACTGTACGATCTCACTTATATGTGGAATCTTTAAAAAAAGGAAAAAAACTCATAGAAAAAGAGATGAGATTGGTGGTTGCCAGAGGTGGGGTGGGAGTTTGGCGGGGGGAATTGGATGAAGGTGGTCAGAAGGTACAAGCTGCTATTTACAAGATAAGTACTGGGAATGTAATGTACAATATGATGACTATAGTTAACACTGCTGTATATTTGAAAGTGGTTAAGGGAGTAAATCTTGAGAGTTCTCACCACAAGGAAAAATACACTTTTTTTCTTTCTTTTTTTTTTTGGAACTATATGAGATGATGGATGTTAATTAAACTTATTGAGGTAATCATTTCACAACATATGTACAGTCATTATGCTGTACATCTTAAACTTATATAGTGCTGTATGTCAAGTATATCTTGATAAAACTGGAAAAAAAAGATAATGTTCAGGAATTCCCTGGTGGTCCAGTGGTTAGGACTCTGCACTTCCACTGCAGGGGTTCTGGGTTCGATCCCTGGTCAGGGAACTAAGATCCTGCAAGCCACACAGTGTGGCCAAAAAAAAAAAAAAATTCCATTGTTTAGCTCCATTTACAGAGGGATATTTTCAGTGGGATAACTAAGTTTTACATATGCTATGTCAAATTATGCCTGATATTACTCCCTCCTAACACCAACTTGCTACCCTAAACCAAGAGATACCTCATCACTAGGGCCAATTCTAATCTTTGGAAGAAGGCATTAACCCCAAAACACCGGGCTTGATGTCATCACATTTACTCTTTCACGCCTCTGATACTTTACCTGAATTGCAGTGCCTAGCATTCTTCTACCATGTTCTGTGCTCTAATTCTTTGTCACCTTTCCAGGTCAGCGATCTTTTGGGGATTGGAGACCAGAATTCTTCTCAATTGTTGATTCCATGGTTGATCTCTCTGGCTGCCTATCTCTGATTTCCATTACCTGCAGAATTCACCTTTATTTGTTCTACAAGCCTCTTAAAGCTTTTGCTACCCTGCTTTTGGACTCATCTGAGATCAATTTTGTTGGATTTTCTGGCTCTCTTAAACATTTTGTGCTGCCCATTTGAACTGGACTTCTTCCTAATCTCCCAGCAGACGTTGCTGCATCTGTTGTTGGAGGGTCTATATTACCTTGCAGGTCTAGTTCAAGGTCTGCATAAGCTTCCGCCTGGCTGTGGTCTGGATCCATACTAAGACCCTTCCAATGCTCCAAAAGACCATTATCTACATACCTCAGATAATTCCACACATGTTTATAGAAATGGAAAGAAAGTATAAAGGAAGAGTCATTCTGAAGAGAGAGAAGCCAGTGAGAATCAAATTACAGCAGATTGCGTGAGACTGGGAAAGACCTGCTCCATGAATAGAGGTGATGATTAGTGTGAGTGATCTCATGAGGATGGTTAGAGATGAGTTTTTCAGAATAAATAAAATTGCATAGAGATTAAGGGATCATATTATCAATAAATAATAAATTCTACAAAGTAGAAATCTCTGAACAAAATAAAAAATAGAAGCTATCAATAAAAAGATAACTTTTATTTTATATATATATATTTATTGGAGAATAATTGCTTTACAATGTTGTGTTAGTTTCTGTTGTACACCAAAGGGAATCAGCTGTCAGTATACATATATCCCCATATCCCCTTCCTCTTGAGTGTCCCTCCATCCTCCCCATCCCATCCCTCTAGGTCATCACAAAGCATCGAGCTGATCTCCCTGTGCTATGCAGCAGCTTCCCACTAGCCATCCATTTTACATGTGGTAGTGTGTATATGTCAGTGCTGCTCTCTCACTTCGTTCCAGCTTCTCCTTCCCGCTCTGTGTCCTCAAGTCCATTCTCTACATCTGTGTCCTTATTCCTGCCCTGCCACTAGGTTTATCTGTACCATTTTTTTAGATTCCATATATCTGTGTTAGCATACGGTATTTGTTTTTCTCTTTCTGACTTACTTCACTCTGTATGACAGACACTAGGTCCATCCACCTCATTACAAATAACTCAATGTCGTTCCTTTTTATGGCTGAGTAATACTCCATTGTATACATGTACCACATCTTCTTTATCCATTCATCTGTCAATGGACATTTAGGTTGCTTCCATGTCCTGGCTATTGTAAATAGTGCTGCAATGAACATTGTGGTACATGATTCTTTTTGAATTATGGTTTTCTCAGGGTATATGGCCAGTAGTAGCACTGCTGGGTCATATGGTAGTTCTATTTTTAGTTTTTTTTTAGTTTTTTTTTTTTTTTTTGCGGTATGCGGGCCTCTCACCGCTGTGGCCTCTCCCACTGCGGAGCACAGGCTCCCAATGCGCAAGCTCAGCAGCCATGGCTCACAGGCCCAGCTGCTCCGCGGCATGTGGGATCCTCCCGGACCGGGGCACGAACCCATGTCCCCTGCATCAGCAGGCGGACTCTCAACCACTGCGCCACCAGGGAAGCCCTATTTTTAGTTTTTTAAGTAACCTCCATACCATTCTCCACAGAGACTGTATCAATTTACATTCCTACCAACAGTGCAAGAGGGTTCCCTTTTCTCCACACCCTCTCCAGCATTTATTGTTTGTAGATTTTTTGATGATGGCCATTCTGACCGGTGTGAGGTGATACCTCATTGTGGTTTTGATTTGCATTTCTCTAATGATTAGTGATGTTGAGCAGCTTTTCATGTGTTTGTTGGCAATCTGTATGTCTTCTTTGGAGAAACATCTATTTAGGTCTTCCACCCATTTTTGGATTGGGTTGTTTGATTTTTTGATGTTGAGCTGCATGAGCTACTTGTATATTTTGGAGATTAATCCTTTGTTAGTTGCTTCATTTGCAAATATTTTCTCCCATTCTGAGGGTTGTCTTTTCGTCTTGTTTATGGTTTGCTGTGCAAAAACTCTTAAGTTTCATTAGGTCCCATTTGTTTATTTTTGGTTTTATTTCCATTACTCTAGGAGGTGGGTCAAAAAAGATCTTGCTGTGATTTATGTCAAAGAGTGTTCTGCCTATGTTTTCCTCTAAGAGTTTTATAGTGTCTGGCCTTACAGTTAGGTCTTTAATCCATTTTGAGTTTATTTTTGTATATGGTGTTAGGAAGTGTTCTAATTTCATTCTTTTCCATGTATCTGTCCAGTTTTCCCAGCTCCACTTATTGAAGAGGCTGTCTTTTCTCCATTGTATATTCTTGTCTCCTTTGTCAAAGATAAGGTGACCATATGTGCGTGGGTTTGTCTCTGGGCTTTCTATCCTGTTCCATTGATCTATATTTCTGTTTTTGTGCCAGTACCATACTAAAAGATAACTTTTAAAAAAGAAATTGCCTGAAAATATTAAATGACACCTCTAAATAACTCTTAGCTAAAGGAGAAATTAAAACTGAAGTTACACAATAAAAGCTAAAAAAAGGAACCCCTGAAATTACAGATTATTTAAAATATAGCAACAATGTCACATTACTTATCAAAACTTTTGGGACATAGCTAAAACCTTTTTCAGAGAAAAATTCAATGCTATAAATATTTATATGAATAAATAAGAAATATTGATCAATTATGAATTTATCTCAAGAAATAGAAAACAAAAGAAAGTAGAATAAAGGAATGTTCTAAGTAGTACACTAAAATTAGAAACCATAAAGGAAAATATTGACAGGTTTGATGATCAAACTTATTTTTTAAATTATTTTTAAACTTCTAGAGAAAAATAGACCATCCATAAAAACAAAATACAAGTGACAAACTGGGAAAAATACATGTAACATGGCAGAGATATAATTAATACACTCAGTATGTACAAATATTTTTCAAATCAATAATACATGGGCTTCCCTGGTGGCGCCGTGGTTGAGAGTCCGCCTGCCGATGCAGGGGACACGGGTTCGTGCCCCGGTCCGTGAAGATCCCACATGCCGTGGAGCGGCTGGGCCCGTGAGCCATGGCCGCTGAGCCTGCGCGTCCGGAGCCTGTGCTCCGCAACGGGAGAGGCCACAACAGTGAGATGCCCGCGTACCGCAAAAAAAAAAAAAAAAAATCAACAAACACTTCAATAGAACAATAAATGGGGATCAAACTGAAAATTCACAGAAACAGAAACTAAGAAGTTATTACAAAGATGAAAAGATATTAAATTCGCTGACAAAGAAATACAAATCAAAAGAAAAAGAAAATATTTTGAATCTATGAAGATAAGAATTTAAAGTCGAGATTTAGCCTGGAGGTTGCATGGGAATGGGGAAGTTGACACTCTTGTTTACTGTTGATAGAAGTGTAAACTGGTGCAGATTTTATTTTGGAAAGTTGATTTTGAATATATGTTTTGAAATTTAAAACTTGTATATTAACTTGTTCAAGACGGTGTCCTAAGCGAATGTGTTTCTCTCTCATACCTGCCAAAATCTCACTGAGGGGATAGAAAATACATAAAAGGAAGTTCTTTGCCCAATGAAGAAACTGTAAATAAGAAACCTGCTGTCCAAAATCAAGGTTTGATACACAGCTGAGCACCACTCTCCCCAGTGGTTTCTAGCAGGAACTCCAAGTTCATACTGAGTTGGGGTTGGGGAGTGCGTCATGGAATAGGATAATTAATTGTACTGTTAGTAGATAGAATACCTAGTGGAGACATTTGCATCCAAGTTAGATATGATGAGAAAAAAAAAATCTAAATAAAAGGGGAAGACTGCCAGCGAGATCACTGGAGTCCAAGAGAGAAGTTGAGTAGAACCCAGGGCAGCTTTGCAACCCCACAGCAGACACAAAGAGCAAAGGAAGCAGAGCAAGGGCAGGGGGTGAAACACAATAGCACTCTGATGTCACATTAGGTCTTTCTTACTGCAGCAAGTAAGGGGCTTGAGCTTAGCTGGGCTTTTCCCACCTGTGCAATCTGCACTCACTCCAAAAGGAATGCTGTCTGTCAGCACATTCCTGCCCGCTATCCTATTCGGGGGAAGAGCTATGGTGGACCAGACCTTTAGGACTGTGGAGGTACCCTGGGGTACCTTGTGCAGCTTGAATGCTGCACAACCAAGTCTCTCATTGAAAAATATGCATGAACAAGTTAGAGTCCCCAGATAGTCAAAGCAAAACAAGAGCCTGAGAAAAGCTTTAAGATAAACAAAGCAGAGCAACCCATTCTAGAAGAAAGAGATATTTCGTGAATAGAAGAGACTATCTAAAAACTTCTAATTATTGTCCTCAGAGAGATTTAAAGACACAAAGAATCTGCAAAAGATACAAAATGCCATAAAAAATTTTTTAAAGGTGGTTGAGAAAGGAAAGAGTTCTTGGAGATTAAAAATTTTTATCACAAAAGCTTACTTGAGAATTATAGGAATTACTTGACATTAGAGAACGAATTCATAGTATACACTATTAATATATTAAAGGAAAAGAACTTATGTTTCTCTCAATAGATGGGAACATTTGGATAAAATTCAAAATTCCTTTCTCATTTAAAAATTTATTATTGAATTAGGAATACAAAGAGATATGGTAAAACTCTAGGTTTTGACATGAGAAAGTGTCCATGATACATTATTAAGTATGACTATAAAACTGAACATAAAGTGTGATCATGTAAATCAGGGTTTCCCAACATCAGCCATGTTGACATTTGGGGCTGGATAATTCTTTGCTGTAGAGGGCTGTCGTGTGCATTATAGGATGTTTAACACCACCTATGGCCCCAACACATCAAATGCCATTATCAATGTCACTTCTCTCCCAACCCAGCAGTGACAACCAAAAATGTCTGCAGACATTGCCAGATGTCCCCTGGAGGTCATAATCGCCTTGGATTGAGAACCACTAATATAGATGTAGGGATGAGTATGGTCCTATCTAGATCAAAGTCTTAACAATGATCTTCTCTGTGGTATGGGATTACAGATTTTGATCTCCTATATAGTATTTCATAGCAGTCATTATTACTGTCAGCAAAAGAAATTCCAAGGAGACAAAAGGATGAGGCAAACAATTTGTACCCGTTTCATAAGAAGTGGTTGGAAATAAAATCTGAATGTGTTATTCTGGGTTTAAGGCTAGAATCCAAACTGAGAGAAACTGGACCTGGGCAGACGGAACTGCTGTTCAGAAGAAGAACAGAAATAACTCCTGGGAAAACACACTCATGGCATTTTGCTAGGGACTTGTTCTCTGAAGAGTTTTGGTGTGAGATCTACCTTCAAGTTCTACCTTTCACTTGGAGAATTTGTCTGAGAGCACAGCTAGAGGATGCCTGCTGGGGAGCCAAACAGAGAAGGATCCATCTTGGAGTTCATGTGTCACCTTCTCCTTAGACTTAGATTTGTGTCTTGTCTCTTCCTTCTTAGGTATATGGTCTGATACATTTTTCAATAACTTATGGGTTAGACTAGGGATTGGAGAATCAATCAATAAAATAAAATACTTATTGATGCCAAGTAAATGCCGAGAACCCTGGGTATCAAAAGTTATTCACCTGGGCTTCCCTGGTGGCACAGTGGTTGAGAGTCCGCCTGCCGATGCAGGGGACACAGGTTCATGCCCCGGTCCGGGAAGATCCCACATGCCGCGGAGCGGCTGGGCCCGTGAGCCATGGTCGCTGAGCCTGCGCGTCCGGAGCCTGTGCTCCGCAACGGGAGAGGCCACAACAGTGAGAGGCCTGCGTACTGCAAAAAAAAAAAAAAAAAAATTATTCAACTAAGAGCGCCAATACAAGTAGGTCTCTTTCCAAAAAGTGAAAAACAACCCTATGGAAAAAGAAATACACATTTCTAAATAAATATAAAAAGAAGCTTGTGCTAAAACTTTAATCTTTTGTATCACTTTGTCATGATTTTGTAGGTGAAAAGATGTCTCAGAATAAGAAATTTAACTTTTTTGGCCTATTTTTTAAACTGATACAGTTCACATATCATAAAACTCACCGTTTTAACTGTACAGTTTGGTGGCTTTTAGTATAATCACTATGTTGTACACCAATACCTAATTCCAGAATATTTTTCATCACCCCCAGAAGAAACCCATATCCATTAACACTCACTCACCATCTCCCCTCTCCCTTCAGCCCCTGGCAACCACCAATCTGCTTTTGGTCTCTATGGATTTGCCTAGTCTGGACCTTTCATATCCACGGCTTCTTTCACTTAGTATGATGTTTTGCAGGTTCATCCATGTTGTAGCAGGTATCAGAACTTCCCTTTTTTTAATGCCTGAATAATATTCCATTGTATGGATATACCTCATTCTGTTTATGCATTTATCAGTTAATGGATATTTGGATTTTTACTTTTTAGCTATTTTGCATAATGCTGCTGTGAACATTCATGCACAAGGTTTTTTAAATAAATAAATAAATTTATTTATTTATTTTTGGCTGCTTTGGGTCTTCGTTGCTGCACGCGGTCTTTCTCTAGTTGCGGGGAGCGGGGACTACTTTTCATTGCGGTGCGTGGGCTTCTCATTGCGGTGGCTTCTCTTGTTGCAGAACACAGGCTCCAGGTGCACGGGCTTCAGTAGTTGTGGCACGCGGGCTCAGTAGTTGTGGCTCACGGGCTCTAGAGCTCAGTAGTTGTGGCGCACGGGCTTAGTTGCTCCGTGGCATGTGGGATCTTCCCTGACCAGGGATTGAACCTGTGTCCCTTGCATTGGCAGGCGGATTCTTAACCACTGCGCCACCAGGGTAGTCCCTGGATTATTTTTTTTTTTTTCCCCCAAATGGAGAGTTCTGCATTTCTAAAGAGGAGATTTTTTTTTTTTTCAGTACGTGCGGCCTCTCACTGCTGTAGCCTCTCCCATTGCGGAGTACAGGCTCTGGACGCGCAGGCTCAGCAGCCATGGCTCACGGGCCTAGCCACTCCGCGGCATGTGGGATTTTCCCGGACCGGGGCACGAATCCGTGTCCCCTGCGTCGGCAGGCGGACTCTCAACCACTGCGCTACCAGGGAAGCCCAAAAGAGGAGATTTTGATTGAGCTTTTCAATGGAACATTAAGAATTGTGTAGGATGTGTGAGCCTTTCCCACACACTGATTGGATCCTGCGTGTATTGACCCAGGCATGGGTTAGGGTGGGAGTGGGGGATTGGCCAGCACTGCTGTAATTACAGAGCCGGGGTATACAATTTTTCAAGTTATGAATGCTGGTTTGCCCTTATGGACAGATTGCTCTGTACAGTACTGTGTGCACAGCTGCCCTCTACTGGAGAGAATGACAATTTGCCCAAGTTCATTGAAACTGGAATTAATTTCTCAAGTATTCATTTAGCATTTAACAAATATGGCTATCTTGGGTTTTATGTTGAGCTTCAGGGACGCAGACATGGGGAAAACATAGTGCCTTCCCTCAAATAGCTCACGGAAAATTGGGGGACACTCGTAACAAAATCAGTGATTGCAGTACAGGGTTAAGTGCTATAATAGCGGTAGGCACAGAAGTTATTAGATTACAGACAAAATATTGCTTATAGTCTACTTTGGCTTATTAACTGGTATGACCCCTGTTTAAAGCCTAATCTGACATAATTGTCCAAAAATTCTGTAACTTTTACCTTGGAAGTGGGGTTGACAGACAAAAAATACAAGACACCCAGTTAAATTTGAATTTCAGGTAAATATCACATACTTATACTGAAAAACTACTTGTTGTTTATCTGAAATTCAAATTTAACTGGGCATCCTGTATTTTTATTTGTTTATTGTTTGCTAAATCTGACCACCTCCCCACCATGATTTGTCCGAGGACTCCAGGGATTTAGTAAGTACAGAGGGGCCACTTTTGCTTTGGGAAGGCTATGTAGAGAAAAACCTGAGTGATCAGCCTACTAGTGGACTCTCCTTTTCTGCAGCCGATGCGTCTGTCACTGCCAATGCCACTCCTGTCACTCCACTGTACCACTGAAACAGCACTTCCTGCATTACCTCTGCACCCTTGCTCATGTTCGTGATAGAGCCACTGATCATCTAGCTTCGTGGAGAAGTCTTTTTCTCCAGTTTTCTGTTCCAAGCTTGTGCTCCTAAGGTTACACAGCCCCATTGTAACTCTGGGGTAATCCCATACTGTCTGGAAGAGCTTCCACACTCAGGCCAGGCTGAGAATAGATGCTGGCCACTGTCACCACACTCTCTCTTCCTTTATACGGTGCTCATCCTTGGGGGTCCTTCAGGGAGCTATCCTTCCAGCATATCCTGGTGGGGACTATCTCAGTTCATCAGAGAAGTTTTATATTGACTCTAAAGTTAGTCAAGGCCTCCCACTCCTTGCTCTCAGGAAGCTCACTGGTTCTAGATTAAATGTGCACGTTTTCTCCCCAAAGTCAAGATTTTCACACAAGAGGGTATTGGGAGATGCAGCCATTTTTAAGTCATGGAAAATTTACCACTACGCTCTTCCCCTAGGGAACGGGGTGCATATTTGTCTTGCAAATACAGAACTACTCAAGTGATTCTTTCTAGGTCATTTACTATATGGAGAAGATGCTGGAAACTTTTACATGGTAGCTTTCTTGCTGGGAAATTAATAATTAATCATTCAAGAGAAAATATCATTTCTTTGGATTAAAGTTCACAGCATTTGTTGAGTAGCTCTTTCAAGTGCCCAGTACTGCCCTGAAACTACAGTAATTAGCTTACAAAATGTCAAAGACCTGAACTTATGAAGGTTCATTGTTAGGTACTTAAAACTTTGACAAATAAACTGCCTCTACTTTGGAATTTGGTAAGAAAATTACTTGCTCTTTTCAAATTTCCACTCAGTGTGGTACAGTGGAAAGGAGGTGGGTTTTAAGAGCCAAAGATCTTAGATTTGAATTCTTGGTCTATCGCTTATTAACTGTATGTGCTTAGGAAATTCTTTCATCTGAGCCTCAGATTCTCCAACTGTAAAATGAAATTAACAGCATTTTTCAGGATTGTTGTGAAGATTACCTGAGAATATACGTAAAGGGCACAGTGTCTGGTAACATATACAAAGCATAGTGTCTCTCCAAAAATATTTACTGAAGTCCTTAAGGACTAGAAAATATTCAACAGAAAATCAACTTGATCCAACCATTTGAAAGCGTCATAAGTTAGTTTTATCTTGTCTCAGTGTTGGAGAAAGAAAGAGTGAGAGGAAAGAACAGACCAATATGTCTTGATGCAAAGATGTTTTGGGTTAAAACCCAGTTGCACAAACAAACTAACCATGAAATCTATTCGGAAAGTGGCACTGTCTTTCTCTCTAGAAAGACACTGATTCTTTCAATAACCCATTCCTCTTCAATCTCATTTCACATGGAGTACAACGTGTGGGGAATAAGTGATTTCTTAATAGGAAGAAAACAATATTATTTACTTACAAATATTTAATAAAGTAATAGCTGTGTGACTTTGGGCAACTTAACATCTGTGACCTCAGTTTCCAGAATCTCTGAAGTCCTTGCCAACTCTAAAACATGCTATTTTGCATGCCTGGGGTGTAGATTCCACTTAAAGTTCACCATTACCTTGGTAAAATCCTGCTCTTATTGCTAACCCTACAGCTTTTTTTTTTTTTTTTTTTTGCGGTACGCGGGCCTCTCACTGTTGTGGCTCCTCCCGTTGCGGAGCACAGGCTCCAGACGCGCAGGCTCAGCGGCCATGGCTCACGGGCCCTGCCGCTCCACGGCATGTGGGATCTTCCTGGACCGGGGCACGAACCCGTGTCCCCTGCATCGGCAGGCAGACTCTCAACCACTGCACCACCAGGGAAGCCCTTAAGATTAACTCTTAAGCTTAGTGTTGGAACACTTAAAAAATCTTAAGAATAGCCTTACAAATCTTATTATTTGATTTATAAATGTAGTAAATTATAAAAATTACTCTAAAGGGCGTTTGTTAAACATTTAGTCCTATTTATAAACTTCGATAATCGAACTTATTCTTTGACTTGCACTTATAAATTTAAGGTACTCAACATTTTTCCTATGTATTAGTTGTGTGACAAACTTTCCCAAGTATTAAATAATTTTTATAATGCTAATAATTTAAACATAGGATGAGATTATAAATCAATAGACTGTGGTAAAAAGGAAGCAGGTAGAAATAGAAATTGAATTAGTTGCCAAGTGGAAGAAATGGCAGAGTTTTCATTTGTGACAATTAGAACGAACAAGTTCTATTATTATTTAGTTAACAAAAGTATCTGTACCTGCCAAAACACTAGAGGAGAACAAAAGAAAATGTAATCCATGTATCAAAAGATATAAAACAAACAAAAAACCCAACAAAAATGCATGAAAAATAGCATTAAAAAAAGATGACTAATGTCAGTTATACCTACAAAGGTTTTGCATCCCTTTTTAAAAAGAAATTAACGAGGAATAAAATTTAATTACACACTGTTTATTAAAAATAGGTAAACCAAATAACACAGAAAAGTAGAAGAAATAAGATGCAAATGTTAACAGTAAAAAGGAATAGCAATAATAATACCAATTAAAGCAGAATTTAAGGAAGAAAGAAACATTTAATGTGATAAAGAGATTCATCTTATTTTGAGAAAAGATCCAATATACATGAAAATATAATCTTCATAAAGCTTTATGTACTAAATAATATGAAGAAAAGTGGCCATAAATTCAAGGAGAAATTGATAGAAGCACATTTCTCTGAGTGCACATTTCTCTGATTTCTTGGAAAAATCAAAAGGCAAAAACAATAAGCTGGAAAAAAAGAATTGAATGTTCTAAATAATGATTTGTAAGGTATGTGTATGCTAAACTTTGTACACTACAGAAAACAGCAATAGGAACTTTATGAATATTAACACATTTTAGGCTACATAAAAAACCCCAATAAATTCCCCAAAGTTGCACAGATCATATTTTCTGACTGTGTTGTTATTAAACTGGGAAATAAGAACAGAAAAAACAACTTCTAAATCACTTGGAAATTTAAAAGGCTTCCAAAATAACTCTTGACATAAAATTAAAAATGTAAACGCAAATTATTTAGAAAATAACAATAATGAAAATACTATACATAAAAATTCATAGGATGAAGCCAATGTATGACCTCAGAGGCTGACTCAGTCTTTTTTTTTTTTTCTTAAATATATTTATTTATTTTTGGCTGCGTTGGGTCTTCATTGCTGCGCGCAGGCTTTCTCTAGTTGCGGCGATCTGGGGGTACTCTTTGTTGCGGTGCGCGGGCGCCTCATTGTGGTGGCTTCTCTTATTGTGGGGCACGGGCTATAGGTGCGTGGGCTTCAGTAGTTGTGGCGCATGGGCTCAGTAGTTGTGGCTCACGGGCTCTAGAGCACAGGCTCAGTACTTATGGTGCAAGGGCTTAGTTGTTCCGTGGCATGTGGGATCTTCCCAGATCAGGGCTCGAACCCGTGTCCCCTGCATTAGCAGGTGGATTCTTAACCACTGCGCCACCAGGGAAGTCCCCAGACTCACAGTCTTAAAAACATTTTCTTAATATGAAAAATAAGATGAAAATAAACTAACCAAACCAAGAAGACAACAGAAAATAAATAAATCTAAGAAAATGATAGGGAATAAAACAAAAATTAATTTTTAGGTAATAAAAAATAAATGCTAGATTATTTTTTCTTCAGAACTTGAAATTCTTTAGATTTCAAAAAGGAAACAAAGATGGGAATTGAGGGACTAGAAACTAAAGTCATAGGTTTGATATAGTTATATAGTGTTCACAAGATAATTCTTTTTTCAGTTTCATTGTAGCACTCTATCTTTGTCCTTTCTATTCACTATTAAAAATAGTATCTATTTTTCCCCTACTGATTACATATGTTCATTGTATGAAATTTTGAGGTTAGAGAAATGCGTAATGAAGAAAATAGTCACCTATAGCTCTGAAACACACTGACTTCAATGGAAATCACTTTTTTGCTTTTCTGATATTTTAAGTAAGTATGCATCCCTAAATGTGAGTTTAGTTTTACCCATTTTGAACAGTATATAAATGGAAATTCACAGTATATATTCTTTTCTAACTTCTTTCCCTCAACGTGAAATTCATCTATGTTGCTGCATATAAGTGTAGTTGATTCTGTTTTCATTGCTTTTAAATATACCAGTAGATGAATATACCACAATTTTTGTTGATGGATATTTGGGTTGTTTCCAGTACTATTATGAATGTATGGCTATTATGGCTAATATGGCTAATTATGAATAGTGTTGGTATGAAATTCTTATACATGTCCCTTGGGTGTAAAGTCCTAGGAGTACAGTTGCTGAATACCCTAATTCTTAAGTTTAAGAGGAGGGATAGGGTCAATGAACGAGAAAATGGGAAACAGATTAATTTTGAACTTTTGTTTATTGACAAAATAGATTAAGAGGAATAATAAAATTTTATTTCACATGGAATAAAACCGGAGCTTAAAATAATTTTTAGAAATAGCATTTTCCAGGCACATAAACATAAAGCTGTTCTTACCATTTTAGGGGAAGTCACGTATCTGGGAATCTGATGAAGTTACAGAATCTTTTCCCACTAAATTGGACTTAATCATTTCCATTTTCATATAGCTTTTGTGTGTTCACATATTCCTGAAGCTCCTCTTTCAAGTTAAAACAAACATACAAACAAAAACCCTGCTGTAGACTGAATTTTTAAAAATTATCTATGATACGCTACATTCAAGTTGTAAAACACACTTAAAATGTGCCTTATGATAAGTGATTACTGGGAAATGGGATGGTGCATCATTTGGGTTCCCTGTTCCAAAGTCTTCACCCATGAATAGCGAAGGACGCTTCAGGCCTGCGACTGTGAAATTAAATGTAAGTGACTGGACTGGAGTAGCTGGATTCTATGATCTACACAGCCCTTGAATCTGGCTGTAATAGGCCATGCTATAATTAATGCAAGGAGTCTTTAAAATCTTGTCATTTTAGCTCCCCCAAACTTGGTGTGAAGTGTTTGCTACCTCCAAGCTCAAGCCTTCCAGCTAAGGCAGTTGGCTTTTAGCTGTAGAACATATATAGTTCTTTGAAAACTTTGTGAATTACAAAGTCATCAAAAAATGTACCAGAATGGCCCCTTCATTTAAGTATTGCGGATGCCTGGAAGCTTACTTAAGCAACGCCCACTCTATTCAGTTTTTTTTTTTTTTTTTTTTTTTGCGTTACGCAGGCCTGTCACGCTGTGGCCTCTCCCGTTGCGGAGCACAGGATCCGGACGCGCAGGCTCAGCGGCCATGGCTTCCGGGCCTAGCCACTCCGCTGCATGTGGGATCCTCCCAGACCGGGGAACGACCCCGTGTCCCCTGCATCGGCAGGTGGACTCCCAACCACTGCGCCACCAGGGAAGCCCCTCTATTCAGTTTTATGGAGGAGAACCCAGGCCTTCATCAGAGTCAAAAGGATATCAGTAGCAAGTATAGGCCGTTCATTTAGTCATCCCAGAAACGTTTATCTAAGGCCTCCTATATGCAAATAGATTACTCGCTAAACACTCATTTCACGTTGGACACCAACCAGTGTGCGGAGTCCTTCCGCCTCCCACTCCCCCCCTTCCCTACCCCCTCCCCCTCTCGGGTTTCCCCCTACATGGTCTCTGGCTCCGCCCACTGCGCAGGCGCAGACGTGACCTCTTGCGGGAACAGACGCCACCGCGTGCGCACACGTGCCTGAGGAACGCCCCTTCGTTCCTGAAGTTTCCTCAGGTGCCGGAGAAAGAAGTTCGGTTTCGTCTTGAAAATTTAGATTCTGAGGAACTGTCTGGGAAAAAAGGATGCTCAAGGTTTGTGGGGAATGTGGTGGATGCGGCAAGGCGATTTAGAAGCTAGCAAGGTTTCAGGTTGAATTGAAGAGAGAATGTTAATGATCATGAAGTGCAGGATTTGCACCCAAAGGTGCGGCCTCTGAGGGGCGTGGACGCCCTGACACTGAAAGTGAAATGTTATCTTCTCTCGGATGAGCTAGTTCGCACGCTCGCGCCCCTCTGCTGGGTTCCAAGAGCCACTGAAGTAGCCCGACGCCTGGGTTAGCGGCTAGGGACGCTGAGGCAGCGGGAGGGGAAAGCCCCACAGCTTGGCCGTGGCCTCGCCCCCGTCCCCTGGATCCTCGGTTCCCAGTAGCCCAAAGGCGGAAGGGGGCGCTTGGAATCCTCGGTGCCTCCGCGCGCAGCCTGATATGTCCAAAGTTCTACTCATTTAGTTCCGGGCTGCGGACACTCGGGCGCGGCTTCTCGGGGTCGGGGGGTGGGGGTGGGGGGCTCCTGCTGGGCGCGGCTTCGCCGGGGACCGCCCACCCGGGGGCCGCAATGTCGGGCTTACGCGCGACACGCGGCCCCGGGAGCGCGGAGACTGGGAAGGCCGCCCGGGTGACGGCTGGTTTCGCGGCGCCGCGAGGCGCTGAGCCGCCCGGGCCTCCCCGGCCGTCCACGCGCTGCGTCGCCAGCTAGCAGAGCCCGCGCTCCGCTGATGCCCGCCGGCGCTGGCCTCCCGCTGTCTCGCTGCAGGAGCGGGTGGTCGTGGCGGCACTCGGGTAGGCGAGGGCGGCTCGGGAGCGGGGCGCGGGGGGCGTTGAAGCTCCGGCGAGGGGTGAGCAGCCCCGACGTGCGGGCGGACCTAACGCGCCCGGGGATGCGGCCGTCGCGTGTTCGGGGCGCTTTGGCCGTTGTAAGGGCTGAATGGAGGGTTTGCGAGGCTGCTTCGCCTCGTTAGCTCTTGACTCCTGGGTTCAGCTCTTTGAACGTCCTGAAACTTGTGGATCCCACGGTAGTGTGCGTGCACAAAACGTCTCCTCACTGCCAGGTAGCTTAGTATGAGCCACTTCCTAAGCCCAGCCCTACTCAGATCTTTTAAGGCCGTTTCCATCCTTTCCATGCTTGGGGTTGAATTTACTCCACTTATTTGGAATGCTCGGTTTGGGGGTACCCGGCCGCCGTGGTGGCCGTGTGGAAAAAACCGTTTAGTAATGTTACAGAAAACGGAAAGGCTGAGGTTACTGGTAACTGTAAGGCTTTAAAAGATACCACAGTACCCTTCCACTTTTAAAAATTGGGGATTCCACGTGCATCGTGAAGCGTCCCAACTCTGTGAGTTCATTATTTGCTTTTGGGGCTGACAGATGAATATGGGACTGTTTCAAAAGACAAAGTCGACGTGGCACAAACTTATAATTTAAGTGTTTGAATTCCGTCTTTGACAGTGTGTTAAGCGTGTTTGTGTAGAGGGACTAGAAATAGTACAGGCTTTAAGTGTCCTTGAGTTCACATTTAGAAAATGGTTAATTTTATTTATGAGGTACTCTAAACAGGTTTTAGACTTCATTCAAAAGACATTGTTGATTGGAAAGGAGGGTACGTTTTAAGATTTGAGGCCCAAGGGGATCGGAGGAGTGAAATCAGTGTGTAGAGACATTTTCAATACTGTGTCATTGCTCACTGTTTTAAAAGCTTCTAATTAAAACAAAAACAACTCTACTTTTTTGCTCAGATACTTAAAAATCCGAACCTTACCCAATCATAAAGATGTCAGAATTTGGAAAGAATGGCTAAGTGTCTTGAATACCCATGCACATTTTCTTTTTAAAAATGTATTGAAGAATTCATATGACTAGGGAAAAATACGAATTATCCGTAGAGGTCAGCTGTTGAACAATAGGAAAAATAGCATAACTTTTATTTACGTTTTCTGGAATTTTAACTCTAGTGGCTAGTGATCATTTCACCTTTAGTGTATTTTTCAGCCGTTTTTTATTCTTATAGTTTAATATGTTAAAAATGTTTTTACTATTTCACAGTATATACGTATGGAATCATAATGTTGTACACCTGAAAGTGATATGTTATGTCAGTTATAGCTCAATATATGTCAATTATTTATAAAAATTACAGAACCAGTAAAGTATAATTATCGTACTTTTATTAATGAAATATTATTATTGTACTTTTACTCAAGAGCAGGTTACCTGAGGATCACTTTTTCTCTCAGTACACCAACTAGTGTACAGGGGCACTTGTAAATTATAAAGTTATGTTTTATTATGCTGAAGGATATACTGTACCTGGGTTGCAAAATTTTTAATTTAGGGGAAACAGTCACCATTTTCACAGTACTTGAAGATTAATTTTAGAAAACTGGCAGTTAGGAGTTTTGGTAAACGTATTACTTTGGATTGCTTTTGCTGTGTTCCTATTTCTTTTCTCATTTATTTAAAAACATCTGTGCTTTCATGAAGGATGATTTGGGGGTTTGAAGTGCCTGCATGGTTTTCTGTCAGATCAAAAACCGTGATTGTGTTGCACAGTTGGAATTGGTTTTCCTCTAAATCTTACCGTTTTTTCAGTTCATATTTTGTTACTTATCCTTATTTATCAAAAAGTAACTTCTTTTGGTTTAACAAATATTTCCAGAGCACCAGTGTTCTATTTATTGATCTGATATGTTTATAAGTGATATTCTAGGGTAGTTGGTTTTTACTTTGTAATGCTTTGTTTTTTTATGGAATTTATTTATTTTAATATATTTTATTTATTTTTGGCTGTGTTGGGTCTTCGTTGCTGCAGGCAACGAAGCTTTCTCTAGTTGCGGCGAGCGGGGGCTACTCTTCATTGCGGTGCGCGGGCTTCTCACTGCGGTGGCTTCTCTTGTTGTGGAGCACGGGCTCTAGGTGCGCAGGCTTCAGTAGTTGTGGCGCACGGGCTTAGTTGCTCCATGGCATGTGGGATCTTCGCGGACCAGGGATCGAACCCGTGTCTTCTGCATTGGCAGGCGGATTCTTAACCGCTGTGCCACCAGAGAAGCACTGTAATGCTTTGTTTTTTAAAGTTAGTTCAGTAGTAGAGTTAGATTGTCAGAACTTAACTTTTTTAGAAGTATCTCTATTTTATGAGGTGAGGTAAAGTTGCACAACAAGCTAAGCAAAGTTTAGAAAATTTTAAACACATGTATAGAATAAATTTGATGATTGCTTTAATGAGCAAGTTTGCCTGTTAAGATAGTCCCTGAAGTCTGGTAGCAACTCTGTATGCTTGGAATGTATAATCCACAGAATGCAAAGCCTTTGTAATTACTGCTCTTCAAAACTAATGATAGCTGCTCCTGAGGGTCTGCCTTTAATTACAACAGCTGAGACTCTGGCAAAGCTGCAACTACAGCTTTGGCTTTCAGCAGTGCGGCTGTGACTATATGTGGACGATTAAATCCTTTTCAGAACCTAATTTTCCTTTTTGGATAGCTTTGGTAGTGCTTATTAGACCCTAGATATACAAAAAATATTTCGATTTTTAAGTTTCTCTGAGAGGTTTACTGTAATTCAACTTGAGGATTTTGAGGGCAATAATGCAATAGAGAAAATCACTGATTTGAGGATCTAGCTTGTCAGAATGGAAATCTAAAACCTCCTATGGGAGCACACACGCCTCAAGATGGGGAAATACTTTCCTTTTGCCAATGAAGCCAAAACAACATTTCCTTTACACTTTTCTAAGCATAAGCTTGTTAGCACTGGTATATTTACAGGTTGAACAGCAAGACTGCAAAGTGTGGGCGGGGCCGGGGGGGATGAAAATGACTAAATGGCATTTTTTATATTAAATCAGGGACCATTATAATTCTCTCATTTAGAAATTCTTAACTTGGGATAAATGGACTTCAGTGATTACTTGAAGCCCCTAATTCTTTGCAAAAAATGAGTAAATTGTGTTAATTTTTGTTGAGGAAAAGACACATGGCTTTTTCAGACTTTCTAAAGGGTATGAGACTCCCTCCCCCCAAAACAAATTTAGCAACCATGAGAGAGGTTGTTTTTAGAAGAATCCATTTGCAGTTTTATAAACTGAAATAGCTAGTTTGTAGCAGAGCTAAGGCCTCAAGCCTAGGTTTTTGACTGACAATCCTTTGCTTTTTCCGTTGATCCACATTTATTGCATCTTGTAGTGACCTCTTTTTTGATAGGGCAGTGTCCTGTACTCTGTGACTTACAAGTAAAGCCTTGTTTAGAGAGATCTTTAAAGCTCACATAAGCATTTTAATGCTTGATCTCAACAGAAACCATGAGCAAAAAATAAATTGTCATTTGTAAAGGGAGATATGAACAAATACTTCTTAATATAGATGAAAACATAACCTCAATTTTCTGCCATTAGTATAATTGAACAAATCCAAAAAGGACAAAGCTTTTATAAAGTCAGATTCTTTGCTAGTAGAATTGCATATTGTAGTGGTGGTCAGGGAAGTCTGTAAGCCCTTTGAGCTTGGAATGATAATCTTACTTAAGGTTTATACATCCTTTACATTCTCTGAGGTGTGTTTGTGTGACATCATATTTAGCCAAGGAATAGGAAGCAACTTCCATGAACCGCAAAAGACCAAGTTTTAAAAGCTCCACAAAGCCATCTTCTCTCTGTCTCTAGAAGACCCAAATGTTATGTTTGCAGGTGTCTTTCAAGCCCATTCCGATCAACTAAACCTACTATTTTAGTTTCTCCAAAGTTACTGTTTGCCTGCCCATCTGAGGTATTTAGCCCATACAAATACAAGCACTTTATATATGCTTGTTCTCTCTTAAGGCTGAAAAGAGAATAGGGCTTTACAGGTCAATAAATAGTGTATCTAGTTGAAAAAGAATGGAGGAATGTTAGATGATTAGTATTAAACTCTAAAGATTAAAAAATTACACCTCCTTATGTGATTAAACATGCACCGATAATAGCCAACACATAACATAGCACTTTTATAAAGCAGACATTTTTCTACATGTTGCGTATATTAATTTAGTTAACCAGTACAACAGGAGAGTGTCAATTAACTGAATTAACTGAGTTGATATTTATTAGTTTTCCTATCTTTATATATGAAGAAACTGGGGCACAGAGATTAGGTAAGTGGTCCAAAGTTGCACAGATAGTAAGAGGCAGAACAGGATTTGACCAGGTGATGTGGCTTTACCAAACTGCCCCTAAAAATATTTATTTCTGATCTATGGCATAAGTTAAATAATTTTCCTCTAAAAACAATCTATCTGAGCTACTTATGCTAATTTTTTAAAGGAAAATTATTTGCTACAAATTTGCTGAGTCTGAAGAAAAGCTAATGGTACATTATTCTGTCTTGGTCACCTTGATATTTATACACTATCCAAAAGTGGCATTGAAAGTCTAGTGAAAGAATAGCATCAACAAAGTCAAGAAAACTGATCCAAGTTCATTCTCTGCCTAAGGTGCTGTGACTCGTATTCTAGTTCCTTTTTTTCTGAGAACTCGATAATATTCAAGGTTTGCCTACAGGTTTCTTTGAAGTCTTTTTAAGTTTCCAGTCTATCTACTTGGTGTTATACCCACCAGGTGTATTTTAGTATTTTAGACATTGCATGATTAAACGGCTTCTACAGAATTTTGAGAAGCCTGTTTGTTATTAGAGTTACGTAGAGTCTTAAAATGAATGAGATGTTATAAATAGACAAATTATATTATGATCTGTTCTTTTTTATTGAAGTATAATTGATGTATGACTGTGTAAGTTACAGGTGTACAATATAGTGATTTACAATTTTTAAAGGTTGTACTCCAGTTACAATTATTATAAAATATCGGTTATATTCCCTATGTTGTACAGTATATCCTTGCAGCTTATCTTATACCTAACAGTTTAATCCCCTACCCCTGTATTGCCCCTCCCCTCTTGCCTCTCCCCACTGGTAACCACTAGTTTGTTCTTTATATATAAAGATCTATTCTAATGTTAGTAAGTATGCACATTTATTAGTCTGTTGCCAATACAAAAGAAGATTGGATAATTGACAGTTGTTACCTTCTCAAATTTAAATATGGGGAAAAATGACTAATTTTTAAATGAACATTCTGCCTCTTCATGAGAAGGATGTATAATTAGATAAATTTATTTAGGAATTATAATTGCATATTATTGTTTTCTGGGCATGACTCCGTTACAGATATACATAGTTCAATATTAATTATGTTTAAAAAAATTTTTGTACCTTATTTTTCTGGCCTCAGCCATACATTTACTTTTAGGTTCAGCGGACATATTAGGTGAATAATGATTGGTAGCTATATTTTCCATACCAAGATGTGTAGAAAATTAAACTACTGTTGAATTTTTTGGACCTATACAGAAAGATAGCCTAATATTTTTAATGAGCTTAATATTTTTAATTTTAATGAGCTTAATATTTTGAATATTTTTGATGAGAACATCTTGAATACCAAGAATGATTCAGTGAACAGTTCATTGATCTTAGAGGGCAATCTGACAAATACTCTTGGTTTTTAACTAGAAAACAATCCAGTGCAGGAGGAAAAGCTGATTCAGTCCTAGTTAGACATTTGTCTAGCAATGCCTCACATGTTACTGATATTTTTCCTACATAAATAAAAATGAATTGTGTGGATTTTAGATCTGACCGATTTAATTTAATTTAATTTTTTTGAATTTTATTTTATTTATTTATACAGCAGGTTTTTATTAGTTATCTATTTTATACATATTATACATACATATACATACATTTTATACATCTATTTTATACATATTATACATACATATACATACATATTATACATACACATACATATATGTCAGTGTCAATCCCAATCTCCCGATTCATCCCGCCACTTTCCCCCCTTGGTGTAGATCTGACCAATTTTAGAGATTACTTTGCTGATAGAGAAAGTAACTGATAAGCTTTCTACAAGGATTAAATAGGGTGCTCTTATTCTTTCTCTTCCAAGGGTATTATGTTTTTAATCCCCTTGAAAGTTGTATGTCATTATCATTAATCATTTGATTAGTCCTTTTGTATTTCCCTAATGTCTTTTAAAAAGTCTCACAGCCATAGTAGATTAGCTGCTAATCTTATCCCCTTGCTTTTACAACAATTCCCTAATTCCTTTTGCATGTTATTTCCACCTGCTGAGTAGAGAATGCACTCAGCTTGGGGTTATATTGATTGATTGATCTAGTCTTCATCTTTCACAGCCTGGTAACACAATTAACTTCCATATTTTACACCCTTCCAGCAACACCTCTAATTTCCAGGATTTTGGCCAAGCACTCATCTCTCTGTTTATATCTGCATAGGGAGGACAAGAAGTGACTTTAAGCAGGCAAGGTGGCAACTTTCTTGCTGTTGTCATTTGCTTTTCACTGTGTTTACAATACAGTGAGTTTCAGTAACTTAGAGGAAGGCATTCTTAGCAGTAGCAGTTACTTTCTTTTTGTGTTTGTCTATAAATATTATAAAACAAGGTTGATATGGAGGATAAGGGTAGATAATCCATTTATGTAATCCAGGTTATCTTCCTTGTTATGGAATAGGTTGCAAGTTATCATTTGCTAATTTACTCCATGGTTGAGTGATTCTGCTTAGGTCAGTCCAGTCAGAATTTGGGCATTTGAGAAGGTTGAAGGAAGGACTAAAGACTGGAGGATTGAGTTAGTGAAGAGTTGATCTGTTTTCTCACCTTTGTAGCCACAATGACCTTGACCTCTTTGTGGAACCTGACCTATTTTTCTCAAAGCTTCTAGACCCTAAAGGGAAAGGAACCAGGGGACCCTGAAGCCTTGGGGGCCCCTTAACTTTAATTATCCCCCTGTTGAAAAGCAGCTGGACTAGAAGTACTCTTTCCCATAGCCTAGGCTCCTGGGATAGTCTGTAAAGCATGTAAATTACTTTTAACTTTACTGTCATTTGACTATGTATAATTAGGTAGATACAGGCTTTTCCTTGGGCCCAGAGGGAGAGCCTGCACCAAATTTTTAGAGAAATCCATCCACGTGGGACAGAATATTAAAACAAGATTCGGATTTCTGAGTCAGAACAAAATCATGGAAATGTTTGAGGACTAGTTTTTGCTTCTAGTTTAGGAAATCCCTCATATTGGAGTTTCATTGATCCAACATAGACAACTGATCGTGGGTTATCTTGATAAAATTGTTAAACGACACATAGTTTAAAAAGTAATCTCTCTCTTGCCTGTTCTATTTGCCCTGAGGGCGACAGACTAAATCCGAGCAATAAATATAAATGAGTAAGTCTTGAGAAATGTGCTGGTAATCCTTAGATGTTCCCTTTGTGGAGTGCCCAAATTTTATTGTGCCTGACCATCTAGATTGGGGGTTCTCAAAATGTGGTTCCTGGACCATCAGCATCACCTGGGAATTTATTAGAAATAGAAATTTGGGGGCCTCAGCTCAGACATAATGAATTGGAAACTCTGGAGATGGGACCTAGGAATCTGTGTTTTAATAAGCCGACCAGGTGATTCTGATACATGTTAAAAGCTGGAGAACCACTAATCCTAGATCATCAGGGATAACATGGTTTTTTTGCTTTGTTAGTCCATTGCTTCAATATAAATACCAATTACTCATGTGGGTATTACTGCCTATGTGTACTCCAAGAATAGGCAGTTTGTGTTATTAGTATTACATTGAATGGTACCCAAAATAAAATTGTTGGTGGCTTTCAGAGTTCTTTTCTATTTCCTTGTCTTTTCATCCTGCTGAGTGCCTGGAACAAGGTAGCTGCTTATTATATACTTGTTAAATGAATAACTGCCTCCCTTCCCTTCCCAGAAAGCAAAACCACATTCTTTTAAAATTTCTTTTGGATTCTTTCTCTGCAGGAGCATTAAGTCTGAAAGTGAGGTTCCCAGTTAAGAGCATTTCTTTCTCCTAATAGTGATACTGGTTGAAAGAGATTGCTAATACTAAAAAGAAAAAGTGAAAGAAAGGAATGGTTGTTAATGTAGCTGATTGGATGCTTTCCTCAGCATTATCTACCAGTAGTTCTCAAACTTAGCTTACATCAGAATCACTTGGAGAACTTGTCCAATCACGGATTGCTGGTCCCAACTCCCAGAGTTTCTGATTCAGTAGGTCTAGGATCTGGCCAGAAGATTTTCATTGCCTGTAAGTTTCCAGGGGATACTGATGCTGCTGGTCTACGGACTGTAATTTGAGAACCACTGCCCTTGGCTCACCAAGACCAGAAATACAGGTAATTTCATGAATGTGAATGTTAGTTCCTGGTGCTTGCACACCAATGATCTGTAATCTGTAGAAGTATATATACTTGGATAGCAAACTTACTGAATAATATTTTTTTCCAGAGGTCTCTGTTTAGGTCTTCTTTCTCAACATGAGACTTTTTTTTCAGACTTCTTTAAAAACTGATTTAAAACTCACCTGCTTAAATAATTGAATTTAATTGAGTGGAATAGAGTCTTTACCCAAATCTTGCCACACTGATCACTTCGTTTCTCTGCTTTTCATCTCACGATTTGTCAAGAGTTTAGCTAAGCTACTGCATGGTATTGCTGCTTCGGCATTCATTTGGTTTGGCCAAGCAGCCTGCGTTGACCTTAAACTGACACTAGCCCCCTCGAGCAAGTGCATGCCCTAAATAGTAGCCCTCAGAGTCACACGCACATGCAGGTTTCTGATAGAACTGCCCCGACAGTCACCTGTCCCCATTGCCTTCCCCTTTTGTGCCCATGTGGCTTACCAAAACCCTGTTCTTTTGGTTTGAATTGATCAATGCAGGCTTAGCCCAGGAACCCCAAAGCACTTCACACACCTACCCTGATAAAGGTGTGTGCTTCAGGTCCTGCTTCTTTCTGTCTGCACTCTGCCTTGACCTCCCCATGTGGTTTCTTGAGGTGTGTCAAGTACTTCCGTTAGGACCTGTGAATAATAAACTTCTTTATTTCATTTCCTCTTGTGATCTGTTGTTGAACCTTGGCTTACCACCCGGCACCCTGTGCTCCACTTAATAAGTGTTGATTTGACAAATTCATAACAAGCTTACCTAGTTTTCCAAAGTAATTTTATACCCAAACATGTGTTGCTTGTTTATCTTCTGGAGTTGATGTTTGTTCCTCTATTTTCTGTTCTCTAATACAACTTCCTAAAGAATGGGAAAGTTGACATTGCTTTCGGATTTTTTTCTCACAACTAAACACAGTTTTCTAGACTTGATTCCTTGTCACTTGAATTCTTACACAACATGTTCTTAGCATCTCCTGAAACAGATTAAAATGAAATGGAACTCAGGCTTTTTTCCCCTAACTCTTTTGTAAGCCATTTTTTCTTGCTAAATTGTTCTAAAGAAGAAAATCTGAAATAGATCAACGAATACAGAATTCTTAAGTTTATTGTTGTTGGGTTTTTTTGTTTGTTTGGTTTTTGGGTTTTTTGGCCACGCCATGCAGCTTTTTTTTTTTTTTGCGGTACGGGGGCCTCTCACTGTTGGGGCCTCTCCCGTTGCAGAGCACAGGCTCCGGACGCGCAGGCTCAGCGGCCATGGCTCACAGGCCCAGCCGCTCCACGGCATGTGGGATCTTCCCGGACCGGGGCAGGAACCCGTGTCCCCTGCATCGGCAGGTGGACTCTCAACCACTGCGCCACCAGGGAAGCCCCCATGCAGCTTGTATGTGGGATCTTAGCTCCCCAACCAGGGTTTGAACCCAGGCCCTTGGCAGTGAGAGTGCAGAGTCCTAACCACTGTATGCCAGGGAATTCCCCAGAATTCTTAAGTTTAATAAGAACTTTAATTGAATGTTTCAGCCATACCCACACAGATCAAATGCATACATCCTCTGCAGATTCAAGTCAGAGTTTCTATACTAGATAGGTTCTAGTAGAGGAAAAAAGTCTTGAAGACGCATCTAGTTTTTCTCTTAATAGAGTATCTCCCGTGAATTTGTGGAAAGGCTTACCAGATCAGTACCTTCTTTGTTACAACCTGTGGTTGGTGTTGCTCAGTAATTTCACTGTCCCCATACCAGTTTTTTTCCCCTATTCCAGGGGTTTTGTTCGCCACTGTTTTGCTATTCCAGAAAGCCTGGATCAGCTCTGCAGGTGTCTTTATGTTAACATCCTTCCTTGAGCAACTTTCATGATCAAATTAAAAGAAAATTGGAAATGTTTATATTCTCATACATACTTGTTTTTTAGACACGCCAGTCAAATTAACTTACAAGTTTGCTTCAGATTCTTACTGATGTAATGACTTAAAAATTATATTTTAACTTACTGTAATTATAGTAGATATACAGATGCCACTAATCATTAACTTCCAAATATACATATTATCCATATAAGTATTACTAAATATTTCATACCATTTTTTTTTTTTTTTCATACCATTTTTGATATTTTTTTAAAAATAAATTTATTTATTTTTGGCTGCGTTGGGTCTTCGTTGCTGTGCGCGGGCTTTCTCTAATTGTGGCGAGCAGGGGCTACTCTTTGGTTGTGGTGTGCAGGCTTCTCATTGCAGTGGCTTCTCTTGTCGAGCATGGGCTCTAGGCACACGGGCTTCAGTAGTTGTGGCACACAGGCTCAGTAGTTGTGACACACGGACTTAGTTGCTCCGCGGCATGTGAGATCTTCCCAGACCAGGGCTCGAACCCGTGTCGCCTGCATGGCAGGTAGATTCTTAACCACTGTGCCACCAGGGAAGTCCCAGTTTTGATATTCTTATGTGACTGCCAGCTCACATTATAGGATGAACCATCACTATCAAATTACTCAGAATTTCTACTTCCTAAATTATTTGGCATTTCATTTTTATACGCCAGTCTCTCATCCTTATTACATTGATACTACATGACTACGCCTACCCCCGACTGTTTTTTTTATATTGTATCCTTTTATTTATTGGGTCTCTTGGGCAGTGACACTTCATTGAAGCACTTGAGTAAAACATAGGCAAATTAGTAAAGGATAAGATTTTCTTTTGTTTATACACTGAGTTTTAAAATGTGTAGTAATGGTATTTTCAAAAATGTATCTACAATGTCTATTTTAAATACTTTTTTGTATTCTTGAATGTTTAACTTGGAGAAAAGAAAAAATCTAGAATTTGAGGTCAGTCCAAAATTTTGCTGGATGTTTTCACTAATAAAAAGTACATTATCTTAAAAAATGTGTAGCATTTTAATGTATGGCTTAGTAACATATAGATATTACCATGTAATCAATAGTATTATCCTGAAGTCAAAGCATAAGTAATATTTCAGTAATATCCTGAAATGAGGGCATAAGTAGTATTATCCTGAAATCAACATATAAACGTGAAGCTAATTATAACAAGGTACCAAGATTTGGACTAATCATAACGGTGCATATAATCAGAGTTAAGGTTTAAATGCCTCTAGAAAGAAGCTTAAGAACTGGTTGGGATAGCATAGTGGTTTAGAATCCAGACATCATGCCTGGACTTGAAAACCAACTTCAAGTTGGGTAACCTTAGGCAAGTGTTTTAAACTTTCCGAGTCTCTGTTTTCTCATCAGGAAAATGGGAATAATACTACAATCAGTGAAAATTAAATGAGATACTGTATATAAAGTACACAGAGCATGGCATGTATCACAACTGTTTACAATGACTGTTAACTAAGATTTTGGTATAAAACTAGCAATGTTTAGTGTTTTGTGCTGTATATGAAATCCAAGAGCCTGCTTATCTGCTGTGTCACAGTGTCGTTTTCCCTACTAGGTGGCTAGTGGTGAGCTGATTCTGAATAGCAGATGAGAATGTACTGAAGGGAAAGAGAAAGACTTAAGTGAGAAAAGAGGAATGAGAGAGAAGAGAATGCAAAGGTGTAAGAGAGAAGGCACTGAGACATGCAGAAAATCAACCCCTCCTTCCCCCCAAATGAAACAGGAGTGAAAGGCCAGCAGAAATCAGGAAGAAAAAAGTGGATGAAGAGGTGACTCTGGAAGGAGCTTCTGACCGTAATTCTGTACATATTTCTGCCTTTTTGTTTTTTTGTAGACATTCCTTTGTCATTTTTCATGTATGGACTGAGTCCTGATCATAACCATATGATGGTACATTCCATTGAAGAGTGGTAAGTATTTCAAGTAATGGCTTCACTACTGCTATTACTTATAGTATTTACTATTTTTAACCCACCTGGGGTAAGCTCTTCCACTTTATGATTGCCATAAATAATTGGCAATAAAAAAATACCTGAAGAATCTGTGTATTTTTTCACTAACTTTATAAGGAACTATAGTTGGTGCTGGAGATAGAAAAATGGGTAATATAGTCCGGTGGAGAAGACTGGCCCATACAAAACTGACCTTAATTTAGCATAAGTATTGAATTTTTGAATCAGTTGGCAAGTCAGGCCAGTATGCAAATATTGCTTAGAACATCTGTGGTAATCAAAGTTTGGAATTGTCTTTTGAACCAGTACATACGCAGAATGAGAAACAGTTATTTGGTATCCAGATTTTTTCATTTTTATGTATTTTTAATCAAAAGTGGTATTGCCACATTTGGTCACCCACATAATAATCAGATGGGTTTTAAATGATATTTAGTTGATTCTAAAAACAAAACATCTCAGAGGATAGAAAGTGAACCAACTGTTGACATTTAAAAAAACACAAGTGCCATAGTCATAGACAGAAGTACTCTAGGCAAATACATTTTCTTAGTCACTTGAAAGTTAATGGAGGGAGCAGGGCTGTTAACTTATGAAGCTATCAAACTTTAATGGCATCAGCTTGCATACAGTATACAATTTCTTGCATATACATGGAACTACAGAGAAAATGTAAATAAATAGAGCCTGAAAGTGGTAGAGAGAAGGGGAGGTAGTACAGTTTACAATATAGCCTTAAGCCTTACTGAAACACAGATGAGAAGAGTAAAGCTTAGGAGCAGACATTTAGTGAGTGGTAGAATCAGGACAGGAAACCCATGTCTGCTGATATCTTGTATACTACGTCATAAATACTGGTGAAAAAGAATAATTCTTTTTCAAACCAGTTCCATAAAATTTAGAAGGAAAGTGAGAAGTTGGATTAAGTCACAAGAGGGTGAGCTCTCTAGCCAGGTTACCCTCAGCTACTTGTAACTGGGGCTGACAATTTAGATGTTTTTCCCTTATATTTTAACTGGTCACTGTGATTAGTTCTAGACTTTTTTGCATTTGGGGAAAAATTGCTTTTTCAATCTTAGTAAAGTCTTCAGAACAAATCTGAGAGCTTCTCTCGGATTTTTACTTGGTAACATTCCATAATATATTTATTAAGATCACCCCAAGGCAGTAAGATTTTATTCTCCCCGAATAGTTCAAGTTAGTAACGTTTTACTATAAATTTCTAGGAGTTTAAAAATGTAGTGCATTCTAACGTAAGGTATTTTCTTTTGATACAGCGTGTCTTTCTGGGGAAGTGGTTGATTTGGGCACTGATTTCAGAAGCACACAGTTCTGCTTGTCTAAAATCTTTTAAACCTAAGTAAAACAAGTATGAGAAGAGCAGAGCTGTTCTCTTGGGGGTTGTTGCTTTGTCTTTTCTTTCTTTTGTTTTTTTTTTTTAATCTTCCTTGTTTTTTTTCTGTAGTGAGTCCAGGTACCTACTAGAATTACTGTGTAGCTGTTAAAAGCCCTTGTCTTGATTTAGAATAATGCCCTCCAGGGAACTAGGACTCAACAGATGGCTCATCTTCTCCAAAAGGATTTGATAATCTCCACATGGTGCTCTTTCTAAAAGATTCTGAGATTTGGCAATGGCAAAGTAAACATGATGAGTGGAAAAGAAATGATAAGATAGACCTAATAGCCATGTTTAATAAAATTAGAAGCAAAATAAAACTATTCTTGAACCTCCTTTGCTATTTTATTTCTAGTTTTCTATTAACTTTATGTGAAGAGGGTGGAGGTGATCCAGAAACATTTTTTATTTAATAACTTCCACCTTCTGTGTATAAGACTGAGGGGCAGTTTAAAAAAAACACAACAACTTTATGATTATCATTGTTCTGCATTTAGGCATTCCAGATGTCCCTCTCTCCTCCAGAGCTCCAAGTCACCTATAGCTAAACCTCTAGTTAAAGAACTTGAGAGAACTAAGAATAGAACTTTCTAAGTTACTACAATGAAGTCGAGCTTTCTTTAAATGTGTATGTTCACAAAGCATTGACATTAAACCTTTTGAATAAACTCTATATCTAATGCGATATGTGACACACAATAATGGTTTCATGGATGTTGAATCTGAAATCAATAAGAACAAATGGTCTGATGCTCAGCCAGGTGCTCCTGCCCAAATTAATGGACAAATAAAGGTCCATAACATTCTTTAAGTGAAAGAAGGCAATTATTTCATAGAGGATTTTTTACTGATAGCAGCTTAGGGGCATTCTCTGCCCCTTAAACAAAATTTGGTTTCAAGTTTCCCAGCCCATGACAAACAGTGTATTGTTTGACTTTACCTCTCTAACTCCCCCCACCTCAATTCAAGAGACATTTATTGAAAATCTGTTTGTATGAAGTTAGGTGTTAACCTTTGAGTCATTAAGCTATACTTTTTTTTCATCTGAGCCTTTTTGCTTCTCATCATACAGATCATAATCCTTTACTCTCTAATGATCAGTTCAGCTTGACCAGTGGGAGATCTTCTAAAAATCCTCCAGTATTCATGTTTTCCCTCTTAGTGTTCTATGTGTTTATTGTGACCTCAGAAGGGATTTCTCCTTCCAGTTTTCTGTCATCATCCAATTCCTTTCCATGCGCCTGGATCTTTTTGCTCTTGGCCTCCTCAGTGTAGTGCTTCATTTCTGCTTGGAAACGCATTACCAGAAACTGCCACTCTTATGGGACTGCAGACGTTCTCTTAACCTTTTTGACTACCATCTCTTTCTTCCATGCCTCCCATTTCATCTCTCCCCAGCTGCTTTTTTATCTTCACTATAATCTCTACCCCTTTCACGGTTGTATTTTTTATCAGCCTCTTGGCGTACTTTGTATCATTATTGAAGCTGGATTTGCCCATGGTCACTCATTCCATTTCATTAATAATTTTCCTAACATTCTAGATTTCCTTTCCCCTGAAATGCCTAGCAGTGCTAGAGAGTATCATGATTAATTCTACTGTATCCAACTTGACTTTTTTTATATTATGTTCTCAATTAGGGATCTAGTCTTGTTTCCTTAAAAAATAACCATTTATGTTGGCACCATTTAATAAATAAGCCATCTCTTTCCTAACAATTTGACACCTTTATTATGTATTAATTTTTCACAGATACTTCGATTTATTTCTGAACTCTGTTCTGGTCCTGCTGTCTATATATGTCCTGAGCCAATACTTCATCATTTTGATTATAGTAACATTATAATAAATTTTAATAACAGTTAAGGATATTGGCTATTCTCAGGCAGTTACTTTTCTGCATGCATTTTTTAATGGCCATATTATTTTATTTATTGATTGATTGATTGGCTGCATTGGGTCTCTGTTGCTGCACACGGGCTTTCTAGTTGCAGCAAGCAGGGGCCATGCCCTGTTGCGGTGGCTTCTCATTGCGGTGGCTTCTCATTGCGGTGGCTTCTCATTGTGGTGGCCTCTCCTGTCACGGAGCACAGGCCCCAGGCACGTGGGCTCAGCAGTTGTGGCACATGGGCCCAGTAGTTGTGGCTCAAGGGCCCTAGAGCCTAGGCTCAGCAGTTGCGGCGCATGGGCCCAGTTGCTCTGCGGCACGTGGGACCCTCCCATACCAGGGCTTGAACCCACGGACTCCCAACCACTGCGCCACCAGGGAAGCCTCTGCATGCAGTTTTTTTTTTTTTTTTGGCTGCAGTGGGTCTTCATTGCTGCACGGGTTTTCTTTAGTTGCGGCGAGCGGGGGCTACCCTTTGTTGCGATGCATGGGCTTCTCATCATGCTGTCTTGTGGAGCATGGGCTCTAGGCACGTGGGCTTCAGTGGTTGTGGCACCTGGGCTCAGTAGTTGTGGCTCGTGGGCTCTAGAGCGCAGGCTCAATAGTTGTGACACACGGGCTTAGTTGCTCCACGGCATGTGGGATCTTTCCGGCCCAGGGCTCGAACCTGTGTCCCCTGCATTGGCAGGCAGATTCTTAACCACTGTGCCATCAGGGAAGCCCCTTGCATGCATTTTTAAATATTTTTTTTTTCTAACTGCAAAAAAAAAAATCTTATTAGGATTCATAAAGGAATTGTCTTAAATATGTCTTTTTCCCTCTTCATCAGTCTTAGCAGAAGTATTTAAAAGGTTTTTTTGGCTTTTACAAAAAAATAATTTTTATCTTTTGTTCTTTTTCTCTATTATAAGTTTGTTTTCTTTCTCTTAATTAAATGAGACTTAATAATAAAGAATGAGTTAAAAGTTATGAACTCTGGGGAATTCCCTGGTGGTCCAGTGGTTAGGACTCTGTGATTTCACTGCTAAAAAAAAGTTATGAACTCTGTAAGAGAACATGCTACTCAGCAGATTGGGAGAGGTAGCAGTTATTGACAAACTAGATGTCATTGTTTACAAATCAATGAGTGAGACTCTTCACCAAACCAATTATTCCTCCATCTTATTTGCCTAGAAATTAAAACATACATATGTAACTTAGGTCTAAAGTTAATCAGTATATTTATCCTTCTATGTAATATAGGGTGTTAGAACAGTCTTCACTCTAACCCTCTGAACTTAATATATTAGAAAATATAAAAGTAGAAAGTAAAAAGGAAATTACCAATAACCCAAGCCATAATTATTGTTTAACTTTTGTTATATCATCTGCCACGGTTTTTTTTCCTTGCTGAATTTACTTTGTGATGCATGGTATTTCCTTCCAGTAGAAACAAGCCAGTTCTTCTTCCTGATTAAAGTGTCTCAGACTGTCTCCTCATGCATTCTTTTTAGTGAAGAGTTGTGTGACAACCCAAACTGAGTTTGAAGTTACATGTTTACATTAAAAAGCAGTTACTGTGCATAGTTCTTATTGTGGACAGGTAGGGATGCCAAGAACCATTCCTTTCCAGGCACATTTCTAGTGAGAAAGGATTTTTTTAAACTTTGTTGATACTTTTATCATCTAATCCCTGTATCTTCAAGATTTTGTTACTTGAATAAAAGCACTTACCTCTGAACATTTTTCTTTTCTTTTCTTTTTCTATTATAGTTGCTATTCTTTTAGCCTTAATTTTCTTTCATATACAAAATATCACTACTTTCTATTTAGCATTCAATGAACTAGACAATTCCAACAAGAGACAAACATCGCTTATAAAAATGTCAAGTGTGTTACAAAAACTAAATGATACAAATAGCCAAATAGCATTAAGAGTTGGAAAAGGACTTGGAACATTTACATAACAATAACAACCACTCCCACAACAAAAGCAAGCTCTCCCCCATACTCCTTGGGATGTTACCTGGATCTGTGGGAACTCTTCAGCATCTGATACCAAAGTTCATATTTTTCCATCAAAGTGAATACTCTGCCTCTTTCTGAAAGATGTTACACTGTTCTTCCTAGATATTCTGATTCCTATCAAAGTTGCTGCCACTTGTAATAGCATAGCCTTATATCTTTATTTTTTTTAATTGAAGTATTGTTGATCTACAGTATTGTGTACAGCAATAGTACACAGGTGTACAGCATAGTGATTCAATATTTTTGCAGATTATATGCCATTATAGGTTATTACAAGTTAATGGGTATAATTCCCTGTGCTATACAGTATATCCTTGTTGCTTATCTATTTTATATATAGTAGTTTGTATCTGTTAATTCCATACCCCTAATTTTTCCCTTCTCCTTCCCTCCCCCTTTCCCTCTCCCCTTTGGTAACCACAAGTTTTTTTCTGTATCTGTGAGTCTGTTTCTGTTTTGTATATATATTCATTTGTATTATTTTTTATGGAAATATGACATATAAAAACTTACTTTTTAACTTTTTCTTTTAATCAAACTAATACATGGAATTATTTAAAAAGTCATAGTACTAGAGATGTATACTGGAAAACAGTTGTCCATTGTCCCACTCTCTTCTGTTCCTAGTTTTACTTCCTAGGGGCAGCCACCTTCAACTCTTACAGTTACTCTCCTGGGTATTCCCCTCCACACTTAGAGATAATATGGTTTCAATAGTATTTCTTGATTTATCAATTATAGAAATTATCCACTGATTTTTGTCTTTATGGTCAATGAGAACAAAGCTCTTCCATCCAGCCACCACCACTCCGCTACCTTCCCCCATTCTTCCAACATAAAATTTTTTGTTAGAAGTCAATGCTCACATTGTTATGATACAGATATTGTTTACTACAACTGTGGCTGTCTGTTCTCCATAGGATAATCATTGCTTTTTTTAGCCTGCTTTTCTATAAGTCTAATAATTTTTTCTGCAAATGTACCCATAACTTGTCAGTCTTGTTTTTATTGGCTAAGACATATAAGTTCCTTTTTCTTTTTGACCAGGAGAATTGTCTCTTAGAGCCTCCATTTTTCTGCTTTAGTCTAGACTGATGGCTTCCTAGAAGTTATGTGCCACTCTCATCCATCCTAAGATTACTACCCTGTTTGGAACCTTTCATTTTTTTTTATCCCATGTCATCTTCATTTTAGATTCATTCTCTTTTTTTTTTTTTTCCCCAAAGCACATCTTATGGTGGCTTTCTACAAAAGTGTACATGTTAAATATATATGTATTTTAGGCCTTCCATACCTGCAGAGGGCATTCTCTGTAGTACTGACATTCTGTGAGCCAGGAAGAGCAAAAGAGCTAAGGATTCCATAACTTTAGTATGTTGTCTCTTTTCACCCCAGCCCTCTTTTTCCTGATGTTATTGGACTTGTGAAACTTTAGTCCTACCAATAAGACCAGCTGGTTTCTGGTTGCACAATCCATGTCTCTTTTTATACCAATTTCATATTCAGTGGTGACTACAGCTAAAACTATCAAAGACAACAGTATTTGACCAAAGTAAGTATCCTTTGTCTATTGATAAGATTATTATATAATTCAGTATATGATATCAGTGGTCGTATTAGAGATTTGATCTTACCTTCTCTACATGTCACAAGATCAGTGAATTTTAGAACATTGAAATGGTTCCAATTAGGATGAACACAGAGTAATTATAACTATTTTTAGAGTTATGATTACTTCTTTAACAAACTTAAGAATTAAGATTGATGTAAAAATCTGAAAATGTAAAACTCACTTAAATCATTAAAAGGTAAGTTTTTAATATACTAACATAATTCTGGTTGTACGCAGTTCCTCCTGGAACATTTAGGCCTCTGTTTGCTGTCAGTAATGGGCTGGTCAGGGTGAAGACTAGTATAATACTTGAAGAAATGTATAAAGTATAATAGGTATAGTATGGAATGGTAAAGGGAATTGGGATTATTGAAAAATAGTACATTTTTAGTGGTTAGATTTTTCTTTTGGCAGCATTCAGCTACCACTCAGTTGTGTAACTGTCATATTTTTTCTGTTTCTGTCATATTTTTTCTGTTACAGATTGCCACTTGATATAATCTCGACTATTAACCTAATAGTGATCTTTTGGTGGGGAAGATAAAAATACTACATTCCAATTCATATTGACTTTAATAAATGATTGAAAAGCATGGGAATTTGAAAGAATGTTTCCTGGAATAAAAATAATACAGTAGTTTTATCAGTCATCAATCATGCCTACATAATGGATCACCATGAATGAATGGTGACGAGGAGGAAGGATATTACTATAGATCTGTTAAGCACAAGTTTGTCTAAACCCTTCTGTATGTACGTTTTTCTAGCCTCAGTTGTTCACCTGTGTAGGATTGAAAATTTTCTATTGAGACTCTACAAGTTTGTTAACACACCTGAGCTAATGCTTTGCCTGCTGTCATATTTCCACTCTTACAAATTATTCAGTTTTGCATGTTTTTTTAAAGTTTATATAAATGGAATCATATTTTAATCTTTTGCAACTTGATTTGGCATTCTGTTTCATATGGTTGGGGTTCACTCATTTTCATTCATGTGTTGTATTTCCTGGTATATATACTACAGCTTATTTATCTGCTGGTTGGTGATAGACATTTCAGTTAGTTGTTCAGTGACAGTGCTGCTTGGAAGATTACTTGCCTTTAGGAATGCATGTGCAAGAGCATCTCTAGGGCAGTGGTTCTTAGAGATTTTGGTTAGAATCTGCTGTTTCCACCCTAACTTAATCAATACCATAGATTTCCTACTGATTTGGAATACCAATAATAGCATCTTAAAAAGCATGGGGTTTTCTGGTCTTTTTCGTGACCACGGTGTTCCATTGTTTATTATTGAGTCAGTTGCACAGTTTCAAGTTGCCTATTATTCATGATCCCTTCTTTCTTATTAATAGGATCTGGATTTGAGTGGTAGTGTACCTAGCTAATTATAATTGCTGTAACTGTTAAATAAATTTTAATATTTAATAGTGCCAGTTTTCCTCCTCTAATTATTTCTCAGAATTTCATTGTTTTTTTCTTCCATATGACCTTTAATATTATTTTTGTCAACTTCGAGATTGAATCAACTTTAAAGGCTTAATAGGGGAAGATTTTTGCATATTCAATATAATACATACTTCTGCTCAAAGATAAAGTGCATATTATGCTTTTAAGCAAAACTTTTATAACCCTCAGAGTTTTTTGTGTGTGTGTTTTTTTTTTTTTTTTTACAAGTCTTCATGTCAGCCCAGTCCATTTTTAAGTTTATTCTTAGGTATGTTATATTTTTTGTTGCTATGGGGAGGGAGTGAAGGGAGTCTTCACTAATAGTGAAGGAAGTCTTTTCAATTTTTAAGAGGATATACATTTACAAAGATAAAAATGAAAAGGTAATAAAGACAGAAACTGATAAATCTCCCTCCTCCCCATTTCTAAATCATCTAATGTTCCTTTCTCCACAGGCAACTATTTCTTTTGGATAATTTATGCACATTTAACCAAGCACTCTTATATTTCTATTTTTATTATGGAAAATGCAAACATACCTGAGAATAAAATACTGCAATGTGCCTGTTTTTAAGCTTCAGCAGTTATAAACTATATATGTTTTAAGCAAATTCAGATACCATATTATCTCTACCTTTGTTTCCTGTGGGTGTGTATTAAACCAACTTCATTTATTTTAAATCAACTTATTGAGAATGCAGCCTAAGGAAAAAACATGAACGATATGAATTAGGAGTTAAGATACATGAAGAATAAAGGTAGAAGTTTGAACATAGTTAACTAAAAGTCCTGTTCTGAGGAAATAGAACAATGCCACAGCAATAGTCAAAGATAAAGTTGCTGAGGATTTCATGTAACTGTCAAAGATACGAAACCTTGGATACAAAAAGTCCATCAAATAGTTAGACTAGGGCTTCCCTGGTGGTGCAGTGGTTGAGAGTCCGCCTGCCGATGCAGGGGACACGGGTTCGTGCCCCGGTCCGGGAAGATCCCACACGCCGCGGAGCGGCTGGGCCCGTGAGCCATGGCTGCTGAACCTGCGCGTCTGGAGCCTGTGCTCCGCAACGGGAGAGACCGCGGCAGTGAGAGGCCCGCGTATCGCAAAAAAAAAAAAAAAGAGTTAGACTAAAACACATTATGAAAATGCAAAACACCAAAGAGAAGAATTTAAAAGCTGCCAGATAAAAAGATTGCCCATAAGTGAATGACAGGCAATTTCATTGACAAGAGCAGTGAAGGACAGTAAGTAGTGGGATAATGTTTTCAGAGTATTGAGAGAAAATAGCAGGCAGCCTAGAATTTTATACCCAGGAAAATTTAACCTGTTGTAACATGCTGTAAGCATGTCTACCAAAAAACATTTATCACGGGCTTCCCTGGTGGCGCAGTGGTAGAGAGTCCGCCTGCCAATGCAGGGGATACGGGTTCGTGCCCCGGTCTGGGAAGATCCCACATGCCACGGAGCAGCTGGGCCCGTGAGCCATGGCCAGTGAGCCTGCGCGTCTGGAGCCTGTGCTCCGCAGCGGGAGAGGCCACAACAGGGAGAGGCCACAACAGGGAGAGGCCCGCGTACCGCAAAAAGAAAAAAAACAAAAACAAAAACATTTATCACTCAATTGCAGAAGATTTAAAACATTCCCTTAAAAAATTTTAAATCAAGGGAAAAAAACAATGATGCCTGCCATTATCAGATATTTGACATGTTAGAATTCCTAGCCAGCAAGATAAGGCAGGCACAAGAACTAAATGGTATAAGAAATGGAAAGGAAGAAACACAACTGTAAGTCATTATTATATTGTCCTTCATTATTCATAGAGGATATAGTTGTTAATGGAGAGAAATTATTAGAATTAGTAGGCACTTAACAAGGTGGATAGTTCATATGCAGGAATCAGTTTCACTGAAAGTCAGTTTGCCTCATTGTTGAATGCATTCAATCTGATGCCAAACTGCCTGGCTTTGAATTCCAGATTCAACACTTTCTAGCTTTGTGTCCTGGGGCACATTATTTAACTTCCCTGTACTTGTTTTTCTAATTTAAAAATAAGGGTATCTCATAGGGATATAATGAGGATTAAATGGATCAGTCAATATCTAAAGCACTTAGATAACTGGTAGCTAGTAAGTGTTATAGATAAATGTTATCCTTTGCTATTATCTTTATCATCAACACCATTTAAAACATATTAGCAGTGAATAAAATGTAAATCTGAAAAATACATGACATGGTATACAGTGTAGCAATTTAAAAATTATAAAGTATCTTGGAATAAATTCTTTAAAACGTGTAAAACCCTCATGGAAAAAATTGTAAAACTTTGTTGAAAGATATTAGTGATGAATAAGTGGAGAGATATCATGTTCACAGATAGGAAGACTAATATAACAATGTCATTCCTCCTAAAATTGATCATTGGGGACTTCCCTAGTGGTCCAGTGGTAAAGAATCCACCTTCCAATGCAGTGGGTGCGGGTTCAATCCCTGGTTGGGGAGCTAAGGTCCCCCATGCCTCGGGGCCAAAAAACCAAAACATAAAAACAGAAGCAATATTGTAAAATTGATCATCGGTAGGTTCAATGAAATTCTAATTAAAACCTAAACAAGATTCCTTATTAGACAAGCTCATTTTAAAATGTGTTTTTAAGAGCAAAAGCTTCAGAAGAACAAGATTTGGTTTTTTTTCTTTTGGCCATACCCCGACATATATCAAGATTTATTATGGTATGGTGTTGGTGCAGGATACACCAACCAGTAGAACAGAACAAAGTAGAACAGAACAGAGACCATAGAATTCCTGTGTATATAGAAAGTTGATTTTTCTCAGAGATGGCATTATAGATAAATAGGGAAAGGAAAGATTGTTCTAATCAATGCTAGTACAGTTTGATAGTCATAAGAAAAACTGAGCCCTACTTTCTTACCTTAGACAAAAATGAATTTCAATCAGATTAAAGACTTAAAGGCAAAACTATAAAACTTTTAGAAGAGACTATAGGAGATTATCTTAATGACCTTAGGGATAATTATTTCTTTTTTTTAATTTTTATTTTTTTATTGACGTATAGTTGATTAACAGTATTTCAGATGTGCAGCAAAGTGATTCAGTTACACATATATATCTGTTCTTTTTCAGATTCTTTTCCATTATAGGTTATTACAAGATACTGAATGTAGTTCCCTGTGCTATATACAGTAGGGCCTTGTTGTTTATTTTATTTTATTTATTTTTTTTTTTATAAATTTATTTATTTATTTATTTTTGGCTGCCTTGGGTCTTCGTTGCTGCACACAGGCTTTCTCTAGTTGTGGCGAGTGGGGGCTACTCTTCATTGTGGTGCGTGGGCTTCTCATTGCGGTGGCTTCTCTTGTTGTGGAGCACGGGCTCTAGGCGCGTGGGCTTCAGTAGTGTGGCTCACGGGCTCTAGAGCGCAGGCTCAGTAGTTGTGGCGCACGGGCCTAGTTGCTCCGTGGCATGTGGCATCTTCCCGGACCAGGGCTCGAACCCGTGTCCCCTGCATTGACAGGCGGACTCCTAACCACTGCGCCACCAGGGAAGCCCCTATTTTATATATAGTAGTCTGTGTCTGTTAATCCCAGATTCCAAATTTATCCTTACCCCCCTTTTCCCCTTTGGTAACCATAAGTTTGTTTTCTACACCTGTGAGTCTATTTCTGTTTTGTAAATAAGTTCATTTGTATCATTTTTTAAGATTCCACATATAAATGATATTATATGATATTTGTCTTTCTCTCTCTGACTTCACTTAATATGATAATCTCTAGGTCCATCCATGTTGCTGCAAATGGCATTTACTACATTCTTTTTTATGACTTTTTTTATGAGTAGTATTCCATTATGGTATATATTTATACCACATCTTCTTTATCCATTCATCTGTCAGTGTACATTTAGGTTGCTTCCATGTCTTGGCTATTGTAAATAGTGCTGCTATGAACATTGGGGTGCATGTACATGCGAGTTAGAGTTTTCTCCAGATGTATGCCCAGTGATGGGATTGCTGGATCATATGGTAACCCTATTTTTAGTTTTTTAAGGAGCTTCCATACTGTTCTCCATAATGACCACCAATTTCATTCCCACCAGCAGTGTAGGACTGTTCCCTTTTCTCCACACCCTCTCCAGCACTTATTGTTTGTAGACTTTTTGATGATGGCCATTCTGACCAGTGTGATGTGATACCTAATTATGGTTTTGATTTGCATTTCTCTAATAATTACAATGTTGAGCATCTTTTCATGAGCCTATTAGTCATCTGTGTGTCTTCTTTGGAGAAATGTCTGTTAAGGTCTTCTGCCCATTTTTTTTTTTAACATCTTTATTGGGGTATAATTGCTTTACAATGCTGTGTTAGTTTCTGCTTTATAACAAAGTGAATCAGTTATACATATACGTATGTTCCCATATCTCTTCCCTCTTGCATCTCCCTCCTGCCCATTTTTTGATTGGGTTGTTTGTTTTTTGATAATGAGCTGTGTGAATTGTTTGTATATTTTGGAAATTAATCCCTTGTCGGTCACATCATTTGCAAATATTTTCTTCCATTCAGTAGGTTGTCTTTTCTTTTTGTTTATGGTTTCCTCTGCTGTGCGAAAGTTTTTAAGATTAATTAGTTCCCATTTGTTTATTTTTGTTTCCATTACTCTAGGAGATGGATCCATAAAAATATTGCTGTGATTTTATGTCAAAGAGTGTCTTGCCTATGTTTTCCTCTAGGAGTTTTATAGTATCTGGTCTTAAATTTAGGTCTTTAATCCATTTTGAGTTTATTTTTGTAAATGGTGGTAGAAAATGTTTTAATTCATTCTTTTAAGTGTAGCTGTTTAGTTTTTCCAGCACCACTTATTGAAGAGACCATCTTTTCTCCATTGTATATTCTTGCCTCCTTTATCGTAGATTAATTGACCACAGGTGCATGGGTTTATTTCTGGGCTTTCTATACTGTTCCATTGATTTCTGTGTCTATTTTTGTGACAGTACCATACTGTTTTGATTACTGTAGCCTTGTCATAGAGCCTGAAGTTGGGGAGCAGTCCTCCAGCTTCATTCTTCCTTCTCAAGATTGTTTTGGCTATTCGGGGTCTTTTGTGTTTCCATACAAATTAAAATTTTTTTTGTTCCAGTTCTGTGAAAAATGCCATTGTTAATTTGATAGGGATTGTGTTGAATCTGTAGATTGCCTTGGGTAGTATGGTCATTTTGACAACATTGAGTCATCTAGTCCAAAAACGTGGTATATCTTTCCATCTGTTTGTGTGGTCTTACAGTTTCCTTCATCAGCATCTTATAGTTTTCGGAGTACAGATCCTTTGCCTCCTTAGGTAGGTTTATTCCTAGGTGTTTTATTCTTTTCGATGCAGTGGTAAATGGAATTGTTTCCTTAATTTCTCTTTCTGATATTTCATTCATAGTGTATAGAATTACAGCAGATTTCTGTATATTAATTTTGTATCCTGAAACTTTACTGAATTCATTGATGAGCTCTAGTGGTTTTCTGGTGGTGCCTTTAGGGTTTTCTATGTATAGTAGCATGTCATTTGCAAACAGTGACAGTTTTACTTCTTCCTTTCCGATTTGGATTCCTTTTATTTCCTTTTCCTCCAGTTGCTGTGGCTAGGACTTCCAAAACTGTGCTGAATAAAAGTGGGAAGAGTGGGCATCCTTGTCTTGTTCCTGATCTTAGAGGGAGTGCTTTCAGCTTTTTACCGTTGAGTATGATGTTAGTGGTCTTTGTTTTGTTTCTGGCCACACTGTGTGGCCAAACCTGCGCCTCCTGCAGTGGAAGCGCAGATTCTTAATCACGGGAACACTGGGGAAGTCCCTGATGTTAGTGGTCTTGATGTGGTTCCTTCTTTATGTCTTCAGCTGTAGAAGATCTTTTCTGGTAGGTTCCAATCTTTTTTTTATTGATGGTTGTTCTGCAGATAGTTGTGATTTTGGTGTGCTCATGAGAGGAGGTGAACTCAGGGTCTTTTTACTCCACCATCTTGGCCACTTTTGATAATTATTTCTCACAGTTGATCGAAAGTGAAAAAGAAAGCACCAAATATAAAGGAAAATTTCATAATTTTGACTACATTAAAAAATTAACTTTTTCTCTTCAAAAAGTGAAAAGGCAAGTTTAAAAAACGTAGGGGAAATTATTTGCAACAAGTATAATTGGTGAAGAGTTAGTATCTCAAAGATTCCTTACAGATACATTAAATAGAATAAACAGCTTCATAGAAAAGTGGGGGACTCCCCTGGTGGTCCAGTGGTTAAGAATCTACCTTCCAACGCAGAGGAGTCGTGTGCGATTCCTGGTCAGGGAACTAAGATTCCACATGCAGCAGGTGTGGAGCAACTAAGCCCATGCACCGCAACTACTGAGCCTACATGCCACAACTACAGAGCCCATGTGCTGTGGAGCCCGCGTGCCACAGCTAGAGAGCCTGTGCAACGCAACTGCTGAGCCCATGTGCTCTGGAGCCCACATGCCACAGCTAGAGAGAAGCCCACGTGCTGCAACAAAAGATCCCACGTGCCAGCAACTAAGACCTGACTCAGTCTAAATAAATAAATAAAAGGAAGGAAATTTTTTTTTAAGTGGGAAAAAAATCAGGCATTTCACAAAGGTGAAAACACAAATGACCAATAAATATACCCAGTAGAAGATCAGTCTCATAAAAAACCAGAGAAGTGCAGACTAACCACAGTGAGATATTTGCATCAGATTGACAAAAATTAAAGTTTGCAAGTATCACGTGTCAGTGAGGGTATATATACTCCTGGTGATAGTATAAAAATCCAGTATACTAAAATATTCAGAAAGTAGACAACACAAAAATTAAAGTTTTGATATGGGAGGAAAATTGCATCAACAAAATTAAAAGACAGAAATGTTGCAACACTTATGACAGGCAAAAACTAATTTTTGTGTATATAGAGTCCTTATAAATCATTAACTGAAGACCATTTTAACAAAAAAAAAAGCGAGAAAAGGATTGGAACAAGTGATTCACAGAAAAACAGGATGACTCAGTCTCGCTGATAATGAAAGAAATGCAAATTAAAAACACAAAGTTTTATTTTTTTTACAAAGATTAGTTTGAAAAACTACTAAAAGAAAATTTAAGAGGATATTTTTAAATTTATCTTATAAAAATGAAAATTAATTAAAACAATAATAAAGGTCAGGTTAAAACAGATGGGTTGCTAAGAGACTAAGAGAACACCACCTGAGAAGCAGCTGTAAAATCAGGATTATGACATCACAGAAGTCAGGGCAGTATTTCAAGTCAGCGTAGTGTTTCAGGAAGAGATCGGTCACAAGTTTCAAAGATAGAGAGGCCAAGTAAGTTATGAGCCAGAAATGTACTATGTGGATGAGAGACTCACGTGGAAATCATTGGTAACAAAGATTGCTGTTTAGGTAGAGTAATGAAGGTGGAAATCACAATAGATTGAGGAGGAAGTAGGAGGTGATATAGATAAGGGCAAATCTGTCTGACCCTGGCAAGTTTTGTGTGTTTCGCTTTTTACTTCATCAGGTGAGTATGTTTAAATGCTGTAGGGCTGCATACAGAGAAGCAAAGTGGGTAGGAATGAAATTCAGAATATGGTGGAGAGATAATTGAGACAATGGGAGTATAGAAGAAAAAGCTGCAAAGTGGAAATCATAAGACCTAGTTTGGGCTTCCCTGGTGGTGCAGTGGTTGAGAATCTGCCTGCCAATGCAGGGGACACGGGTTCGAGCCCTGGTCTGGGAAGATCCCACATGCGGCGGAGCAACTAGGCCCGTGAGCCACAACTACTGAGCCTGCGCATCTGGAGTCTGTGCTCCGCAACAAGAGAGGCCGCGATAGTGAGAGGCCCGCGTACTGCGATGAAGAGTGGCCCCCGCTTGCCGCAACTAGAGAAAGCCCTCGCACAGAAATGAAGACCCAACACAGCCAAAAATCAATCAATCAATAAATAAATATTTGTTTTTAAAAAATGATTAACTTAAGACATTTAAAAAAAAAGACCTAGTTTTTATTGTTCCAATTCTTTGATACTTAGTTATTTCATTTATAACAGGGGTTGGCAAACTTCTTCTGTAAAGGGCTAGATGGTAAATATTTCAGTCTTTGTGCACCGTAGGGTCTCTGTCATATTTACTCAGCTATGCTATTCTAATAGGAAAGCAGCCATAGACAGATAGGTAAATGAATGAGTGTGGCTATAGTCTAGTAAAACTTACTACAGACACTTAAATTTGAATTTCATATAATTTTTCAAGTGACATGAAATATTATTCCTTTTTTTTTTTTAAAGTCATTTAGCTGTGGGCCCTACAAAAACTAGTAATGGGTTGGATTTGACCCATAGGCTATAGTTTGCCAACCCCTGATCTATGAAGTGAAAAGTTGGACTAAAATATATTTCATTTTGACATCATATTGTCTTAATTGGGGGATTCTTTTTTTTTTAATTTTGCCTTTTTTTTAACATCTTTATTGGAGTATAATTGCTTTACAATGTTGTGTTAGTTTCTGCTGTATAACAAAGTGAATCAGCTATATTCATATGTATATCCGCATATCCCCTTCCTCTTGCGTCTCCCTCACACCCACCCTATCCCACCCCTCTAGGTCATCACAAAGTACTGAGCTGATCTCCCTGTGCTGTGCAGCTGCTTCCCACTAGGTATTTTATATTTGGTAGAGTATATATGTCAGCGTTACTCTCTCATTTCATCCCAGCTTACCCTTCCCCCTCCCTGTGTCCTCAAGTCCATTCTCTACATCTGTGTCTTTATTCCTGTCCTGCCCCTAGGTTCATAAGAACCTTTTTTTTTCTTTAGATTCCATATACGTATGTTTGCATACAGTATTTGTTTTTCTCTTTCTGACTTAAGTTCACTCTGTATGACAGACTGTAGCTCCATCCACCTCACTACAAATAACTCAATTTTGTTTCTTTTTATGGCTGAGTAATATTCCATTGTATATATGTGCCACATCTTTTTTATCCATTCATCTGTCGATGGACACTTAGGTTGCTTCCATGTCCTGACTATTGTAAATAGTGCTACAATGAACATTGTGGTACATGACTCTTTTTGAATTATGGTTTTCTCAGGGTATATGCCCAGTAGTGGGATTGCTGGGTCATATGGTAGTTCTATTTTTATTAACTGGGGGATTCTTGACTTAATCTCATTAAATGTGTATGTAGTTTATCATATGTATGATATGATTTAACCTTTTTTTTTGTTTTTTGCGGTACGCCGGCCTCTCACTGTTGTGGCCTCTCCCGTTGCGGAGCACAGGCTCCGGATGCACAGGCTCAGCGGCCATGGCTCACAGGCCTAGCCGCTCCGCGGCATGTGGGATCTTCCTAGGCCGGGACACGAACCCGTGTCCCCTTTATCGGCAGGCGGACTCTTCAACCACTGCGCCACCAGGGAAGCCCTGATTTAACCTTTTATCAGAAGTAATTCTTACTCTTAACCATTTAGAACTCTGCTGAAGAACTTAGAATTTATGTGTTTGTGACTCAGGTTTCAAGAACATTATTTATTCGTCATTTATTTATTCATCAGGAACTCTTTCCTGAGATTACTGGAAGAGGGATGATCTTTGCCATATCTGCATATCACCGTTAGAATAGTGTCTTTAATATTTTATAATAGACTTATTTTTAACTTAAGTATATTTTGGGATGGAAAATAAGTAGAAAATCTGTATTATTTGGAACAAATCAAAGGTAATTGTAAAAATAAAACAGAACAGTGTCATTTGCCAGAAAATCCTGAAAGTGAGTCATTGTTTTTGTTAAGAAGAGATTAGCAAACTTTTAGAGATGTTAAAGGTAAGTTAACAACAAACTGATTAATGTGGAAGTTTGAACGGGAACTGAAAAAGAAACTTTCTCATGCTTCATGTAGCTACGGTCATCTTGAGTTGCGTTATACTAGGAAACCTTTTCATAACTGATAGCAGTTGAGTCTTATTAAAGAAACTCTAGGGCTCTCTAAGTTGTTCAATTGAAACACCAAGTTCTGTAAAGTTTTTTTTTTTGTTTGTTTGTTTTTTTGCGGTATGCGGGCCTCTCACTGTTGTGGCCTCTCCTGTTGCGGAGCACAGGCTCTGGACGCGCAGGCTCAGCAGCCATGACTCACATGCCTAGCCGCTCCATGGCATGTGGGATCTTCCCGGACCGGGGCACGAACCCGTGTCCCCTGCATCGGCAGGTGGACTCTCAACCACTGCGCCACCAGGGAACCCCAAGATTTTTTGATAGTAAGCGGGTAAAAGATTTTGCAGGTTTATTTAGTAATCTCTAATCCATAACCAGTGGTCTCAAGCATTCAGGTCCTTAATTTTTAATGATAGTTTTAGGAAACTCAGTACAAATATTCTTTTAAGATAAACTTTAAGAGGTTTAAGTCTTTAGACTGGCTATTTGACATAAAAGGGATTTATTCCTTTGCTGCTAACTTGCCTCTGAAGAATGTATTAGCATTCATAATGCAAGCAGAGTAATGCACTGCAAAGGAAGTTAGTGACGTTGATTAACTGAGGTTAATTGGTTAATTGCAGATCGAGAATTAGAACCAATATCACTTGACTTCTAACCTAGTTATCTTTACAATACTGCTTCTGGACAAACTCTGTAAGTTGGGTCCACATTATAGGCTTCAGGATATCACTAACAGTTCATAGTGTGCAGTTGTTTTTTACCGGCTTCTGCAATCATGTGAGGTATGGATACTGTTAGTCTTAGAGAAGTTAGATATTTTGCCTAACAGCATAGTTAATTAATAGTAGAACCAAAATTTGAATCATTATGATCTTTTACCTAAAATTCATTCTTCATCTGTTATTTGGGTCTAAGCTTTCTCTTACAAGCTTAGACTCATTCTGTCACTCCCAGAAATTCCCAAGCCCTTTTCCTTTCCCCTTTAGTTTTTTAGTTCCTTTATACCTTTTACTTCTTGTCTTCTGCCCTTATGAGTACCTCCAGGACACTGTTAAAAGGAAGCAGAGATAGTGGTATCCTTGTTTTATTCTAAATTTAAAAGGTAGTGCATCAGACATTTACCAGTTTGCTATAAATTTTCGGCAGATACCTGTCATCAAGTTATGAATGTTTCCTTTACTAAGACTATTTTTTAAATTATAAGTGAATTTAGAATTTGATTAGGTGCTTTCTCTTCATCTGTTGTGATAGTCACTTGATTTTTTTCTCCTTTAATAGGTTTATGTAGTAAATGAAGTATACCCATTTCCTGTTATTAAATCTCTCTTGCATTTCTGGGATGTACTTGGCTTATTTATGATATAGTAATATCGTTTTCATTTTTAGAATCAATTTGTAACTACTAATTTAACTTCCTTTTAGTAGTAATAGGATGATGCATTATTTTAATTTCTTCTTGAATCAACTTTAATAAATTTTTTCCTGGAATTTATTATTTTGTGTAATCTTTAAATGTATTGACTTATAGTTGTTCATAATATACGTGCTCTTAGGACCTATATGAATAGATGTTTTAGTTGTTGGGGAAGCTTTCTGGTTTTGGTTTCTTTGTTTGATCTTTAGTTCATTCATCCGTTTTGGTATCTGTTACAGACCTACTAAGTTCAGTGTCCTGCGCATTAACTATTCTTGAAGCTTTTAGTATTGATTTTTCTCTTTACTGTCACCTAGAATAATCCAGGACCCCATAGCACAGCCATAGAATGAACTCCCTGGATTCAAACTTTGTGATTTCATTTTTATACATAGAAAAATAAATAATATATATAAATACATAGATAATGGTTATAGGACTATTGTATATATTTTACAATATATAACATATATTTTTGCACATATATATAAAAATAAATAACATAAATAAGTGGTTCTGGGACTGTGATCTATAAGCGTGAAGAAATATATAAATTTGTTACCACTTTAATGTGGCTGATTTGTTTGGACTGAAGTAAAAGGGGTATTATTCCTACCTGAAAGATTATACTTGAAAACTTGCTGGGTACAACTTACTTAATGAAGGACGTTGGATACATTGTTCCCTGAATATTCATCTTTCATCAGACGATTTTTAACATAGCTACTTTGTGGCTAAGTATTGCACTGAGGAACAAAATGAGTCAATTTCAGAAGTCTTTATTAGTAAATTCTACTAGAGAAACATTTTTTTTTTTCTAGAGAAACATTTTTTAAGGAACCATATAGCTGAAATATCACCCATCTTACTGTAGTTAAAGAAAATACTGATTGTCACAGCACGAGACTCTTCAAGTATAAAGTATATTTAACTGATGGCTGTATACCTTTGCGTGCAATAGGTATAGAACATGATGAATTGAAGAGTTTTTTGTAATAAAAGTTATTCTAAGTAAATTTTTCTCCCTTTTCCACCTTACTAAACTTCCACATGAACATGGCAGTCTTGACAAATATCTCTGGAGCTAGTATATGTTAAGGGTATTCTTGTTAGTAGGCTACACCACTAGTGTCTGTCCACGTGACTGGATGAGAGAAAGGCTGATTTTCTTCTCTTTCTAGAGGTCTTGGTTGGTTCCCTGTTCTGATCCATGTTTGATTGCAAGATCACCTTTCATAAAGGGTGAAGGAGTGGGGATTGTGGGGAATAATCCTTTGTGAACCTTCACTAGAATCTTTTCCTTTGTGACTCTTATGTAGAATTTTGGCACCTCTTAATTTGGATTGTGATCTAATGCTTGAACTAAGCAGTTGATAGGTATCAGGAGGCCCAGGAAACATATTATGAAATGGTATGAAAAATTTATCTTTGCATATATTTCTCTGTGTGTGGGCACCATAGCTTTCCTTTGATATCCAGTATGAGTTCTACTGGAAAGGTTAATCAATGTGTGTGTATGTTTGGGGAAAAGGGTTGAAAGGAGGAGGAAGTAAAAGGAGTATGTTACTAGTAGTATAACAATATATGATGTCTTAAACCATTGGTAGTAATACTGTGGAGCAATAGCCAGTGAGTGATAGTGACTGTTTTAGGCTATCAGTTGTAGGGATAGCCATGCAATAGTTGGTTTAAAACTTTCATAAGTTTCTCCCAAAGCCAAAGATTCTAATTTAGAGAATATCATTCAATTCACAGAAGTGTATAGGAAAAACACTTTAAAAAATAGATACTTGGCAAGAGCTTAACCAAATGTTAACAGAAATTGTTGTTTGGATGTTATTAAGCTTTTCGGAAACACACAGGCTTTAAATTGCAAGGAAAATGTATATTAGAAACTACAAAATAAATATTTTTATATTGTATAAAACCCAAAATTTTTAATTCATTTTCTCTTTTGGGTAACCTGCCAAATTGAGATTGAAATCTGTTGTGAGTGTGACCAAAAATATATCTTTATTCAATTTCATGTAATAACTTTTAAATAGTTTTACTGCCATTGCCTCTTATGTATTTATTGACCTTTTGTTTAATAACTTTGGGTTGATTTTAGGCCACCAGCAAAATGGAAATGAAAAAGACTGCTAAATACAAGATGCCATGGAAAATGAACTCAACTACTGAACCTTTATTTGTTACTGGTATAGATGTCAATCCCTTGAAAAAATTCACCATTCCCAAGATCAGGAGGACAGCTGAGAAAGGTAATATTTCTATGGAAGATGGGATTATTTCATAACTGTTACTACATTTCTCTGATTCTTAGTTTATGCTCGTCTTCTTTTTTTGTGTGTGTGTGTTTGTTACGCGGGCCTCTCACTGTTGTGGCCTCTCCCGTTGCGGAGCACAGGCTCCGGATGCATAGGCTCAGCGGCCATGGCTCACGGGCCCAGCCGCTCCGCGGCATGTGGGAACTTCCCAGACTGGGGCACGAACCCGTGTCCCCTGCATCGGCAGGCAGACTCTCAACCACTGCGCCACCAGGGAAGCCCTCGTCTTCTATTTTGACTCTACATAAAATTAGCTTGACTCTACATAAAATTAGGTTAAGTCAGGCTTTTAATTCCTTAAATACACATGTACTTTTGGTTCCACACAAAATAAAATAGACACATGTCTCCTATCCCTCCCACTAAGTACACCTAAAAACACTGGACGTCATACATAAAACAAACATAAGAAGACTTTGAATGGTGGAGAGAAGAAGTTGGATCAGTGTGGGACCCTGGGAGTTACGGAGTGATGTAGCATTAAGTTCTCTGGATTTTCTGTTTGTTTCCTCCACATCTCAGATTGGGTGACCACAACCCAGGAATGCTAACTTTTACAGACACAAAAAGCCCTAAGAATAGTGTTCTGTCTTGCCAGGGACTGGGAATGAGGTATCCTAGAATGACAGAAACCTGTTTGACAGTGAACATGCTATTCCTGCAAAACACTAGGGGGAATAAAAAGAAATAGGCCCTACACCTTTGTCAGCAGAGGCTAAGTGGAGGGCCTAGACTTCCACCTCTGCCTCTCCCCTTCCACCTGTGCCTCTCCCCTTCTTGGAACTTCATACGTTTCTTTCTCTGCTATCCCGTGCCCCTTCAGTGTTAGTGGGTTTCCACTCTTGCCTTGTGGTGATGAGTTGCCCCTTCTCAGTGGGAGTAGAGTCAGTGAAGGCCAAGTGGGGAGCCTAGACTCTGTCACACACACCAGTAACAAAGCATCTGTCCCCCTCCCACAGTGTCAGTGGAGGCTGAGTCAGGAGCATGGACTTGCACCCCTTTCCCATGGTAACAAGACAGCCGCCCCCCCACCTCCAACAAGGGTGTCCGTGGAGACCTTGTAGAGAGCCAGGACGTCCTGGTGGTAAAGAGTCAGAGTCTTCCCCACCCCCAGCCTTTCCCTACTGGCACAGTCCCTTGCTGGCTTAGTTTTAGTAGAGGCTTGTTAAACCACAAGATTGAATATGATCTAGAGTCTCTTAACAATACCCCAAATGACCAAGATATTTAAAAAAATCACTCATCATACCAACAACCAGTAAAATCCCAACTCAAATGACAAAAGATGAATCAACAGATGCCAACATCACGATAAAACAGATGTTGGAATTATCTGACAAGGCTTTTAAAACAGCCATCGTAATGATGTTTCAACAGGCAATTACAAACACTCTTGAAACAAATGAAAAAATGGAAAATCTCAACAAAGAAATGGAAAATGTAATAAAGAATTAAGTAGAAGTTTTGGGACTGAAAAAATACAATAATTAAAATAAAAAACTGATTGGATGGGTTCCAGAGAAGAATCAAGAAGACTTTGGAAAGAAGCAGTGGATTTGAAGATATAATAACAGAAATTACCCAGCCTAAACAACAGAGAACACATCAAATTAACCGAGCCTCAGGAACCTGTGGAATAATAATAGAAGACCTAATGTCTTTGTCCTCAGAGCCCCAGAAGTAGAAGAGAGCATAGAGCTGAAAGAGTATTTGAATAAATACTGGCTGAAAATTCCCCAAACTTGGCAAAAGACATAGACCTGTACAATCAAAAGGTTGAATAAACCCTAAACACGATAAACCCAGAGAAGTCTATGACAAGCACATCATAATCAAACTTCTGAAAACTAAGAACAGAAAAAATCTTGAAAGCAACTAAATGTTACTTATAGGGGAAAAAATCGAATGACAGGAGATTGCTCATTAGAAACCATGGAGCCCAGAGGAAGTGGCACAACATTTTTTAAGTGCAGAAAGAAAAGTACTGTCCCCAGAAAAAATATTCTTCAGGAATAGAACTGAAGTAGACATTCTCAGATGAAGTAAAACTAAAAATTTTTTATTGGTAGATCTTAGTTTAGAATGGCTAAACAAAGTTCTCAAAATAGAAAATGACAAAAGAAAGAAGCTGGGAACATTTGTTATGACGGAAGAACGACGGAGAGTAAAAATATAGGGAAATACAATAGACAGTCCTCCTCTTGAGTTTTTTAATTATGTTTGACAGTTGGAACAAAAAGTATGACATTCTTCAATGTGATTCTTGGTATATGTAGAGGAGGTATTTAAGGCAATTATAAAGTGAGATGTTACCATTGAAGGGAACTGGGTGAATAGGATATAGGATCTCTCTCTATTATACATCACAACTTCATATGAATCTGCAGTTATCTCAGAATTAAAAGTTTTTTATAAAAACATGATAAATAAATCAAAATGCTGTTCTAAAAATGTTCAAGTAGGGCTTCCCTGGTGGCGCAGTGGTTGAGAGTCCGCCTGCCGATGCAGGGGACGTGGGTTCGTGCCCCGGTCTGGGAAGATCCTGCGTGCCACGGAGCGGCTGGGGCCGTGAGCCATGGCCGCTGAGCCTGTGCGTCCGGAGCCTGTGCTCCGCAACGGGAGAGGCCACAACAGTGAGAGGCCCGCGTACAGCAAAAAAAAAAAAAAAAAAATGTTCAAGTAACCCACAGGAACTGTTGGAAAAGAAATCTCCAGGCCCAGATGGTTTCTCTGGAGAATTCTACTCAACATTAAAGAAAAGAGCTAATACAAATTCTTTACAATTTCTTCCACAAAATAGCAGAGGAGAGAATAATTTTATTAGGACAATATTACCCTGGTACCAAAGCTAAATAAATGTAATACAAAAAAAAAAGAAAACTACAGACCGATATCCATCATGAGCCTTGACACAGAAATCCTATACAAAATATAAGGAAATTGTATTTAGCAAGGTATAAAATCAATTATATTCTATAACTAAGAGAGTTTTATTCAAGGGATGCAAGGCTGGTTTGGTATTTGAAAGTCAGTCTGTATTCACAGGATAAATAATAGTAATCACATGATCATATCAATTTTTGCAGAAAAAGCATTTGACAAAAAAATCATTCATGATAAAGACTCAGCCAACTAGGAATACAGAACTTCCTCAGCTTGATAAAAAGTATATAAAAAATACCCATAGCTAACATCATGCTTAATGATGAACAACTGAATGTTTTCTCTGTAGGGAAAGAAGGCAAGAATGTTCTCTTTTACCACTCTTACTATCAACATAGTACTGGAAATTCTAACCAGCACAAAAAGTCAGGGAAATGAAATAAAAAGCACAGAGCATAGAAATTAGAAAGGAAGAAATAAGACTGTTCCTATTTGAAGGTTACACAATGGTCTACATAGAAAATCCCAAGGGACCTACAAAAAAGAAAAAGAAGAAAACCCTGGAACTAACAAGTTAAGCAGGGTCACTGAATACAAAATCAAAATACAAAAATAAATTGAATTTCTATATACTAGCAAAGAACCCATGAAAATCAAAACGATAATACCATTTCTAATAGCTCAAAACATGAAATACTTATGTATAAAACTAATAAAATATATACAGGATTTTTATGCTTTAAACCACAAAGTGCTGATGAAAGAGATCAAAGAAATTCTAAGTTATTGGAGAGGTATACTGTGCTTATTTTATTTATTTATTTTTTTTGCGGTACGCAGGCCTCTCACTGTTGTGGCCTCTCCCGTTGTGGAGCACAGGCTCCGGACGCGCAGGCTCAGCGGCCATGGCTCACGGGCCCAGCCGCTCCGCGGCATGTGGGATCTTCCCGGACTGGGGCACGAACCCGTGTCCCCTGCATCGGCAGGTGGACTCTCAACCACTGCGCCACCAGGGAAGCCCTACTGTGCTTATTGATTAGAAGACTCAACATAATGAAGATGTCAGTCCTCCACAAGTTTATCTGTAGATTTATTGCAGTTTCTATCAAAATCCCAGCAAGACCTTTTGTAAATAAATAAGCTTGTTCTCAAATTTACATGAGAAGGGACTTCCCTGGTGGCCCAGTGGTTAAGAATCCTCCTGCCAATGCAGGGACACAGGTTCGAGCCCTGGTCTGGGAAGATTCCCACATGCTGCGGAGCAACTAAGCCCCTGTGCCACAACTACTGAGCCTGCGCTCTAGAGCCCGTGAGCCACAACTACTGAACCCACGAGCCACAGTTACAGAAGCCTGCGCGCCTAGAGCCCGTGCTCTGCAACAAGAGAAGCCACTGCAATAAGAAGCCCGCGCACCACAAGGAAGAGTAGTCCCCTCTCACTGCAACTAGAGAAAGCCCACGCGCAGCAACGAAAACCCAACGCAACCAAAAATAAATAAATAAATTTTAAAAATTTACATGAGAAGACAAAGAAACTAGAATAGGGAAAACAGTTTTGAAATAGAAGTGTTTAGAATTACTGTAGCCAATACTAAGGCTTACTGTGTAACTACAATAATCAAGACACTGTGGCATTGACAAAGATAGACACAAAGATAGACACTTAAATCAGTGGGACAGAATGGAGATTCCAGAAATAGACCTACACAAATATGCTCAATTGGTTTCCTTGCAGTTGATTTTTAACAAGGGTATATTGAGTGGAGGAAAGGTAGTCTTTTCATCAGATGTCATGGAGCAATTGAAAGCTATCCATAGGCAAAAAAAAAAAAAGAATTTCACCCTAACTTCACACAAAAATTAATTCAAAATGAATCCCGGGAAACTGTAAGACTTTTAGAAGAAAACATCTCCAGGATCTAGGGTTAGATGAAGAGTCCTTAGCATGATGCCAGAAGCACAATCCAAAAAAAAAATGTGGTAAACTGGACTCCATCAAAATTTAAAACTTTTGTTCTGTGAAAGACTCTGTTAGGAAGGTGAAAAGACAAGCTACGAGTGGGGGGAAGCATTTACATATCATAAATCTAACCAAGGACTCTCATCTAGAACATATAAAGCACCTTCAAAACTCAATAGTAAGAGAAAAGAGAGTGTTACATCCAAGCAGAAAACAGGCAAAGACACGAACAGCCATTTCACTAAAGAGGTGTGGATGGCAAATAAGCACACAAAGAGATGCTCATCATAGCCATTGAGGAAGTGCTAATCAGAACCACAGCGAGGTGTCACTTCATGCTTGTTAAAACGGCTAAAATAAGAATAGTAATGCCAAAAGCTAGGAAGAATATGGGGAAGCCAAATCAGTCATGCAACCGATGGTCAGGTAAGATAGCTCAGCCCCTTTTTGAAAAACAGTTTGATGGTTTCTTAAAAGACTAAACATGCAACTACCATATGACCCAGCAATTGCACTTTTGGACATTTATCCCAGAGAAATGAAAACTTAAGTCCAAACAAAAATGTTTATAGCACCTTTATTTGTAATAGCCAGAAATTGGTAATCACCCTGATTTCCAGTGAGTGAGTGGTTAAAGTATGATGCATCCATACCATGGGATACTTATCAGCAGTTTTAAAAAATGAGTTACTGGAACAACAACAGCTTGGTTGGATCTCAGAGGGAATATGCTGAATGAAAAAAGCCAGTCTCCACAGGTTGAAGTACAAATTCCATTTACAAAACATTCTTGAAATGATAAAGGGTACAGAGATGGAGAACAGATTGGTAGTTTCCAGGACTGAGAGGAAGAGAAGAGGTGTGGGGTACCAGTATGACTGTATGTAAAGGAGTAGCATGAGAGGTGGAAAAGTTGTGTATCTTGATTATAGTGGTTGTTACATGAATCTACACATGTGATAAAATTGCATGGAACTACCCACACACACATAACTGCACATAAAACTGGTACAATGTTAATGAGGACTGTGGATTATACCAGTGTCATTTTTCTGGTTTTGATATTTTATTATAATTACATGAAATGTTTCTACCGGGGAGTTTGGGTTAGGGGTATACAGGGCCTCTATAAGAATGTTATGTGATCTATATTCACTTCAAAATAAGAAGTTAAACACAGGCATACATGCACAAAATCATATCTCATATCTTATGAAATGATCAAACTTTGTAACAAATTGTTACAAATATTAAAGCGAAAATTAGTTTTACTTGGATTAATTTTATTTTAATTTAATAATAGAATTTAAGATGGGAAGGGGATGAAGAATGAGGTTTTTTTGATAAACAGAGGATTGTAATATTTTGTATTAGTTTTGCCATTGTAACTTATTCTGTTGATTGTTAAATACAAAGGACTATTGTTTATGTTAATTAGATTCATATACATGGAAATTGGTTTAAATTATATATATCGTTGTTCCTCATTATTCACAGATTCCATATTTGCAAATTCTCCTACTTGCTAAAATTTGCTTGTAACCCCCAGCATCAGTACTCAGCAGCAGTGCTTTCACAGTCATTTGCAGACACGTGCGAGTGGTGAAAAATTTGAGTCACTTGATGCACACGTTCCTAGGTGAGGCCAGATGAGACGGAGCTTTGCATCTTGTTCCAGCTCTCATTATAAATAAGTGTTCATTTAGTCACCTACTTAGTGCTGTGTTGTTTGCATTTTTGTCGGTGATGTCTACGTTTAAAATGGTCTCCACCATATCATGCTGAAATGCTGTCTAGTGTTCCTAAGCCCAAGGAGTCTATGACGTGCCTTACAGAGAAAATACGTGTCACAAAAGCTACACTGTAAGGTAAGTTATAGTGCTGTTGACCAACAGTATGGAACCTTCAGGAAAAGGAAGAGGAAATTTGCCGGTTTGTCCATCAAGCCTCTCCAGAAAGTGTTAAAGGAACATTTGTGGTTCCTTTCCTGTGGAAAGGATGGAATCTACATTTATAGATTTATGAGATGACCACCAATAAAAAGCTTGTGACGGGCTTACCTGGTGGCGCAGTGGTTGAGAATCTGCCTGCCAATGCAGGGGACACGGGTTCGAGCCCTGGTCGGGGAAGATCCCACATGCCGCGGAGCACCTAGGCCCGTGAGCCACAACTACTGAGCCTGCGCGTCTGGAGCCTGTGCTCCGCAACAAGAGAGGCCGCGACAGTGAGAGGCCCACACACCGCGATGAAGATTGGCCCCCGCTCGCCGCAACTAGAGAAAACCCTCGCACAGAAACGAAGGCCCAACACACAAATAAATAAATAAATAAATAAATAAATAAATAGCTTGTGGGCAGCATTGTTGTGAGGCAAAAAGCCGAAGAAACTTACAGTCATGGTCCCCAGGGGCAGGAAAATGTTAGGACCCTCTTGGCTAGTGCTGGCTGACTCACACATTTCAAAAGGTGATAAGGATGCAGGTAGGCAGGTTCTGCAGAACAGGAGGCTGGGGGAGAATTTTAAAGACACCTGCTAAGTGTTATACAGGAAAAGGTTATGTGGCAAGTTTCCATCCCTGATGAGACTGGCTTGTTTTACCGGGATGTTGGCAAACAAACTTACTGCAGATGGCATTCCAGTTGTCAAAAATGTGACCAGAGGCTGACAGGAACCTAACCCTGTATTTCTCCTAAGATTAATAGTTCAGTATTCACTAATTCACTCTTGGCAGCAACTTTAATAGACTATACCTTCGCCAAATAACAAGAATCAACTGTATTCCCCAGTTTCCTCCGAGTCCTCTTCCTTGAGGGTTTTATTCTTTTATGCATCTACTTAATATAGCCATGCTTAAAACACTGCTTATTGTCTTCTCAAAGAGTGCCTCTTAGTCATGCCACCACGTCAGCCAAGAGTTTACAGCGATGTTCTGGTATTTTTGCAAGTCAAAATAACCGGTTTACTAGTATATAGGTTGCCTTATTTGGGGGAAATTCAAGAAATATTCATGCACTAACAGTAGCTACCAGGTTTGTGTAGCACTGTATGTTATAGAGTCTGTACATCTTAAGTTGAAAACAAGTCACCTGAATTCTAGTACTATCTAGTATATCTGCGTCAACTTTTAAGAACTCCCTATAGGTAGTGGAGAAAAACAAGTTTCATATTTTCATTTATACGAGGTATAGGAAGTCTGTATTACTGTTATAGAATCTTAAATATAAATGCCTCCAGATGGTTAAAGAAAATTCCAAATATTTTTTTATTTTGTGTCTTATATTGATACACAGTTGTGATTGTGCAGATGTACAATTATGTCATTTTATAATTTATTTATTTATTTGGCTGTGTTGGGTCTTCGTTGCTGTGCACGGGCTTTCTCTAGTTGCGGCGAGTGGGCTTCTCATTGCGGTGGCTTCTCTTTGTTGCGGAGCAGAGGCTCTAGGCACGCAGGCTGCAGTAGTTGTGGCGCACCAGCTCAGTAGCTCCGTGGCATGTGGGATCTTCCACAGGACCAGGGCTCGAACCGGTGTTGCCTGCATTGGCAGGCAGATTCTTAACCACTGCGCCACCAGGAAGTCCCAGCGATGTCATTTTAAACACAAATAACCACTTGCCCTTTTCTTTATTTTTAGTTTACTTGTCACCTTGTTGCACCAATACTAGAGAGTATAATTTCATACACGATACTCTTAATCAGTGCCGGCTTGATGTAAGCTGTGATCTACAGTCTTCGTGGCAGTTTGGAGATACAAAACTGATTCACAATGAAGAGCTGGAAAAAAATTTTACTTCTAAGAGGTAAGTTACTGTGACCTAAGGAAGTTTGAGATTTTGTTTGTTTTTGCTGTGAGGTTTTATATGAATCTGTTATTTCTGCCATTTGAGATTTGATAAGTATTACTAAGAAAATAAGTACAGAGGTGTTTTATTCCTTATTTTGTTGCCATCTCATAGCCTTCTGTAATAGTAAAAAGCTAAGTGTGAGATTTGGTTAGTAAGTCCTGCACATTAATGTAGCCAGACTTCAGACACTCCCTTCTTTTTTAATCTTTGTAAGTTTTTCAGAAGCATACATCAGCACATTTATTAAGGAGCCATTTTGTAGATCCTTGTGCCTCCTGCATAATATAAAATAGCACTTAAAATATTTAGAATGGAATTTTTTTTCTTGACTCAGTCCTTCAGAGACTGAGTTGATGTTTTAATTTGGCAGAGTTGTATCTGGCTATTTCCAACTACTCCACTAGAGCCACAATTTCTGACACTTTTAAAAAGTACCCCTTCTGGTTTTTGGGAAGGCACATTCCATTATGTTAGTTAATTAAGTAATTTATTTATTTATGAATTATTTTTGGCTGCATTGGGTCTTCGTTGCTGCGCGCGGGCTTTCTCTAGTTGCGGCGAGCAGGGGCTACTCTTCGTTGTGGCGCATGGGCTCCTCATTGTGGTGGCTTCTCTTGTTGTGGAGCACAGGCTCTAGGCACGTGAGCTTCAGTAGTTGTGGCACGCAGGCTCAGTAGTTATGGCTCACGGGCTCTAGAGTGCAGGCTCAGTAGTTGTGGCTCGCGGGCTCTAGAGCGCAGGCTTAGTAGTTGTGGTACACGGGCTTAGTTGCTCCGTGGCATGTGAGATCTTCCTGGACCAGGGCTCGAACCCATGTCCCCTGCATTGGGAGGCAGATACTTAACCACTGCGCCACCAGGGAAGCCCCATTATGTTATCTTAGTAAGAAAAAATAAGAGCACATGCAGAGTTCTCATTGTAAACATTTTGTATTTAATACGTTTAGATCTTGTGTGAACACAGTTTTAGCATTTTCATTTTCTGAACTTGCCTCCTTCACCATTTTGCATTTTTAACTTAGAACATAACTATAGTTTGATGGACCCACACTTAGAACTCATTTTGGAATGTTTTTGGTCTCTTTTTTTTGTTTTAGAATCAATTCCTCTTGACTCAGACATGCTACCCCACTTGTTGTCTGTTGGGGAGAATTGGTGAGAATGACAGAAATAGTTGATGGCATATTTTTTCATCTAAAAATCACAGTTTTGAGCAAAAGTAGAATGGACTGGCTATACACTGCCCCTTCCAGATCGAAATAGTAGTTTGATCAAAAATGAATTCCTGCATTGTTCCTTGATTTTGGTTATATTAGGCATTTTTAAATTGTGTCCTTTTTCATAATGCCCCCTGACACTTAATTTTCAACCATTTATTTCTCCCTGTTAACATTACAGAAAAGTTAGAACAACTACAATACAAGACTTGATAGAACATTCTGAATGACTAAAGTGTATAGGATTTATTGGTTTCTTAGGTATTTGCCCAATTAGACAAACTCATTTATCTCCCATAGTACTTTATACTCGTTTTACACGACTTACCACACTATGTTGGTTTTGTCTGATTCCCTTACTACATTATGAGTTTTATCTTATTTGTTTTTTGTGTCCATAGTATGGAACCGAGTCTGGCAACACAGTGAGCACTTAACTGTTAAATTAAGTTACATTTTTATTTCATTGTTTTAAATCAATGAAGGTGGAAAGTACCCTTAAGTAGCCTTAGGCACAGGTAAAAAAAAATAAAAGGAAAGATCAGAATTGGTTAGCAGAAGAGAAAAATAGGATGGAGAGATGAAAAGAGAAAGTATTAATAACATTGACTGCCTCTAGCTTTTCTTTTTATTGTTCCCCTTAGAGGAGTTTATAAATCTGTGATCTCAGCAAAAGCAAGTAGCTCCAGAAAGATACCAATCTCCACTTCTTTGTTGTTGTTGTGTTGGCCGTGCTGCACAGCTTGCGGGATCTCATTTCCCCAACCAGGGACTGAACCCAGGCCACACAGTGAGAGCCCAGAATCCTAACCACTAGGCCACCAGGGAACTCTCCAGTCTCCACTTTTTATCCACATTGCATCTACCACTTCTTAAGTGTGAAATCAGCAAAAACACGTTAATCATCTAAACATCTGTGTATTAAGTCATTCATTGAGCATTTGAGTGCCTACTGTGTCAGATGTTGTATTTGATACCCTCAGAGAAGAATGAATGTTTTCTCCTCAGCCTTAAAGAGTTTACATTCCAGTGGAGAAGACATACAGCTAAATATAAAATAACGTTATAGTAAGAGGTAGGTGCATAGATGAGGGATTGAGTATTCTTCGTAAGAGTCTTGAGAGATGTTCTGAAGAGTTAAGAACTTGAGCTGGTCTTAATGGGTAAAAGAGAACTGAATTCACTTCTTCTTAAGTATATTGTGCTATTTGTATCAGTTTGACCCTTTTTTGTTTTAAGATAACTTACCTTTAAACATTTCAAATTTATGTGAAAGGGTATCATTTTAAAAATTGTCAGTACCTATCTTGACACTGTGGTTAAATTTGTACTTGGCATCTCAGTTTACATTCTACCCCAGATGAGTGGACTGAGCCGTCCATGCTTAATTTCATCTACTTTTATCAATGATTGGTTTGGGGAGAGGGTGCAGAACTAAATCAGTTTGGGCCAGTGACACACTGAGGACAGATTGGCTTGTGGGCGGGGGGTTGGGGGGGCGTCTCTGGAAAAGAGAAGCCAATCTGCTGTGAACAAGGAAGCATGTTGCTCAACCTGTTGATGGCCGCACTCTTGGAATAATGACAACACCAGTTGGATGACCCTCTGAGGTGATGACAGCAAAACAGAGAGATGGAAAAAACCTGAATCCTTGAAAACATCTGGAGCTGTGGAATAGGTCAACTGATAAAGGCTGCCTGATTTCTGAATTTCTTGTTGTAAGAAGTTAACTCGGGACTTCCCTGGTGGCGCAGTGGTTAAGAATCTGCCTGCCAATGCAGGAGACATGGGTTCAAGCCCTGGTCTGGGAAGATCCCACATGCCGTGGAGCAACTAAGCCCGTGCGCTGCAGCTACTGAGCCTGTGTGCCACAGCTGCTGAAGCCCATGAGCCTAGAGCCCGTGCCTCACAAGAGGAGGCACCGCAATGAGAAGCCCGCGCACTGCAACGAAGAGTAGCCCCCACTCTCCGCAACTAGAGAAAGCCCGCATGCAGCGACGAAGACCCAATGCAGCCAAAAATAAGTAAATAAATAAATGTATATAAAAAAAAGAAGTTAACTCAATTTTAAGCCAGTTTGAATGGTTTTCCATACTTGAAGTCGATAGCATTTAAACTGGTATTGAACTTGGTACTGGTGTTGAACTTGGTACTTCCACTTGCTAGTGGAAGATTCTAAGATATGGATTTAACTTGGAAAGAGGGCAATAAGGATGTCTCACTGTTCCTAAATGGGAAGTTGATGATATGTGGGGGCACAGACCATATATTTTATGAGGCTGTGGTTTGGGGGGAACTTGTGCAAAAAAAATTCAGGATATTGAAGTGCCCTGCCCATTTCCTGCTTAGATCCAAGAGGCCTTTAAAATTCAGATTTGGTTAAAAAAAAAATCCTTTGTACTTATGGCCTAGTTTTACAGATCAGCTTTGCAAGATTAGCTTGAAGTAAAGCATTCATCTTTTCCAAAGTTAGTGTGAATATGGGTTTGAAAGAAAGGAGATTTAACAAGAGATAAGTATGAGGCAAATCTGAAGTAAGTATGAGGCACAAATCTGTTGCCTTCAACCTTTCCCAGATACGTCCTTTTAAGCATTTTCTACCTGGTAAATGGAACTACTCAACTTAATGCAATAAAGGTTTATTTTAAATGCAGTCTGGGGAAAGAAATGGATAGTTTCAAATTGTAATGCAGTGGGTAATGACCATTCTAAATTCAGGGCCTTGGGAAATGGGAGGGTCTCAGAGGCTTGTTGCCAGGAGACTGAAATTCCTAATGACAACCATTGTCTAAATGAGATCATGCTATGGTTCCTAGCCTTTGGAATTTTGAGGGACAAGAATCCTAGCTATTTCTTTCTAGAAGGATATACGTTGTGCTAAGGGCCAGTTAACACTGACCATTGTGTCATTCTTCACTTCTCTAAATTTAATTGTGGTTACCCTACGTTTTCTTCACCAGTTTATTTTTCGTGTAGGTAACTTAACCTTGTAACCATATGCTGCCTAAATGGATGTTGACTATATGAGTCTACCTCCAGACCCACTTTAAGGGAAGGCGTATTACTCACATCATTGATCTGAAGTTAGATGCAGTAACTCGATGAGACTGGATTGTTCCCGTTTTGTGAGGTGGATTGACCTGCTCAGTGTGAGCATGAGCATTTTTGAAAGTGTAAGTGTTGGAAGAAGGGTGTGACTAAAGGAGAACCAAACGAGTAGACTGCAGCCTCCCTAATAGTTCTAGATTGTCTCATGTAATTAGTCTAAACTATTCTTTGTCCCATTCCCCTTGCCTTTGTTGGTTTACTGATGTACAAGCATAGTCAATATGGTTCAGTATAACACGGTATGAGGCTTTCTTAGAAATCCTGGGAAGGTGAAGTCAGTGTCTCTATTGGTGTCTGTGGGCAAGGGAGCAGGTAGGCCTAGTTGCTGCTGGCAGCTCTCTTATGACCACAAGAGGAGCCAGGCAGAGATAAAGATAAAGCTATGGACATCAGTGTAGAGAGTCAAGGAAAAGAAACTTGAGTTTCTAATATTGTTGAGGGACTAAATAAGTTCAGATTCTTCCTGTGGTAGCCAGCATAATGCTCCCCCAAAGATGCCCACACTCTGATCCCCACAACCTTTAACCTAACAAAAAGGACTTTGCAAATGTGATTGAGGTCACAGACCTTGAGTTTGGCTGATTATTTTGGGTAATCTGGGTGGGCCCAATTTAATGATGGGAGCTCTTAATCATAAAAACTTAAGAGGAAGACAGAAGAGTGAGAGACTGAAGGAAGAAAGAAAAGTATGAGAGGGATTCAGCTTGCCTTTGCTGGCTTTAAGGATGCAGGAAAGGTGTTATGAACGCAGGTATTGTCTGGAATTTGGGGATCGCTTTTGGCTAACAGCCAGCAAGGAAGTGGGATCTCAGTCCTCCAACTGCAGGTGATTGAATTCTGCCAACAAGGAAAGAGATCCTCCCCTAGAGCCTAAGAAAGAAACGCAGTCTAGATGACACCTTGATTTTAGCCCCATGAGACCCATGTCAGACTTATGACCTACATAACTGTATGTAGCAAATCCTGTATCTCCAGTTTTGGGGGGCCATTTACTGGAGGTTTACTGTATTTCTTTGGTGGAGTCACGTTTCCCTGATTCTTCATGGTCCTTTAGCCTTGCATAGGTGTCTGCACATTGAAAGAAGAGACTTTATGGACTGACTTTGCTAAGAAAAGACTTTCACCTGGGGTGGGGACATGCCGGAGAGTGCTGTGACCCTGGGTTAGTGATGCAGGTGCCAAGTGGAGGGGCATGTGGTGGCTACATGTCTTGGGGATTGTGGTGTAACTCAGTAGATCAGGCCGTTGGGATCCACAACATCGACAATTTGTGTGGTCTTTGGCAAGCACTGCCAGGGGTCTGCAGAGGTTACAATGGCTGTTGGGGTTCTCAGCAGCACCTCCAGGTCCATAAACTAGGGAGAGTACCAGAGTAAGCAGCAGTAGTGGCCCAAGCTGGTTTGTATGCACACACTCGGCTGTGCGGGCCAGTTGCAGGTGCCTGAGTTGTGACAGTGCTGGTTATAAACACACATGTATAGTTGCTTTACAATGTTGTGTTAGTTTCTCCTGTACAGCAAAGTGAATCAGCTATATATGTACATATATCCCCTCTTTTTTGGATTTCCTTCTCATTTAGGTCACCACAGAGCATTGAGTAGAGTTCCCTGTGCTATACAGTAGGTCCTCATTAGTTATCTATTTTATGCATAGTGTCAATAGTGTATATATGTCAATCCCAATCTCCCAATTCGTCCCACCCCTCCTTCCCCCTTGGTATCCATATGTTTGTTCGCTACATCTGTGTCTCTATTTCTGCTTTGTAAATAAGGTCGTCTATACCAATATTTTCAGATTCCACATATATGCATTATCGTATATTCCACAAATATACGATACTTGTTTTTCTCTTTCTGACTCCCTTCACTCTGTATGACAATCTCTAGGTCCATCCACGTCTCTACAAATGACCCAGTTTTGTTCCTTTTTACAGCTGAGTGATATTCCATGTGTATCTGTACCACATCTTCTTTATGCATTCCTCTATTGATGGACATTTAGGTTGTTTCCGATAAAAATTTTTTAAAAAAGAAAGAAAAATTTTAAAAAAAGAAGACATAAACTGTATATCAACAACCCCATAAAAATTGAAGCTAGGCCCGCTTTCTTAGTGTAGCAGAAAAAGCCTTGTACTAGAAGCCAGAGACCAAATTTCTACTCCTGGTTCTGCCACTACATAGTTATGTGATCCTGGATGAGCTATTTTGACATCTTGGCCATTGTTTTTCTCATCAGTGATACTTATTTAACCTTTGGGGTCAGGGACCCCTCTGAGAATTTGATGAAGCTATAGCCCCTCTTCCCAGGGAAGTGCACATCAACACAGAGCTTTGCACAGAATTTTAAGGTTTTTGGGCTCCCCACAATAGCCAACCTGGGACTTTTCCTGTGTAGGTGAACCCCAGGTCAGGAACTCATGGACAGGAGGATCATTACAGCCTCTTCCAGCTCTAGTGGACTCAGCTTTGTGAATCTGCGAGCAGAAGACGATGCTGAGGAATTTACTTGAGAAAAAAGAGGAATAAGGAAGACGAGGAGCAAAAGGAAAGGAAAAGAGAAGTTCTGTTTCTTAGTATCTCAAAAAATATCTAAGAATCCACTTGTTAGATGAACACTTACATGAATTAAATGCAATATAATTAAATTTCATGTTAGAAAGGAAAATGTAACATGTTAACTCATTTTAAAGTTATACTCTCTTGGGAACAATAAGATAACTTACAGTGAATAAAATAAAGGAAAATGGAAGCAAAAAGCATTTACTGTAACTAAACGATTATCTCAAAATGTGATTAAATACTTAGAATTCTATGATTAAAAAGAAATGAAATAAACACACATGTAGCAGTGGGGGCCAGGGCAGATATCAAGGCAAGTGCCAATGGTAGGTGCACTGACAGCTTTGGTGTGGTCCTGGCTGTTGGTGTGCATTACTATGACTGCTGGATCTTGCCATGGACATGTAGCTGTGGAGGCCTGATGGGGGCCAGGGGTATCCATCACTGTGGAAGGGCTAGCTGCAGGTGAGCCTAGTGGTGCAGGCCAGTGACAGAAGACAGGGCTGGATGTGGGCCTACATGCTGCTGTAGGGCCTTGGTTATCAGCAGGGTCTTGCCATGGTGCACACATGGGAATTTAGGTTGGTGACAGGTGTAAGTGCACAGCTCTACCACTATTCATTGTGCTTTGCTAACTTATATAACTTCTCATCAATATGAGTTTTATCTAAGTCTTTTACATTTACAGTTGTCCCTTGGTACCCATGGGAGATTGGTTCCAGGACCTGCCCCAAATACCAAAATCTGCAGATGCTCAGGTCCCATAGTTGGTTCTCCATATCCACGAGTTCTGCATCCTCAGATTCAACCAGTCATGGATTGTAAGTTGTTTGCAGCCCATGGTTGGTTGAATCCATGGATGCAGAACCAACCGATACAGAGAGCCAACTGTATATTTATTGAAAGTATTCTGTGTACAGGAATTCCCTGGCAGTCCAGTGGTTAGGACTTTGTGCTTTCACTGCCGAGGGTGCAGGTTCAGTCCCTGGTCGGGGAACTAAGATCCTGTAAGGCACACACGGTGGCACGGCCAAAAAAAAAAAAAAGACAAAAGACTATTTGGATTCATTTTACCTATCGTCTCTAAAATGGAATTGTTGAAACTCAGAGCCGCTGTCATTTCACAAGTTAACATAGATCCTAGTGTCTGAATAACTTTGAAAGTCAACCCTTTACAAACCTTTTTAGACCTAGAAATAGTTCTAAAGGCTAATTTTTAATTGGTAATTTTGATTATGTAAATCATATTTAGTCCTAAATTTTTTTCAAGTGTAATTCTGAATATACATTGAAAAGTACAAAGTTTTTAACAGTATTATTACTAACACAAACCTTCAGGGAATATTTTCTACTTGAATTTATAAAGGTTTTTGGAGCCCTGGATCGGATCTTTATTAAGTTGTATTTTTTCATTCTACTCAGTCCATTAACAGGATATAATGTTCAGCCAATAAGATGACTAGGTAATACAAAGAATTATTTGGTCCAGAATGTCAACGGCACCACTGCTCTAGGGTTTACTTTACAGGCATACCTTGGAGGTATCACAGCTTCAGTTCCAGACCACAATAAAGAGATTCACACAATTTTTTTGGCTTCCCAGTGCATATAAAGTTATGTTTACATTATAGTGTAAGTGTGCAATAGCATTAAAAAAACAATGTACACACCTTAATTTAAAAATGCATTATTGCTAAAAAATACTAACCATCATCTGAGCCTTCAGTGAATCATAGTAGTAACATCAAATATCACAGATCACAGATCACCATAACAAATATAATAATAATGAAAAAGTTTGAAATACTGCGAGTATTACCCAGATGTGACACAGGGACACAAAGTGAACAAATGCTGTTGGAAAAATGGTGCCAATAGGCTTACTTGACGCAAGGTTGCTACAAACCTTCAGTTCATAAAAAATGGAATATCTGCGAAGCCCAATGCAGTGAAGTACAATAAAACAAGGTATGCCTGTATACATCTTTATCACAATACGCCTTCACATAATGTGATTCACGTGTGCTGTAAGAACCTTACAACAATATATTTTGATTTCCTCCCTCCCTCTCATGCTTTGTGCTTTTGTTGTGGGAGTCCTTCCAGATCCCAAGAAAAACCACATGAGAAATTAGGAAAACAGAAAAAAGTATTGTAATTCTTCTGTGAGAATTAAACCTTAACAATCAACATGGAGATCTTAGTGGTTTATAGAGTCTAACGTCAAGCTAAAAACAAGAGCAGGAAATGATGACGGTGGAGTTGAAAGTTAAGGCTGACATTTCCAGAACTGAGAGAAATGGTCATGATCTCATCGGTTAGTCTTGCTTGTTATTGTTGCCATGTGTTTTGTTGCCATGGGCCTGTCTACTGTAGAGGTGAATTATTTTTGCAAATAAATATTAATACACTAATGTGCATAGTATACTTACAAATTCTTTGAGTGGTGTTCCAGGAAATAACAAATATAGGTAGCATGTGGTTTTCAAGAGCAGTTTTCCTTTTGTGGTATGCCCATTACTTTCTCGGTTCTGTAGCTTCTCCATTGCTGATAATCTTTTGGAATCACACTTGTGTCACAGTGATTGAACCTCTCTGTCCTTATCACCTGCTGTGGCAGTTGCTGCCGCTGCTGCTGCTCCTGAGCAGGCCATGTAGAACTCCCTTCCCTGGTGCACCAATTGGAGGAGAAGGATAGGTGTTTTATATGTTTCAGTGATTCTCGTGGAATGTGGGTAAAAGTTCAACAGTGTCTGTACTTTAGATTATAACCTTTTCTGAGAATGATTTATAATTTTCATAGTGCCAAGATAGGAGCCTGTAATCAAGTTCTAGCTTGCTTCTCCCAGTTGTGACCTAGATCCCTGGAGAATAGAGAATGGCCCTAATAATTGACCATGTATAAGTGTATTGTCTATGTGTCCCTCTCTGTGTATATTTAAGAAACGCATGTCCTTCCCTCTGTAACACAAATAAGAACTTTAGCTCCAGAACTTAATGGACAAGAATTGGCATATATATTTCCGACTCTCTCACTTTACTATTTTGGCAAGTTTTAACCCTCTGAACCTCATATTTCTCATTTTAAAAATGTGTGTAACAATGACAATAAGTAATAGTAATAGCAGTAATTCAATTCTTGGGGATTTGAGAACAAAATGACAAAATGCATGAAACGGTTGTCTTAACAGTGCTGGGGACATTAGCATTCAGGAAATGTTAGCCCTTATTTCCATTGGCCTACACAAGTAGTTCTTGAACTATTTCCTGAATTCTTTCCTTAGATGATTTTTCAGCCTAACTTGTTACTATAGGATAGTTACCATAACTGTAGCAAGCTAGCTCAAGTATTCATCTTCTCCTTGGAAATTCTGTTGATGTTCTCATTTAATTACACGCTGTTTGCTTTAGGTCAGAGATGCGTGGGAGTGGAAGACATGGCAGAGAACTTGAAGAACATTTCTGCTTTTTAGCACTTCCTCAGAGTGATGTGGCTGAGATATATCAGAATGGAATAAGTACCAGAACATCTACATTGAAGATACTAGGCAACCCTCTTCTTGGAATTTATATATTTAGACATGTTGATGTGGCCTTGAATTTTGCTCACAGTAGAAGCATTACTGTAGAAAGTATTATAATTTTTAAGGTTGGTAGCACAAAACAAATACTAAATATTATATTCAGTTTGCTTTAAATTGACCTAAATGTATTTTACTTTCTTTTTTTTTGTATTTTACTTTCAATATGAATTATTAATGTTTTAAAGTTGCATTGTATAAAATAAATATTAATTATTTATTACTATCATCATTTGAAATTTCCCCCCCCCCCTTTTTTTTTTTTTTTTTGCGGTACGCGGGCCTCTCACTGTTGTGGCCTCTTCCATTGCAGAGCACAGGCTCCGGACGCGCAGGCTCAGTGGCCATGGCTCATGGGCCCAGCCGCTCCGCGGCATGTGGGATCTTCCCGGACCCGGGCACGAACCCGTGTCCCCTGCATCGGCAGGTGGACCCTCAACCACTGTGCCACTAGGGAAGCCCTCCCCTATTTTTGACTCCAGTGGGTGTGCAGTATAAAAGTCTTCAAGTAAACAAAGGCAGCCTTTACCATATTGGTTTTCCTAATGTATATTTTTTCTCTCCTAATTGACCTTCTTATCTTTCTCTCTTTTGTTCAGACTATAATTAATACCAGAGTGTTCTAAGTGTCTTTCCTCAAGACATTGGTATTAATAATTCTGACTTAAGCTAGAGTTGCTACACTCTTACTGTTTATTTTACTTAATAGTGTAGTACAATATTTTCTTTGTTTTGATAATTTTGCCATGCTTATATAAGATGTTAACATTAGGAAAAACAGGGTAGAGATATATGGGATCTCTGAACTGTTTTGCAACTTTTCTTAAAGTCTAAAATTACGCAAAATTGAAAAAAAAAATCTTACAGTCGAATTGTAAGCATCAACAGACAAACTGGTTAAGATATACTTTTTTGTTAATTGCAACTTTGCCAGGACTACTAAAATCACAGTAAGTAGGCAGGATTCTCATTTGTGTAATTTAGGATGTATGTACATTCACATAAAACCAACGGTTCATTTGGTATAATTTAATTATTTTTAGACCTCAGGTATTATCAAATTCATAAATCATAATTTATTTTTATTTTTATATTAAAAAAATAATACATACTGATTTTAGAAAATTTAGAGCATACTAAGAAGCTCCAAAAAGCCCATTAATAATGACACAATTTTTTTGTATACCTAATACTTAGTCTTCTGCTCATATATATGGATATGCATTGTATAATGGTCATTAAAATACATTCTTTTTTTTTTTTTTTTTTTTTTTGAGGTACGCGGGCCTCTCACTGTTGTGGCCTCTTCCATTGCGGAGCACAGGCTCCGGACGCACAGGCTCAGCAGCCATGGCTCACGGGCCCAGCCGCTCCGCGGCATGTGGGATCTTCCCAGACCAGGGCACGAACCCGTGTCCCCTGCATCGGCCAGCGGACTCTCAACCACTGTGCCACCAGGGAAGCCCCAAAATACATTCTTTATATATTATGTAACTTGCTTTTTTCATTGATTATAAAATCAACATTTTCCATGTCATTAAATAAATATTCTTCTGTAATATCCTTTTGAACGACTACATAGTATTCCACTGTACAACTCTACCATAAATTTGTGCAACACATTTTTTAATGTTGGAATATAAATTACTTGGTTTTCTTATTTTTGTACTTTTAAATACTACTTTGATTATTCATGTAGGTACATTTTATACACACCTGTGATTATTTGCTAAGAATTAATTGATTAATTCCTATGTGTCAAATTAGGAGTCAGAGGTATGTGTACACTTTCACAGCTTTCGATGTGAAATGCCCAGTTGTCCTGAGAAAGGTGGTACTAATTGACATTCCTTTCCACAGCCTGTGGGGGATGTCTGTTATCTCACATCATCACTAACTCTGTATCTTATATTTTTTAAAAGATATTTGCCAGTCATAACATGTGATAGTTTCTCATTGTTGGTTCAGTTTTTTATTCTTTTTCATAGTTATTGCTGAGCTTAACATTCTGCGTATATTCATTGACAGTATTTAGTGAACTGCCTATTAATATCCTTTGCTAGTTTCTTGGTTTTTCGTTTCTTTGTTTCTAGTTGATTCATAAGCATTATCAATTCATTAAAGTGAATGTTGAGAGCTAGGCTTTTCTGTGTATAATGTTTTATCACTTATTGTTTTCTTTTTTAAATAAACATTTTATTTTGTAATAAATTGAAATTTACAGAAAAATTATGAAGGTAGTACAGAAAGGTCCTGTATACAATTTAGCCAGCTTCCCCTAATGTTAACATTTCATATAACTATAACACCTCTGTTAAAACTAAGAAACTGAAACTAACAGTGTGTATGTCAATTATATCTCAATTTTTAAAAAATAATAAAATAAAATGAAAAGAAACTAACATTGGTACAGTACTATTTAATACAGACTATGCAGCTTTTGCCAGTTTTTCCACTAATGTTTTTTCTCTTCCAGTATCCAAGTACAGGGTACCACATTACATTTAGTATTGTTTTCAATTTTGAATGAATTATTAGCATATTAAAAAATAAAAGTAATAGAATTGCTGACTTAAATAAAATTTGTGGTTTTCATATTAATTGCACTTTTTCCCCACCTTTTATCACTTCATTAGTTCATGGTTTTTAAAATTTTTATACTCATTTTTTTCAGTGTACAGAAGTTTTGGAATATTTTACAGTGAAATTTGTTTTTAGTTCATGGTTTTTTGGCAATATGCTTAGAAAAGAATCCTCACTTGGAGGTTAGATATTTGCTTGTATTTCTTTCTACAGTGTTTATATTACTTAAATGTTTACCTTGTTTAGTATTTATTTTGGTTTATAGGTTGAGAGGAATTTAATCTTTTTCAAGTCCACACCATTTATTGAATAATCTGGTTTTGCTTCATTTATTTCAAATGATGCTTTTAATATCATATTATGTTTTTATAGATGCTTGGACTTATCTGGGCTTTTTATTTTGTGCAGCTTTTTTCCCCTCTCTGCCTTTTTTGTGGTAGTACCGTTCTTTTAAAAAGTATGTAATATCTGGAAGTGCATGTCACCTTTCCTGTTCCATCATTTTCTATTTCTGACCCAAATTTTTTTCAAAAAATTGTTTCCAAAATTTTATATGTTATTCTTGTTTAGTCTTCCAGGGAAGTTTTTAAACTAAAACTCATTTCTACAAATGGATTTTCTGAAATTTTTATTGGAACTACTATAGTCTTTGAGTTTAATTTAAGGGGGAATTGACATAATTACAATAAGTCATGCCATTCATCTGGGACATGGATTATCTCTCCATTCGAATTTCTTTCCTTAAAAAAGAAGCTAACTTTACTTTCCTAGTATGAGAGTTTAAAGTGTTTTGGTATTTTTTTTTTTTACCATCTTTATTGTGGTATATTTTTATTTAACTTCTTTTTGTCTTTTTTTTTCCAGGTTCTTTTTGGAAAAGTGAAGAAAATTCAGCCTTCAGTGGATAAAAACAAAGTTTCTTTGGATCCTTCTCCTAACTTTGACTGCCATATGTCAAGAAGTGTCCCCTCTTTGAAAGATACCATTGAACTACAAGCCTACAGTTCAGCAGTATGTTAACTTTTCGGTTCATTTGACAACTTGAAAGTCACATGCCTCACACTGTATGATACAAGCCTTAAAACAACTGCCCAAAATATTAAATGGAAATCTCTTACTTCATTCACCATAATATGACCTAAATAAATAGATAGTAAAAGCTGTTTTAATATTTGTGATCTCAGAACATTAATAAAGAAGCTTCCAGATTTACATTTAACTTCGTTCTAAGTACAGTGGCTGCTTTTATTTAGATGTTTCATAGATTAATTCCTAACTTGCAAAACAAACAAGGCTACTTTGAAATGTTATTGATCTTCACAAAAGGAGAAAAGGCTTATGTATTAGTCATTACATGGTAGACTAATTACTACACAGTAATTTTCTGTCATATGTTACTGAGATACTTAGTAGACCTTTAATCTTTTATAGAAGATTAAATTATGTAATACATACTATATATAATCATATATATGATTAAATGAGGATAAATATTTTAGAAATATATATATGCTCCCACATGTAAGATGTATTAAGCTATTGTTATTTTTCTAATTGACTTTTCCTCCCAAATAAAATATAGTGGTTCCCAGCATATGCAAAACATTGAAGTTTTAATGAAAAAATACTTTTTTATTTAAAAACAGATTGTGTCTGTTTCTGCTGATATTGGAAGCCTATCAAGGAAATAATATGCTGTGGGGAAAAAAATTCCTCTTCAGGAAAACTAGGGTTGAAGAAGCCAGGGAGAGTGGGGCTGTATGGAAGCTGATTAATAAATAACAACATGCAGTTATCTAGATTTTTTAAAATAGGAGCTTATTCAAGTCTGCAAAAATTAATCAGCATAAAAATGTTCTCTTCCTTCTTTATCTTTTAGGTATACTTCTATGAATATGATGATCTTTCAAAGCCAGTAGATAAACCTAGGCAGTGTCTTCCATATGCAATAGTAACAGTAAAATTTATTGGTCAAAAAGTAGACAAAGGACACCTTATGACATCTTTGAGACTCCTCTCAACAGGATTTCCTAAAAGGGCTGGTAAGATACATATATTTTTCTACTTCAGTAGCATTTGTGCTGGTCTTACAACTTCTGAATATGATTTTCTAATACATTATGAATATCTAAGCAAAATAGTTGTGCTTTACCTATTTTCGATTTTATATATCTAGAATTACATTGCAGCTATTTTTTTTTTTTTTTTTTTTTGTGGTACGCGGGCCTCTCACTGTTGTGGCCTCTCCCGTTGCGGAGCACAGGCTCCAGACGCGCAGGCTCAGTGGCCATGGCTCACGGGCCCAGCCGCTCCGCGGCATGTGGGATCTTCCCAGACCGGGGCACGAACCCGTGTCCCCTGCATCGGCAGGCGGACTCTCAGCCACTGCGCCACCAGGGAAGCCCATTGCAGCTATTTTTGTTATTTCTTTTGCTCAGTGTTATGTTTGTGTGATTCTTCCACGCTGATATGTATAACTGTAGTTTCTTCATTTTCACTCATATATTTGTATACACACATACACACACACACACACACACACACCATATTATTCAATTTTGTGACTATACACTATTCCTCTGGGGATGTTTTGACATTTTGTAGTTTTCTTCATATTCCAAATATTGCTGTTTTAAATGTTCATGTACGCATCTCAGTGCATATGTGCAAGAGTTTTTCTATAGCGTATACATCTACATCAGGAATGTGCAACTTAATCCAAAGACAATGTCAGTTTTCAAAAGTGGTTGTGTCAGGTTACCTAATTATTCTGCATCATTGCCAGTACATATACTTCTTTTTTTAAAAAAATAAATTTATTTATTTATTATTTTTGGTTGCATTGGGTCTTTGTTGCTGCAGGTGGGCTTTCTCTAGTTGCGGTGAGCGGGGGCTACTCTTCATTGCGGTGCATGGGCTTCTCATTTGCGGTGGCTTCTCTTGTTGCAGAGCATGGGCTCTAGGCACACAGGCTTCAGTAATTGTGGCACACGGGCTCAGTAGTTGTGGCTCTCGGGCTCTAGAGCGCAGGCTCAGTAGTTGTGGCGCACGGTCTTAGCTGCTCTGCGGCATGTGGGATCTTCCCAGACCAGGGCTCAAACCCGTGTCCCCTGCATTGGCAGGCTGATTCTTAACCACTGTGCCACCGGGGAAGCCCCATATACTTTTAAAAAAATGTTTCTGCCAGACTCACAGACTTCAAAAACAACTGTATGATTACCAAAGGGGAAAGGTAAGGGGGAGGGATAAGTTAGGAGTTTGGGATTAACATATACAGACTACTATAAATAAAATAGATAATAAACAAGGGCCTACTGTATAGCACAGGGAGCTCTACTCGATATTCTGTGATAACCTATGCGGGAAAAGAATCTGAAAAAGAACGGATATATTTATATGTATAACTGAATCACTTTGCTGTACACCTGAAACTAACACAATATTGTAAATCAACTATACTCTAGCATAAAATAAAAACTAAATTTAAAAAATGTTTCTGCCAGCCTAGTGAGTGTGATATGTTATCGTTATCACCTCAAAAAAAGAGACTCTTTACCCATTGAAAGCTCTCCTGTCCCTTTTCCCCTAAGCCCCCCCACGACCCCTACACAGTCACTAATCTGCTTTCTGTCTCTATATATGATCCTATCCTGGCCTGGCCATTTCATTAAGTGAAGTCATAAATAGTAGCCTTTCATGACTGGTGACTTTCACTTAACAGTGTTTTCAGGCTTCTTGCATGTTGCAGCATGTATCAGTACCTCATTCCTTTTTATGGAAAAATATTCTGTTACATGGATACATTACGTTGTGTTTATCCATTCATCAGTTGACCATGTGGGTCACTTCCACCTTTTGGCAATTATGAATAATTATGCTAAGAGCATTCTTGAACAAGTTTTGGTGTAGACATGTGTTTCCTTTGCTCTTAGGTATATAGCTTGTTCCTGAACCTCGGGGGAAAGTGTTCATCTTTCCCCAGTAAATATGATGTTAGCTGTGGGGTTTTTTTCATGTCCTTTACCCTGTTGAGGAAGTTCCCTTCTATTCCTAGTTTGTTGAGTGTTTTTATCTTGAAAAGGGCAATTACTTATCCTTCAGAATCTTTGCCATCTAAAAGGTTTTTTAATATGAATCTTCTTGTGTATTTAGTGGGGTTGGACATCTTTTTGTGTTTGTTGACAGTTTTTACTTAACCTGTGATTTTCTTGTTTAAGTACTTTGCCCAACTATCGCATAGTCTTTTTATTAATCGTTTGAAGATATCTGTATATTCTTTATGTATTCCAATATATGTGTAATTATGTACTAAGTTTGTCTCATTCAGAATATTCTTTTCACCAGTTTATTTTTCTAAGTTTTACCATGGGTTTGACCTATTAAAATATTTAATGTGTATGTAATTGAAATCATTTCTCATTTTTGGTTTTCTGACTTCCATCCATGCTTAAAAAGTACTTTCCTAGGGCTTCCCTGGTGGCGCAGTGGTTGAGAGTCCGCTTGCCGATGCAGGGGACGTGGGTTCGTGCCCCGGTCCGGGAAGATCCCACATGCCGCGGAGCAGGTGGGCCCGTGAGCCATGGCTGCTGAGCCTGCGTGTCTGGAGCCTGTGCTCCGCAGCGGGAGAGGCCACAACAGTGAGAGACCCGCGTACCGCAAAAAAAAAAATAAGTACTTTCCTATCCCCAGGATTATAAAACTATCCCTCCATGTTTTCTTCCAGTATTTTTATGGCTTTATTTTTTAATGAATTTTGTTTTATTTCAGTATAAGGAGGTATAGGGATCCACCTTTCCTTTTTTTCTGTCCACTCCAGCTTAAGCACTACATCTCTATATTTTCTTTTTTCTTTTTTAATTTTATTTTTTATTTGTTTATTTTTGGCTGCCTTGAGTCTTCGTTGCTGCACGCGGGCTTTCTCTAGTTGAGGCGAGCGGGGGCTACTCTTCATTGCGGTGCACAGGCTTCTCACTGTGGTGGCTTCACTTGTTGCGGAGCACGGGCTCTAGGCACGCAGGCTTCAGTAGTTGCGGCACGTGGGCTCAGTAGTTGTGGCTCTCGGGCTCTAGAGCGCAGGCTCAGTAGTTGTGGCTCTCGGGCTCTAGAGCGCAGGCTCAGTAGTTGTGGCGCATAGGCTTAGTTGCTCCGCAGCATGTGGGATCTTCCTGGACCAGGGCTCGAACCCGTGTACCTTGCATTGGCAGGCAGATTCCCAACCACTGCACCACCAGGGAAGTCCCACATCTGTATTTTCAAACATATTTCCACTATAGCTTACTCTAATTAAAAGGATAATCACAATAGTTATATAATTTAGAAATCTTCAACAGAGCTATTTTTTAACATTCTGTGAAAAAGAACTTCATGGTACATTCCCAGTGATATGATTATAACTTCGTATATTGTTCATGAGCAACTTCTCATTAATAATCTGTTTTAACAATGGTATTTTCATGGTATTAGTTAGCTATGAATGCTTTGTGAACATTTTACCTGCTAAATATGTGTTTTATAAGTTCCTTTGTTATTACATTGAAGTGCTTTATGAAATTTTAGGAATAAATCTCTATAAATTATAAAAAGAAAATTTGCTTCTATTTTCCAGGTTTTTATTTATATTTATTATTTGCCAGAATAGTTATTTCATAATGGAGCAGGGGTAGTGGTTTGCTTTGGCTCCTGGGAAGGATTTTGTGCAGCCTTTTTGATCTTTTCCCCCTCCTGTTTCTTTACCTTATTCCTCTTTCCTTTCCAGTTTTGTTCTCCTGTGGTAGAGGGAAAAGAAGCAAGGTAACAGTAGGTGGAGGGAGACAATTTTACCTAATAATGAATAGATTCTATTATTAAATATCTGCATATAGGAAATTAATATAAGAATTACCTAGTCCGTGAGCAACATGGTTTTATTCCTATTTAATTTTTCTATTTCTTAGTATTTGTCAAAATTCAAATTTTTTATGGCAAATACTTATAATGGGTCTATAGGGCAGAATTTCATACTATGTCATTTATACTTTATCGGTCGGTTACTCTTCCTCTTCTTGCTTTTTCGGCTGAGAACATACTTTAATCATCATTAGGTTATTTGATGGACTTTCAGTTAAAACCGCTTATGACATAGTTTACTTGCATTAATAGAGTTGCCTGAAGAAACACTTTTTGTTCCTGTTTTTCCTTATTTTCTTATTATTTCCACAGAAAGAACATGGTCTCTGAATAACTGTACAGTGGCCAAAAGAATTGGAAAAGGAAAAGATGCTACTGTCATCTTTGAGCATTTCAGGAAACCTATAGATCCATTTGTTCAGGAAAACTGTTCATGCAGTGCACTAAATTCAGAGATAAATCCTTACAACTCAAATATTTCTAACTCCTATGGAAATGTGCAAAATGAAAACATTTCTGTACTTGAAGCATACAGTGGACAGATGGAGCACAATTCAGCAGAATGTAGAGACACTTCTCAAGTACATGCATATGATTCAGGTCCTTCATTTATTCCCAGTGATACCAGAGAAAGTGTTAATAATGATGACCTCTTAAATTTGACACATCTTAAAGATGTTTTAAGTGGTTTTGCTCCTGCTTTTCCCCTTCATAACAATATTGGCTCAAGCACGGTTATTACTTCAAAACTCATCAAAGACCCAAGACTGATGAAGAGAGAAGAAAGCATGGGAAAACATAATACTATTACAGGTTTAAATGAGATTTTGCCATTGGAGAAGAGTTTAGATTTTGCTAATTCAGAAATAAACCTATCATCTATGCCAACTAATCCTGCCTCATCATCTGAAGTCATGCCTGGTGATCAGACTGTTCTTACTAATTATTTGGATGCCCCTTGCTTCAAAATTTCTTTGAATGAGTCACAATCCCAGGCTCACAACATGGGCTGTAAGACCTATGATTGTACAGCTCCCAGTAAAATTACCATGGCAGAACAGTGTAAGAGCCACGATAATTTTTCCTTCCCAATGTGTGTGTCAAATGTAGTCTCAGAAGTTGAAATCCAAGAACACAGTGGAGAAAAAGCTCAGAGATCCCAGCAGAGAAGCAACATTCCAATTTTAATTGAACAAAATAGTGAGCCACGTGACTCTTACGAATCAGTGAATACTTGTACAAAAGTATATAATAGTCACATCTCTCCAGAACCACAGTCTTCTAATTTTAAAACTGTATATCAGACTGGTCACCAAATGCCTACGCTTTTTCCACTCGCAAGCAAAGAAAGCATACATGAGAACATTCAAGATATTGGAAAGATGAGAAACTTCACTGGGCCAGAAGACAATTCCAAACATGAAGAAAAGCAAAATGTATGGAAAGAAAGTGATAATTCTTTTACTAATAAAACAAAAATCAGTCCAGTAGATAGTTACATTTCTTTGCATCAAGACAACAAAGAGAATGAGAATCTTGATTATTTGGTGGAAAATTGTGATCAAATATTAATTACTCAAGGGTTAGAAAAGCCAAAATCTTTCTCATCTACCACAGAGGAGAAGTATGAGCTAGATCACCTAGCATTGGAAATAGAAAATCATCTTACTCCAAGACTGGAGAACCTTTCACAAAAGCATCCTCAGCACTCCTTAGAGTACAAAGATAACGTTCACACAAGTTTTACCATTTCTCAAAAACGAATGGAACTGAAATTGGAAAAACCAGATCAAAACTGTGTTAGCGTTATGACTGATGCTTTGCAGGAAGCAAAAGACATTCCCCATGCCAAACGACTACCGGCCGTTACTTCATCTCATGACATTAAAACAGCTCATGATGCAAATTGCAGCATAGCTAGAGAAAATATATGTGTTAAAAGGAGAAATGGAAATGATCCAGTGTCCTTAGCGAACAGTGAAAGAGACTGCAAAGAAAATTCTCAAGTTAACAGTAAAGGTCAAGATCACACTCAGTTCTGTAATTCACAGTTGAACAGTGATGTGCACCTGAATGTTGATTGCAGAGAACAGAGAGATAATGATAAAGAAAACCAGAATGAGGCTGAAGTGGAAGACATTGCTTTGTCTACAGAAAACAACATAGGGAATATACATGGAGATGAGAAGCAGAGTTTTCATGCAAACAAAAATTTTACCACTGGAGATGAAAGGAGGGAGAATAAAGATTACAAGAGCGTAGAAATTCTGAGTTCTGAAGAATTTTCTACTACATTTAATTTGACTTGGGGAAAAGAATATGTGTCCACAGAATCTACATTATTAGGTACCGTAACTGCCATAAACGAAAAAGATACTGGAAGGACTGTAGAGCATTTGGTTTCCACAACATTTCCCCAGATTGCAGGTTCTTCAGGGCATGTAGCCTCACATGCTGTAGTTCAGGTAGCTGATGCTCCAGTGCCGGCGTTAGGCACAAATCTCGAAGATCACCCAAGATACCAGTTTAAAGAAACTTGTTCTTCTGAGGGTCCAGATTTTGGTTTGTTAGTAAAATATAGGGTTTCTGATTGTGAAACAGATATGGATAAAAATCAATTACACAACTCATTTCATCAGTCGGTAAGTGACAACTCAGTTCTTCAAAGTGTCAAATTGGATAATGAGATTGAAGTAGGATCAGAACGGAGTGACAGTGCTTTTCTATTTCAACAGGACGCTCATAGCCATGGAAATGTACTCTATGAAGATTTCGGGGCCTCATACGAGACTCTGAAGTCTCGCATCGGTTGGGAAGGTCTGTTAGGAAGCACTAATGGGAAGACAGAAGTTTTGAAAAGCACCACAAGGAGGGAGAATAGTGATCAGCATTACTCTGAGGAAAGTAGTTTTTACTTCTCTACAGCAAAAAACAAAGCAGAGCTCTTCAACCCAATTTTACTTCCTGATCTAGAAATTACGATTACTAATGTATTTATGCAAGGATTCAGTCCTGCTGTTGAATCCCTTGCATTGAAAGATAATTCCTGCAAATATAGAACTGAAGCCATAAAATCAGAAATAAAGGAGGAGGAGGAAGAAGTTCCACGATTTGAAATTCATTCCCAGTGTTCTGGTGAAAATTCACATCAACCATCGGAAGGTGAATTTGGTAATGTAAGGCAAGTATCAGGACTAGTGAGTAAATCTGAAACCTCACTTTCTGAAAAGCAAAACAAGGGACCTTTGGTTACTGAACCTTCTAATGTCACAACAGTAAATAACGAAAGCAGGTGTTCCTTTACAAAGTCAAAAACCGATTGTAATGATACTGGAAGTAAAAAGGACACAGAATCAAGAATTAGCCAAAGAAAGCCACATACACCTTTTAGGGACCAGAATATACCACATAAAGATTTAAGACATCACGAACTTTGTGGGAATAGGAGGAGGCTAACCAGTCAGGACTTGTTGGAACGTTTTTCTTCATTATCCCAAGGACGAATTGAAACCTTTTCACGGTCAGAAAAACACATTAGGAGTGTCCCGGATATTCTAACTAGTGAAGCATCTTTATGCAAAAGCAGATGTCTTTCCAGAAAACTTGACAGAGCTGTTCGTCACTTAAAAAAAGCTCACAGAAGAGTTCACACGTCTTTGCAGCTTACAGCTAAAGTGGGAGAAAAAAGAAAGGGTCCTTTACCAAAGGCATATGCAGTAATATGCGATAATTTCTGGGAAAGTTGTGACCTTCAAGGTTATAGTTCTGTGTCTGAAAGAAGATATTACTCCACTAAGCAATTTTTGTCAAAAAGAAAATACGACAAGCCTGGAGAGAAAAGGGCTTTGGGATTTGAAGTTGATAAATCATTAACTCATGTATCAAACCACAAGTCTTATAAAACAAGTGGAGAGAGAGTCACAAAGTGCCTTTCTGAGAAAAATGTGTCCGGTGTCTCCAGAAGTCCCACCACAATTCGCGTGAGAGGATATTGTGATGGAGAGTATCCTGAATCACAGTTAGCCCTCTGCTCCAGGTCCCAAAGTGCAAGTCAGTCAGCTTATAGCACTAGCAGTCTGAGAAATCCCAGATCATCAGAACTTCAGCCCTTTTCTAGAAAAACTGGGTGTCTCTCTTCCCCAGACTGCCCAGATGAGAAACTAACTAAAAGAGAAAATCAAATCGATGCAGAGTTTTTATCTAACGTTAGTAGATATGAAAAGCTTAAGAACCATTCAGCACATGGTAATATTAAGGGTACAACAAAAGAAAACAATTCTGAAGCTAATGAAGTAATAAGTAAAAGGAATTCAGTATCTTTAACTTGCATAAAAGAAAGCAACGTAAATTTTAGTGTGGACAAAAATTATGATGCAACTTGTATAGCCCACACAAAGGTGAAAACTGATGCAGTTATTTCAGTCTTAGAATCAAGTGTGACGCATGTTTTTAATATTGATATCAACAAACCAAATAACCTTATTTTATCTGGTTATACAAGAAACCTGGAAGTAAATTTTCCTGTAGAAAAATGGACAGCTCCTAATGAGAGCTCCAAACCAGGCATTATTACAGGAAACTTCCTTATGGACCCATTAAATCTAACTCTGATAAAAAGCAAAAAGTGTAACAGTATTCCTCAATTGTTATCAGCCACTCTAGTGACAGACAGTGAGGGAGAATCTTCACAATCTTACCTGAATAAACAGAGCATTTTTGCTGTAGATTCTTCAGCAGTGTCTACCATTGTACCACACTGTCAACAAGGATGTGCTGGAAAGGAGCTGCTAAAGACAGAACATTGCTCTTCAAGTAATTCCTTCCGCATAGACGGGAATGGAACAAATGTTGTTGAGAATTCTGAGTTGGATTTCACATCAGTAAGTGAAGAAAGTAAGGGCAATATGATGAAGAAACTATTTTCCCATGATAGTTTTCTGCTCTTAAAAGATAACATAAAGGGTTCTTCTTCCCCAAAATGTATTGCAAAGAAAGACATTCAGGACAGAAAAATGTGGAAAGATAAACAAGCAGAGAAAGCAAAAGATTCATTTCACAAAACCATGGCAGAAGGATCAAGTGTTAAGACTGAGTACAAAAATCAAAAGAATAAGACATTAGAAGAATCCTCCTACTTAAGTGAGAAAACAGTTAAAGACAACTTGGTCGATTCTCATTTAAGCATTAAAGGTGCTACTGAGGCAGTCTCTTTGAGTAACGCTGCTTCTAATCAGCTTAACAAAAGAAAGAAAGAGGAGGGAAAAGTTAGTCATGACTCTCAGTCTGACTCCGCAGTACACTCAGGAAGAGCCTGTAATTCCAAACCAGGCATTAAAGGAATGAATCATATGCCTCTTCTACATGCCCACTCTGAAACCTCCAACGTCTCTCCTCCGAAGATGCCTACATCATACGTGAATGAATTAAAAGAAGAACATTGCTTAACTAATAATTTGGCTCCTATAGCTAAGATAGCTCAAATTTTGAAGAGGGCAGATGCAGCATCATCTTTGCAGATTCTACAGGAAGAAACTAAAGTTTGTCAAAATATTCTCCCTTTATTTGTTGAAGCTTTTGAAAGAAAACAAGAATGTTCATTTAAACAAATCTTGATTTCAAGAGACCTGTTGGTAGAACAAAACCTGTGGTATAACTGCAGACGCAAATTAAAACCGTGTGCTCTTGACTCCTTTGTAGAACTTCAAATGATGATGGAAACTATTCAGTTCATTGAAAACAAAACAAGGCTCTTAGGAGGTGAGCCAACATTCCGAAGCTTGCTTTGGTATGATGAGACATTGTACAGTGAGCTGCTTGGCAGACCACATGGGTTTCAACAACAATCCAATTTCTATCCTGCTTTTCAAGGCAGGTTAAAATATCATGCATTCTGTGAGTTGCAAAACTATCATGATCAGTTGGTTGAAGTGTTTGAAGAAACCAAAAGGGAAATCAGTTCATACTACATGTTCTTAAAATACAAACGACAGATTAATGAGTGTGAGGCAGTAATGAAACATTGTTCTGATTGCTTTGACTTTTCTCTTTCTGTTCCATTTACCTGTGGAGTTAACTTTGGAGATAGTTTAGGAGACCTAGAATCCTTGAGAAAAAGTACATTAAATCTGATCAGTATATATGGGGACTCTCCCCAAAAAGATTCCTGTCCAGGAAAACAAGACCATCTATGGATTATTATAGAAATGATCTCCTCAAAAGTTAATTTTATCAAGAGCAATGAGGCAGTAAGTATTAAAATATCTCTTTATGGTCTGGAACATATCTTTTTTGATGCTGCAAAAAGTCTTGTTTGGAAAGAAAAGAGAGAGTCTTTCTGCAAAAAATACTTAGGAAAGAACAGCAAAGAAATACTACTCAAAATAAATGAACATGCTTTTTCTAAGTTGCAGAAGATATGTGATACGTTGTGTAAAGGTTTAAGCAGTGAACGCATTTCCAGTACTGGGCTTGAGAATACTATGATTGCTTCCAGAAAGTCAAATGCTCTAGTAAACAAAGCAACAATTAGCATAGAAAACTCTAGGTTTAACAGTACTTTGCTTTCATATCCAGATATCTGTTGTATTAGTGAAATATTGGATCAAGCTGAATTTGCAGACTTTAAAAAACTACAGGAACTCACTTTGAGATGTACCGATCACTTAGAAATTTTAAAAAAATACTTTCAGTTGCTGCAAGAAGATAACATAGATAATATTTTTATCACACAAGAAAATGTTTTGGACATGGTGAAAAACCACAACCATGAGGCAGTAATTTTAAAACCTGCGGCCATTGAAACCTATATTGAAATCGTCATGCTCTCAGAAACAGTTCACTTTCTTAAAAACTCAATGGCAAAGAAACTAGACAAACAGAGGTTTCGAGGTATGCTTTGGTTTGATTTGTCACTTCTTCCTGAACTGGTTCAGTGCCAAGAAGAAATGACTTCTTTCTCATTTCTTAAAGATAATTCAACAGATTGTCTTTGGAAAGTGATAGAGACTGCTATTTCTGAACTTAAGAACGATCTGGATATTATCTACAAATATAATGAAGCTGTTAATTGCTCCTATGCTCTTCATTTGCTCTCAAGAGAACTTGAAGAACTTTCAGAAATAAAAACACTTCTAAAGAAGTCTAAGTATTCTCTTTCCACATACATTGACTTTGTGCCATGTATAGCATCCATAAATTACGGAAGCACTGTGACAGAGTTAGAACACAACTACACTCAGTTTTCCACCCTGCTCAAAAATGTGATGGCTGCCCCTCGGAAGGACTTAGGGAAAATGGCCCATGTTATGAAAGTCATGAAAACTATTGAAGATATGAAGATAATATGTGCTAAAAATGCTAAATTAACCATTTCCTTTGTCCTGTGCCAAATGCGACATAACAGAAAGAAGACTTTGCACCTGGAGAGAAAGGAAGAAATGAATATTCATGTAAAACCTAGGAAGAATATCAACAAGTCCAGTACTTGTGTGAAGGTGCCCTCAGTTTCACAGTGCATAATGAAAAACGTTTCAAATTCCTCTAAAAAACGACCTTTCACTGTAGACGAGTGTGAAGACCCTCAGGAACAAGACGAAAATACTACCGTTTCCAGTTGTAAAAAACAAAAGGTAACAAATGTTTTAAGCGAAACCTATGTAGGTATTCTTTTTGAGAACAAGGCTACTCTTTAAGTAAACAAGTACGTAGTTTGCAGAATTGTAAAAATTGAGGATGCTTTAAATACTGCCTTGCAAAATGAATTTACTAACTGAACTATTGGATTAAACAATCCATATTATCTATAAAATGATGTGAATGATTTGTATATGTGAGAGGTAGCCTTGCAAATGTCTACTTTTAAACTTACAAATTAATTATTTTATTTAGAAAACACTTCTTGGAAGGGTATGAATTTTAATAACGGCTAAAGGAAAAGTACATATTATGAATGTGAGTTAAGCAAGTGACCAAGTATCTATTGAGTAGCTTCTATATAATGAGGCTATACTTAATGTTGTGGATATTAAAAATTGACAGTGGAGTCTGTGTTCTTGACCATTATCATCCACACAGAGAAATAGTACAGATATTTTAAAATAGACGATTATGAAGGAGTTAGTCCTGCCTAAGTACATTTGATTTAACAAATTTTATATAGCATTTATTAAATACTTGGCAGCATTCTAATGAATGTACAAACATTAACTTTTTCTATTCTTCACAGAATGCTTATGATGTAGGCACTGTTATTATCTTATTAAAAAGTACAGAAACTGAGGCATAGAAAGGTTAAATAACTTTCCCAAGGTCACAGAGTTAGTAAACGGAAGCGCCTACATGTAAAACAAGGCAGTCTAGCTCCAGAGCCCATATTAATAATTGCCCCTACTCCACCCTCAGAGACTACTCAAAATTTTTTGAGAATTTCTCATCTCAGAAGTGAAGAAAGAGAGACCTATACGCAAAATGAAAAGTAGGGTTCTTTCTCAGCTTACTCTAATTGTATTCGTTAGTTAAACTCTAGTTCTAGAGACTAGGAAACAAATCATTTATTGCACTGTGTTTGTGGGAAAATGCTTAATTAACAACCAGTTTGTAAACATACTTCCAAAACACAAGAACAACACAAGTTGTGTACTCCACATCAAGAGTAAAGTGAGGGTATTACTAAAAAGGTGTTGTAAGTATAGAGAAGAAAAGCAAAATTTTTAAAAAATGGAGATTTATTCATTGATTTCATAGAAGGACACAGATCAAAGCTTTGCCTTAAAGGAAAAAATGTTATCAGATGAAGGTAAAAAAATGAAGAGGGTATCCAAGCTATGGAAAATAATGTGACCAAAGACACAATGCTTATTGGCATTATTTGAGAAATGAGTTTAAAATTAAGTCTGGAACAAACATTTTAACTTAGTGGACAGAAGTAAGCTAAAGATGGAGAAGCATATCGTTTCAGATAACAGAATGTTCTAAATATAGGCCTGAAGAGTTTGAACTTCGTTCTGTACGTATTGAAGGGGAGTGTCCTGTAAAGTGTTTTTTCAGTGATTTTAAAGAGTAGAGATTTTGAGCATAGTTAGAAGTAGGAAGTCATCTGGGTCTTAGAAAAAGGTGCTGTTTTACAGAATAGGAAAGGAAAATCCATACTTAACAGACATTACTTAACAGTGGCACTGAGTGACTGGTTGATTAAAAAGGGCATAAAATAGGAAGCAGTCATAAATAGACGTGTTGTAAGATGTGGGTAAAAAGAATGTTGCAGATTGCTTTTTTAAAAAGTTTCTCCAAACATTTATGAAATATGGGAAGTCCAGCAGAGTCACTGAGTTTTGAAGGAGAGGATCATTAATGAATATAGTTTCAGACAGTGCATTTTAGATGATGACAGAACAAGCAATTGCAAATGTCTGATAATTAAAATAATAAATATTGTACTTTAAACCATCAACAATGTAGGTTTTCTCTGTATTTTTTAAACATAGGTTAACATGAAAGATGTCACAAAAATCAACAGAGAAAAGGCAACGTTCAAGCATCCAAGGTAGGAGTTGCCATCAGCCCTGTCTGAAGCAAAACTAAACAAAATTGAGCACATATTAAGGAACAAGACTAAAACCTTTATTTATTACCTCTGTTGGGTTATACATGTAACTTAGGGGAGAAGAGTTAGCTAAGGAGGGAGAAGAAGGTTCAGATTATGCAGTGTCTTAGGTAAGGCCTAAGGAGTTTGAATTTCATTCTGTAAGGATTGAAAGGTAATATCCTGTGAAATGCGTTTTCACAGTGATTTAAAGGGTAAGGAGATTCTAAGTACAGTTAAAAGTAGTAAGTCAGCCAGGGCTTAGAAAAGAGTGACGCTTTACAGAATAAGAAGGTAAAAGTCATATTTGACAGACATTATTTAATGAATTGATGGGGCTTAGCGACTGGCTTATTACTAAAAAGGGCATAGAATGGGGGCAAATGATTAGATTTTTTTAAAACTTGTGGATTTTATAGACCTGTCGAATTTCAAGACTGGCTAACAAGATAAAAATTGACAAGTTTTATTCCTAAGTGGGAGCTTAGTCAAACACACTCACATATTATAAGTATACTACTGTTTCATGAAAGGATGTATTAACACCACAATATAGAAAGAACATGATTTCAGAATAAAGGCTAGTTCTTTAAATTCTTTTTGAATTAGTTATTTTTATTAAAAACCCACTACATTATTTATGTTTTTCTCATTTTGACGTGAAGTGGCACCACTGGACTTGTTGACCATCTCTTGTTTCATTCAACTCTGTAAGTTTTTCAATTTATGACAAGCTTCATTTTTTACCATCTTTTTTTCCATCCTATGAAGGAAAATGAATAATATGAACTAAAAGAAGATAAGCATTCTCATTTCTGTCTTATTTGGTTTTGCTTCTGTAAATATAATCTTTAGGGCTTCCCTGGTGGCGGCACAGTGGTTAAGAATCCACCTGCCAATGCAGGGGACACAGGTTCCAGCCCTGGTCCGGGAAGATCCCACATGCCGCAGGGCAACGAAGCCCGCGCGCCACAACTACTGAGCCTGCGCTCTAGAGCCTGCGAGCCACAACTACTGAATCCCGTGCACCTAGAGCCCATGCTCTGCAACAAGAGAAGCCACCACAGTGAGAAGCCCGCGTACCACAACGAAGAGTAGCCCCCATTCACCACAACTAGAGAAAGCCCGTGCACAGCAACGAAGACCCAACACAGCCAAAAATAAATTAATTATTTTAAAAATTAAATATGATCTTTAATTTACTACATTTCTAGAATCTTTTTCCTGGCACAGATGACTCTTTAAATAATTGTGTAGTGGCATAAGGATGAATAGGCTATCAGAGGCATAGCATAAACCAGTTCTGTAATCATCTTAGTTTTGTAACTAAGATGATTTGTTTTACTTAGTTTACAAAACTAAGTTTTGTAAGTACAGGTAGTATTTGCTGCTCAAAGAATCAAACTGTGCCTCAATTAGCAGGAAAATGAATTCTAATATAAGGTGCCATGGTCGTGGAAGAACATCCTCTAAGAGAATGGGTAAAAGGATAGATCACACAGGCAGCTGTCAATCTGTAAGGTTGAGACATCACTGAAACATCATTGGAAATGTGATAAAGTCAAAATTGTCCTTTCTGGAAACTGTCAAAGCATTCTGTTGGGTTGGATGATGATGTAGGTTGTCATTCAAGTGCCTTTTAAGGAGGCTGGGTTAAGTAAAATAGGGGCTTTTAGTTTCATGAGTGGGATACACAAATTCTAGGCCAAAGGTTAATTTCTCTTGACTGTGGAGGAATGGTTACTTCTTTCTTTCAACATGTTCTTTTCTACTTGTAATTTGAAGAATTTGATGAGACACCAAAAAAATATAATTGCTGTGGAGACCTGCATTAACTGTCTGGCTCTAGACCTTCAATAATGAATGCTTCCTTCACCCTGATTGAGACTGTCTAAATTTAGATAGGAATGCCAAGGATATTCACTTGGCAAGAAATTTTTGAAGTCTGCTTTTCCTACTCTCGACCTTGAACAGACAAAATATCTCAATACTTTGTGACAAGATAGTCTTTTGGGGGTACGGGGTCACAGCTAGTGGTTTCACCAGCTATATATGGCCATTTGCAAATAAAGAAGATTGTCAATAGGTTGGAGGTATATGAATTAGAAACTACTGCAAAAAAATTGAAATCAGGAAGTGTCCAAAGCATAACATGATTTATTACAATATTGGCAGCACTCGGTATTTTCAGATGTATTGGAAATATATTTGAAATGTGGCATATATCACCTTCAGCAAGAAAAGTATCTAAATTCAAACCAAGGGAGGAAAACTGGAGAAATATGTTTCTTGTATAATGCCAATACAAAGAGGAAAATGTGAATCTTAAGAATTCTTTTCCTAAATAAAATTTTCAAATCTATATTTATATTGAAAATTTGTGACTCTGTATATTTAAAGTTGTTTGTATGTGTGTTACACTTAATAGGACTATGAGATCTCATCCCGAAAGTGAAAATGAAATAGGACCAAGTTCATCTGACAATCTGAAAAGAAACCATGTCTCTCCAAAAAAAGTTGAAATTCAGCTATCACTACCTGGCTCACTTTTACCTTTAAAGAACCTAAAAGACACTTGTATGTCAAAGTTAGAGGGCAAAATAGACAGGGAAGCTTAAATAACATGAAGGAAAGAAATGTAAATTTTAGTGTTGCTGAAACAAAAAGTGATAAGATTGTTCTCCTTTGGCAATTTCTGACCAAAAACGTGTAGATGGTACACTTTCAAAAGACCAGGAGATAACTTCTCAGAAATTTCTTAAGAATTCCTCAGATCCTGCAGAGAAATCTTGTCTCTCAGACATAAAACCAGAAACTGATGCTTCTCTTCTGCCTGATGCATCAGTGCTCTCAAAGCCTGTTTTCTAATTTGTGAGGGATATCAATGCCAATTTAGAAATGCATGACACTGACTTTGAACCTCAAGATAATGAAATATTAAATTCATCCATTAAAAATTCTAAATGCACCAGTTCTCCAGAACCCATACATGTCCAGAACAAAATTCCTGTTCTACAAATAAAACACAACCTGCAAAAACTGAGTCAGAAGAAAAACATAGGAAGGATACATTGAATTCCAGTACTACACCTGTTGAAGCATCTGAGAACATGACCCTTAATGTGAATCAAACAGTAGAATACTCTTTTTCTGAACAATAGAATTCAAAAGTTTTAACTCAGAATGCTGCCACATATTGGAATGAAATTCCACAGTCTGCATGTACCCCAGTATATAATTCTTCTGAGCAGTCATTTGGAACTTCATATCCTCACTCTGCTTCGTGTGTTTATCGTTACAGCAGCAGCAATGGCAGTTCCATTACCCCGACATACCAGGGAATAACATCCTATGAAGTACAGCCACCTCCTTTTGGGATGTTGACTGCAGTTACAAGTTCAAAATACGCATTCTAATCTTTTGTACTCTCCATATTTTGGTTACTTTGCTGGGGAACACAAGCAAATGACTTTGTGCCAGTGAGTGGACATTTTCAAACTCAAATGCCTGTTTACAATTTTTAGCAGCCAATTTTTTCACAGTATGTTTACTATCAACCGGTCACTGCATACCCTTGCTCTCCTGATTTGAAGGTGCTTCCAGAAGTTCCTTGGACTTAACGGTGAGTTTCACAAGTTTAGTACTTGCTTTGTAGAGTTTTCACTTTTATCTTTGTACATTTATGTAAGTGGAATTTACAACAGGTGGTGACAGATGGCACATTGTTCTGTGTAGACTTGTAGAATTGTTTAAAATCAGGCGGAGCTGAATTACATTGTCAGTGGAAAACTAGTTGTCAAAGACTGAGAAAGAAAGAATTGGTAATATCACTAAATATGTCCTTCAATAAAACGCAACTTCGAGGAATAATAGTTAAGTAAATTATAGTTATTGAAATATGCAACCATTGAAGGGTTTATAAAAGTTTTTAATGACAATTTTAAAAACTATATTGTATAAATTTACTTACATAAATAAAGAAATGCATAGATACACGGAAATAAAGTACACTAACATTTTAACTTGTCTCCCTGTGAGTGATAAAATTTGGAGTTTGTGGAGAGTGTTCATTATTTTCTAGATTTCCTATTGTGAACATACATTTTTTGATAAATGAAGGAAAAAAATAGAGTAAATAGGTGGAAAAGGAACTTCAATCAGATAATATAGTATCTAATAACAGTATTCTAATATAGTACCGTGGCATAAGTGAATGGAGTTAATTGAAATGTGTTAGTAGAACAACTTGGTAGTTTGCCACGGGGACTTGAAATATTTTCTCTGAAACACAATTCTGTTTATGGAATATCATGATTAGAATATAATTTTTAATTAAATTGACATGTATATTTACCATAGTTAAAGCAAAATTTTAAAACAATTATTAATAATTCTGCAAAAACTACATTAGCACCCAAATATTCTACCAACAGAGATAAAATGTACTGTGTATAAAGTTAATCATCTCTTAATGTCTTAAACAGAGAAATTCAAGGAATTTCTTTAAATTGAAAAGTTGTTTCTCAAGGAAAATCAGTTTTGTAGGTTGTGTGTGTCTGTATATATATAAGGTGAAAAATACCACATGGAAATTCAGCCAAAAAATATTTTTAAAGCTTTGATTTGGCTTTTTGCCTCAACTTGGTATTAACTGCAATATAAAAGAAGGAAGAAAACCTATTAAAACCAACAAGGTTTTGTATTCATTAAAATATTTAGAGAGTTCAATAAATGTGCTGAATTGTATTTTTTAAAAAGTTCTTTCTCAGTCCTGGGTTATCTTACAAACTAATAAGTAGAAAAAATTAATTGAATTAATTAATTCCTTAGTCTGAATTGGACAAGAAGCAGGCTGTTAGTATAGTTCTATTTCTAATTAAGAAACCTTTTGACAGCAGCATCTCTACATTGGAGTTGCCACTGGTGCCCTATAACCTATGGGATAAAATTCAAATACTTTAGCTTAGAACACAGGGCCCTTGACAGCCCTGCATAGACAGCCGCATTTCCCACCACTTCCACTCTGTATTCAAGCCACATTGAACTTCTTACTGTTCTCTCATGTGAGAATGCCTCTTCTACTTCCACAGCATTTTTGTATGCATTTCTCACATATGAGTATTTTGTGGTGGTGTAATTGTCTATGTATCCTTTCCTTTACTCCCTGCCCCACTAAATGAGTTTAAACAGGACTGGAAATTTTTCAGCTAAATCATAGCCTGAAGAAAAACTGTAAAGGAGGTGAGAAAGCAGGGGCAAGGTATATGACTGCTTTTTCCTTTTTGATTAACATATTGCTGTAGCTGCTGTAATGATAAGCGCACCAAGCATAGTAGATGCGGCAAACCTACAAATTAAAGACATTTTAATTTTTGAAATAGGAAATCTTGAATGAAATTGTTTCATAAAGGTCTCATGGTTTGCGCTTTCTTGTGTTCTTAATAATTAAGCTGTTTGTGATACTAAGAAAGCTATCTGGGATCAAATCCAGCTTTGATTCTCAAAAATTTTAATTGTTATTTCTTTGGTTGTATTACAACGAACTACATCCTTCTGAAGATGTGAAAATCCCTATGACCCACTTCCAACTGTTGTGCTCATGATACTTGTATTCAGCACCATAATGGAAATAAAGGAAGGGCTGAGAGAGCCCTGTGTGCGGGCCACATTACATCCTTTATTCTGTTCAATTCTCACAAGATACGTGAGAGAGATGCAGGGATGTTATTGCTCTTTTACAGATGAGGAAACTACTCTTTGGAGAGCCTTAAATGATGCAATACTGTTAAGTTTCTTGGGATCCCATGGCTAGTAAAGACCAGATGTTCAGTTTGAACTCTGATCCCTTTGGCTCTAACTTAACTGGGTTCTTTCCACTATCCTATTATGTACCATCCGTCTGCTTCATTAATTCATCTCAAATCTTTGTGCTTTTTTTTTTCTTCCAGTTTCACGGTATCAAGAACCCTTTCAGCCAGGACATTGAAGATAGTTCTTTTGTCTACTGAAATAAAAGAGGTTTAACAAGTTTTTCCAAGTACTTTTTACTTACATATTTTTTTATTTTAAAATTTAAAAATAAACGTAAATGTGGTAAATTATGGACCTTATAGCCCTTGGTAAAATGTTTAGATGCAAAAGTGTATCATATAATGCAATAGGAAGTCAATTTCTGGCATCTAAAATACCAAAATAATTTCCATGCAGTTATTGTAGCGACTCTGTACTAAGCTATTTTTCAGTACCTACCTAGCCTTCAGAAACGTTAACAATATTGTGAAATTTATTTTTTTTGAAAAGTTGCTATCACAGCTATTACAGTTATATAAGATTTTATTTGGGATTATTCTAATGGAATAAGGAGAGTAAATGTAACATTTAATATGATTAAGGGTAAGCAATAGTAGTAAAATCTTCAAAACAAGATTTTTGTCTCATATTTTTTGGTGCATTGTTTATGATAGTGTCGTGCCATTTGACTTAGATTAAAGTAGGATTTTTTTTTACTTAGACTAATCATTAAACCAATAATTTTATAATTCCTGACACTTTATGTAATTTACCATTCTGTGTCTAATGTGACAAATTCCTTTAACTTCAATATTTTCTTTTTTTTTTTTTTTTTTTGCTGTACGCGGGCCTCTCACTGTTGGGGCCCCTCCCGTTGCGGAGCACAGGCTCTAGACGCGCAGGCCCAGCGGCCATGGCTCACGGCCCAGCTGCTCCGCGGCATGTGGGATCTTCCCGGACTGGGGCACGAACCCGTGTCCCCTGCATCGGCAGGCTGACTCTCAACCACTGTGCCACCAGGGAAGCCCAATATTTTCTAATTTTTACTTGCAAAATATATTTTAATAGGGAACTAGGTTTACATATTTCCAGTGTTTGTCCTTGAGTAGAGATTTTTTTTAAATATTTATGTTTGAAGCAATTTTAGATCATTATATTGAAATTAAAGCACTTTTAACACCTTTTTCCATAAGGGCCCTTTCCACAAGATTATTTCTTTTGTATTTTACAATTTAAAAGCTTCTTTTAGTGATTTTATAGCAGACAATAGGGAATTATATCTTTAGCTTATGCCATTAGTTTAGTTGTATTTCAGTAATTTAAATAATGCAGCACAAATACAAGTTTTTTAATGTTGTGATCATAGATTTTTTTTTTCCTTTTCAACATTCCACGAAAGTAAAAAGTGTTTGAGGCTTCCCTGGTGGCGCAGCGGTTGAGAATCTGCCTGCTAATGCAGGGGACACGGGTTCGAGCCCTGGTCTGGGAGGATCCCACATGCCACGGAGCAGCTAGGCCCATGAGCCACAACTACTGAGCCTGCGCATCTGGAGCCTGTGCTCCACAACAAAAGAGGCCGCGATAGTGAGAGGCCCGTGCACCACGATGAAGAGTGGCCTCTGCTTGCCGCAACTAGAGAAAGCCCTTGCATAGAAATGAAGACCCAACATGGCAAAAATAAATAAATTAATTTAAAAAAACAAAAAGAAAAAAGTAAAAAGTGTCAGTAATAATCATCGTTAAACAACAGGGCTATAGTGTGTAACCGTGGTCTTCAGCAACCTCTCTGCCCACCAGCAACCATTCCTGGTTTCTGTAAGATCCAAGTCAGAAAGATCCCTCACAACTGGATAGACTCTCAAGTGCTAGTGGGCCCTAAAATGTGATAAGAGATTTACATTGGCTAAATCTAGACAGCTAGGTAGCAAAGCTTCAGTGTTTTCACAGCCTTTTTGTGTTAGCAAACTTTTTATGTTATCTAGTACAGGCATCCAAAGAGAGTGTGATTCAGCTGCATTTATTATAGAGTAGCTAATTTTTCAATTTAGAAAAACACTAAGATCCCCCCAGGATAAGCCTCATTAATCACATTAACCAAATAGGATGGAGTCCAGAGTACTTTAGGGTTTTTCTCTAACAAACAGATCTTAAAAGGGGAAAGTCAAGCAAAGAACTGCAATTGAACAAAACAGGAATTAGAAAAAATACTACAGAATTAAAGCAGTATCAAAATAACATATTTTTTGGTCCAGATAGTTGTTTTATTTGGAAATATTCTGTAAAAATCAAAACTCCTGAACAGGTATTAAAGCAGTAATAGCAACTGTTATTCAAAGAATGACTTTGCCTCAGCCATTTGTTTTATGTTTGGTTATGGAACGATATTACGGGTTTAGTATTAACAATGTTTCTATTAGGTAAACCGAAAGTTAAATATTCTAATTAAGGATGCTTGCTTTAAACAACTTGCAGATTCTGTTGATATTGTCTTTGTGATGTTTTTATTTCCTGAGTTTTATTTTCTTGAAAGAAAGATAATGGGGGAAAAAACCTTGTAAATATTTAGTTACATTTTAAAATCTGTACTTTGAAATGGAACATGGGAAAACGGAGTGTTTTTTCCCCTCAAGTATGTGTCTTGGTTCTAAAAATTTAAAAAAAGAACAAATTAAAATTTGAGTGAACGTTATTTTTAAAAATACCTGCTTGTCTGTAAATATTGTTTTGGAACTTGAAGAATTATCTGAATAAGCTGAATTCCTTCTAGTCCTTCTAGTTTCAGGGTTCTTTTTTCTCCTTTTGTGTTTCTTGACTAATGAGCAAATATACGAATAATCTTTTGTTTATACGTATACTCATTATAAGAAAAAGAGTCCACAAAGAACTGAATTTGATTAAATAAACTGCTGGGACACTCCATCCACTCCAGCTGCTTCCACCTTCATCTCCTTCCTTCCTTTCCCCTGACTCTGACAAGCTTCATTCCTCCCCGGAGTTTCATAGGACAAGCCAAAGTTCTTGCCCTCATGCCGTTCTCATTCCAGTCAAGAGAGACAAGGAATAAATATGTAAGTACAGTAGTTTATTTCACATCGTGAGAAGTGACATACACAAAACAAAACAAAGTAATAGAGAATTACTGGATGATCCGTAAGCTGAGATGTTCAGGGGAGCCTCTTTGATAAGGTAATCAAACTAACTTTCATATTCATATATTTTAGTTACATCAGTCTGCCTTCTGTTAATATGCATAATGTAAAAGTGCCTCTAAAATTTGGGTTCTGAATCTAGCCAAATGTAAGGCTGTACTTCCATTTCCCCAATGAGAAGATTCCTCAAAACAAAGTTTTTTGGTAAGCTGAAATATATAAACTGTTAGAGATATAAATGAAATGTTTAAATTTCAATTGTATGTTATATAAAAATACTTTAAATTCTTTTTTTTTTTAACACATAGAACAGTTTCATTCGGTGTCCTCTCATGCATCTTTGACATCATCAGAGCTTTTTGGAGCCCTATGACAGAGTTTTCCAAAGCATATCATCCTCACTTCTAAATTCTTCGAGATGTATGCTTTTTAAACCTGTGAACATATCTAAAATTACTTTTGGTTGAAGTCATTTCGAGCTAATTTCCTCCCCAAAGACCTTCCTTAAAGTAATGGGCTTAAGTCTTCAAAATAGAGTAAGGCTCCATATTCTTTTTAATGGGAGTAATTTTAGGAGAAAAATTAACTTACATTCAGGTATATGTGGTATTTTAAAGCTATTAAAATTTTTTACAGGCATGGTTTGATTTCAATTCATACAATGTTGACATTGCTTGAGTACCATGATAAACTCCCAGTTATCTGTGCAGTTTGAAAAAAAGGATTGTGGAGGAAGAAAATTAAGTTATTCTTAGAAGACAAGCATTCTTTAAACTAGATCTGATGGATACAATTCTAGGAGCAGTGACTGCAAATTCTTTTTTTTTTTTTTTTTTTTTGGCTGCGTTGGGTCTTCGTTGCTGCGCACAGGCTTTCTCTAGTTGCAGCCAGTGAGGGCCACTCTTTGTTGCAGCGCGGGCTTCTCATTGCGGTTGCTTCTCTTGTTCCGGAGCACAGGCTGTAGGCTCACAGGCTGAGTAGTTGTGGCTTGCGGGCTTAGTTGCTCCACAGCATGTGAGATCCTCCCGGACCAGGGCTCAAACCCATGTTCCCTGCATTGGCAGGCGGATTCTTAACCACTGCGCCACCAGGGAAGCCCCAAGTAACTGCAAATTCTTAGTTAGCAGTGCTAATGAAGAGAAACTGAGAAGTTAAGTGGTCATTGATTAGTAATGCCATGTGGGAATAAGAATTAAAAGAACTCATTAGAGAGAGATTAAGAGAGGAACGTTTTGTGAGGATATAAATTTTACTCATTTCTTGGGGTGAAAGATCTGCTGTCTGTTTTTACTGTTACCATCTTGTTTCTGAATCTTTTAACCGGTAAAAGAATCCCTCTGGTATTTGTAAGAAGTCTCCTTTGAAATATCCTGTGGAACCCTTAAATCTCAAAATACACTGCATTCTAATTTGTTGTCACAGGAAACTCCATTTATCTTAGGATTTGTAATTCCTTTCATTTTTAAAGGCTATTTTCCTTTGTTAGGTAAGAATAATTTAGAGCTATGACAGATTTTTTTTTTTTTTTTTGGTCACACCATGCAGCTAATGGGATTTTAGTTGCCCGACTAGGGATCAAACCCAGGCCCTTGGCAGTGAGAGCGCAGAGTCCTAACCACTGGACCACCAGGGGATTCCTTCATTTCTTTTTTTTAAATGTGAGAATCTATGTTTTGAGAAATCTGGTCTAGTTAATTGAGCATGGTTAATTAAAGATTGTATTCACTCAGCAATTACTGAACATATGATTTGATTTGTGCTAAAGGTATGCTATTCTGCTTGTGTGTGTATCAACTAATCTTTATATCAACCCCATAAATGAAAATGTTAATTCCTTATTTTATGAATGCATTCATTCAGAAGGCCCTTCAAGATATTTTGCACCTCAAGTCATGAACATCAGTTAATATTTCCAGTATTGTTGGTTTGAAAAGAATATAAGATTTGTCTTAATCTCTCTCCTTTGACATGTTATTTGCTTTTTAAATTCCAGCCATCAACTTGTGAACCTGATACATAATCCCTTCTTTTAAATTTTAAACATAGAATGTGCAAAGAGCAATACAGTAATTTGAGATTTTTCACATTTGGTTAAGAAACAATTTCTCTATGTGCTTACAAATAATTCTAGTCCCTTGGCTAAGATTATTCTAGTGATATTGAGAAGTGAATGTATTTTTTCTATTGGGAGTTACGCTAAATCAAGTAACTAATGACTCCTAATCCACTGATTCTCAACCAGGGTGTTTTACAACTGCATCTGAATATTAATGAAAAGGACAATTTTCTCAAAATTGACTGTGCTCCCACTTTCTTCAAATGCTATCCTGAAGCTTATCCTCCAGTAACCTTTGGTGAAAGGCAGGCTCTCTACCTTCCATTCCTCCTTCCTTATTTTCAAAACTATCTCAAGACCATTAATTTCTGTGACAGTTTCTAGAGATACACCCACCCTCTTAGCCTTTCTTACAGGTCAACCATAAAAAAAATGTTTCAGATATGCCATCTATCGAAAAATGCACGCATAGGACCTGCTGAGTCAGCTAGGTTACTTTTGTGGTCTTCCACCAATTTTTCAGGGTAAAAGGTCAGACTAAAAACTAATTTTCTTACCCTGCTTTCTGGGTTCTTGACCCAGGAACCTGCAATAATGAAAAAATTTTTCCTATAACCGTCTACTGGTATCCATCAAATGAGCAAGTAAAAATAATCTGTTAATGAATGACATTTCATCATGAGTGTTTCTTTTGGATACAAGTCAGAGTCAAAAAAAATCCAAAGAAAGATTTGAGGGTGAGAATGACAATAGTTTGTTTACTTTCATAAAGTCAAAAGTGAAAATCCATTCCATTCAGTGTAGATACAGTACCAAGTTACGAACAACCAGTTTTTATGGAGCACATTCTGTTGTTGCTGGGCTTAGCTGTATGATTGGACGTTTGGAATTGAAAAATCAGTGAGACATTTCTCGCTTGGAAGGTCTGTGTAGAGTGAGAGAGACATGCAAGAAACCAACCGTGAAAATAAAGTGAGGTGTGATAGATGCTAGTGCTTGGTGTACAGGTCTTAAGAGGATTACCGTATAATTAATCATATAATGAATCCGACTGGATTTAGGAACGCTTTTTATGAGTAAGACAACCCTAAGGTGAGTCTTGAAAATCTGTTTGAGTTATACATGCTGGAAAGGTGAGAATAAGGTCTTTAGATGGAGGAAACACATACGAGAATATAACATAAAGCATTCTACTGATATGGCATTTGTGGGTGTAGGTATCATGGGGAAGTGAGAGGGACATACAGCACACCCCCCTCCCATGGGATGTAGAGACCACATTTTTATTCATTCATTCCTGATGGACATTTGAGTTGCTTCCACCTTTTGGCTGTTGTGAATATTGGTGCACAAATATCTTTTCAAGACCCTGCTTTGATATATTCCTTGATATGTTTTCAGCCAGTTTAATATTGGAAAAAATATTTATGTCCCCCAAGCTTTTTTTTTGTTTTTGTTTTTGTTTTGTTTTTTTGCGGTCCGCGGGCCTCTCACTGCTGTGGCCCCTCCCGTTGCGGAGCACAGGCTCCGGACACGCAGGCTCAGCGGCCATGGCTCACGGGCCCAGCCGCTCTGCGGCACGTGAGATCCTCCCGGACGGGGGCATGAATCCGTGTCCCCTGCATTGGCAGGCGGACTCTCAACCACTGCGCCACCAGGGAAGCCCTATGTCCCCCAAGCTTGATGTAACATTTTAACAACGTGATGTATAGGAAAAGTCTTGGTAGAAATACATAGAATATTACATTAGGATCACAGACTTTTTTTTTTTTTTTTGGCCACACAGCATGCAGGATCTTAGTTCTCTGACCAGGGATTGAACCTTGCGCCCCCTGCAGTGGAAGTGCAGAGTCTTAACCACTGGAGGGCCAGGGAAATCCTCACATTTTTAAAAGTGCTCCGAGTGTCAAAAACAGGATAGGTGTCTTGATATCACAGTTAATACTCAATGTGAACCTTTCTCAACTACTGTATAGTTGTCCGAAAGGCTTTTTCACCACATTTAAAGTTTCCTGTGTAGCCCTTGGTTTGCATGGTGTGTTATGAGTCCCATACCAGATGAGAACACGTTAAAGAACATTGTGGAGAAAGAAGCAAAGCAAGTAAGACAGCAATTATGATAGACAAGAAGAGGCTACTATAACCAAAGCTAATATTTTTTAAAACCATATTGTTTGGTGAACAGAACGCTATATTGTAAGCATTTTAGATTCAAACATGATAGCTTGTTATTTATACAAATACTAAATACAGTAATAATCACCATTTAGTGAAAGAAGTTAGAAACAATGAAATGTGCAGAACTATAAGAATATATTTATATGAATATTAAGTACATAATACTATATATTTTACATGGATAATTTAAGTATATATACCAAAAACATTAGAGGATACGTTTCAAGGAAGAGAAATGAAACTGTGTATCAGGGATGAGAGGGGAAAACGAGTTTTTGCACAGACATGTTCACAATGTGCCATAAAATGAAAGGATTAATTATACTCGTGCATCTGAGGCTCAAAAGAAAGTGGAGAGTTAATTTCCATAGCAAACTATGAAAGAATATAAATTATATCCATGCATTTAAAAAATTGTCATGTAACTATGGCAACTTAAAATTTATCTTTTAAAGTGTTAGGATGACAATAAGTTAAATATAGTTGTAACCAAGACTGTAAATGTCATAAGTTCAGCTGTCAAAAGATGTGTTAAAAACTGTTTAATCATTTTTTAAATTACAAAAGACATTTTAAAACTTAGTGTGTTGCACTGTTCTACACTGAGTGCTCATAATTCAGTTAAATTCTGACACTACATGGAGTTAGCACAGAGCCCACAAGAGAAGTGCAAAGGCCTACACAAGACTGTCCCCACTTGAGGCTCCAGCCACAAGCCTCAGGTGTACCCTAACTAGGCTATAAATTTGGGGGTTCCCACAACCCTTGCAGGTTCAGTAATTTGCTTGAACAACTCACAGTATTCACTGAGACATTATACTTAGAATTACAGTTTTACTATAAAAGATACAGGTCAGGAGCAACCAAACTGAGAAATATTCTTTAGGAGTGGAGGAATATGCAGAGGTTCTACGCCCTCTCCTGTGGGATCCAGGCATCTCACCCCACCACCACATCAATGTGTTCACCAACTTGGAAGCTCCACAGAGCTGGGGTGACCAGAGTTTTTACTGGAGTTTCGTTAGAAGCATGTGTAATTAAATCCTTGATGACATGGATGAGTTCCATCTCCAGCCCTATCCCCTCCCCTGATGTCAGGCTGGCCCAAAGTTGGCTGACCAAGTCACAGGGTTGGTCTTTCTGGTGACCAGCCCCGATCCTGAGTCACCTACCTCATCAGTATAACAAAGATACTCCTCTCACTCTGAAATTCCAAGGGTTTTGGAAGCTCTGTGCCAGAAACCAGGGTCAAAGACCAGATATATTCTTTATTATTACCACTGTTGCTTATAAAAGATATAAGTGGAATTTAAATCTTAAACTCTAACATTGGACAAAGATTTACCAATTGCCCTGTAGAAAAGAAGACTGGTGACAATACCGATAAGCAGGGACTTCCCTGGTGGCACGGTGGTTAAGAATCCGCCTGCCAGTGCAGGGGACACAGGTTCATTCCCTGGTCCGGGAAGATCCCACATGCTGCGAAGCAACTAAGCCCATGTGCCACAGCTACTGCGCCTGCGCTCTAGACCCCGCGAGCCACAACTACTGAAATGGCAATTATTGTTTAAATGGCTACCAAGTTGCTGTTTGGGATGATGAAGAAGTCCTGGAAATAGTAGCGGTGAGGGTTGCTCAACATTGTGAATGTTCCTAATGCTGTTGAATCATATGCTTAAAAATGGTTAAAATGTAAATATTTTACCACAACATAAAAGTTGCCCAAATAAATTGTATTGCAAGGGAATTTTAGTATAAAATGTACAGTAAATTCTATATGTCATTTGTGTATGTCTATAAAATACATAATAAGATATCCATGTAATCTTGGGGCAGAGGAGACTTTTTAAACAGCCTTAAGCAAAGTTATTGACAGGATGGGTGGCAGAGTATTACAGAACTTGGAGACCATCGGCTCTGACTACCTGGCTTTATTTCCCAGCTCCAAATGAATGAACTTGGGCGAGTCACTTATTTTCTCTACCTCAGTATCCTCAGTTAATTAATTGAAACTATAATAATAGCACCTACTTCATAGGGTTGTAGTGAAGCGTATAATCGAGGCAATAATCTAAGTACTTAGAATACTGCCTGACAATAAATACTCTTGTTAGATTTCCAAAAAAATAAACTAGTGTGAATTTAGTCCAGAATGAGAAAACCTGGGGCTAGAGTGGAAAGAATCTGGTGAAGGTTTGAGAAGAACTGGGTGCTAAGGACAAAACAGCTGGAAACTGAGGCCACAAGGCCAAGAGCCAAGGCCTGAGGTGAACCAGCAGGGAGCCTGACTGAACAGGATGGCAGGCAGATGAGTGAGCTGGCTGAGGCTGGATTCATATAGACATGCTGCTGTAGGGACTCTGCACCTTGAAACAGCAGAGAGGTGGGGGAACTGACACTCTCATTCTGAGCCACAGCTCTTGCTGGAGTGGCACTGGGTTAAGGCTACCAGAGATATAGAAGCAAGCTTTCTAGAGGAAAGCCTCCCAAGGAAGGCAAATGGTACTTCCACCAGATCTGTTCAAGCCACTATGAGTAAGGTCAGCAGAAGCAAGAGAAACATCTTTAGTCACTTAAGAACTGGCAGTGTTGGCATTGTCAGACACACAATATAGAATAGCTAGGTATTGGGTGAACAAAAGGGGGGAAGTGGGTCAAAAGGTACAAACTTCCAGTTATAGAATAATTAAATCCTGGAGATATATAGCATAGTGACTATAGTTACTTACACTATACTGCATATTTGAAAGTTGCTAAGAGTAGTTCTTAAAAGTTCTCGTTACAAGAAAAAAATTTTGTAGATTCATGTGGTGGTAGATGTTAACTAGACTTGTAATCAAGCAGGACCCTATGGGGCCTTCCTGGGACAGACCCCTCCCCCTTGTCCTCTGCTTTACCTCCTCTCTGAAGTACCTAGATAGCAGTATCTGATGCACATTTCTCAAGTTGTTTTACAGGTGCTAAAACCCCACCACATGGAAGAAGTTAACTACCTGATGACCATGAGAACATAGCCCCAAACCTACTGGAGTCTGAGTATTGATTGATAATGTTAACCCTTGTGACACCACCCTGTTACCTCACCATCAACCAATCAGAGTACTGTGCACGAGCTGATCACATACCCTGCAACTCCCCTCCCTCACCTGGCCTTTAAAAAATGCCTCCCTGGCGAATTCCCTGGTGGTCCAGTGGTTAGGACTCTGTGCTTCCACTGCAAGGGGCATGGGTTCGATCCCTGGTCAGGAACTAAGATCCCGTATGGCAAAAAAAAAAAAAAAAAAAGCCTCCCTGAAACCGATCAGAGAGTTTACGTGTGCTGAGCACTAGCTGCCTGGACTCCTTGCTTGGCCCTGCAGTAAACACTGCACACACCTTCCTTCACCACAACCTGGTGTCAGTAGGTTGGCTTTATAGCGTGTGGGTGAGAGGACCCAAATTTGGTTGGGTAACAGATTTGTAGTGATCATTCCACAATATATACAAGTATCAAATCATGTTGTACACCTGAAACAATATAATGTTCTATGCTAATTATACCTTAATTTAAAAAAATAGCCAGGTATAAAATGTGTAAAGATAAAGAACTCTGCTGTGCTAGGGAATTTGAACCAAGCCTCCTGAGGGCAACCACAAAAAAGGACAAAATATTGAACATCACATCTGCACTGATTCCTTTATCTTCAGATAATTCCATCTCATAATTCCCTGGTGGTCCAGTGGTTAGGACTCCTTGCTCTCACTGCCGGGGCCCGGGTTCAATCTCTGGTCCGGAACTAAAATCCCGCAAGCTGCTCAGTGCAGCCAAAAGGGAAAAAAAATTATTATTTGATACTTTTGAAAAGGTTTTTTTAGAACCATGTTTCTTGAGCAGTAGGGTGAGAACACCTACTATGATCTTTTTATTAACAGTGATTTGTAGTTTTTAAATTCAAAGAAAGCATTTCCAAATTGACCCTGTCTTTTTAAATCTCATCATTATTGATTGAGTTTCTGATGCAGAGTTCCATATATCAATTAGATATATGGATAAATAAATAGATAAATAGGCTTTTAAAAAATAGACTTTTTTTTTAGATAAATAGGCTTTTTTAAAAAAAAAATATTTATTTATTTATTTATGGCTGCGTTGGGTTTTCGTTGCTGTGCGCGGGCTTTCTCTAGTTGTGGCGAGCAGGGGCTACTCTTCGTTGTGGTGCATGGGCTTCTCATTGCGGTGGCTTCCCTTGTTGGGGAGCAAGGGCTCTAGGCCCGTGGGCTTCAGTAGTTGTGGCACGTGGGCTCAGTAGTTGTGGCTCGCGGGCTCTAGAGCTCAGGCTCAGTTGTTGTGGCGTAAGGGCTTAGTTGCTCCGCGGCATGTGAGGACTTCCCGGACCAGGGCTTGAACCCATGTCCCCTGCATTGGCAGGCGGATTCTTAACCACTGCGCCACCAGGGAAGTCCCTCAATGTTTACATATTTTAAAATAACCCAGACAATTGTGTAGGAACAAAATCTAAAATGTAATTTTAAGGCAAAGGGTTGTTTGCTGGAATTAATGATTTAAGAATTCTGTGACCAGAAGGGAAGAGGTAAACAAAACAAAAATACAAACACTTCTGGTTGTCTCTTTGAAAACAAAGAAATTTAGATCTGGTCTGCAAACCTAAGATTAAATGCAGCGTTGCATGACAAACGATTAGCAAGGATTGGAGAATAATGGTTATGTTCCACAGCAGAAAACACACCACATATACATATACAACAGAAGCAAAGAGTGAAGAAAGAAAGATTTTAAGAATTATAGTTTTTATCTTTAATTAAGATGGCTTCATAACCAAAATACTGAAAACTGATATTATAATCACCAAGAAACCTCCAGCTTTCCGTACTCCCGTCCAGACTGCAGAGGTCACGTAACACAAATGACAAGAGTGGAAGTCAGACAGACTTGGGCATTAATCCTTAGTCCACCAGTTACTATCTGTGTGACGCGAACGCATTTTTAAACCTCTATGTTTCTGTTTCCTCATCTGTAAAATGGAGAGTAACAACAGCCCCTGGGTCATAGGATTATTGAAGTACTAAATACATTCGAAGCACTTAGCAGATAAGAAGCACTCAAAAGCATTCTTACTTGCTCTAAAGCATAACCTGACTAAACATTTCAGAAGCCCTGTTCTCGCAAACTCACCTGTCTACTCCCAGCTCTAAGAGCGTTCTTGCACATTAATCCCAAACGCATTTGCTTCTATGTCAAGGACCTCCCTCCCTAAACACTATTCGTAGTTCCCATTTCTCCTCAAGGTATACTTTCTGTTCTCAATCCATCCTCTGTAGGAACTCCAGAAATACCATTCTTCCTCTCATTCTCATTCTGAGCTTTCCAGATTTACCTGAGATGCAGCCTCCTTTCAACATTTACAGACTAACCGCCTCAGAGACTGCAAATCTGTTGCAATCATGCAGGTTCCCCTTCTGTTCAGTACTGTTTCACCATCTTTTCATGTCCTGTCCTTCAGTTGGTTTGTTGCTATGTACAAGTCACTTGAGAACAGGAGCTCTTTCAACCTTGTTTCCCACCATATGACTTACTTCTGTTGCTAGGAGTATTTATAGCTTTCCAAACTGACCATGGTCTTTCACACGTTTGTCCTCTGCCACTCTCCAAAAAAAAGTTTCTTTCCTCTTCTCCAGGCAACTTCAAGGTTTTGCCTGGGGAGAAGCTTCAAAATTCAGTTCGAGGGCTTCCCTGGTGGCGCAGTGGTTGAGAGTCCGCCTGCCGATGCAGGGGACACGGGTTCGTGCCCCGGTCCGGGAAGATCCCACATGCCACGGAGCGGCTAGGCCCGTGAGCCATGGCCGCTGAGCTTGCGCGTCCGGAGCCTGTGCTCCGCAACGGGAAAGGCCACAACAGTGAGAGGCCCGCGTACCGCAAAAAAAAAAAAAAAAATTCAGTTCGAGTGCCACCTTTCTAAAGCTTTCGGTAGCTGTTGCCTAGGAAGGATTAGGCAACGAACACGGCTTCCATACTGTACTATTGGATAAGCACTTGTAGAATTTAATCATCACAACTTAAAAGATAGGCCTCGCCGCACCCTTTTAACAAATGAGGAATCTGAGGCTGGGGGCGATCCGGTGATTGTCCAAGGACATGGCTAGGAGGCTGGGAATGCCAAGAGGGAGTCCTTGCCTTCTGATACAGGACATTGCTTGCCACTTGGGTTCAGGCAACATCCTGATAGAGGAAGTATGCTTGGTTAGCACCTGCGCTCTAAGGGACCTGGCAGTTAGCAGTTGCTCGTTAAATGTTCGTTGAATGAACAAATCATCAGAATTCAGTAAACACTGCATAAACGCGGTGAAGAATGCTGGAGTTGGAAGGGACACATTGATGCCACAGAGCAATCGGCTCGTCTTTCTGATGCTGAAAGGGAGGATTCGAGATGTCAGTGCTGCACAGCTAGCTAATGACAGAGCTAAGACCGGAAAGAATTAATTAATTAATTTATTTATTTAATAGATACGGAATGCCTGCTATAGGAGAGTGCTAGACTCTCGGGTCTATGTGGTCGAGGAGAGACACAAGCTTACCAATTCCCTCCTCAGAGCGCTAAAAAAAAACAAAATGAGAGAGAGAGAAAAGAGAAAGCACTGCAAGAGAGTAAGGTGGGGACAGAATTCCAAGAGAAAAGGATGTGAAGGAAGAACCTGGAGCGCTTGGTCCGGACCCGAAGTGAAAAAGGATGATACAAAGTGGAAGAGCGAGAAAGCGGCGCGACCCTCAGCCCCTCGGCCCGTTTCTCCGCCGAGCCACACGGGGGCGCTGCATCCCTCCCCGCGTCTCGGGCCCCGGCGGCGCCGCCTGCTCGCCTTTTCCCGGCGGAAATGCCCGGGCGATGACGGACACCCGGAGGGAGGGGAGAGAAAGAGCGAGAGACAAGGGGCAAGGGAACCGGGAGCGGCCGGCGGGCGGGAGGCGGCGGCGGCAGGTGCCCATCGTCCGGCGGGAGCTGCGCGGAAGCCCCGCACCTCCCCGCGCCCTTCACCGACTCCTGGGGCGCGCGGCCCAACGGGCCAGGGCGGGCAGGGGTCTCCCGGAGGCCGTGCGCCCGGAGCCGCCCGCGGGGCTTGGGCGGGGCGCGGGGTCGCGCTCCCCGGCTCCTTCCTCTCCCGCTGGGAGCTGGCGGCGGCGGCGGCGCCGGGCGAGGGGAGCGGCGCCCGGGGCTGGGGCGCGCGGGGGCGGGGAGGGGGGCGGGAGGCAGCGGGGGAGGGGCTCGGGCCACCATGGACGACAAGGCGTTCACCAAGGAGCTGGACCAGTGGGTCGAGCAGCTGAACGAGTGTAAACAACTGAACGAGAACCAGGTGCGGACGCTGTGCGAAAAGGTAAGAGAGAAAAGGGGCGAGATGCGGGCAGGGACCCCGTTCCTCCTCCTCCTCCCCCTCCTCTTTCTGCCCTCCCCCCACCCCCTCCCGGAATGCCTGCCCTGTGTCCGGCGCGCCGGTCCGGGGACACGCAGGGCTGCGTCTCCGGTTTGGGCATCCTTCCCCGGGTGGGGTCGGGCCCTTCCAGGACCCCCGGGAACCCAGCCCACGATCCGGACCGGACGCTCCCGGTCCTGGCCTGTGGGGTCCGGGGTAGGTGGGCGGGGGCATTGTGGCACCCGGAATCCACGCCCTGAGTGTGATTGGGGTCGCCAACGCTATTGTGGGGGGATTGCTGACACCCCAGCATTTCCCGTGCGGACTAGCCATCCCGGCGCTTTAGCTGGCCGGCAGATGAGTCTCGTGCGGTCTCGAAATTGAAAATGCACCGAAAACGAACCTGGGTGTTGTGACTATCAACGCGCTCTGAAATACACCCAGGCTTTTTCTCAGGTGACTCGGGCCCATCAAAAATCAGTAAATTGGTATGCGTGAAGCATTTGTTTGTAGAGAGGTGGGTGTGATGACAGACTGTGATTTTTAAAATAGAACTTGACTTTAGTTGAGACAGATGGTGACTGGTCTTCACGTTGAGAGGCTCTTTGGAAGCAAAAAATTGTTGATTTTCAGAAACAAGACGGCAAGTCTTAAGTTTGGCAACAGTGCTTGCCTGAAATGTTTAATGGGGTATGTGTTTTTCGTGCAGGTTAGCACTTTTCAGAAAGTTATTACTATTATATGTAAGGTTTTTTTCATTTCCAGAAAGTAATAAAATATGCAGGTGGTTTACTGTTTACAGTTGCTGTTGATAGTGTGATCTGAGACAACTTTCTGAATTCTGTGTGCATTGTTTTCTTAACCACTGTAATTATTTCGGGCTTTCCATCTTTTCTCATTCATCTTTTATGTAGTTTGGACTAAATAATTTTTATGTAAGAAGGTTCCATGTGAAGGAGTAACGAAGTTATTTATTTTTTAATGTTTTTGGATTTTGGGGGAGGGGGTTTAAGCCAAAATCCGTAAGACTTTCTTCATAATTGTGTTTGGAAGTCAGGATGCCTCAGAAAAGCACTAAAGAAAGAAAGATTTTGTCATTATTATTTATAGGGTACCCTTAAAATTAAGCATCTTAGGAATGGAGGAGTAATAGCTAATATTAAGTAGTTAGAATAGTGTTTTTTAACTACGTGTAATGTTGCTTAGGGTCTTTATGTATTAAATAACTTTTTTTGAAGTATAGTTAATTTACAATGTGTTAGTTTTAAGTATACAACAAAGTGATTCAGTTTTTTTTGAATTTTATTTTATTTATTTTTTTATACAGCAGGTTATTAGTCATCCATTTTATACATATTACTGTATACATATTAATCCCAATCGCCCAATTCCTCACACCACCACACTCCCAACCCCCCCACCCCTACCGCTTTGTGCCCGTGGTGTCCATACGTTTGTTCTCTACATCTGTGTCTCAATTTCTGCCCTGCAAACTGGTTCATCTGTACCATTTCTCTAGGTTCCACATATATGCATTAATATACAATATTTGTTTTTCTGACGTACTTCACTTTGTATGACAGTCTCTAGATGCGTCCACGTCTCTACAAATGACCCATTTTCGTTCCTTTTTATGGCTGAGTAATATTCCGTTGTATATATGTACCACATCTTTATCCATTTGTCTGTCGATGGGCATTTAGGTTGCTTCCATGACCTGGCTATTGTAAATAGTGCTACAATGAACATGGGGGTGCATGTGTCTTTTTGAATTATGGCTTTCTCTGGGTATATGCCCAGTAGTGGGATTGCTGGGTCATATGGTAGCTCTGTTTTTAGTTTTTTAAGGAACCTCCATACTGTTCTCCATAGTAGCTATCAATTTACATTGCCACCAACAGTGCAAGAGGGTTCCCTTTTCTCCACACCCTCTCCAGCATTTATTGTTTGTAGATTTTCTGATGATGCCCATTCTTACTGGTGTGAGGTGATACCTCATTGTAGTGTTGATTTGCATTTCTCTAATGATTAGTGATGTTGAGCAGCTTTTCATGTGCTTCTTGGCCATCTGTATGTCTTCTTTGGAGAAATGTCTATTCAGGTCTTCTGCCCATTTTTGGATTGGGTTTTTTTTTAATATTGAGCTGCATGAGCTGTTTATATTTTGGAGATTAATCCTTTGTCCATTGATTCGTTTGCAAATATTTTCTCCCATTCTGAGGGTTGTCTTTTGGTCTTGTTTATGGTTTCCTTTGCTGTGCAAAAGCTCTTAAGTTTGATTAGGTCCCATTTGTTTATTTTTATTTTTATTTCCCTTACTTTATGAGGTGGATCAAAAAAGACCTTGCTGTGATTTATGTCAAAGATGTTCTTCCTATGTTTTCCTCTAAGAGTTTTATAGTGTCCGGTCTTACATTTAGGTCTCTAATCCATTTTGAGTTTATTTTTGTGTATGGTGTTAGGGAATGTTCTAACTTCATTCTTTTACATGTAGCTGCCCAGTTTTCCCAGCACCACTTATTGAAGAGACTGTCTTTTCTCCACTGTATATTCTTGCCTCCTTTGTCATAGATTAGTTGACCATAGGTGTGTGGGTTTATCTCTGGACTTTCTATCTTGTTCCATTGATCTATGTTTCTGTTTTTGTGCCAGTACCATATTGTCTTGATTACTGTAGCTTTGTCGTATATATAGTCTGAAGTCAGGGAGTCTGATTCCTCCAGGTCCACTTTTTTCCCTCACGACTGCTTTGACTATTTGGGGTCTTCTGTGTCTCCATACAAATTTTAAGATTTTTTGGTTCTAGTTCTGTAAAAAATGCGATTGGTAATTTGATAGGGATTGCATTGAATCTGTAGATTGCTTTGGGACAAATATCAACAATATTGATTCTTCCAATCCAAGAACATGGTATATCTCTCCATCTGTTGGTATCATCTTTAATTTCTTTCATCACTGTCTTATAGTTTTCTGTATACAGGTGTTTTGTCTCCCTAGGTAGGTTTATTCCTAGGTATTTTATTCTTTTTGTTGCAGTGGTAAATGGGAGTGTTTCCTTAATTTCTCTTTCAGAGTTTTCAGCATTAGTGTATAGGGATGCAAAAGATTTCTGTGCATTAATTTTGTATCCTGCAACTTTACCAAATTCATTGATTAGCTGTAGTAGTTTTCTGGTGGCATCTTTAGGATTCTCTATGTATAGTATCATGTCATCTGCAAACAGTGACAGTTTTACTTCTTCTTTTCCAATTTGTATTCCTTTTATTTCTTTTTCTTCTCTGATTGCTGTGGCTAGGACTTCCAAAACTATGTTGAATAATAGTGATGAGAGTGGACATCCTTGTCTTTTTCCTGATCTTAGAGAAAGTGCTTTCAGTTTTTCACAACTGAGAATGATGTTTGCTGTGGGTTTGTCATATCTGGCCTTTATTATGTTGAGGTAGGTTCCCTCTGTGCCCACTTTCTGGAGAGTTTTTATCATAAATGGGTGTTGAATTTTGTCAAAAGCTTTTACTGCATCTATTGAGATCATATGGTTTTTATTCTTCAGTTTGTTAATATAGTGTATCACATTGATTGATTTGTGTATATTGAAGAACTCTTGCATCCCTGGGATAAATCCCACTTGATCATGGTGTATGATCCTTTTAATCTGTTGTTGGATTCTGTTTGCTAGTATTTTGTTGAGGATTTTTGCATCTATATTCATGAGTGATATTGGTCTGTAATTTTCTTTTTTCGTAGTATCTTTGTCTGGTTCTGGTATCAGGGTGAGAGTGGCCTCATAAAATGAGTTTGGGAGTGTTCCTATGCAAATTTTTGGAAGAGTTTGAGAAGGATGGGTATTAGCTCTTCTCTAAATGATTGATAGAATTCACCTGTGAAGCCATCTAGTCCTGGACTTTTATTTGTTGCAAGATTTTTAATCACAGTGTCAGTTTCATTACTTGTGATTGGTCTTTTCATATTTTCTGTTTCTTCCTTGTTCAGTCTCAGAAGGTTATACCTTTCTAAGAATTTGTCCATTTCTTCCAGCTTGTCCATTTTATTGGCATAGAGTTGTTTATAGTAGTCTCCTAGGATGCTTTGTATTTCTGTGGTGTCTGTTATAACTTCTCCTTTTTCATTTCTAATTTTATTGATTTGAGTCCTCTCTCTTTTTCTTGATGAATCTGGCTAATGGTTTATCAATTTTGTTTATCTTCTCAAAGAACCAGCTTTTAGTTTTATTGATCTTTGCTATTGTTTTCTTTGTTTCTATTACATTTATTTCTACTCTGATCTTGATGATTTCTTTCCTTCTGCTGACTTTGGGTTTTGTTTGTTCTTCTTTCTCTAGTTTCTTTAGGTGTAAGGTTAGATTGCTTATTTGAGATTTTTTTTTTGTTTCTTGAGGTAGGCTTGTACTGCTGTAAACTTCCCTCTTAGAACTGCTTTTGCTGCATCCGATCAGTTTTGGATCGTCGTGTTTTCATTGTCATTTGTCTCTAGGTATTTTTAAATTTCCTCTTTGATTTCTTCAGTGATCTCTTAGTTATTTAGTAACATTGTTTAGCCTCCATGTGTTTGTGTTTTTTACGTTTTTTTCCCCTGTAATTCATTTCTAATCTCATAGCGTTGTGGTCAGAAAAGATGCTTGATATGACTTCAATTTTCTTAAATTGACTGAGGCTTGATTTGTGACCCAAGATGTGATCTATCCTGGAGAATGTTCCGTGTGCACTTGAGAAGAAAGTGTAATCTGCTGTTTTTGGATGGAATGGCCTATAAATATCAATTAAATTTATCTGGTCTATTGTGTCATTTAAAGCTTCTGTTTCGTTATTTTCATTTTGGATGATCTGTCCATTGGTGTGAGTGAGGTGTTACAGTCCCCCAGTATTACTGTTGATTTCCTCTTTTTTTTTTTTTCGGTATGCAGGCCTGTCACTGTTGTGGCCTGTCCCGCTGCGGAGCACAGGCTCCAGCGGCCATGGCTCACGGGCCCAGCCGCTCCGCGGCAGGTGGGATCTTCCCAGACCGGGGCACGAACCTGTGTCCCCTGCATCGGCAGGTGGACTGTCAACCACTGCGCCACCAGGGAAGCCCTGATTTCCTCTTTTATGGCTATTAGCATTTGCCTTATGTACTGAGATGCTTTCTGTGTTGGATGCATATATATTTATAATTGTTATATCTTCTTCTTGCATTGATCCTTTGATCTTTTTGTGGTGTCCTTCCTTGTCTCTTGTAACGTTCTTTATTTTAAAGTCTATTTTATCTGATATGAGTATTGCTATTCCAGCTTTCTTTTGATTTCCATTTGCATGGAATATCTTTTTCCATCCCCTCACTTTCAGTCTGTGTCCCTAGGTCTGAAGTGGGTCTCATAGACAGCATATATATGGGTCTTGTTTTTGTATCCATTCAGCAAGCCTGTGTCTTTTGGTTGGAGCATTTAATCCATTCACATTGGTAATTATCAATATGCATGTTCTTATGACCATTTTCTTAATTGTTTTGGGTTTGTTTTTGTAGGTCCTTTTCTTCTCTTGTGTTTCCCACTTAGAGAAGTTCCTTTAGCATTTGCTATAGAGCTGGTTTGGTGGTGCTGAATTCTCTTAGCTTTTGCCTATCTGTAAAGCTTTTCATTTCTCCATCAAATCTGAATGAGATCCTTGCCAGGTAGAGTAATCTTGGTTGTAGGTTCTTCCCTTTCATCACTTTAAGTATATCATGCCACTCCCTTTTGGCTTGTAGTAGAGTTTCTGCTGAGAAATCAGCTGTTAACCTTATGGGAGTTCCCTTGTATGTTATTTGTTGTTTTTCCCTTGTTGCTTTTAATAATTTTTCTTTGTCTTTAATTTTTGTCAGTTTGAGTACTATGTGTCTTGGCGTGTTTCTACTTGGGTTTATCTTGTATGGGACTCGCTGCGCCTCCTGGACTTGGGTGGCTATTTCCTTTCCCATGTTGGGGAAGTTTTCGACTGTAATCTCTTCAAATATTTTCTCGGGTCCTTTCTCTCTCTCTTCTCCTTCTGGGAGCACTATAATGCGAACGTTGTTGCGTTTAATGTCATCCCAGTGGTCTCTTAGGCTGTCTTCATTTCTTTTCATTCTTTTTTTTTATTCTGTTCTGCAGCAGTGAATTCCACCATTCCGTCTTCCAGGTCACTTATTCGTTCTTCTACCTCAGTTATTCTGCTATTGATTCCTTCTAGTGTAGTTTTCATTTCAATTATTGTATTGTGCATCTCTGTTTGTTCTTTAATTCTTCTAGGTCTTTGTTAAACATTTCTTGCATCTTCTCGATCTTTGCCTCCATTCTTTTTCAGAGGTCCTGGATCATCTTCACTATCATTATTCTGAATTCTTTTTCTGGAAGGTTGCCTATCTCCACTTCATTTAGTTGTTTTTCTGGGGTTTTATCATGTTCCTTCATCTGGTACATAGCTCTCTGCCTTTTCATCTTGTCTATCTTTCTGTGAATGTGGTTTTTGTTCCACAGGCTGCAGGACTGTAGTTCTTCTTGCTTTTGCTGTGTGCCCTCCAGTGGTTGAGGCTATGTAAGAGGCTTGTGCAAGTTTCCTGATGGGAGGGACTGGTGGTGGGTAGAGCTGGGTGTTGCTCTGGTGGGCAGAGCTCAGTAAAACTTTAATCTGCTTGTCTGCTGATGGGTGGGGCTGGGTTCCCTCCTTGTTGGTTGTTTGGCCTGAGGCAACCCAACACTGGAGCCTACCTGGGCTCTTTGGTGGGGCTAATGGTGGACTCTGGGAGGGCTGACACCAAGGAGCACTTCCCAGAAACCCTGCTGCCAGTTTCCTTGTCCTCACAGCCACAGCCACCCCCCACCTCTGCAGGAGACCCTCCAACACTAGCAGGGAGGTCTGGTTCAGTCTCCCCTGGGGTCACTGCTCCTTCCCCTGGGTCCCGATGCACACACTACTTTGTGTGTGCCCTCCAAGAGTGGAGTCTCTGTTTCCCCCAGTCCTGTGAAAGTCCTGCAATCAAATGTCACTAGCCTTCAAAGACTGATTCCCTAGGAATTTCTCCTCCCGTTGCCGGACCCCCAGCTTCGGAAGCCTGACGTGGGGCTCGGAACCTTCACTCCAGTGGGTGGACTTCTGTGGTATAAATGTTCTCCAGTCTGTGAGTCACCCACTCAGCAGTTATAGGATTTGATTCTGCTGTGATTACACCCCTCCTACCATCTCATTGTGGCTTCTCCTTTGTCTTTGGATGTGAGGTATCTTTTTTGGTGAGTTCCAGTGTCTTCCTGTCGATGATTGTCCCGCAGCTAGGTGTGACTCTGGTGTTCTCGCAAGAGGGAGTGAGAGCTCGTCCTTCTACTCTGCCATCTTGGTTCAGGACCAGGTGATTCAGTTTTACATATATATATATATATATTCTTTTTCAGATTCTCTCTTGTATTAAAGGTTATTATAAGATATTGAGTATAGTTCCCTGTGCTGTACAGTAGGCCCTTGTTGTTCATCTATTTTATGTATAGTAGTGTGTATATGTTAATCCCAAACTCCTAATTTATCCCCCCCATCCACTTTGGTAACCATAACTTTGTTTTCTGTGTCTGTGAGTCTATTAAATAACTATATGTTGACTCAAGAGGATTTAGTTCTGTAAATAGAACTGCCAAGCAAATGGTATTTTTGTGTTTCTGAAACAATTGTTTACTTACCGCTTAAAATTCGACATTCAGTTTTCTTGCATGATAAACTATAACTTCGTGTCTTAGAATATATGTTTTAACTCGATCTCTCAGGCTCTAGTGTCAGGTGAAATATCCAGTTCTGAAATTAGCTGAGTCAGTTAACCTCACTGTGAACAGTAGATGTAGACTTGAAGTTATGGGCAAAGTTGGTAGTTGAATTGGTTTTACCTTTGAGTCTCTAATAATTTTCGGATGTCTTCCTGGAGAAGAATGTTGTACCCCTGCTCAGTCACACTTGAGCCTTAATCACTTGAGCAAGCTTTCTGAATTTGCCCAGAGAGATTCTTTTAACTTCAGCTCCTAAATAAATTGGACTACCCATCTCTAGGACCTCTGAGGTATATTTCAGCTGGTATCTTACCCACTTCTTTCTTTGTATACTTGTACTTTGCCACTAAGCATGATTTTTTTAAGTGAAAATCTCCTGTCATTCATCTTTGTCCTCCACCCCTTTGATGGGGTTGCCGACGGGCTGGAGAAGAGTGACGGTAGCCCTTCCTCACTACCCCCCTGAGCAGTGCTTCGTGCGGCAGCCCCCTTCTAGCAGCTGTGGTGAACCTCTGTGGTGTATATTTTCTGTCTTCTAGCCTTAGTCTAAAGTTCCATTTCATTTGCCTACCTCTACCCGCCTTTTTCCTGCCAAGTGCAGTGTTTGTTTATAGCAAACTCTAGTAGGCAGCCTGAGTTCAAACCCTGGCTCCACAGCTTGATGGCTGCCAGTCTCTGCACCTCTGACTCCTTATCTAAGACAGGGATGATCGTACTTGCTGATCTCCTGGGGCGGTTGTATTAAGATAGTAATGGTGTAAAGTCCTGACCAGAAATTAGCAATGAGTATTAAATGAAGAAAAGCTAAAAATAAAAGTAGCTATTTTATCTTGTTTTAAATGTCATCCTATTTTCTTTTGGAAAAAGATGCAAAATAAGTAGAAGTGTTGATATGACTTCTCTGTGGAGAATGTACTTCAAAAGAGGTTTTCTATAGAGTGGTTCTAGAACTCTGAAAAATGCAGTTTCATTACATCTTTTTAAAATTTTATTATTATTTTTTTTTGGCCGCGTTGGGTCCTCGTTGCTGCGCGTGGGCTTTCTCTAGTTGCGGTGAGCAGGGGCTACTCTTTGTCACGGTACACAGGCTTCTCATTACAGTGGCTTCTCGTTGCGGAGCACAGGCCCTAGAGCACTCAGGCTTCAGTAGTTGTGGCACGTGGCCTCAGTAGTTGTGGCTCGAGGACTCTAGAGCGCACGCTCAGTAGTTGTGGCGCACGGGCTTAGTTGCTCTGTGACATGTGGGATCTTCCCGGACCAGGGCTCGAACCCATGTCCCCTGCATTGGGGGCAGGCATATAGAAAAAATGTAAGAGACAATAAAAAGTCAAACCTAATTGTAAATATCATCTTTTTGTTTGATTCTTTGTGACTAGATTTTAGGTTTTTTTTTTTTCAAGTAACATGATTTTTTTGGAGTCTGTTAGAAATACTATTCTATAGAAAGGTACATCGTTGTGAGGGTGATTTCTCCCTCAAAATTAAATTCCTGTTCTAACTCAGATTGCCTAAAACATGAAGGAGTCAGCTGAAATTAAGACCAAAGTGGTACTGGAAAAAGCCCTGTTTTGAGGTAGTGGCAAAAACAAAACCCATCCTAATGCCAATTGGAGAACAGCTACAAAAAATATGGGTATGAATGATATGGTATGTCGGCCTTCAAGGTTAATTTCTGTCTAGAGAAAAACTGTTTGCATAAAAGAGTTAAGGCATGTCTTCCAAGAAGGCGATTAGCTCTTAACATGAACTTAAATTAGCAGTCCAGCTTTGGAGCTGATTGCACATTTGACTCGTCTTACGTGTGTAGAGAGATTGCTTCTGCCATTTGTTTCTGCAGCAGCAGTATGCACAGTGATTTAGAAAGAGAGTGTGCCTGGAGAGCCGGTCTGGCACTGCCAAGGACATTCTGTGGCTAGAACTTTTTTTTTTTTTTTTTTTTTGCGGTACGCGGGCCTCTCACCTAGATAGCTCGTCTCTTTCTACTATAACAAAGAATGACATGATTACAGTGGAATATGAGGTTAAAACCCAATTTTACTGACTGAACAAATCATCATGTTCCGTGCTTATCTAAGCCAACCTTTCATAGCAGACAGGTAAAGTAACTAAAGCAAACTAGACTAACATGAACTACTGCTAATGACTAGAAAACAGACCTTCAATTCATCATTTCTCGACTTTACATATGATGTGTAAAATCATGTTCATAGATAGAAAAAATGAAGATACTTTATAAACGTTTCACATGGAGTAGTTTTATTTGCAACATGTGCCTTTTATTCTACTTTGAAGATCTTGCAGAAAGTTTTCCTTCAGTGTTTTTTTCAGGACAAATGCTCTGAAGGACTTGGTGAATGAAGTCCTCTTTGATGAAAGGAAACCAGAATACCAGAAATTGAAGATAAAATTAATGCCAAAACAATCACTGCACTTTAGACTATGTAAACTATATTTCTGAACTTAGGTTTTCTAAGAAAAATGGCATTAAAATCACTGTCATCTTAAAAGAAGGCTAAGTCAGAGCTGCAACAGCATTTCACATTTAGTTTTGGGGTTTTCCTCATATATATATATATATTTTTTTTTTTAATATTTATTTATTTATTTGGCTGCACCGGGTCTTAGTTGCAGCACACAAGATCTTTAGTTGCGGCACACGGGATCTTTAGTTGCGGCATGCGGGATCTAGTTCCCTGACCAGGGATCGAACCTGGGCCCCCTGCATTGGGAGCCCGGATTCTTAACCACTGGACCACCAGGGAAGTCCCTCCTCATATTCTTTTTTTGTTTGTTTTTTTTTGCGGTACGCGGGCCTCTCACTGTTGTGGCCTCTCCCGTTGCGGAGCACAGGCTTCGGACGCGCAGACTCAGTGGCCATGGCTCACGGGCCCAGCCGCTCCGTGGCATGTGGGATCCTCCCGGACCAGGGCACGAACCCGTGTCCCCTGCACTGGCAGGCGGACTCTCAACCACTGCGCCACCAGGGAAGCCCGCTCCTCATATTCTTAAATTGAGATGTAATTCACATACTATAAAAGTCGCCCTATAAAGTGTACAGTTCAGTGGTTTTAGTATATTCATAAAGTTTTGCAACCATCTCCACCATATAATTGCAGAACATTTTCATCACCCCAGAAAAGAAACCCCCTGCCCACTAGCAGTCACTCCTCATTCTCCCTTCCCCCCATCCCCTGGCAGCCACTGATTTACTTTCTGTCTCTATGGATTTGCCTGTTCTAGACATTGTATATGAATGGAATCATGTAATACGTAATGTTTTGTGTCTGGCTGGAGATTCTTCCATGCTGAGCATGTGTCAGTACTTCATTCCTTTTTGTGGCTGAATAAAATTCCCTTATATGAATATGGCACTGTGGTTGTTTTCATAATTAAGTTATTGCCATCTGGAATTTGTTTTGAAGTTTAAAAAGTTATTTCTTTCAGATTGAAAAAGTAATACATATTTGTTTTTTAAAAATTTGAACATCTCAGAAATGTAGGGGAAAGCAAATGCTCTCCACTGTTGCACCCACCTTCCCTGTCCACTACCATCCTGCCTCAGAGGCAAACATTAGGTATTTTTCCAGGCCTTGTTCTCTGTGTGCAAAAAACATGGGTTTTGGGGGGTAGGGAGGATGTTTGTGGTGTATTGTTTTCATTAAAGTGGGATCACAGTTATACTGAAATCTTTTTTTTTAACCAAACAATCTGTCTTGGCCTGTGTACATACATATAGTTCATTCTTTCTTAATTTCAACAGACCATATGATTTATTCTTGTGTTTCCAAGCTTGACATTGCCTGGCATACAGACTCTTGACTGTGGTTGAACTGAAAGAAAAGGTTTATTTCTTTGTATTGAAAAAAAAAAAAGGTCAGTTCTCATTTACGGAAGAACCTTGTAACTGTAGGAGGACAGGCCACCCTACTTACATTAACCTAGCCCTGTAGGATATGGAACTTCATTTAATCTCATCTGTTTTGGAGATCACTCTGTTCTATGGCTTTCTTTAGATGAATTTGCCTAGGAGTAAGAGGTAGACTCTCATGTTTTATAGCAGATTATTTATGTGTAAATAGAGGGGAAAGAAAATAACTTGTGTACTGGCTCTGCCAAAACCAAATACGGTAGCCCTTTGGGATCACGGCTCTGGCAGTGGGCACCAGCACAACTAAAAATAGAATGCCACCTGTTGAGAAGCTGGGGAGACTTGACATTTATATATTCTGCCTTCTTAAAATGTGGGTAGAGGAAAAATAAAGCATTATATGTGAACGTCATTCCCAAAGCTTTATTTTTCTCAATTCTCTTCCTAAGATAGATTTGACTTTATAGCAACAAGAAAGAATTTGTTTTAAATGGGTGAGAAAGGAAGCAAGTTTGCATGGATAGGTACACAGCGACGCGTTAAACTTGCTGGTATACTGTTAAGCTTTATGCCTGGATGTGTCTGTACCGGGTGGCGTTTACCATCACCACAGTCCTTCACTTCACAGTTTAAACTTGGTCTTGTCAGAGTCTTAGAGATAATTAAACTTTGGGTGCTAAGTCACATTAAAAAGCACTCGTGAGAATTATATATAGAATTACACGTGTACAGAAAAGAGTGTAGCAGTCCTAAGACCACTGTATGTAGAAAGGCCTCATTTCAAGGTTGTCTGGTGTCTGGAAACTTGGATTTGGGGAGGCTTCCCACCATCCCCTGTTAAGCGTGGCTCGCTGTGCCTAAACCGTTTATGCAAACAGTGTGATTTATGCGGAACACGTGCTGTGCTTTTGAAGTCTGGAATTTTGGTACATGCTAGGCAGGGGGTATCCATGTGACCAGCTCCCCTTTACAAATCCTGGGCACAGAGCCTCTAATGAGCTTCCCCGTGACTGACGGATTTCACATGTGTACCTTCAGCTTGCTGCTGCAGGTGTTAGGCTCACTCTCTGCAGCTCCACTGGGAGAGGACTCTGGAGGCTTGCGCTCGGTTTACTCAGGGCTGTGCCGCATGTGCCTTTTTTTGCTGATTTTGCTTTTTTGCTGTAATAAATCATAGCCATGAGTACGACTACGTGCTGAGTTGTGTGGACCTTCTTTTATGAATCACCACCAAACCTGGGGCTGGTCTTAGGGACTCCTGACACACAAGGGTTTTTACACTGAGAATTCCAAGTATCAGATGAACTGTATACTTACTTCTGCCAGTCCAGCACATTCTTTCCTTGAAGGCAAGCCAGAGTGATCTCACAGTAAGATCACTTTACAATAAAGGGTGTTAGCTATAAATCAAGTGTTTTAGAAACATCAGGAATCTGTACAGTAAAGATAAAAATATTGGAGGGGGGCTGGCTCTGGCCTGACAAAGTACTTCACTGTTATGTAGATAAAAGCTTAGGAAGTATTATGGTAAAGCAAACACACACACACACACACACACACACACACACACACACACACACACACACACACACACACACACACACACACACACACTGTAAAGCACATACCTTAACCCATCCTCATAGTTTTATAAAACCTGTGCTGGGTTAAGATAACTATATATCCTTAAAAGAACAATTGTGGGACTTCCCTGGTGGCGCAGTGGTTAAGAATCCACCTGCCAATGCAGGAGACACAGGTTCAAGCCCTGGTCTGGGAAGATCCCACATGCCACGGAGCAACTAAGCCCGTGCGCCACAACTACTGAACCTGTGCTCTAGAGCCCGTGAGCCACAACTACTGAGCCCATGTGCCACAACTACTGAAGCCCACACGCCTAGAGCCCGTGCTCCGCAAGAGAAACCCGCGCACAGCAATGAAGAGTAGCCCCCCGCTCACCGCAACTAGAGAAAGCCTGCCTGCAGCAACGAAGACCCAACGCAGCCAAAAATAAATAATTTTTTTTAAATTGAA